>NC_135497.1:327750038-328447526 GCF_052857255.1 Amblyomma americanum | reverse complement strand
GGCGCGTCCGTGTGGCAGCGCGCGTTCGTCCTTAGAGTAATGGAGCATTAGTTCAAAGTACCTTTACTGTGTCCGTGTGACAGGGGTATTATATAGCGTGGAAGTAAGGCGTTACGGGAGCGCGAAAAAGTCGCTAACAAATATGCGAATTCCGTTTATTGAGATAATACAAATAAATTTCAGCATTCATTTCCACTTTTGGCGTTTTTTGACAGCTGTGTTTCCATGCGCAATAAAAAATTTTAAAAAATCGACGCAAAATTGCTGTGAGTAATCCAATGCGAATAAAATGCGCTAGCATTGTGAAGGGCCGGGTTTTAATTTTGCCTCGCACGAGATCGTGACGGAGTGCTCTCGTCTGTGGACTGATTCGATCGCGCGTTAAAGTCGAAGAAGGCGCCGATATCTCGAGCATAGCCCGAGAGGCTTGCAGTTTAGCACATGTGTGCTGTGAATGTATGTGAAATACAGATCTGGCCAAAATCCGAATGGGATACTACTGCTAGCAAACTTAGAAGTCGTTTTCACTTCTGCTGCAGGACCACTTCCTGGAAGATCAGTTCGAGCCAATTATTATACCGGCCAAAAAAAGCTAAAGCATTTGCGACGCCAAACATCTTTTTGCACCGACCAGCTGCCAAGCCGCGAAAGCCACCCCCCAGAAGAATAAGAGTGGATAGTGCTGGTATGTATCACATGGTGTTCATTGGGTCAAATTTTTGAATAGAACTTATAGCCTTCAAGCCAAACTCACTGTACAAACTATTCTTCAGTTCTATTCTTCAGTTGTTATGTTTCATGGTTTTCATGCATCCTGCGCAGACACCACTATAGTCGAGGCAAACATACAGGTGGACATCAGATCTCCACCTGTGGACACTGAAATTAGTAAGCTTTCTTACATGTACTCTCACAATTTTTCCTGTTAGCATTTTTGTCTTCATGCTCTTCTTGTGTTCACATGCAGATGAAGCATGTGTACAGAGAGCACAGAGATAGGCAAAATATATATTCTGTACTTAATTTTTTTCTCGTCCAGTGTATGCTGCAAACTCGCATGTTTCATGCACCTGTATCCACAGGCCATCCAAGCACAGAGGCTGCAGTTGAGTGTGGGCCAAAGCATTTGACATCCTGTATTTATTTTCTCTATATGAAATACTAATGCACCGCTATAATGCGGGTTGTTATATTGCCGTGTTCTCGCAGGTACTTCTGACGTGCAATCAGCCACAGAGATGGGTGTCGCTTTCCCACAAGAAAGTATGGAAACTGGCGAGTTAAATATTCTTCTTCGATTTTTGCAGTGTTCAATCATCCACTGCTTTTTGCATACTGAAGTATGCAAGGCGACACAAGCTTTTTTTTTTCTCTGGCAAGTTATTATCCTGCAGTCAAAACATTTCCTTTCTGATGTAATCATCACTACATTTTAACAACCCTGATTGTCAGACATTAGTGCAAAGTGAGGGAAGTAAACTATGTGAAGAGCACGGTCCGAAAATAACATCCATGAATACTGCAACTTGTCCAGTACGCTTCTATATGCATTCTCTTTTCTTTCATATAAGTTCATTCACTGTCAGCAACGTATTATTTCGAACGCTGTATACAGCTGCTCTGCATCAAATTTTGGTTCGCTCTTGCAGCCCAACTGATACAAGAAGCCCTGCAAAAGAGAATAGCGTAGCTTGAAGCTGAACTCCAGGCGACACGACGAAGGCTTCGACTTACTCAAAAGCAGCGGTTGCAGGCACTAAAAGCAAATAAGCACCTCGTTGCCGGCCTGACTAATTATCTGAATGAGTACCAGGTTAAATGTCTAAAAATGGCAACAATCAAGGGAACACGATGGACCAAGAAGACCATTATAAAGGCACTGAAAGTGAGACTTTCCTGTGGAGCACGTGGCTATGAAGCGGTCAGGGAGCTTGGCCAACCTCAGCCAACAGAACGCACTCTAAACCGTCACCTGGAAGGGTACAAGTTTGCACCAGATTTGCTGCAGGAGATCATGGAGTCACTTGCACTTAAGGTAACGTAAATAGGCACATGCTCATGATCACTCACCTATGTCACTATTAGAGTAGCTCTGTTCACACTCACTAATCCTTTCCTTCTCACAGGGCAGCCTCATGTCACCTGAAGAGCGGCATGCCACTTTAATGCTGGATGAAATGCAGCTTACACCAGGCTTGGTGTACAGCCCATCTTTAGGTAGAGTGCTTGGAGCCCCCACTATCCCGCTTGCAAATGGAACACTGCCACTTGAATGCCTGGCCACTCATGGGCTGGTGTTTATGATCGGGGGCATCACAACCCGCAGGAAGCAAACAGTTGCTTACCACTTTACTGGGAATTCATTCCATGCCAAAACAGTTAAGGACATAATCATTGACATCATAAAAGCATGTGAGGAAATTTCTCAAAAAGTAGATGTCATAGTCACAGACATGGGAGGAGGAAACCAAGCCATTTGGAAATTATTCGGTATAGTCGTAGGCAAACACAGCAAGCCTAAAACCTCATGTCCCCACCCATGTGACGCATCTAGGCAGCTTTTTTTCATGGCTGACATTCCTCATCTCCTTAAGAACCTGAGGAGCCACTTAACAAAAGGCCAGAAGGTATATCTGCCTGAAGAATTAGTGAAAAAAAAAAACAATTTGCCAGGAAATGTAGTGTCAATCGAGCCTATCAAGACATTGATCGAAATTGACGCCAATGCAGAGCTAAAGCTAGCGCCTCACCTTAAGGCTTCTTCAGTAGGTCCAAGCCATTATGACAAAATGAAGGTAGGGCCAGCTTTCAGCCTCATGAACAGTGACACCGCTGCTGCGTTACGCTTGCTTGTAGAGAAAGGATCAGTGGATAAGTCAGCCTTAACAACTGCATGGTTTATTGAGATGGTGCTTCGATTGTTCCGTCTGATGACTTCAAGAACAACAAAACTGGCACTGAGCCATTTTGATAATATTGAGTATGGAAAGGCTCTTCAGTATTTCGAGGAAACAATTGCACTTTTCAAGAAAATTTCTATTAGTGATGATGAAAGAAAAATTGTTTGGAAGCCACCCTAGCAACACCCTAGCAACATCATCCGTGTTACATCTGCAAGCCCTGTTTCTTGAGAACTACAACTTCAAGTTCCTGCTTCTAAGCAGGTTTAGCCAAGACGCCCTTGAGAATCTTTTCTCGACACTTGGTGCAAAAACACTGTGCCCCATGTTTTTGAATTAAAGTGTACACTTCGAGCTGCTACAATGTCTCAGTTTCTGCGGCCAAGTAAGGACGGCAGCTATGCTGAAGAGGACTGCTTTTTGTTAACTGGCATGGAGGAGGAGAAACCAGACGAAAACAAGATGTATTTTGCCCGTCCATCTGACCTGCTTGACATTGAAAATTTGGAACATGAATCTGTCGAGTACCTTGCAGGGTATGTTGTCGCACAAATCAAGAAGGTAAACAGTTGCCAAGCCTGTCTTGAAGCAATAAGCAGCTCAGCCGAGGGCAACAAGCTAACCATGCTGAAGTGCTACAACAAAGAGAAGTCGGCACTAACAGTCCCCTCATCAGCTGTTTTGCAGTTGATAGTGACTGCTGAAAGTTATGTACGCTTGAATGAGGATGGCTTAATAACAAACAGGCTGTCTACATCTAAGCTCCAAAGTAGCATTCAAACTGCTCTGCACATAGGCAGTTGTTTCCCTACATGCCATGGCATATCAGATGCACTGCTTGCAACATTTTTGAAAACCAGAATTTCAATCCTCTTAAAAAAAAAAAAAAGATGCCTTATCCTCCTAGAAAAAGTTCAAAGCTCCCAGAAATGTGGCAGCAGAAGCATTGGAATGCATGTTGCTGCCAGTAGCATCAGGTAGTGCACTGCGATTCCTCACTGCTAATTTTGATGTGAAAGCACTACCCGTGTTATCTCTGTCACGTGGCCACTGGCAACAACTTCTGCTATGTCCTTTAGTGGGACAAAAAGGAGGAAGTCGAAGAAAGGGAAGATGTGCGTCTCTGTCATGGTGTTATGACCCCTTTAGGAGGTGGCCTCATGAATTGCACTGTATATTCATTAGAAAAAAATAAATAAAAAGGAGGAAGTTTAGAAAAGGAAAGGCGTGCTTTCGTATGCCCTACTATGTGCTCTGCCCTATGTTAAACCTCTACCATTTTTTTTGACTTGCTCATAAGTCTAATGTATCAGAAATATGGACTTTGCCTTACTACTGTAAGAGTTTGACAATTTGAACTGTTTGCTTTACATGAACTTGTTTATTTCAGCAGAAATCTTTATTGTATGCAGAATTTTCTGTCCATGCACTTGGCAGGATCTCCTAACTGTATTTTGTGCACTGCGCATGTCAATAAACTTATTATAAGGTGCCTACATTACTCTGTTTAAAAAACAATTATTCTATAGTCACAGCTACAAAATATAAAAATTGTGACAATATTTCAATCAATAAAAGCATTGAAATCGTTGCTGCCAAGTTACTAATCATAAAAAGAAAACTGTAATACCGCCGGTCACTTGCACGCACACACACACACGAGCAAACAAACAAAAAGGTCACGCTGATGAAGTTTCACTCAGTTGCTGAGCCGCGCGATTAGATCGTGTTAGCAGCAAGAATACTCCATGGCACGGTCCATACGGCCGATGTAAAATTTCGCGATAGTTGCACAGTTGAACACAGGGGCTGAAAAACAGTCTAATGGTTGGGTAACAACCGCAATACGCCATACAGTGAACGGCAAGAAGCACTGTTGACACTCATTTGCACACACACGCACTGGCGACGTTGTTTACTTTCCGCGAGGATCAGCGAAGTTATGTAGCAAGTTTTCCAGTGCAGGTGTCTATAAGACTTCTTTTTTACGTAAACTTTTCGTTCATAGTAACCGCAATGTGTATCCACCACACGTATACGCAAAAAAAAAAAAGAGTCACAGAGCAACGAAACCAAACGCACCCAACTGCCACGGCGGATAACACAAAACAAACTCGTCTCGAGTCGTCTTCGGCTGCGACTGTGTTGCCCCACGTCAGAGACTTCGACTATTGTCTAAAATGCTACGAAATCAATATTCTTCGCTTTTTCAAAATTCTTTGAAGCTAATTTTAGTCTTAAAAGTGTAACTTATTTCGAAAAGCGCAAACAAACAAGACCGAAACATCCGGAATGCAGGCTACGGAGCATTCATCCTCTCTCGTGTTTTTATTTTAGTACGCATTTGAAATTGAAGGAAAGACATGTTCTTTCTACCTCGGTCTCTTTTTTTTTCGCTTTTCAAAGGACTAAGGTACCGGAACGTTTTGTTCCCTCACATGTGAAGATAGGTTCCCGCGGGCCATGGTTTAGTCTGCTACACAGGAACTTTCTAGGTGGCGCGCGCGGCAGTTGTCTCTACCTTTAAAATTATAGAGGGAACTTAGTTGAGGCACTCGAACCCATTCCATCGCATAACTGTCATGTTTGATATGTAACCGTCCCAAGAGGCGGAGACCGGACACGGTCTGGGCGAGACGCGTGTATTGGTTAACGAGATGCGTCACACGAGAGGTGAGCTTATCGAGGCCCACCGACCGACACAAAACATACGTCTCGCGAGAACCACCACCGGCAGACACATCCTACACACCCTCGGTATCAAGATACCAGCCACGCATCCCACACAGCTCCAGGTCCCCCACCACATTCACTGCGAACTACTTATTAAACCTCATGCCAAAAACATGCTAGGAACCCCGCCGCAGAGCTCGCGCACGGGCGCTCCACGAACACTATGGCACGGAACCGTATGCCGTGTAGGTGGATGCTGCATGCACATGCGAGGACGCGGTTGTAGCCATCACGAACCCCGCCCTCCTACCGATTGCCACCCTTCACATATCCCCCACTGCCACTTCGGAGGAGGCTGAAGAGGCCGCCATTGCCCTAGGCATCACGCGCACGGAGGCCCGGTATATACTATCAGACTCTAAAACTGCCATACTAAATTTTGCGCGCGGGAGAGTTCACCTCCCTGCATTTCGCATACTGAACTCCCTCGCCGCACACCCGCCCCGCCACATGGAGCTCATATGGGTGCCTGCCCACTCCGGGAATCCCGGAAACGAGGCTACCAACACTTTAGCCCGAGGTTCTCTCAACCGGGCACCGGCGGCCTCCGATCTGGGGTTCTCACGGGAGCACATGCATTCATTCAGTGAACTGACGCAGGCCTGCAAAGCTGAGCGTCGGCACTACAACCCACCCCATCCCTCCCTCGACAATTATCACCAGACACTTTGGAGGCGGCTTGATCCAAACACGCACCTTACCCTCCCCTTATATATATACGCTCGCGCTATCACCAAGTCCACACAAATCTCTCATTTACCCTCTGCCACCACCCCAAAGCCACTTTCGATCATATCGTTTTCCTCTGCCCGACGGATCCTCCCCCGCGGGGCCTGGAGCACCTTACCACTTGGGTGGCTTGGGAGACCCTACTGCGCTCCGAGGACCCAGCCAAGCAAACCATCGCCACAAGCCGGGCTGCCAGCGTCGAGCCTCCGGGACACGAACGTTTTAGTGCAGTGGGGCCGTGCGGGGGCCCAAGGACCTGCGTGTCCTAAACTCTCCTGTGTCCATTAAAGTTTTCACCACCACCAACGCGAGTAGTCGCACGTTGGAAATGGAGATCGGGAGGTTGAAGGCTCTCTTGAAAATTTTGCGGAGTACAACCTCCAAGGAATCTTCAGTCATGTTTCCGTAAGCGGAGGTAAGGAGTCGAGTACACTACTCGATCGACTAGTTACGAAGGCATGGGCGAGCCGCACCGCATCCTTACTTCGCAACCCTCCTCGCTTGTTGGAAACGTGGCGAACCATCCGGCCCACATAGTCGCCGACTTTGCGGACTTTGGCAAGGGTTGTGTGTGCCTTGCGATGCTTATTAATGAAGAGACCGAGTATTCGGAGCTCCTGCGCTTCACGGATGAGGCCGCTGGAGAGAGAAAGCTGAATAATAATTGGTTTTGGGGGGAAAGGAAATGGCGCAGTATCTGTCTCATATATCGTTGGACACCTGAACCGCGCCGTAAGGGAAGGGTAAAGGAGGGAGTGAAAGAAGGAAGAGAGAGGTGCCGTAGTGGAAGGCTCCGGAATAATTTCGACCACCTGGGGATCTTTAACGTGCACTGACATCGCACAGCACACGGGCGCCTTAGCGTTTTTCCTCCATAAAAACGCAGCCCCCGCGGTCGGGTTCGAACCCGGGAACTCCGGATCAGTAGTCGAGCGCCCTAACCACTGAGCCACCGCGGCGGGGGTAAAGCTGAACGAAGATTTCGCATTTCGGAAAATGTCGAATATGCACAAATTCAGACATGGACGGGGAGCACTGGAGGCCGCAGTACGTAGCATAGTGGTCTACTATGCTCGCCGCTGCTTGCAGGCATTCCTCCATCTCTCCTGTTTCCCGTAGTAGCCCAGATGGTGATGTCACCGGCGTACAGTGCATGCTGAACACCGCCGACACCCGCCAGCTGTGCCGGGAGGTGCATCGTGGCAATATTAGAGAGAAGCGAGGACAACACAGCGCCTTGTGCATGGTGTGCCCCGCGTACCCGCCGCGGTGGCTCAGTGGTTAGGGCGCTCGGCTACTGATCCGGAGTTCCCGGGCTCGAACCCGACCGTGGCGGCTGCATTTTTATGGAGGCAAAACGCTAAGGCGCTCATGTGTTGTGCGATGTCAGTGCACGTTAAAGTTCCCCAGGTGGTCGAAATTATTCCGGAGCCCTCCACTGCGGCACCTTTCTTCTTTCACTCCTCCTTAATCACTTCCCTAACGGCGCGGCTCAGGTGTCCAACGATATATGAGACAGACTGCGCCATTTCCTTTAACCAAAAACGAATTATTATTATTATGGTGTGCCCCACGTTCCCATCTCAAACAGGCCGCACTCGGTCTCTTGTATGCATATATAGGCCAAGCGGTCTGTTAAGAAATGTTTGATGTAGTTGAATGTACGAGGACCGCTGTTGGTCTCGCTAAGATGTTTTAATACGACGCCGTGTTTAACGTTGTCAAACGCACCCTTCAGATCGAGCGCTAGGACTATCTTGTTATTTTGTGGGTGTTATATGGGTTCGAGAACCTCGCGATGAAGCTGTAAAAGGATGTCTTGTGCGGACTTATGAGGTCGGAAGCCGAAAATGGTGTCGGCGAAGGTGTTCTTGCTCACGAGATATTCTGAGAGGCGGTCACGGACCATCGTTTTCATCAGTTTCCTTACCTAATGAGTAAATGGTACCCAGAAACCTACAATTCGTCCTGCCCCTTCTGTGGAGCAGTTGGTACACTCTTTCACGCGGTTTGGGACTGTCAAGAAAACTCAGACTTGGACAGCAATCCCGATCCGACTCATGAGTGCTGGGAGGCAACCCTTCATAGCCACAGCCCACTCGACCAGAAATTGCTGGTTGAGAGGGGCCGGATTATGATGGCGACCAATGGGTTCTCGTACTGAACCCACCCAGTTTTTGTGCTCTGAATAAATGTTTTTTCCTCCTCCTCCTCCCAACGAATGAAGTGAGGGAGATGGGCCGAAGATTGTCTGTGTTTATCTGTTTCCCCGCCTTCGGGATAAAGGTTACCAAAGATGTCTTCCAATCCGGTGACAACGAAGTGTCTCCGGTCCAAATGGCGTTGATATATTCACGTAGGGTTTCGTATGCCCGATCGGAAGGTTTGCCAACAGTTTGACTGAGACCTTATCCCTCCCGGGCGCCGCCCCCCTGCGAACTTTGGCAAATGCGCAGGGGGACGGCAGAATTTGGTAAGTGGAGTGATCCAACCGAACTCAAAGTTACGACCTCAATCGCGCCAAAGGGAATGGCTTAAGGAGGGAGTGGGTGGTAAAAAGGGAGGGGGGAGAACTTTTTTTGCCCCCTTGAGCTGGGAGGGTCCCTCACTAAAGGGCTTTGAGTTGGGAGGGACCCTCACTACAGGAAAGCCCTGTAGTGAGGGTCCCTCCCAGCTCAAGGGGGCCAAAAAAAGTTCTTCCAGCCCTGTATTGAGGGTCCTTCCCAGCTCAAGGGGGCAAAAAATTTTCTCCCCCATTTACCATCCACTCCCTCCTTAAGCCATTCCCTGAAGGCGCGATTGAGGTGTCCACAGAGAGTGTCAGTTGCTGCACCTTTCTTTTAATCGGAATTAATTTTATTTTGCCTTAGCGTACACCAGCAAGAGGAGATGCTCTTTGACAGCTCGCGGTTATATGTTTCGTTTTTTTTATTTTCTAGATGCGTTCATAAATAAAGTCAATTAAAAGTTATACGCTGTTACCTAAGTCGATGTTACCTGTGCGTAGTTGACTCATTTTACACGACTACACAGATGAATTTAGGGAGAGCTTAAGAACCGGAATCAGTCTTTGAACGGTGTTTCAGAAGGAAGGCATGAAAAGCGCAGTTTTAACGAGACGGCTTTAGCGAAACTGTACGTAGCCATATCCGAATGGTGCATATGTTTCAGAGGTCGGGAAACTGTATTATAACGAAGGATATTTTACACGGCATCTTAAACCCAGCATCACTCTCATGCCATGTCACTCTTTTAAAAAAATTAATGTGGATTAGCCCAGCTAATCCAGGATATACAAATAATAATAATAATAATTGGTTTTTGGTGGAATGGAAATGGCGCAGTATCTGTCTCATATCGTTGGACACCTGAACCGCGCCGTAAGGGAAGGGATAAAGGAGGGAGTGAAAGAAGATAGGAACGAATAGGTCCGTAGTGGAGGGCTCCGGAATAATTTCGACCACCTGGGGATCTTTAACGTGCACTGACATCGCGCAGCACACGGGCGCCTTAGCGTTTTTCCTCCATAAAAACGCAGCCGCCGCGGTCGGGTTCGAACCCGGGAACTCCGGATCAGTAGTCGAGCGCCCTAACCACTGAGCCACCGCGGCGGGGGGGATATACAAAGCGAAAGCGAGATTGGGGTCCCGACTGGCCCACGGAGCCGGTGTGCGCCTTTCCTTTCGTGAAAATGAACGGTCTTTGCAAAGTTGTCAACGCCAATGAACTCTATGAACGCCGTCGGCTCACTTGTTTTGTTTGGTTTTTGAGGAAAGGAAATGGCACAGTAACCGTCTCACATATCTCGGTGGACACCCGAACCACACCGTAAAGGAAGGGATAAAGAAGGGAGGGAAAGAAGAAAGAAAAACTGAAAATTGAAAGATGTATTTTGAGGAAAGGTGAGGCACTGTGCAGCGGAAGACCACTTGTGGCTCGGTGCTACTACAGTATTTCCCGCTCAATTTAATCCAAACGCCAGAATATTTAATCTGAGTGCCATTCAATTTAATCCAGGTGCCACAGAAATTAATCCAAGCGCCAAAGCATTTAATCAAAACGCCAGCGAATTTAATCCTCATGCATTCTCACACTGGGCCCCTCAAACTTAAAACGCGGTCTACAAATCCCAGACGCGTTATCGATGAGTTGTTACTGACGAAGCATTAGACACCCAGTGAGCAAGTAATAATAAAAACTTTTTTAATCATAACAAATAAGGGCCGGGTATTTATGCCACCCACCACATCAACCGAAGTACAGGGTGAGCGCGAAGCATATTGCAGATATGCATCGGCGGTGTCCTGCAACTCGCATCATCATGCCACACCTTTGTTATCCTGATAAGATGAGCGACTCACTCTAAGGTTATGTCTAAGATAAACTCCCAGTGATCAGCCGATAGTCCACTGACATGGCTTCGCATCACTTACAACCTGACGTCCCACATTCTCAACCAACGTCATGAGGGGTATGGAACGAAACGTTATGTCGAATGTAATGACGCTATCACTTCGACACACCTTTAGCTAGCACATTCACTGTGTTCCTACGTCACAGTAATAAACTGCTCAAAGATGTGCAATTCTTCCCGGCTTATAAAGTCACGTGACTTTCAGGAAAGGGGAGGCACTTTCGCGATCCAACAACATTGGTATCGGATTTCCCTGGACAATACGGCTATCATTTGCACACAGCTATTTCGTTGAGTCCACTCTCCGGTCTCACGCGACTTGCAGTATCATGCATCACATCAAGTCGCTATTGCAATGTTATCGCTATCACTAACTCTAAACGCTTTCGTTGCGTCATTACAAATTGTGACGTCACACGGAGCCTACTTTCATCATGACGGGACGTTATGGCAACCCTGCAGTGGGCTGCAAGTGATGCGAAGTCATGTGAGTGGACTATCGGCTGATCACAAAGAGTTTATTTTAGTCATAACCTTATAGTGAGTCGCTCATCTTATCAGGATAACAAAGGTGTGACATGATGATGCGAGTTGCAGGACACCGCCGATGCATATCTGCAATATGCTTCGCACTCACCCTGTACTTCGGTTAATGTGGTTGGTGGTATAAATACCCGGCCCTTATTTGTCATGATTAAAAAAAGTCGCTATTATTACTTGCTCATTGGGTGTCTAATGCTTCGTCAGTAACAACTCATCGATAACGCGTCTGGGATTTGTAGACCGCGTTTTAAGTTTGAGGGGTCCAGTGTGAGAATGCATGAGGAATAAATTCACTGGCGTTTGGATTAAATGCTTTGGCGCTTGGATTAATTTCTGTGGCACTCAGATTAAATATTCTGGCGTTTGGATTAAATTGAGCGGGAAATACTGTAGTGGCGCATGTGCAGTAGTGACTAGAGAGCGAGAGAGAGAAAATTGGCAGTGGCTTAGCTCGGTTATGCCAGGATATACGTATAATAATAATAATAATAATAATAATAATAATAATAATAATAATAATAATAATAATAATAATAATAATAATAATAATAATAATAATAATAATTGGTTTTTGGGGAAAGGAAATGGCGCAGTATCTGTCTCATATATCGGCGGACACCTGAACCGCGCCGTAGGGGAAGGGATAAAGGAGGGACTGAAAGAAGAAAGGAAGAAAAAGGTGCCGTAGTGGAGGGCTCCGAAATAATTTCTACCACCTGGGGATCTTTACCGTGCACTGACATCGCACAGCGCACGGGCGCCTTACCGGTTTTCTTCCATAAAAACGCAGCCGCCGCGGTCGTGTTCGAAACCGGGAGCTCCGGATCGGTAGCGGAGCGCCCTAACCACTGAGCCACCGCGGCGGGTCGAACAGACGATTGCATTCCGTGGACTCCTTGGCAATGCTGCAACACGTTGTCGCGTCCCGCTCTTAAAGACGAATCATAAAGGAGTCGTAATGTAGAAAAATAAAGTGTAAAAAATGAATATTAATAAAAATAAAAGAACGAAATCAGCTTAAAGACTTCAAAAAAAAAAAACAACACTGCTCCGTCTTTAAGAGCGGGACGCGACAGCGCATTGCAGCGTTGTCAAGGGGCCCGCGGAATGCCATCGTCCGCCCGGCGCGACGCCAGGCCCGTACGTAGGGCAATTTAAGGAAAGGAAATGGCGCCTGTTCCACATATCTTGGTGGACACCCAAACCGCACCGTAAGGGAACGAATATTTACTACGAGCGGCACTGACAATTACAACTACGCGTTCAGTGCGAAGTACGTTGCTACTCCCCGCGTGTGCTTCCCTGTAAAGATTACGGTAGCGTTTTCATGTGGTTGTGGTCAGCAAAAAACGCCAGGCTAAAAATTGAATGCAAACAGCATAGCTTCGCTGTCCAACCACCTTCACAGCGTGGATTGGAGCCACAATTTTTTGCTCTGGCTGGGTGGTTTCGGGCTGCCAGCAGAAGCCAGACTCGCCAGGACGCTTTTGGGCTGGCAGCGCTCGGGCAACTAGCTGACGACGGAGGGGTGGTATGGTAGCGGAGAGCGTGCGCGGCCATTTTTATTATGGACTAGAAGGACCGCCAGTTCTTCATGCAATG
Organism: Amblyomma americanum; assembly: GCF_052857255.1. Lineage (NCBI taxonomy): Eukaryota > Metazoa > Arthropoda > Arachnida > Ixodida > Ixodidae > Amblyomma > Amblyomma americanum. Next base: position 328,434,605 of record NC_135497.1, on the reverse strand, counting down.
TTTTGCGCGACGCAGGCGCTTTTTTCGACTAGACCGCGGTGCATATCGTCTGCGTCGCCTGCAATGGCGCCTTTTGCGGTAGTTATCGCTGTTTGTTTTGCGCACGTGTGTGTGATCGCAGTTCTATCGACTCACCACCTCGGAAGCACAAATGCTCGCTTCATATTACGGTCGCGTAGTTCTGATTCACAACATATTTCGGCTGGTAACTTCTTGCGCCCGGCTGATATTGCGATGGTGTCCGAGGCCTATCACGAGAGCGGCCGCAGATCACAGATGGGACCGAGTACGCGCTCAGACGCGCGCATATACTATGCATGTGCTGAACGTGTGTGGCGAGGTGTTAGTTGAGCGCGATACAAGAGCGTACGGTCTTCATTGTGTTCTGCGCAGTGGAAAGGCGGATATGCTTGACTGATTGAAACATGTCCCCTATTAAAAGCCCTCACGAGCACATTGCTCGAGGCATCTGGGCGGGCATATATGTGGCCACAAGTTGCCACTTACGGCAGACGAGGCGAGTGCTGATTCTGCCGTCGCCGAGTGCCGTACAGCTTGATGCTCGGGCCTTCTGGCACAAATGCTTAAGATATATGAGAAGTACCGCATGCACGCATCTCCTTGCGCTTGGCTCATTAAAGAGAGAACGAGAATTTCCCCGCGCGGATCGACACGCAAGGTCGCTGATGCCTCGATCCTATTGTGTGACAATGCACTCGATACTTCCTCGGTTGTAGATCAATACTTTTTGCGCGACCAAGAACACTTCCTGTCTGTCGCCATTCATGCTCCTCCTGCATTTGTCGAAACCAATTTCGCGCTTTCCTCAATCGCATCAATGCAAGCCCATGTCCCCTGCAGGTGCGGATGGCTGCCTCGGCTTTGACCAGCACACTGCTCAAGTTCCCGGGAGGGAATTCCCCCGCGTAGCCATGCTCAATACACGTACCACACACACTGACAGCGCTCCGCTTGCGACCGGCCCCTTCGTCACCCGCTGAGAAGCACAGTGCCCGCTCACGAATTGAACACTTTCAGTCAACGCTGCGCTGGCTGCTTATATTCGCAATCAATATTTTTCCGCGTTAAGTAGCATATCTATGCCCCAAGAAAGGCGAATTCTTTAGTATTTTAAAGTAAAACACCAACGGCTATTTTTCACGGGCAGGTGCAAAATTTCGTAGAAAATGTCATAAGATTCGAAAGTGTAACATCGAAATGGGGGCCACGATTTGTCAAATAAACGCCCGAGGGGAAGCAGAATCACTTTCTGCTTCGAAGATGAATATGACTTTTGAAAATCAGAGCGAAAAATCGATATTATTACAAGTGGCAAAATATTTCGTGAATTATTATTTACTGCGTTCGGTAGATGGCATAAAAAGTCCCAGTCGCGACATGAAGGATGCTAAATTCGCCTGGAACGAAGAAATCACTGCTAGGTGTAGTGTATACCTTCAGCAAAAGCTGCGAGTTCGCTTTGTTAATAAAGTCTCGTAATAAAGTGTTAAGTTTTGCCCCTTTTTTATTTAGAGATGCAATTGAACGGCGTTGTATTCAAATGGAACTTTGGGATGTCCACTTTCCCAGGACCACATATCGCTTTTCGATAGTTGTCACCAGCGCCGCTGGTGGAGGCTCAAGGCCCGAGCGCGGCCCGGGGCCGCCAAATTGTCTCGATTCTCAGCCCAGCTAGCCCGATAAACTCGACTTGAGGGTCGGATCCGGCAGCAGCACAACCGCTCACTGTGCAACGATCGCAAAAGGTGCCACGCAGATGTCTACCTTGGAATGGTGGGCAGTGTATCCGACATTGGAATGAAACAGTCAGTAGGTTGAGCAACCTAAAGAATGGAAAATATTATGCCCCTGCCTGCACCACTTATTGGAATGAAACGGAAAAACAAAACTACCGCGTTGTTTGCCTAAAAAGCCGGAAAAGGTAAAAAAAATCAAGCCAAACGAATTAGTCGCTAGACATCGCCGTGATAAAGAAGAGAGCACGTGATCTCTGCAACGGTTTGGGCCTCATCCGATGGAAAACGATATGGCCAATAAAGCGCACTGGCGTTCAGTTTAATTGTGGACTCGTGAGCCGCGGGCCCGAATTTAAGGTCTCTTGAACATCGAAGGCCGACTCGCCGAAAGTTTTAGCGAATAAAAATATAGACGAATCTGATGGGCAAGAAAGCGAGCAAAAATGGCGAAGTGCAATGCAGACGGGAGAAATGCCGCTTTAAGAGACATGAATTCGCAAGCAGTTTGATGAAACGGCGGTTGACAGAAGGGACAAGTATTGAATAAATTAGGAGGTATAATGTGAAACATCAGGAAAATGTTTTCTTTAATAGAATCACGTTGATAAGTGCGCGAATTTGGATTTCACACCGCCGGGAACAAGTAAATTTTAAAATGCAGGATTAGAACCCTTTTTTCCAAACCGTTTTGGGTAACAGGAAGGAAAACCCATTGAATTGACAGTGTTTGCAGTTTCCACTGCGCAGGAACAGGACAACCAGCCCACGCCATGAAACTACAAAAAAAAAAATACCAAGTAGCTTTCTTGCTTGCCCAGATCATTAGCTCTCTTTCATCTTTGTCGCTTGATTCGGCTCTAGAATTCCCCAAGTATACTCCACTTGGCCTGACCATGAGGTATCAGGAGCCCGACACAGGCTCATCTATGTATGGCCCCGAGACCAGCTTGGGCCCGACGGAACACCGCAATTTTTGGCCAGGCCGTCAAGCGGACCTCTCCGGTGCCGGGCTTTCGGGGAGATCTGAGAACATGAAGTGCTCTATTAAAACCCCCGATTATTGCCCCTTCTTGTGATGGAACGGACAAAAAGGTGAGCGAATAGCTTGATGGAAAAAAAAAAATCAGAGGACAGTTACAAGTGCGTAACGCGAATGTTTAGACGTGAGCAGAGGTGCGACAGGAAATAATTGTTCACACACATGTTCTGTCTTTTCTTCTCGTAAAGTCAAACAGTCGGATACGAATCCGGAATTGCTCAGGACTGCAGCGATATTCTGCAGTAGGTTTCGAGCCAACCACCTCCCGCAGCCGAGGAGTGCGCCCGCCAAGGCTACCCGTCACCTCCCTGCTATCTCCCTCTCTCTCTACGCCTCTCCCTCATATCCCGTAAAAGTGGAGATGGGGATTTCCCTCTCTGCACTTGGCTGCCCGCCAACCGATGCAGGTGGCAGACGGCACTGCGAACGCCGACGACGGCGCGAAACTGAGCAACGAGCTAATAGGAGCTAACGCTCTAAAATGCTTCCATTTCAAGCTGCAGTCTTAAACCGGAAATAGCACCTTTCCTGATGAAAACAATCCTGTCCGGAAATATTCTGCTTCCAGCTGGAAAATGTCATTTCCAGCTGAATTATGGAACCGGAAATCGTGTCTAGCTGGAAAATTAACGCTTCCAGCTAGCTCCAACTTGAATTTCTTCCGCTTACAGCTACAAGTGAAAAGGAAACATTTCCAGCCACTCCAGCTGCATTAGTGTCTCCATTTTACTGTGGGAACCTACGCACGGGAAAAACGCCTACCACATGCTTTGACAGAAAGCCAGACACGACAGTATGACTGCTCTTCTTTTGCAGCATGCTAAATATATTGCAGTTACAATGATGAAGCAGCAAAATGGTACATTTAATTGTTCACTTTTCAGTGAGCTCTGAGGTGTCTCACAACCATGAAACCTACAGCAACCAGAATTCCACCCCATTTGTTCAACAAATATAGATACAGCTGAATCATTGCTAAGCCAAAGATCCTCACTGGTAAACAGTGTAGTCAGAACTTGATGCTGGCTCTCCTGGTTTTGGTGTAGACTGGCACAGCAGTCCAACCCATTAATCCCCTAATGTACCCATTTTGTTCCGAAAATGGCATCAAAATGGTAATTTTGTACCCCTGCTGCCATCTTTTGGTTAACATAAAAAAGGCTTTGGACACGCCCTACATGCCTTAAATCCATGACGGAAGGAAAGCTTAGCAGAGGCCCTCACTATCCGAGCTGCAGACAAAAAATGAGCGGGAAGTCATGTTTTCGCAACGGCCATGCCTTTGGCAGATGGCGCAGGCAATAGTAATGTTGGGCGCAACGGTGTCATCTGCTTCAATGTCTGCTGCGCATGCGAAAACATGATGAGATCATTGAGATGGCAGCCAACTAGGGGGGAAGGGGAGGTAGCGAGCCCGCACGTCCGGCTTAAAAAAATGTGACATAATGGCTCCTTCTTAATTCTTTCGTTCCTCCATGCTTAAATCGAAGGCCTTGAAGCCCCATGCGTCCTGCCTGGAACGGGCACCGGCACAGGAAGCGTACTACCTGCCGCTTGTTTAAAACCTAAGACCCAACAAATAGGTTGGCTTCGCGTATAGGTCACTTCCCCAATTTGGGATGGTTGTGCTCAACGATGGTCGATTTATTCGAGACGGTACTTAACGTACTAAAAAGTGCCTGTAACCTAACCCTGTAACCACAGCGCACCGCTTCAAGAAACAGCGCACGCCGGCATTGCACACAGTCAACCTGTCACGGGCACGGAGCTATACACTGCTAGGCCCTAGGTGGGAGATGCTCAAAAGCAAGCGACCCCGCTAGATGTTGCCTCTGCGTTGCCTTAACCACGGCTGCATAGCGACGAGCGCGCACACTGCTACCTCCAGTCCGGCCGTGCCTGGACAAATTAACAGCCGAGAGCCCGTTACTTTGAAACCTGTATCTATGGCTCCGTTGCAGCGAAGCAAGTCTTCTCTGCAGGCGTGCTAGGGCAGTCCGCAAACCGCACCACGGACTGGTTTCTGTGATAGGAGTACTCAGGCTGGGATGCTTCGCATGTCAAGCATCGGCAATTCAGCATTGCTCTGTAGAGCCGCTTCGCGGCTCCGAGGCGCCACCACTTCACCGATTTGCGGCAAAATCGGGATCGGGCATTCCCGCATAGCACCCCAGATCTTTGTGGTGCAGTCCGCCGCTTTGAATTACTCGATCAGATTTTCATGACAAATTACGAACCCCATAAATTCTTCGAATCACTCGGGATTTAGAATTATCGAGGTTTTACTGTATTTGCTATGGACTGTTTAGTCTTCTGAAAATTACCTAATAGCTATTATGACATACAAGAGGGCATGCGCACATCTGTTAAAACATTGGTCACAACCTTCATGCACCTACTGTTACTGCACCTAAACAGAAGAATGTGCCCCTTAACATTACATGCTACATTCAATTTAGCATCGTTTTTTGTGGCTTTTGAGAACACCCACACATATAAACTCACCAAAACATACTCATTCAGCACTGCAAGAGTTTGCATTAACAAATGCATTAAACTGAATGATTTGTTAGCCACACCCTCTTCTTTCATTGCATTGATGGGAAACTAAACAACATCCCCAAACCATATGACTTGTTTTTCAAAAATTTAGCAGAGTTCACCATAAGAGAGTACAGCGTAATTAGGAAACTCCAAACCCTACTCATACCCAAGTTGATGACATGGAAATTACAGAAAACAAACATATCCTCATAAAGAGCTTTATGCATTACCAAAGATGTGTAGCCTTAAATCATGTTGATGAAAAGAATGTCTTCCAATTGAGCATGGCTGCGAGGTTTGTGCTCTTGAATTTCTCTGGAGTTCTAAGATACAAAAATGGCAGAACAAAGCTTTTGGGCTAGCGCTAGTCGTATGGTGTTCTACAAATCATTGATGGTTGCAAGTCTACAGCAGACAAAAAAGAAAAAGTAAAGAAAACAATAGAAGGTTTGCAGTGAAGAGCCACTTTATTGTAAGTGATGTGCCATATTGACATATCTACATGTACAGCTGGTGTAAAATGTTTGCACATATGACTATCAAATCAGCTCTATGTACAGGGGATGCAAGTTTGAGCTATATTTTTGGGCGACAGCGTTTGTGCGTGGTTGACTAGCATTTTTCAGTGCATGTTGCTACAATATTACTTTGAAGCATTCTGCACTATTAAACAACTGCCATGAGGCTACAAGAGTCCCGCAATACAATGATCACAGCATCGTGAAAGTCCTTTGGTAATAAAAGAGTAACAATGCAAAATAAACATTTCATTCCATATCTACAACGACAACAGCAACAAATCTACAACTACAGGCAGCCACTGTAAAACATAACCATTATACAAAAAGGTACAACCAGCTAAGCGGAGAGAGACAGAAAGTTACTTAATGGCTGGCAACCTCTCTTCTGATATTTCATTCTGCTCGTTTACTGCAAGGGCAACAGTAGAAGACCCAGCTGTTTGCCTCAGTCAAGCATTTCATGTGCTCCATATATAATTTATCAAAAGTTGAGGACCTCGCATGAACATGTGGTTCAGCAAATTCACTGGCAGAACACACCAAGCCTCCCATTTTGACTTTAGGAGCATATCAAGGTCTAAACAAGTGAACTGTGAATTGTTAAGTTTAATGTCCCAAAGCAACACGGGCTATAAGGGACACCACAGTGGACGGCTCCAGATTAGATTAGACCACCTGAGGTTCTTTAACGAAGGACAGTGATAACCAAACACTCCCTATTCAGGCTTTTTCATTGCAGTAGGTTGAAATTCTGTCAATTTAGAAAAAGAAGCAAATTTTGGTTATAAAATTCTCCAAAACTCTGTAAAAATTCCCTTTTTTCCAAACTATACCCATTATATTCCCAGGAAAAAAAAAAAAGATTCACTGAATGGAACATCACTAACGTGCGCTGATACCGCATGAGTATTTTGCAGCACAGGCTTCATTTAGTTACACTGATGCAACTAGAACTACACTTTTCACTTCGACTGCTTTGTTGCCAGCAGCACTACCACAGCATATCTCTCGTATTACTCGTTGGCTGTGAACAAACAGCAAGATTAATAATTCAAAACCCCATACAGCTGACCACACCTTCCTGGTACAGCACATAATGAATTCTTTAACATAAAAGCCGACTGCTGACACCCATTCCTGTTTATGCTTCTTGTCTATTTCAGCCAATTTTTGCTGCCTGATAGCATGCTGTTCAATTTAAAGGCATATAATATCATGAAAAGCATATAGGTGTGGACAGCAGTAAGGGCAGTGTGATTCCACTGCTTAAACTGCACTCCAACCTGTCCTAGCAATAATTACGAACCATGGTGTCTATAAGCGAGACCATGTTGGTTGTACTGTCACCCTATGAACACCCCCCCCCCTACCCTTGATATTTCCCCTAAGCAATGTACAACTGAACCTAGAGTGTCTCAGTATGCTATGTTTATATCTGTCTACTTCTGTCCAAACCTATACCAAAGAAGCCTGTGAAAAATATGGTTACATTCCAATCAAATGACTTCATATACTTCCAGTATAACACGAAATACCTAAAATGGTCACTGGCACAGCCATCAAAGACCGCAATAAACATTCATGTGAGCAGTTGAGGCACCGTGATTACAAATTTTGGCTACCTCGTAATATGTACCAAATGATCTTATTTTCACATCTCATTAGAAAGACCATCCTTCTTATTATCATTGCAAACACCAGCAACTCTTTTTTTTTCAGCAGTCCTTTGAGAAACTTCCTGATAACATTCCAGGGTAATGTTGCTGAATAAACGTACATGCGCTGTTAAAGCACTTGTGCAGGCCACAAAACTGGTTCAACCAGACTCGCAGACTGCTAACATTAACCTTACTAAACATATCAGCCAAAAAGCAGCAAGTATGTCTTAGCACAGGCAAGCGTTCATGACGAATGGAATATATAACATAAACATTTACGAAACACGATCAGAGTGTTGCAGAAAGAACAGTCGCACTGCACTGCTTTTCATTGTCAGTTCCTTAAATCTATTATTCTGTCATTTCATGAAAAAAAAATATGTAACTACCGTGTAAATATCATATAAAATTATCATGCAGACAAACGATGTAAACCATGCAAATGATAATACCCGCCAAAATATAAATACACCGGCTTTTTGAGTTTTTGCTTCTGTCAGAATATGGCTATGGCCAGGACCAACATCACAAACTAAAAATTATGTTAACAAGGTCATACACAACTGCCTAAGTTCTCGAAAATGAAAGGCCACAATAGAATAACCACATTTTTAGATAGGCAGCTTCAAAAAGACAGTAAACCGTGAAAAAGTCATCCGAGCAAGAAAATGAACCGGTCAAAAAAAAAAAGGTCCTTTGGCAAAACTAAATTATTGTGAAATGCAATAGCCATTCGTACAGGCCTGCTTGGCTGCCATTCATGATTAGCAGCTTTACAGTCAAGTCTGGCAGCACGCCAGCACAGACAGCTTGTACAATCCAATAGCTGACGTGTGCGCACTGATAGACAGCTAGCCCAATCGTATGCACAGTTTGCCCAAGAGGATGCCTTTAGCCTTGAGTTCAAAATGCACCTCATGACCTCTGTGGAGAACATTCAGTCTAGAGGGAACACATACCATATACAGCAGCATTTCCAGAGACTGCTAACATAATATGTGCTGGCAGCTGGTGGTTGTGCCACTAACAATGTCACTTTGCCAACCAAACTAATGTGATGTGCAATGGCAAGCCATCCCTGTAAGTCACCATCACTGTACCCACTTCAGACCTGACATCCTGGTGGTTTGAGAATGTTTTGTACCCAATGATGTGGCAGCTAGCTTTTGACACATGCGCCTTCCTCACATTCACGCAGGTATGTTTACTGAAGGGGCCTGCATCGAGTAAAACGGCTCTATGTCGTGTGCCTGCAATGCACCTGCAAAAAGCAGAGAGAAAAACAAGTAGAGCTGCTCCATGCAAATGGCTTGAACTACCAAGGCTGCCATAAGGTCACAAAATGAGGGAGAATGCCACAGGGAGACAGACGTTTGCACAGGTAGATCTAGGGAGGGGACAAGGCATCCAATATAGGCCAGAGAGATGCATAATTTTCATTTCATCTCACCTACTGGTCAGCATCACTTAGCACAAGAAAACTGCTAAAGCATAGCACCATGGTGCTATTCAGTGAAAAGTCATATCCGAATTTGACCATGGAAAGTAAAGTGCATGGAAAACTCACATGAAGTGAACACCTCTCACACTTAGGCCAAATAAATGCCAAATGAAAGAAAATTCAAGGAAACTACCATGAAACCAATTCATCAATACTTCACTTCTTTAGTGCAGTCAAACAACTAGGCGTCTCAAAATTATTGCAACATCATTTGATGTGAAAAGCTGTTTTCCAGCCAAGAAATTAAGAACTGAGTGACAAGTTTGTACTACTTCACAACAATGACCGAATTCATGGCACTGAGCATGTCTTGAATTAGCATGCCAAAGCGGGGCCAGCCACATGCAGCAAGTCTCGGTCTTGTTATTTCCATCCTTTTTATGCTTTGCATTGTAATAATCATACACACCTATTAAAAATAAGGCCCCTTGAAAGCCGTGCTGGCCTTTCTTAATCCTTCTCTATGTGTTATTTCTTACGAGCAACACACGAGGAGGGGCACATCAAATTCCTTGATGCAAAATTATCATAGCTTGTAGTGCAGAAAAGTGTATGCTGAGCCCTTGCCAGTACTCAACAGTTACAATGTATTCATTCTTACACCTTTACAATCATTAGTTGGGTCCCATCTGATACCAGAGTACAGCTCTCGTGGTCAAAGGTCGGGTAACAGCTGCCAAGCCTTTTTCCTTGCCTTTCTTACTGAAAACACAGTGCCATCTCTTGAGGACTTGTCCATTGCATGTCTTTTCCCAGCTTTGGTTTGAACTATACGTTTACAGAAAGGAGCACTGCACCACGTTGGCCAGTAACTCAGTGCTGCGGCCAATTGTGGCAACATCTTCAACACTTCTGTTTTACATGACTGTGTTTTGTATGACTGCTGCTGCAGGTGATGAAGGTTCGAGCCACGTTGGCCGCGACACCACCTTTAGCAGGAACTGAGCTCTTCCGACACTGGGGCTTCGTTCGCCCCTCGCCGTTCGCCTGCGAGCTTCTCCCAAGCGGACACCCCTAAAGAAAGCCGGACGCCAGGCCGGGGGACGCTTTTACCCATTTTTACCGGTGGGTGTCCGGCGGTGGGTTTCGAACCGACCACCTCCCGCAGCCGAGACGGGCGCCCAAACCACTAGGCCACGGCTTCTGTTTTACACTTCTGTTTTTTTTTCTGCAGAATAGCAGAAAAATATGAGGAGCAACTCATCCACAATTCAGGAGATTACCTTGAGCACTTCCATACAGAGTAAAACTGTCGACGAAAGACCAAGTAACATAGAAGAGTGACCCAAATAAATTTTTTAACTAAGCATTTCAACATGGCAGTGAGCTTCATCCTGACATCTGGAATTTTAAAAATAGTTCCTACAACGACCACAAAATGAGTTAAACACCCATGACCACAAAGAAGATTGGTTTTAAAGGGTTTAATGTCCCAAAGCAACCAAGCCTATGAGTAGGGGTTGGACATTCTGGTTTAAATTGGGAAAAAAAGATAATAGTACGCCGAATTAACTTTTTGAAATTCGGCTTTAACAAAAAAGGTCACTATTAAAAATAGTACTTTTGGCTTGCGAGGCATAGCTAGCTGGCTGCTGAATGCGAGTTACACTCACTTAAAGTTGAAAACGGACTAGGTAGGGAAGCCAGGGGCATGATGCGATGACGGTATTATAAGATAAACAGTGCAGTTGTGCGATTTGAGGCACTGTTCCATTAGCTTACACGCCTCTGCAGACCGGGAAGCATCACCTCCTCGCCGTCTTTCAGCTAAGCACTGTTTCTTCACTATCATCTCCTGCTTAGAGCAGATAGTCGGTTAATTACGTTAATCAAATGCATGTGAGACACTGACACGAAACCGCAAATGGGCATCACGAAAAAGTATGTTTTGGTTACCGCGATGATTGCACAACAGTTCCATTGCTGCCATCAACACAAAGACCACAGGATGCCCCGCCCTCCCACTCAATGCAGCGTGACAACTCAATGATAACATGCCAACGTAGTTCTTAGAAGTAAACTTCTGCTCCCGTTTTTATTTGCCGGCTATCTCTTGAGTTAATCTTTTAATGAGGGTAGGTATTTTTTCTTCAAGCATAGCTCCAAGTACTACCGTCTGCACATTAAGTACTGGTAAATAAACTGTTCAGGGTGACAAAAATAGAGAGATAGACTTCAAATGACTTGACCACACAGAATTGCTACATTAAGTCACCAAAAAAAGTCAATATTTCAATCGTCGAAAATAATATTCACAGAAAAAAAACGAATGCAGCATCTTGAAATAAAAACTGAAAAAAGTCCGCCGAATTTTCAAGAAATAAAAACCAAAAAGTCCAACCCCTAGCAATGACGGACGCCAGAGTGAAGGGCTCCGGATAATTTCGACCTCCTAGGGTTCTGAGAGGGCCACAGAAAGGGGTGTTTGAGCTTGGTTTTAAAATGCTTGCACTATGTAGAGTACAGGCCACCGAGCGTCCATGCCGCATACGAGACCTCAAAAGCGAGCGGGAAATTTACAATAATTTTTTTTAAATTCCGGCTTTTGCACCTCGCCGCGACGCGCGGTGCCGGGCTTCCGCGTGAAAACCTGGCAGACGACGTCACGTCTTGCAAATGACGTCAGCAGCCGGGGGTTATCATTGGTTCACAGCGCCAAATTCTTGCAAACGTCACGCGCTACCGCGGCCACTCCACGCGCACCGCAGCCAGCGGAGGTTGGGGAGGGGCAGAGTTAGTGCGGCCGGCGGAGGAGCGCCGCCGTTTTGGCGTGCGAGAGGAGAGGGAAAGGCGCGAAGACGCGGAAGTTCAAATTTTGTCTGCATATAACTCAGCTTCCACAAAACGCATTAAAATAATTCTTGCTGGAGAATAATTATGAACCATCGTCTTTTAACATCCCAGACATATCGCACCTTTATTGAGACCACCTTTCTGGATCCCTTTAAGTGTGCACTGACATCACACAGTACACGGGTCTCTAGAATTTCACCTCCATCGAAATTCAACTGCCGCAGCCAGGATCAAACCCGCGTTTTTCAAGCCAGCAGCAGAGCACCACAACCACAGAGTCACCGCGGCGTCTGACCACAAAGAAGAATAACAATGCCCTCTTCTTGCAAAATCTTCATGCAGTAAATGGCTTAATTTTGATAGCCACTGGCCCTATAAGTGGCCTGAACAGTCACACATGTAAAATTTGAACACAAAAGCAACATGCCTCCCTTCCAAATTCACTAAAAGTGTTCAGGAGTGCTCATGCTAGGATAACAAAGCTGTCACTAACATGCCTGAAATGGAGATCAAATGAAGAATCAATGGCTATCTGAATGGCTTTGTTCACATCATACTGCTGCAAAGCGTTTGTTTTTCTTAATTCTTTGTTCATCGCCAGTGGAATAGCCCTTATCACTTTCTTTGCTACGAAAGACGTAACCAGGGCACCCAGGAACAGCAATGGTAAAACGTGGCACTTTCTTCTAAGTTTGAAACTTGTGGTTGTTTTAAACACCATAGCTGGAAGGTTCACTGCCAACTTTAAACTGAGTGAAGCTGAGAACAGTGGGCATTCTGTCCTGCCAAGTGCATGTGCTGCTATCGCCACTGCTGAGCTGTTTTTTTTCTTTTAGGGGACACAATTTCACGCAAATATACATGTCATTTCTTCTTTTTTTTTCAGTGAAGTGTGCCTGCGTTCACCCTTGCCTGCCTGCTGTCGCCACTGTGTGACAATTCAGTGAAACTTTAACTGTTGCAATTGCTTTTCTACGAGTCTCCATATCTGTAAAACCAAAACAAGCAGTGCTGCGCGTACACTTGCTCAAGTCCATCTAGATACCAGTTGCATTCTGTCCCTTCTCCGCGCTTCCTTGCACAAATGCAGCATACCAGTGGAAAAGGCAGTTCATTGCAGCTGTTTATAACATACTATTATTGCTGAGGTCATCTAGCTTCAAGCATGCAGAGCCACCTGCTGAGAGCCACCTGCTGAGACAACAATTTAATTTACATTCTTAAAGGCCAACTTCAGTGAAAGCTGTGCTAATCTCATGAAATTTCCTGCCAGTGAAATATTCCCAAACTGCAACAAGTAATGCAGAGCAAAAAAGAAAGCCCCTCCCCCACCCCCAGAAAAAAATAAAGAAAAGCAATCTACAGCATTTTGCACTCTCGAAAAGCTATATGTCAGTCTAGCTTCACTTCATAGTGGGGTTCAATTTTCTTTACACAGACTTCCTCCGTAATCATGCCTTTAAATTTTGCTTACATCAGTACTGGATGCGATTGCATCTGTGAGGAAACATGGGGCAAAAGCTTAGCACGTGGTGAGATTGCCTAATCTTTCAGCCTCTTCCTGTGGCAAACCAGCATACATCCAAGAATGTACTCGGCTGACCACTGGCAACTCAAGCAATGGAATGGTGAACAATCATTCTGAGTTTGCAACTGTGGCATCTAAATGAGCATGTAAGCCTATGCACTACAGCCAACCGCCATGTTCTAGAACTGTCAATGGTGCTGGAAAAGTACTCTAGACTTATCTACTGCACTTGAAGCTGAAAGTCTTCATCACAAAGGGCACTTCAGCTGCCATGTGATGCACCTTCACTCATCCACCTAAATCACATGAGAGGTGCACTACAGTCAAGACTAATTCACAATGCAGGCTGAAACCACACTGCGGAGTGCCACCTGTGTAAGCCTCAGTTACGTGGGAGCCAAGGGGCTCCTTCAGCCCATGCACGCACACAGTGTGGCTGCACAAATAGGTGAGCCATGAGCAAAGCCAAATAAATTTCAGAAACTATACACACAGACAAAAGTCGAGTTGAACGATGCATCCCATTTGCAAGCTTTGTCAGTGTGCCAACACAGTTCACTTCATGTGCTCATCAAAACAGCGAACACGAGTCAAAACCAGCATTCTTTTTAGCCAACAAGATGATTAACAAATAAATACTAACAACAACGCTGCTGCCTCTTGAGGCTGTGCAGAGGCAATATAGCAGTGCATTGGAGTTATACAATTGCTGGCGGTGACAGAGGACAATGTTGTTGTTCCAGCACAACATACAAGAATCTGTCTCAACAAAGCCTGTAAGGTTGACGCTTCGTGCAAGTGCAAGCACATCACCCTGCGAAAGGCAGATCCCTCTTGCCATCTCTCACGGCTGCTCAGCCCGCAGTCAGCAGTGCAGCCTCAAGGTGTGTTGCTCCTCTCCTAAGAAAGTGCACAAACGGTTCAATCAACACATTACCCACTGGTAAACCAGGTTTTAAAAAGACATGAAATTTCAGCATTATGTTGCATAAACAAAAGGCCCACACCACAATTACCAAACAGCTGTTCCCAGTTAATCACAACAAAGAAGCATTTATTGCTGACTAACAGCAAATAACTTTTCGTGATGACATCCAAAACTGGATACAGTGGTCTGCATTTGTTAACACATGGACGCTATACAGTGTGGGCCATGTGGACTGCACTGCAAACAGTAAACATGCCTTAGATAAGAGCTTCTCTGCCAGACAACCTGACTGAGCGCATATAATGAAACACTCTCATGGCAATGTACTATCGCAATGGAAAGAAACACGAACAATGCGGCGCCTGCATGCTCCGCTGTTGGAATTATTTTTTTTCGCACTTTTGCTTGGGTGGCAAAAAAAGACTTAAGAGCTGTCCTAGAATGCATCAGGGACGACTCTAGCATCCTTTCGCTACTACCGAAGTAAAACCGTGATGAAAAGAAATGCAAACAGCGAGCTCCGCTCAGTTCGTGTTTCTTTCCATCGCCCCTGTACACTAGAATCCCACTATAATAAACTCAGATATGGTAAAGTGAAACTATGGTCCCATTTTGCCTTCTATAGACGACTGTACACTTTTTTTTCGTTTGTAGTAGATTTTTTTACAAGAAACGGCTATAGAAAAGAGAGCCTCGCCATTGCGACGTACCTCCTGCAGAATGATGACATCGCAACATGCGCGAAGTCTATGATCACGAGGCCGACATACGGAGGCAAACAGATACTGAAGACAATAAAACAGCACTATTTCAAGATGGCTTCACCACAAAGCTGAAGCGCGAGGAGAAGGCAACTTTTGAAAGGTCTTGGGGCTTTGAGGCAAAGCGCGCGGCACGCACAGAAAAAAAAAAAGTAAAGCTGGCATTGAACGCAGAAAGAAGGTGGTGCAGGACGGCGGCTAAGTATGTAGAAAGAAGGCGGCACAGGACACTGAAAAAGAGAAACTAGTAAAAGTGCAGTGAGGAGTAGGGAAGGGAAGAAAAAGGTGAACCTTCACAGCATAGCAGCGTGAAGCAGGTGGGAGCTGCGGCACTGCATGGGCAGTTTTGCTGTGCCTGATTGTCGCGCACGTTTCTTAACCACTGCCTCTTAAATGTCGCTGTGGATGCAGAAGATGATGCCGTGTTGACGCAAAGATTTGGTTTCTACATGGAATCAGACTGATGTTACCATATAAACACATGTAAGGGCCGCACCGATGTAAGGGCTGCACCCCGTTTTCCCAAAGGAAATATTTTAAAAAAAGAACCATATAAGGGCCACACCCAAACTTTCCAGGACCCACACAAGAATAGCCTTCGAAATGCATGGACACAAGAGCTTCCAGGTGCCACCCGTGGATGGCACCAGAAGCCGTGTGTCACCACCACCATCATTTTCCTCTGCCGTGAACTTCCGCTACTGTATTTCCACTATCCGTATCGGCATCGGTATCGCCAGGTCCGACTTTGTTGTGTTGTGGCTGTCAAACTAAGTTTTTAGATTAGGTCAGTTGAAAAACTCCGCGTCAGAGGCGGCCCTAACTCGTATCCTAGCCGAGCAGTGGCACTGGCGTTGCCTTGAGATTGGTGTGGACAGTGGCTGTCGCCCGCTACCACCGCACCAGCCGAGTTCAGTGCTTTGTTTGCTGTGTGTCTTTTTGGTGTCGATCGCTGGTGTGCGTTCAAAATAGTTATTTCACTCTCATTGTGTCTTTCTGTGTTGCTTTATAGGAATGTGACGTGACGATCACGTGTCGTTGTGCTGTAGCAAAGCTTGACGTGTTATCAACATGCCAACGTGCAGCGCACCGAGCTGCTGAAGTGGATATATATGCTTCCGAAGAAAACATTTGCAATATGCAGCATTTCTTCAAATTTTCCAATGACCCCGAAGTGCTCAGGGCGTGGGCAGCTGACATTCCGCAAAAGCCTTCAAGGTAACATCAAAGACGTACATTTGCGATGTACATTTTGAACCTGAGGACCCCATCACTTACTACGAGCACATTATTAACGGCAGCAGTGTTCGAATTCCATGAGGATGGTTAAGCAAGGCACGGTGCCACGAATTTTCCCAAATATTCCTGTGCACCTCTCAAAGCCCAAGGCATCGAACTCTGGAAGGAAACTTCTGAAACGGATACAGTGAATCACGATCGATGTTCGCCTGTCTGAGTGTGATGACAGTGTGTGCTGCGTAAACAGCGAAAATGTCATTCCCGATGAAACTGGGACCTCTTTCGAACCAGAATTGTGGTAAAATGAACCAATTTGGATTTCTGCGTTCTAAGGGAGCTCAAAGTTTGAGTCCTGGAATGTGGAGCTGGTGACCGAAGAAGTTATTTTCTTCAAAATTGCTGTAAGCAGCGGTATCATTGTGATTGAGAGGGCAGTGGTTGTGAAGAAAGACTTCACTGTTGCTGTCAGCTCAAGGGGAAAGCTTGTTCCTTCATGTGTATATACACCTAAGTGGTTCGGGAAACCAGCTACAGCTCTCAAGCTTGAAAAAGTGTCATCCTTTCAAAACTATGCTGACAACATAAATGTGTGCACGGATTGTCCTTGTAGTTTATTTCCGTCAATTGCGGCTGTAACAACTGTTCTCAAGAGCCACAACTTGTGGAGGAGTACAAAGTGCTTTGGGCTCTCTCAGCAAAGCTTGTGCCCACCATGCAAAAGCACAAGGAAGAATCTCCGTGAGCCAGAGAAGCGAAACCGCGAAAAGAAAGGAAAGGACTGGACCAAACCTGAACAAAGGTTTCGTTCAAAAGCAAGATACTTAAGGAAGAAAGTTATTAGAGCCACAATTTTCCGACAAAAAGAGAAGAAAGAAATTTGTGCAATGAAGATGCACCTTAATAAAGTTTCAAGCAGTGAAATTGAGCTTGAGCTTATTTCTCTTCCACCATTACAAGCCTCTTCCGAGCTGTTCAGAACATTTTAATTCTAAGCCAGGAGGTCTACGTACATGCGGCATCCTTCAAGTAAATGCGCCGGTAAAGTTAGACATATCCGAGTAGTGAGGCGAGTTTACCGAATGGAAGCAAGGTCTCATTGCAGAGCCTAATCGCATAAAAAGGGCAGTCGCAACTCTGAAAGATGATTAAGGGTACATTTTTCACGTAGTAGTCGGTCGTTTTGTAAATAAGTTCTTGTGCTCAATTTATGAGCTGGCTTACATGCACACAGAATGACCATCGGCACGTATGCTTGAAAAGCGCAGCCGTGTGTCGAAATGTACCCGACCGATGTATGGACTAGCAATATAGGAAACGACAACGCAAAACCGTCTCAAACGTGGTTCGCGTTTAAGAGGGCAGCGCCGGAGTGAGAGTGTAGGAAGCATCAGCGCGAAGCAGCCGCCGTGCTTGGATGGATTTTGTCCGCATAGAATTCCGTGTGAACCGACATTTTAACCCGGAGTAGACCGGGATTTCAAACAGTTTAGATGGGATTGAAGACGACTTCTTGTGGGGTGAACATTTACCAGAACATAGCACCAGCTCGGAGTCTGAAGACTCGGTGAGTGATGATGACTGCACGGTAAATAAATGCCGCGCAATCCAGATTGGTGTGTTTTTACATGAAAACATTTTTTTTCTTTCAAAAATTGCGTGTGTGGGCCACACTCAGAGATTTGGCCCCCGAATCTGGAAAAAATGTGCGGGCCTTACACGCGTTTATACAGCATATTCGTAGCCATGCTGTGCTCATGCAAAGGCGCTGCTTCCACAAGACATAAACGAAATAAAAAATGTGATAACATAAAATGTGATAACTGTAAATAATCATTACATAAAGGGTCAATAAGAGCAGGATGGAAATTTCTGAATGTTCCTTGTACAGTCGAGCTCGCTTATAACGAACATGAGCATCACGCGGCGACCGTTTGTTTTATCCCCAAGTTTGTAGTAAGTGGACCACAGCTTTGTCAAAAGACAGAATGTTTGTCAAAAGACAGAATTTTTGCTTTCGGAAAAAGTCCGTGATGGACGTCTGTTTTTGCAGCGCAGATCCGATGAGGGAGGTTTCCAGTTTATTTAAAGCAGGAGCGTGCTCTTCGCCGAGGCCCTTGGCATAGACAAGTTGCCTGAGGCTCTCTATGTGGCCCATCGCTACAGGCGCGCTTATGGGTGCTGGCTCAGAAGTTTCATCCTCATCTGATTCCTTCACGTCACTCTCGTCCCGCAATTCAGAAACGATACCCTCGTCCGTGCACGATTCCGCGGTGTCAGTGCCGTCATGTTGACAGAAATAAAATCATTCCAACTAATGTCATGCCCTTTCATGTCGGCCTCGACGACGCGCTGCCACAAATCGCCGCCGGGCATCTTCCGAAGCATTAGGCTCGGCATCAGACACTGTGTCAATGAAGCCAGCCTTGCGGAAGCAGTTACGCTCGCCGGTGGCCGTCACCTCCGCCCAGGCCACTTTCATCATCTCTACCGCTGGATACAATGGAAATGGGCATGGTGCTCCCGTCCGCCATCCTGAATTACAACCAGGGCCCGAGATTTGAACGAAGCCAACGAAATGTCCGCACCGCAGCAAGAGTGACAAAAGCACGCGATGGGGTAGACGTGCAACGCACACAGGCGGCAATCAAGCCAGTCAAGCTAAAGATACAGACACACAGCGCCAGCGGAGAGACTAATGAGGGGCGTCCGTGAGCGTCTGTGCAGCCACCTCTTGGCTACTACGGAAGGCCTGCTTCACGGAGCGTGGCCTCCACGAATCGGCACAGGCGGTGGCGCGGTTTACCGCGGAGGCCACGCGCGGATTTGCAAGAGAATGAGGGGAAGGAAGCGGAGATGCAAGGAAGGGCGGGAAGGCAATCGGCGTACAAAGGGGTCGGAGGCAGGTTGTCTCGCATCGCGGCGCCGGGTTTACGCCATCCGTTTGCTGTAACCGATCAGCAGGGCTTAATGACATTCACTATATGTGTGATTTTGTGCCATTGAAACAATGTATATTTTGACGGTCGTGCTGGTCTCGTTCGTTATAAGCGAAAGTTTGTCCTAAGTGGGGCCGTTATATGTGGGCTCGACTGTATAAACTAACGCTTTGAGTTTAGTAAGTAGCCAGAGAGCATTCTCAGAGCCATGCCAACACCGACAACTGATATAGTACAGATTCTTGCTTGTCCAAGTTACTTTACTATAGAGGGCTTCTACTGTACCAACTTGCCTTCATTACATTGGCACAAGTGCTGCTCAAATGTGTGGGGACCTGCCCTGCAGCCCCCTGAGTTTGCTTTCCCGCGAGGCACCGTGCAGCGGCGGTCTCGCCTCGAGGCTGAGCGGATTCCCTTGTCAGTTACATTAACTGGCAAGAGAGGGCGCCAGCGTCGCTGCGCGGGAGACTGCTGAAGCCTGCCCGCGGGAGATGGGGTCTCTTGGGCCGGGATAATCACCCTGATCGGACGCGTCGCTCGGGTCTCCGCTCTTCGCCGACGGGGCGAAGAAGCGACGGGGAGACAGGCTCCCGTACTCGTCCCGTCCGGCCTGCGGAGTTTATATCCCTTGCCCTAGCGCGGGCGAACATTCGCTCGGAACCTTGCTGGTGAGTCGGACGTCCTTGATTCATTAGCGTACCTTGTTGCTAGCTGGCGTTATTGTTTCTGTAGCAATAAATGCCTGTTTGTGTCAGCCAATGTGTCGTTCCTTTGTTCCCCCAGAGCAAGGCCCGCCGTGGTCGGCGAGCGCTCGGTAGCGTACGCGATCACGGGGTGGGGTCCGGGCGGCTTTGAACCGTGTCAGCCGCGATTGAGTGGGGAGAAAGTACTTATCTCCCCAATGTCACCCCCAACATCTGGCAGCCCAACGTGGGGCCTGCTCTTGGAACATTGGACGACTGTCGGTTCGGTTCGAGGAACGCTCTTTGTCCGGACTTGACAAGTGCTAGGCCTAGAGTGAATTTTGATCGCTAGGACCTGCGGCATGCTTTCTTGAGTGCGAGGTGTATTGCGCTGCAGCATGTTTGAACTTTTCGACATGCTCAGCACATTTTTTTTCCCTGGAGTTTCTTCGTGAGAATGACTTGGTCCGCATCGAGGGAGTTCGAGGCCTAGCGCCCGCGGAGTCGCCGAGCCCGAAGCGAGTGAGTACGGAAGCCGCGTGGGTGGTCCGAGTTTCTGTATATATTTTCTCTACTATCTCTTTTTCGACTCTGGGAGTCGCGGCTCCGGGAGCCGGGTGGCCTGGGGCCACGGGTGCCGCTACGAGCTCGCTGGTATTGCAGCTCGGCACCGGGCGCTCCGACACCGTCCGATACGGTGGGCGCCGACCGCTCAGAAGCTGCTTTGTGCAGTGAGCGGGGTAGGACCACCCCACAAAGCTGATGTCTCCTCGCGGCTGCGCGCACAAAACCCGTTTCGGGTCTTTGTTGTGGTCACGGTCGTTGTCGGAGTGGTCGTTAGGCCTGAGGCTTTTCGGAGCTGCCTGCACCACATTAAAAGAGACATGACCACCGGACCGTGACGTTGAGAGGGGGCGCACTTTGCTGCCCGTCCGTTTTTTTTGCAACCTCGCACGAACTGAGCAGTCTCGTTCAACTCAAGAAAGGGCTTGTTCACTCGAACTTTGTGTTTGCACAGCCGCCGACGCGTTTTGCTAGCGAGTTAGGCATTGTGCCACGAGGCCCTTGCGGATGCCGTTTCCCCTCCCGTGACCTACGTTAAAGGCACGCCGAGAGCGTTTCGACAATTTTGCAGATCCGGTGGAGCCACCCAGGCTTGCTGACCGGTGCACATCGTCTCGCTGCCACCTGCTGCGACGGAGCGGCCTGTATCCTGTTCGCCGCATCCATCCGGGGCAGCTGTGGCGAGACCAGTCAGCAGTCACCTCCGGCTGCTGCTGCCCTGGCGACTACTGCAGGATCCTGGCCTGCAGTTTTCCCACCGGCCTTCGATTCGCGGGCCTGCGGACACGGTAGTCCGCGGGCCATACGAGTCGTCCCAGCGGAGACCTTCACGCCGCCTTCGGAATACCGCGGAAGTCTGCGTGGACGCTGTCGGCGTGACCTCCGCTGCAAGACGTGCCTCAAAGACATGAAGACCAGGAGACTCCTCCATAGCATGTACTTTCAGGCGCGTGGGTCTATTTAAGGTTGGGGGGATGTGGGGACCTGCCCTGCAGCCCCCTGAGTTTGCTTTCCCGCGAGGCACCGTGCAGCGGCGGTCTCGCCTCGAGGCTGAGCGGATTCCCTTGTCAGTTACATTAACTGGCAAGAGAGGGCGCCAGCGTCGCTGCGCGGGAGACTGCTGAAGCCTGCCCGCGGGAGATGGGGTCTCTTGGGCCGGGATAATCACCCTGATCGGACGCGTCGCTCGGGTCTCCGCTCTTCGCCGACGGGGCGAAGAAGCGACGGGGAGACAGGCTCCCGTACTCGTCCCGTCCGGCCTGCGGAGTTTATATCCCTTGCCCTAGCGCGGGCGAACATTCGCTCGGAACCTTGCTGGTGAGTCGGACGTCCTTGATTCATTAGCGTACCTTGTTGCTAGCTGGCGTTATTGTTTCTGTAGCAATAAATGCCTGTTTGTGTCAGCCAATGTGTCGTTCCTTTGTTCCCCCAGAGCAAGGCCCGCCGTGGTCGGCGAGCGCTCGGTAGCGTACGCGATCACGGGGTGGGGTCCGGGCGGCTTTGAACCGTGTCAGCCGCGATTGAGTGGGGAGAAAGTACTTATCTCCCCAATGTCACCCCCACAAATGTTAGGCTTCAGACACATCTCCATCTCAACCAGCTAACCTATGTGGCACTTTCAGGTTGTTCCAGGTACAGTGCTTTATGTTCACTGCTTACACTGTGTGCCACTGTTTGACATCATGTGCACTTACTAGCCTGCACGATTCTTAAAACTTGTAGCATGCTAGTGGAACTGCACCGTAATCAAATCAGCAAATACTATGTGAGCCAAACAAATAGATTTCGTCAGGTTTAAAACACAGTTTAAAAGTGTCGCAGGAAAGGAATGTGTTTGCAGACACACTACGTTAACATATAGAAGACAATCAAATCCAGGATTACCAGAAAGAACAGAAAGAAGAAAAAAAAAAACAGTTGTCTGACATCACTTCACATCCACAAGGCAATGCTCACCCTTCGCGGGGTGTGCAGTGAGGCGTCAGAGTCCCAATGCTGGAGCTCTTCACGGACCAGTTTCTCCATCTGCTGACGCTTTCCCTTCTCATCCAAGCCTTCATTCTGCATTGCCAAGCAATGAAACCACAGCCCCTAGTTAGTAATATGATAACATGGCACCACTGCAACACCATGAAGGCACGATTTAGTCCATAGAGTAGGCAACACTTCCAATAGCAGCAAGCATAAAAGCTTAAAAAAGACACAGAATGCAGATTATAATGGCCACAGTCTAATCTCTGAGCATGCTTGAAATAGTGCTGCATTACTTTAAAACAATGCTCATAATGATAAAACTTGAGTTCAACCTACTAGAAAACAAATGCAGATTAACCACTGTCACAAAAGTGAAGGAATTCAGGCACACTACCACTTATCACGTCAAGACCACGTGTTGGCCAGCTGGTATGTGCAAATGCCTCAGTAAATTCTTGTCAAATGTGCCCGTGGCAAAAACCTCTACTTAAAATTTGTCCTTTTCAGGCTCCAGCAAAAGAATAAAGTTTTCAACGCTTGAGGTTCCTTAAGACAAATATGCTCCCATTCATCACAAATCTGCATAGACATGTAAGTCTGTATAGGCTCAAGGACTTCTCCGACTCACCTCTGAAATGGTGTCAAGTATCTTGCTCATGTTGTCCCGCCGACTGGCTTTTGCTTTCTCCATAGCTTCCATTTTGACCAGCACTGCATCAATCTTGGACACAATGCTGCCAATGGAATGCTCCATACGGTCCACACGCCGGGTCAGACTGCACAGAATGCAAACAAGCATCAACCTATGTGGGAACTGAGCACACATGCAGAAACATAGCCACTGAGTCAGTAGCGTGCACATAACCTAACAAGTAGTACCACTTTAAAGTGCAAACCAGGTGCAAACCTTCAACTGGGAATTTAACTGGCTTCAAAAGGGGTCAAATGGAATCTGCTGTTTACAACTAAAATCTGCAGGTACCTGCTACTGGAAATCCACAGGTACTACCCAGGCGAATGTCTTCAAATGGTAATCCAACTGGTTTCAACTAAACTACGGCTACTGGAAAGCAGCTGGTCCTATGCTGAGAACCAAGTGGTACTTACACCCAACTGTGTTGGCAGCAGATGCAAGCAGTACTTTCTGATGGAGAAAAACTAGAGGTACAATGATTTCATCTAGGACCACCTGCATGCTAACTGGACATTAAAACCCTTAAAGAATGAATGGGTATTGTACAGTTTCAGCCGAAACAATTAGTTAGAGTGAAATTGCACAGTTTGTATTTCCAGCTGGGGCCAGTCAAGAGTCTTCCGGGCGCCATGCGATCCCAGAAAGTGGGCGCCTGAAGCAATATTTCCACCTGAAACTGTTTCTGCTTTTACTAAGACCAGTTGGACTCCTACTTGGACCCATTGTGACACCAGCTCAGCTGGGACCATTGTTGTCATCACCACCGAAATCATCAGCCAGGTTGCATTCACTGCAGGACAAAGGCCTCCCCCACTAAGCTCCAATCATCCCTCTCCTCTGTAGCTGCAGCTACCCTATCCCAGCAAATTTCTAAAACCTTAGAATTCACTCTGTTACACTAACAGACTGCTGACTATGTACCTATTCTTCATTAAAAGTCCCATCCAAGTTCATTGCCACTCATAAGTTCTGCTGGGATGCTCTCTAATCTACAATGCAATCTTTTCATCAGCCTCTTAACCTTACCTCTATCATTTTATTTACTGCAGCTTGCTGTACTGTCCTCACCTGATTTTAAGCCTTTACATTAGTCTCACAGTTTTGGCCCAATAGGTGAATAGTACTGGCAAGATACAACTGTTAACCAATCTAATTAAAAGTCAACCACTGTAATAGGCACCCCTGGCTTAGTTAGATACTTTACAGTATAAATAGACTATACAGACATTTCAATAGGTTTATGGGGGTTTAACGTCCCAAAGTGGCTCAGGCTATGAGGGACGCCGTACTGAAGGACTCTGGAAATTTCGACCACCTAGGGTTCTTTACCATGCAGTGACATCACACAGTACGCGGGCCTCTAGAATTTCGCCTCCATCAAAATTCGACCCCTGCAGCCAAGATCGAACCCGTGTCTTTCGGGTCAGCAGCCGAGTGCCATAACTACTGAGCCAACACGGCGGCAGACATTTCAATATGTGATCTTTGCAGGTAAATATCTTGAACCACAGGTAACACTCATGGTTCTCAAGCCACTAATGAAACATTGCTAACAAAACATTTGAAGCATAAGCACCAATTTCTGGTTTCATTTTCAGCTCATAAAAGCACAAGTATAGACAACAGAGTAGAATCTTGCTTGTATATAATCTGAACTATGTCAGGTAGTAAGAAATATTCAAGTGGATGAGTTTGTGAATTATCAAAAATGAAATGGAAAAAAAAGCAAAGTAGAATAAGTATGCGTAGAACATCATTACATATGAACTGCACCATTATTTATGTGCCACACAATTACCCGAAAAAGTCATCGATGTGGGATTTTCCAATCTTGTAGTTTCAAGGCACCTAGTGTCTTTTCCATTACTAAGTCAACAGCACACAGCCCTTTGGAACCGCCATCATTGCACTCAACACAGCTGTGGTGCTCAACAAAATGTGTTTACTAAGTAAGTAACAGCAACTACTGCTACAAGGGAAGCCTGTGTGAGCTTTCAGCATTCGCATTAATCCCGGTCACCAGGATTTTGGTTAAGCGGGTGTCAAACATTCATACAATGTGTTCACAAATTTCCTTCACACATCATCATGCTGTCTGCATGAGGGTGTGTCAATCAGATGACTGCTTAAATGCCTAATTAGTGCATATCTAAGCACAGACGTAAAAATTTATTCTGTCAAGAGCAGCCTGGCTGTATAAATTAACCAGTATAATTTACAGTATTACAAATTTTGGACTGTAGAAAATCCAATAATTAGGTAAAATTAATTTGAGCTCATTTCGAATGACAGAAGTGTATATGTATACTGAAAGTGAACTAGACAACTGCAAGTTGAGAACTGCATGAAAAAAAAATTGGCATTCAATAATGCAGAAAGTAAATGACTACACCAGCATGCCACATACAAGACACATTACATGGGTCACAACAGCCAGAAAACTATTTTTGCAGCTGGAACTGGTTCTAGGACCAACCCTACTGGGATGTGTTCTGAATGGGACCAGGTTAACTAAACTCTTCTAACTTCGAATAATGCAGTGGACCACTCTGACAACAACCAACTGCTTTCTACTCAAGTACAGCTCTGAACATTTATAACGTAATGGCTTATAATGCAAGACTGCATTATAAGCGACTTTTTGTGACAACCGCTTCACTTCCCATAGAATTCAATGTATTGGCATACCGCTTAACGCGGCAACTGGAGGCCGCGTATAGTGCGGTTTCAGAAAAACCTGGCAGCCCGCGAACTGGCGCGGGCCCGTGGGTACAAGTGGGCGCGAGGAGCGTGCTTCCCAGATTGTGCAAGAAGGGGGCAACAGGCAGGGTGGGGGAGTGTAGTCAGCATGGTTCAAGGCAAGGCTGAAGGCGGGAGAGGAGATGGAAAAAAAAACAAGTCGCAAAGCAGGCATTTTTTCTCTCACTCTCCGATGCGCCTCCGTTGGGCACACTGATTGGGCGAAACTTGAAAGCACGTGATGGCACGGCCAGACTAGAGCATGCTGGAGCGGAGGCGAGCCCATGACATGACACTGCAAGCGCTGCTCGCACCACGCGTGCATGCGGAAGCCTCTTGTCACGCCTGAGCCTATGAGCACGATATGTGTCGTTGCATGTAGCGAAAAGTTGACAATGTAGGCAAGTCTACTAGCCTTGGCTGTCTTCAGTTCCGAAGGCGTCTGCGCCTCCAAAAGCCAGGAAACGGCAAACTCTCGAAACCAACCAGAGCATTGTGAGGGACGTCGAGAGCGGTTTGAAAAAGGCTACGGTGGCAAAAAGTATGGTGTCGCCGATACTACTGTGTCCACCATTTGAAAGAGCATAGACAAGTTGCAACAACAGCTGCAGGAAGACTCCACGTCGCTTGCAAGGAAGCGGATTCATGCGTGAAAATACGAGAATGTCGCCGCTTTGTTTGAACGGTTTCGCGAGGTCCGGACCCAGAGCGTTCCTGTGAGTGGCTCGATATTGCAAGACAAGGCCAGGTGCCTTGCAAACATTTTGGGGCATGATGGTTTCAACCCATTGAACGGTTGGATTCAGCGTTTCAAGGACTGGCACAAGATAAGCTCGTCGTTGTCGACCCTGACGGCGTTGTGTGTGAAGTAACCGCCAGAGATGAAGACATCATGGCAGCGGTGCGCGGTTGCAATGAGCCTCTATCCGAGGATGAGTCCGACAAAGTGAGTGAAAGTGCAGCAGAAACTTCATGCAAAGATGCGCTCGACTGTTGCAACACTGCGCTCAGAGAAACCTTAGCGAGCAAGCACTGAAGTGCCTCACTGTTTTTGAAGATGAAGCCATTAGGAACGCAGTTCAATCGCAGCGCCAGACTAATACAATATCGTCCTTTCATTCACTACGACGCTTCAGCAAAAAGGTCAAATAAAATTCTTTGTTGCCTGTGACTGCAGTGTTGTGCATCTGATGCGTTGTGAGATGCACTTCGAAAGGTACGCTGGCCATTCTGAAAGCACGAATGCATGGAAAAAGCTGCGTTTTGGTTACAGTGCAGTACTGCTTATCATGCAGATTTTCCCCATTCCCGCGGCATGCGTTAAGCGGTCTATGCTATACTTTTAACTTGGCGACAGAAAGCAACCTGTCAGCTGTTACACGCAAGTTCCTGACCTCAAAAGGCCTGAAAAGGCTATCCCTTCATGTAATTGTTCCTGACAGGTGTGCACACCATAGTGAGATGTCAGAGTCTTCACTTGAGCAGCGTCAGCTTAAATCAATAATGAAAAAAAAAAAAGCTGGTTTTGATAGGTACTCAAATATACAGTCGACGACCAATTTTTCGGACTCTCTAGGGACCGCGAAAACGACTGAAAAATCATGCAGTCCGCAAAATCAAATTTCACCGAAAAAATTGAAAACTTATTATCAATATGCCGGAGGAGGAGGTCAGTTGTATTGCACACATTCTAAAACTCCTCATGACTAAATTTCGCCGCATGACATGAGCACAGGCAACGAGCGGCGACTGCTTTCACAAGCTCAGCCTAGCTGTGCTGCCCTCGGTGTGTCGTCGATGAATACATGGGTTGGGACAAAGTCTCAATGGGGAAGTGAACACGCCGGTGCGGAAACTGCGCTGTGCCCGCAGTACGATGAGCCCGGAACGAGAAGGCAAAGATGGCGAAACAATAAGAATTGAAAAACAGCCAAAGCAAGCACTCCGTCGGCGTTGGCCTTCGTCATTAGGCCTAGCGACTAGAGCCAAAATCGGCATCATATCTGGCAATATGCACTCTGAAGTGGCTTGCGTATATTGAGAGGAGTCTTGCCTGTCATCGAAACGCCAGCTGTTTACGGTTTTACGATAGAAAAGTCAGGGTTGCAGTGCGTTTTGCAGCCGATACGCTGGCCTCGCTTTCAAATGCCCCACCATTTCGTCCTGTGCTCGCCGTCTCCGGGAAACCGTACGCCTCCCATGCGCTTTGCTGCTACCTCTCCCCGTATTCGAGACGAAAGGCTTGGCACAGATGAGTTCCGCGAACTCTGACTACTGTTCAAGTTCGTGCAGCGGAAGACATTAAAGAACAGTACAAATTTGAAACCACGCAGGCGCAATGTGCCGACTCGCGCAGAATTTCAGCATCGCAAGTTAAGAGGCTCCTTTTAAGCTTGAATTTCGTTTTGATTGATCAAGTCTTCGATCTCTCCTCAAGTTTGAATGAATGAGGTTCCACTGTACACATTATATGGCGGCTTGGGTATTGGCGGCAAGTGTGAAAGAGGTCAGAAAAATCAAGCAGTCAGTTGCGGTGCATCCGAAATTTCAGGCGCTCTTATACGTTGGCTCTATGGGCCGTGTCGTGGTGCCGCGAAAAAGTCAGAATAATCAAGCATGTCCGAAAAATCAGGCATCCGAATTTTCGGTCATCGACTGTATATACAACCTGCTCATGTTTATAACGTGGCTGAAAGTGCACATTTCTCTGCATACTTAGGCAACCTATGCAAACCTGTTTCCATTATGTTAAATGACCTGTCAAGATTAGATAAGGTTTTTTTGTCAAATTAACACTTAAGAATACAGAAATACTTAGGGATTCCAGTTAACACCACTACTTCAAACATACTCCAACCTCTGCATCTAGGGAGAATGCAACTTGTCAATGAACTTGAAGAAATGAAAGGTAGGGCAGCAGAATTCATGGCCAGTAATTTTTGCCAAAAACTTTGGGCAACAGAAAATATTTTACAAGAATTGAATGATCACACTAAAAAAACTGTTAAAAGCTCTCCCAGTACTAATCAGCGTTCAATGGTTATTATTCTGAAACTTAAAAAAGGACATATGCAAAGCTTGAATCTAACATCTTGCAAAGGAAATGGCACTAAAAAAAAGCTGCAAACGTTCCTCGATATATGATGCTAGATGGTCCACATTCACATCACATCTCATTCATTTTAACACATTTTGGACTTTAAATACTTTGTTTTCAAAGACTACCTCTTGTAGTGACTCGTTTGCAAGCAACATCAGAAAGTATCACATGCACGCAGCTTCCACACAGTTTCATCACTAAACTTGGGACCCACTAATACAAGAATAGAGTCATGAACAGCTAAAATATTAAGGTAGCTTAACATTTTGGCTCGCATGCTAAAACCACCAGCACTTACATGTTGAATTCGTCAGGAGAGACACCACCCTCACCACCGCCACCATTGCCACCTCCACCGCCACCATTGTCATTGCCCGAGGTCTTCTCGCGTTGTATCTCTTCGTCGAGCAAAACCTTCTGTCCCTCGAGGTGTGCCATCATCTCCTTTGTTTCCTGCTCGTTCAGCTCACGATTGCCATCCACATCGTACTTGGAGAAAAGCATCTCAATCTCCATGTCGCTGAAGTTCTGCCTGCACGTGGACCCAGGAATCAATGTTTTATTTTTGCACAGTTCACGACTCGGATACACAGTACCGCGCTGCAGTCTTCAAGTGCTGTGTACAAAATTCTCACGTTGCATTACAATCACAGTGAATCTGTTTTGTCTGGTTTATGGTTTATCGATTTCAATGCCCCAAAGCCACTCAGGCTATGAGGAACGCTGTAGTGGAGGGTTCTGGTAATTTCGACCACCTGGGGTTCGACAGCGCTAAGTACACAGGCCTCTAGCATTTCGCCTCCATCGAAATGCGACCGCCGCGGCC
This sequence comes from Amblyomma americanum, assembly GCF_052857255.1. NCBI lineage: Eukaryota > Metazoa > Arthropoda > Arachnida > Ixodida > Ixodidae > Amblyomma > Amblyomma americanum. Next base: position 328,404,820 of record NC_135497.1, on the reverse strand, counting down.
GGGGTCCTACCCGCGTCTTTCGGGTAAGCAGCCGAGTGCCATAACCACTGAGCCTTCACGGCGGCTTAAATCTGCTTTGTCCAACAAATCAGACCACCAATGTAAGGCGAGAAACAAAGTGCTCAATATGCAAGTGGGGCACAAGTGAATTGAAACATGCATGTCACGCTGCAAAGTGAACAGCAACAACAAACAATAACATCACCAATACTACTTTTTTTTTTGTCGGATATTGCATGAAAAGAAGTCATTCCCTTCAAAGTTGTAATATTTTGGACTATACTACAAGTCCTGACTAGTGTTACAGATAATATTGAGAGTAGCAGAAGAAGATAGCCTCAGATTTTAGCAGATGTATTAGTCCTTTCTATTAATCACACTTGGTTATTACAAACCTGGGCACATTGGAAAAAAAAATTGAAAGCAGTGATGAATGAACTAAGCTGATAGCCCATTTCAATCTGTCACAGTTTTAAAGAGGCCCGTTAGCATAACGAGCAGTGGCTGTCTTTCCCCTTCTATTGGCTGCTTCAAAATTGGCCATGGTGCATTTTGTCATGTTGAAGGTGGCTAGTACAGAGGAGAACCCCCTTTTTGTACGCATCTACAAAGCCTCTAACATATGCATAAAAATACAAACACTGCACAGCACTATATGTGTCATGAAGTTTTTGCACAAGCAGTTTTTCTTTTATGTGCACCATTTCACATCCCCTTCAAAAAAGACCCGCCTAAAAGCTCACAGGTCTTCAGCCTTATCATACTATCATACTGGGAGAGTTAACAGGAAGAATAGTATATGACTCTCCTACCTAACGAGCATGTAGAAATTCAGAGAGGCACTCACTAGGCAACCGCTGGAGAAGTACAAATAATTTTTCTTTTTTTTTTTGTACAGGGGCCCTGAATCTTTTAGCTAAACCTTCCAGACACCATTGAAATGTTAAACCACTACCTAAAAAATGCTGCCCTGTTTTTCTATTTTTATGCATTTATATAAATGTGCAGTGCAGGGTTATCTACTTAAGCCACTAAGCCATTAATTACAGAATAACACAACAACTCTGATGTGCTCCACCAGCACACATTTTTGCCATGCAACATGCACAGTACACTCAAGAGTGCCTTCACCACCTGTCTCCCTCACAGAAGCCTAAATTTACTTTACTTAGCTATGCATCGCAAACAGAACTTGCAGCAGCTACTGTTCCCTATCTTTTCTGTCAACTCTTTCTACTTCCCATCAGTTCACATGGATTCTAATAGACTACTGAAAACAGCAGACGCCAAGGCTCAACTAGTAGCCACCTTAATGAACGAGTGATTTAAGAAACTTACGCTTTGAGGGTCTTGCGGACTTCATCAAAGGTCAGCTTGTTGTCATGGTTAGTGTCAGCCATTTTGAGTGCATTCTGGATGTCCACAATTTGATCACGTTTGCCAAGTTTGCCCAGAATGTTGTTGTAACCCTGAAAAGAAGCAGCACCATACATTCCCACTTCTCCAAACTAGCAAGCCTTTAGAAGTTTATTTCAAACTTTTCAAACCTTCAGCATTTAGAAGTCCCATGCCAAGTTGCTGTATTATGGCTGCAAGGTTTGTTTTCACTAGGCTGAGAATGCAACCACCAGCATGCAAGTTCTTTGCAAGCCTACAGTTCAAACTGATAGTAGTGAAACCAATTTGCATATTAATAAAATTTTTAACAAATAATGCTTTATGCACCTAGGCAAGATTGTGATAATCAATTCAAGTTATCCAAAAATTTGAAACGAATTGTAAATTTTTGGGTTCTACGTCTCGAAACGGCACATGGGCTATGAGGGACACCGTAGTGTAGGGCTTCGGGCTAATCTCCACCATTTGGGGTTCTTTTAATGTGCACTGACATCGCGCAGCATGCAGGTGCTTTAATATTTCGCCTCAATTGAAATACAGCCGCCCCTGCTGGGAATTTGAATTGAGGTTTCATTATATTAGCAGTTCTTCGAACTTAAGGCATGTTTATACAGTAACACCTCAATAATCCGATCTCAGTTAATTCAAAATCCCACATTGTTACAGAAGGGGCGGCATCTTTTAATTCACTTATGTTTATATAAAACTGGTGTGTCCGCGTTTCGTTAAACATAGTATGTCGATGTAGCCTCTATATGTCTATGGAAGAAAACGAATACGTGCACGCTGTTTCGGTTGTAGTTTCTTCTAGTGGTGCAACCCCTTCGCCCTGCACATGTAGGGGCGTACGTGCTGCTTGTTCCATCTATCTCGTATTTTTTCGCAGCTCAAAGTCACCCCTACTAAAGTAATCCCTCGTTATAACGAAGTCAGCGGGACAGCGAAAAAATTCGTTATAAGCGGTAATTCGATATAAACGACCACCCGAGAAAACCTAAAGCAGTAGAGCTTTAATTGCGCCACAACGGCGAGGAAGTCAAAAATAAAATGTATTCAGTGAAGCAAAACTTTACTCAGGTGCAAAAAAAGGCAGTGAGCTTTGGCTGTTTCAAATTCTTACCGGGCGCGTGCAACCCCTGCTCTAATCTGAACAAGCACTGCACGAGGTTGCGGTCACCGCGCCCATGCATTCAACCTTCGGGGTATTTCGAATCACGAAGGCAGTGGCCGCTTTTATGGTGGTATTTTGGGGTATTTCGAAGGTAGTGGCCACTTTCATGCGGGGGGGGGTCACGGAAATGCCGTGGCTCGAGTCTGAGGTTCCGTTTGTTGTGCTCAGAAAACGATTAGCCGCTCATTGTAGGTACGCAGCGCGATCGTGAAAACTGAATGATTTTGCAATTAGGGGCTTCGCATGATTACTCGGCAGTTTTTTTTTCCGATGTGTACAGCTGTGAAGTTTGCAATTGAGTTTTTCGGTGCACCGTTGTCAACAACACTGTGCTAATTCTAAGGTTCAAGTGTCAGTGTTCGCACAGCATCGCGTTTGCGCCATTGACAGATGTCTAGGAACAAAATTCAATGACCCTACCACGCATTTAAACTGTTTGTCTAGTCGGATGGCGCGAATCAAGCATGGCCGGCTCAAGAAAATCGCCGGAGAAACACCGTGGTTGCGTTGACCCTCCATGTCGACAGCCTGACTCGCCGCTGGCGACGCTCAGATTTTTCGTGTTTTCGGCAAGTTATCGATCTATTTGCACCGTCAAAAGTGCAACGAAGCTAGGGGCGGTGTTTTATTGCGATGTAGGCCGATTATGACGAGCGGCAAGCAGATTTCTAGACCGGCTTCCCCAAAGTCGTCTTCCCGATTTGTTAAGGCGTGAATATAGTCCAACGTAACGCAAGCGAGCGCGCGCGCGCGCGCATGCTGTGTTGGTGAAACAGATCCGTCTATAGTTTGACGCACTGCAGCGGTCAACGTAACTGGCGGCTGCCAGCGTGCCCCGATGGGCCCGGCACAGATTTGGCTCCTGCTCAAATTGCGCGCCGGCGCCGCCGACCGCGTCGACCCACAATGCATCACGCGGAGAATAATGGCGGATGCCAGTGCGAGCGGCGCGAGTGGCGCGAGCTGCCCAAATATTGAAATTGTGCCGGATATCGATGTGGAACAGTTTATCGAAGCCATCAAACAACACCCTTGTGTATACGACACCAAACGGCTGGATTTCAGAGACCACCAGGGCAATGAGAATGCTTGGCAACAGAAGGCGAAGCACCGGTCTCTCCACGGGTGAGTTGTTCCCGTGGAGAGAGCGATCTTTCACACATACATCGAGCGCCTGTGCTTTCACCGCAAGCGGTGGACTAGTAACACGAGAGCAAGTTTCTGTCACGCAGATAACACCCTAGCCATGTTTCATATAGTGGCCGCAATGCCGTGGATGGAACGAAACGAATGAGGCCACGCAGAAAAAGGCACGAACGGAATTCAAACTGCCCGCGTGTCGACGATTGGCGCGTGAGGCGGCGGTCGTTCTGCGCATGCTTCAAAGCGGCGTGCGGCGTCTGGGCGCATCGAAGTATAGAGGGGGTGGTGCTTCGGCCGGCGCAGCGAAACTGGCGTAGCGCGACTGACTGCGAGCGACACGCGCCCGCGCGCTGAACACGTCGGACTATAAATGCGCCTTTAACGTAGCTCCTCCGACAACACCGTTGTTCACACTTGCAAGGGCGACCTGCAGGTTGCCTTCTCGTTTGAAGCGAAAACTCTCATGAATGACGTTGTTCGCACGCTTTCGAGAATTTCGTCTCCTTTGGCCGATGTGAAACGGTTAGGCTTTGTGACGACTACGACAGCCAGGGAGCAGCTAAGTTCGTTGCCGAAAGCTCACCTCGCTTGCTACTCGCAAGCGTGAATGGGCTCATAATTGGAAGGACACTTCTTTTGTGCTTTTTGGCACGTTTCAGCACCAGAAATGCTCTTTACAGCGGTAAAATGGAATGCTACGTCGCAAGTCTGCCCGCGGTCTTTTGGCCACTTTTCGGCATCCAAGAGAGCTCGGATTTCCGGCATCGCAAAGCGTCAAGAAAATTTTATTTTCATTTGAATTCTATCACGGGGGACGCCAGCGACGCGATTGCGACCGGTTCAGGCGCGCTTCCGTTCGCATCCGCTGTAAACAGCTGGGGGCACTCGCTTACTCGTTACTAGGCAGGTCATCGGTCGTAGGTTTGATACTTTTATGGCCTGTTCTGTGCCTGCCTGAGACTAATTTGTCGGCTGTATTAATTTGACACTGCATGCGCAAAAGTGTCACCGCCGCGGCGGCGATGCCTCCGCTCGCCACTTCGCTCTAAGCTGGTCAAGCTCTTTGTGCGCTTCAAGTAATGCGACCTAAAATACATGCGTTTGGGTCGGGACCGGAAGAAATTTCGAATAAAACGATATTTTGAGTAAAACGATTTCGTATAACGAGGGATTACTGTACTGCCAAAGTCTTGAGCTGCTTTTGTGTATGCGTAAATTTTTTCCTACTTCAAGATGGCAGCCATACAGTGTTAAAGTGTGGGTGCCTACGCGACTCTTTTTGTGTGTGAACTACTCGGTGCGTTTTTTGGCGTGTTTTTTTTTTTGAACACCAAGTGCTTCGTCCGCTAACGACCTAAGCCTTTAAGAAGGGGCCGAATGGGCACGAGCTTCAGAGCGCCCCGCGGAGGGAAAGCCGCCGCCACACACTCCCGAGACCCCGAGCCGCCGCACAGCATCCTTGTAGCCGCCTAGCCTGCGTCTTTGTGGATAGACTGGCGTCGCGCTCCCCGGTCAACTGTATGTTCGCTCCCCTTCTGAACTTTCTTTTCAATTGTCGCTAATTGGACTCGCTCCTTCGTCGTGATCTCTGCAGACAATCTCTTATTGATATGTATAACTTAATTCGGTGTATTTAATGCGATGTGTGTTTTTCCGCAGTCCGTGGTAACTGTTTTGTAAAATTTCCATACCTCTCCTGTAAAAGCTGCCGCATTCCTAATATCGATTCTATAAACGTTGCGTTGTTGATGTTACCTTTTAACGCGCCTCTGTCTCATTCACCGCGTTTGCTTACCAACTACACCGGGCATCGAACGGCCACCCCCTTATTATCATGACTCGGTGATGACCTCGCATGATCACCGAACCCGTGACACACATGATTCGTAGGATTTCTGCGGTCCTGTATTTTGCAAATTTTACCGGATAATTTGAACTGGGAGCTAGCAGCAGCAAGGTAATCCGAAAACATGGGGTGCTATGTACGAACAGCAGAGTTTGCCTCAAAATCGAGAACACCTGAGTTGGACTGGTAACGCCATGTCCTGCCGTTTATAATAGATGCGCGAGCCCGAATTAAGCTGTGTGACACTTAATAGGACTCCTCGATGCTTCGAGAAACATGTCGCTCAGACAGCAGCAGCACATCGACTTAGCGCTTGGCACGGTGACATCATGCCTGACAAAGCGACCATCTGCAGTTCAGTGGTACCTGACTGTCATCCAGCAGTGTGAGACGTGCTCAAACCGTGCCACTACCGGCACAGGCCATTGTTTCCATTTTGTACGCGCTGCGTGCTGTGCCGAACTTGTCAATACAAAATACACCACGCCACACCTGGATTGGACAGATGGACCTAAAGATGGACCGCACATGCAGGCTTTTCCTGTCATTACTTTTCAACTTACAGCTGCCCTTCTGTGCATGCGCCGCACCACTAACTTGACGTATCTGACCTTGGCTACAGCCTTTGGGTGCGCTGAGAACGTCAGAGTAGAAAAGCGCCGGCAAACGGCGAAAAACTTTGCTGGTAATTGAGTTACACCGAGAGAGGTGTAGCACCATGCTCTGCAGACGTCGAAACAGGGGTGGCACGGCAACCACAAGTGCAAACCAAGCTCCCGCAGTAGGAGGAATTAATCCTTAAACATCGATCACGGCTTTGCTGAGTACAATGGCAACTGAAAATGCTGCAAGCGGTAGAACAATATTTCACGCTTGCTTTTTTTAATTCTGCTTCGATTTCTGATACTAATTCAAACACTCAATTAATCTGATTATTTTACCAGTCCAATGGGCTTTGAATTAATGAGGTTCTATTGTAGAATATTTCACAGGCATCTGTCATTGTAACAGTGCCAACAAGTACCACACATAGCAATAGAAAAACGCCTCAGCTGTCAACCAGCTATATGTTCCTCATCCCTCTAGAACATGGATGTGTAGCCTATTCCAATTCAGTTGAGGCACAAAAGATATATGGCAACAAAAAACTATTTAAGGAAAGCAGCACATTAGATCTGCATTAAAGCAGACGGCAAGAAGAAAAGGGCATGAAAAAGACTGGGAGATTTACCTTTTTGAAGTAATCCACAAGCTCAAATTCATTCTTCTGTTGAGAAATCTCCGATTTCACTTCTGCATAGGTGTCGTTAATGATAGCCAAGAACATGTTCTGCAGACAAAAAGATATGCAGTGGTGAAGTAATGAAGCAAAGCTGAACACTGTCGGCAGTCACATAGTCTAGCCTCATTAAAGCATTATGATTCATATGCTTTCCCAGTGAAGAAATTTATAGCCTGTGACCTGTGAGCAACCCCAGTTACAACTAAGTAAAGAGTAAACAAACTTGACCTTCCACAAAATCACAATTAGTACACATTGGCTCCAACTAAGATACACAATGTAGCTGTGTCTTATTCACTGGGAAAGAAACAAGACTCTAGTATTATGAATGCATCAACAGTATAGCCCAGATATTGCAAGTGACTAAGCACAGAAACTGTCGACAACAGTGTTTATATGAACTTTATACTTGGTGCTTGCTGTATCACTTGCTTCCCTGGAGTATACCACATGAAAACAATGATCCTTCAACCGCTGATGAAAACATAGACAACAATATACATGGTATATGTGTTGACGCCAACAAAGCAATTATGAAGTTCAACGCTGTTCCACAATGCGCAGGATCTTTAAACTCCGTGCTCATGTAATAGACAGCTTGATTTTTTGTTCTACTACATGAAAGTTTTTTCACGTTCTGATTGAATCACCCATACCAGAAAACAATGCCCTTTGGGGAGTTTTTGGTGGCATTCTACAATTTGCCAAGCTTTTCTCACGTCTACTGCGGTTAAAATCTTGACTGATCTTAGACAACTGCCTTAGTAATGTAGCCCTAAAACAGTGATTCTCGATCTTGTTAGCCTCGGAAAATCTCCAACGGCTTTTCAAAAATGCTGAGGAACGCAATGTGCCTTGGCTGCAGTCTCTTCCTGCCTAACATGCACATAAAAATGGGCATGCAGATGCACGGCCTCTAAAAAAAGAGCCCAAATTCAATTAATAATGAGTGGCTGTAGAGTGGCAAAGTCTGCTATAAGCCAGTACAGTATGAATAGTCCAAAAATAAAGTGGGTAAAGGGAAAGGGGAGAGCTGAAGCACACATCTAGGGGCTGGAGGAACACACAAAGCACTCTAAGGAATCCAAGGATTCCATGGAACCTAGTTTGAGAACCTCCGTTCTAAGAGGGTACTCCCAAGAGTGTCAGGTTACCTTCAAATTGAATCATTTTTCCTCATGCAAGATGAGCCACCACTTTTTAAAACATCACCATCAGCCTGACTACGCCCACTGCAAGACAAAGACCTTTCCCATATATCTCTCCAATCAACCGTCCTGCACCAGCCGCGGCCACCCTATCGCTGCAAACTTTTTAATCTCATGCGCCCAACTAACTTTCTGCCGCCCCCTATAAAGCTTCACTTCCCTTGTTATCCACTCCGTTACCCTTGAGAGCCACTCGTTATCTTGCCTTCGCATTACATGCCCTGCCCAAGCCCATTTCTTCTTCTTGATTTCGACTAGGCTGTCATTAACTAGTGTTTGATCCCTCCCCCACTCTGCCCTCTTCGTGTCTCTTAACATTACGCCTATCACTTTTCTTTCCATAGCTTGCTGCACTGTCCTTAACTTAAGTGAACCCTTTTCGTTAGCCTCAACGTTTCTGCCCCGTAGGTGAGTACCGGTAAGATTGTGCTGTTATATACTTTTCTCTCAACGTCAAACCGAAAAACCTGAGCACATGCTTCTGAAACAATACCTAGTATCAACAGAACTGTTAATAAAAAAATGGGTATAACTTGTAAAGGCACCCTACAGGAATCAATTTCAAGCAGTTGGTCAATGCACATGCCGCCTCTAATGTCAGGAAAATTCCACAGCCATAGTTTGAATTCAACTTGCACTAAGAAAAGCACACACACAACTGTCATGAGAAATCAGCAGTTCTTACTGGCAGACAAAGCAAATAAACTCAAGCTCCAAAATGAGAAAATACGTACCAAGAGCACGAAGAAGACAAAGAAGACATAGCTGAGGAAATAAATGGGACCCAAAACCCTGTTGGCAGCTTCCATCTCTTCAAAGTCAAAATCACCCAGGATAAGACGGAGCAACGTGAATCTGTTTGACCAATTCAAAAACAAAAAATTCAGCCAAGGCTATTCAGATGAAGTTCAGACATGCTCATGCTTCAGCTATAAGCTGAATGAGATATGAAAGTTACATTAGCAGAAAATTTATGGCCTTCACTTAACTTAAAGCATCAGAAAAATCAAAATACATGTATTTATTCCATGGGGGGCTTTCAAAAGAGATAATGCAAAGATATAGCATAACAAAAGCAATTTTTTCCCCCTCCATCAAGGTGACAGACCTGACATAAGGCAGTAGTATGTACTAAAACAGAATGCTGATGAAAGCTTATGCTACCTAAATCAATATAAATATAAGTCCGTTCCTGGTGTCCTCTACTTTACACAATGAACATGGAGGTAGTTTCATAGTAAAGCTTCCAATCACTTCCAGAGTTGCACACGACCTAATTAAATGTTACAGTACTTTTTTCTTTCTCTACATTACCTATCAGCACAGATTGGCACAGGTTCAATAAGACAAAATGATAGGGTTGGACAGTCATCACATCATTAAATGCAAACATCACCACTTAAGTGTGACAAAAATCATCTTGTTTCCTTGTTCTGAGCTTATGTGTCAGGTTTATAAGCAGTGATATTTAATTGCTTGATAAGCATCTGTTAAATTTATACCCAAGTTTATCCTTGCACTGACTGGTGCTACTTCAGCTAAGGGTGTGGTTTTATATAGCGACAAAGCATACTTATTGCATAGCTTAGAAACAAATAAGTCTGTACAGTATGTACAGCTTCAGTAAAAAATCTTTGAGCCACAGGGATTACTTTTATGACCTGAAGCTTCAAAGCCCGAGAAGAGCGTGGGAGAAAGTTCTTGTCTTCCAGAAGTCGCGAGCTTCAGATGTGCCTTAGTGCTCTACTACATGTATCGATACCAAACACTGCATGCAGCCTGGAGAGTTTTGAACAAGACTGTACATGCAGCAACAAAGTATGTTTAGAAGTAGTTATTCAAAAATATTTGAAACTTCGTTTGCTACACTACAAATTAAAAAAATGAGCGGGTCTTTGAAACAGGGACAATAGTACAAACTCATTGCTAAGCATAATGTTGAGCACAAACCACAGTGTTCTCTTCTTCCAAACTGATGTAATCAGACATTTAGCACAAAAACAAATTTATCGCTAGTTCTGAAGAGCAATTCTGCTGGCTTGCTAAGCAAGAAAAAAACAAAAATATCAATGCCAGAAAACAGGCACACTGATTTAAACAATGCATGCGGAGGAAAAATTCTACTCACACAGCATTCACAAAAGAGCTGAAGCCTTGGATTTGGGTGCCAAAAAGAAGATAGCCCAATTGGGCAAAGGCAAAAAACACAATGAAGAACATGATGCTGAAGCCAGCTACATCCTTTGAACACTGTAAAGTAGAAAATGGCGATAAAAAGTTGTGTTGGTCAAAATGTCAGTGATGAAAAAAACAAAGTAAACTTTAAAGTCAAGAGCTGAGTACTACTGGGTGAATGAAGTTCATAAAAACAGCACGGGTGTCAAAGTGGGTCTCTAACAATGCAGGCAAATACTGTTTGAAAGTCTTGCCCAACCAGTCACATGTGACTCACAAATGTGCTGCAAAGCATGAAATGCCACCACCTTTCCAGCTGCTTCTCCCATATTGACTAATGACCAAGGTGACAATTCACATCGCTTTCTCTTCCCAATGAAGCAAATGATGCCTTAGAGCCTCCAGGTTTCACAAGTGCCCAATTAATTTTAAATTAATTCTACATTTGCAATACTACAATTTGCATTGCTGCTTGCCATGCATAGTGCACTGGGTTATGATATAACACACTTCAGAAATTTTGATCTGCCTGTTATTCACTGGAAGCTCGTACGTCGCCATAGAATGCAACTTACAGTAGCATTCAGACCACCACTAGAAGACAAATTTAAATCCAAAAGCAAATGCAATCACTGAGGATAAATATTTTATCATTCCAAATAATTCAGCTACAATACATTCAGTTCCAGTGCTGATTTCATCAAAAAAAATAGGTTAAACTGAACAATGGTCTACCACCATGTTTGTCCACAAAATAATACAACAGTAGTGGTTGCAGTGAACCACTGCAAGACAGTACAAACACTACAGTTGAACCTCTATGTAACGAACCTCTATGTAACGAATTCCTGGATTTTACGAAATTTCTCAATTCCCCAACACATCCCCCATTGAAGCCCATGTATAGGCGACCTCCATGTAACGAACTCGTTGCGGCAGTTGACCTTGATGTAACGAATTCGTGGCTCTGATCATCGAGCTGTATCTTGTAATGTTTTGCCCGAAATTTGACCGGGCAGTGCGCAACTTTAATGAATATTGTTTAAGTAAGTTTTTATATTAAAAGATAAAGTAGACCGCGAGCAGAACGCTTGCAATCGCAGCAAACAAGCAGACCTCGGTGATAATGATGATGTTGAGCGCCGCTATCGCCGCTCCGTGGCAAGCGTAGCAACTTTTAAGCTTTCATTTTGTAGCTTGACACTAGGTGGCACTACTATGACAAATTCTTCGTGGTGTTGCGGCGCAGTTATGGTAAGCCGCCTTCGTCAGCGTGTTGACGTGCGTGTGCTGGTGTGTGTTTACGGTGTCGGTTCGTTGCGATGAGTTCCGCTGTGAAAAAACGCAAAGTTTTGTCGCTTGTAGATAAGCTCTCGATTTTGAATGCGGTTGCCGCCGGCAAAAAAAAGAAGGATGTCGCTGCCCGCTTCAATATACCAGCCAGCTCCCTGTCAACCATTCTTGCTGCAGAACAAAGCATCCGCAGTGCGATGGAGTCGGGCACAAGTGCCCAGAAGAAAAGACTGGAGACGTAGACGTATGCTGATGTGGGCAACGCCGTGTTTGCATGCTTTTTGGACAGACGAGCACAAAACGTGCCCATAAGTGGCGCGATTTTGCAGCAGAAAGCCATAGATTTTGCTTGCATCCTGGGCCACGACGACTTCAAAGCGAGTAACGGCTGGCTACAAGGATTTAAAAGCCGGCATGGTGTCGTCGGAAAAGTGATGCTGCTACCTCATGGGTGACCGAGAAGCTTCCCGGCATTTTCAGCCGCTATGAAGCTGCCGACATTTATAATGCTGATGAGACGGCCCTGTTTTATTAAATGTTACCGAGCCGCACGTTGTCACTAAAAGGAGAAGACTGCCGCGGTGGAAAGCAAAGTAAACTCCGTGTGACGGTTTTGCTTTGCGCCAACACTGATGGCAGCGACAAGCGAATCCCATTGGTTATTGGCCGCAATGCCCGGCCCAGATGTTTTAAAGGAACAAGGCGGATGCCAGTAAAATATGTGGCAAACTCCAAAGCTTGGATGTCGCGGGCAATTTTTTCCGACTGGCTGAAGGAGCTCAACCAAGATGTCAAGCGAGAAGGTCGCAGCATTTGTTTGCTGCTTGACAACTGCTCCGCGCACCATGTGGAAGGCCTACAGCTTTCGAACGTCGAGCTGCAGTATTTGCCACCTAACTGCACTTCTCTGGTACAACCCTTAGACAAAGGGGTTATTAACAGCTTTAAATGCTGTTACCGCCGTCGATTGATACAAAAGATGCTCCTAGACATCCGACTTGAACGGCCAACGAAAGTGGATATCTACCAAGCAATCGAAATGCTTGCTGCGTCGTGGCAAGAGGTCGGATCACAAGTGATCGCCAATTGCTTCGCCAAGGCTCAGGCAAATAAGGCCATTCAAGCTACAGTCACTGAAGACGAACCTTCAAGCCCATCCGAGGTCGCAGAAGCGTGGGATGAACTACGCATGAACGGTGGGGTGCCCGACGGTGTCGAGCTGTGCGACTTTTTGTTCGTGGACAACGGCGCCGTGGCTACGGAAGAGATGACTGATGCGGCACTTGTCGAAACCGTTAAAGATAGCCTTGAAGGTGACGGTTCGTCAGAGCCTGATACGTTTTGTGCTGTTCCCACCGCGAGGGAACTGATGGACGCGGTGGACGTTCTGCGCCATTTCGTCGGCTCGCAGGACAATGAAGCAGCCATGGATGCCTTAGTTTCCTTGGAGCGCCGAGTAGTGGCTTCGATCGGGCAAAAACAGCAAGTGAAAATTACGCAGTTTTTCTCTATTAAATAAATTCTTTGAATGGCGAGTTCACTTGAATTGATATCTGTCGAATTTTTATTTCGTTTTGGCATAATCCTTACCAGTCTTAACCCAAAACTGCATGTAACGAAAACCTGGATATAACGAAAAATTGCGAACTTTTTTCAATTTCGTTATATCCAGGTTTGACTGTATAAAATGCTCAGGCTTCATCTTTCCTTCCTTAATATTGAATACTCTTCATCCATCTTCAGTCATCCAACTGTGAGCAATATTATACAGTAAGGCATTCTAGTGTTCACTATGCAGCAGAGCTGCAGCAAATATAGTCACTTGGACCTCAGACATCCCATTACAATCAAGTGATGACAGCCTTGTATGTCTTATTATAGAGTACTATCAGTACTATTGGCATGTTTGCCATAGGTAGACAAGCCAATCAGCTCTTCTTGAAAAGTGCTCAACACTAGGCAAGGTAGTTGATAAAATGTCATATAATCTGAGAGTCTAGTAGAGATGTGGGAGTGAATTTGGCAAACTATATTAAGGACTTGAAACAATTACAGAGTACTTTAAAAGGTGTAAAAGTGGTAGCTTGATGCTATGGGTCTATGCAAGTTGTTAGTTTGTGGCCCTCAGAATCTATGTACACCCCCCCATCAAAAGTCTTCAGGCCACAATGTTCACTTGTAGTGGAATGATGTCCCTTAAACACTTTGCTATACATGGCATTCAAAGCACACGTCAAGCAGCAAGCTTCTTTACCGCGAGTAGAAACCTTCTCCTAGCACTTCAAGGCCCAGGCTTTTGGTCTTAAATGGTGCCGCGACGGCTCCATTATGAGGCTCAAGAGAAAGGCCTTTGGCCTGAAAACTTTTGACCATGACTGCACCTGGTGTTGAAATAAAAGATAATTTCAATTTGAATTTGAAGTTGCATTTCACATATAGATGATGTTTCCAAACATGGAAGTATATTCGCTCGTTCTCAGGATGCTGGCAACAACTGAACGTGTATTAGACAATTTGTCTCACATTCAGTCTGTTCTTATTGTGATGGTGTTCACCGGAAAGCACGTTTTTTTGCTGCATTAAACCTATGTTAGTGTTTAATGCACTAAGTCATCTCTTTACCTCACATCCCCAAGAAATTAAAACATTCATGAGCCATAAATCCAGGAAATTGAAAGAGAAAGCATGCTTTTATGCATTTATTTTTAGGCAGCTTGAGATGCTAAAAGAGCGGCTTTCAAAACAAAAATGAACATAAATTAGAAAGGTACCTACTTAACAGTGTACCCAAAGTTGGGGTTATTTTACATCTCACCAGCATTTTGTAACATCACTAGCTTCTTAACTCCTCTAAAACAGATAGTATTGCATAAAAGTACTGATAGTACTCTATAATAAGACACACAATGCTGTCGTCACTTGATTGTAATGGGGTGTCTAAGGTCCAAGTTATTTGCTGCCGCTATACTACATAGTGAACACTAGAATGCCTTATTATATATAAATATATATCACCCACAGTTTGATGACTGAAGATCATTCAATATTAAGGAAGGAAAGATGAAGTCTGGGCATTTAATATGATGAGCAGCTGAGAAAGAAGCATTTCAATTCAGTACAGAGCATGTTAGAAGTTGTGGGCCTGTTAAAAAAAAAAAGAAAAAAAAAACACTGCACCCACCCTAGAGAGTGTGGAGGACAGCTGTGTCATGGTCTTGTTAAAGCTGATGTACTTGAAGACCTTAATCCAAGCAAAGAAAACTGCCAGCGCTACGGCATTGTTGAACTGCGTCTGGTAGAAGCCGAGACGACCAAAGTCTGCAAACTCATCTGGCTTGTCCAGCAGGCCCGCCAGGAGTTTGTTTACCATAACGGTGCGATATATGCTGAACCCAATGCACACCAGAGAGATCTAAAAAGGAGATGCAAATAGATGTTCCAACTAAGTCACTTATATTTAATTTAGTGACAATAAATATTAACAATGCCACAAGGGTTTTACAGGCTGTGCTGATCCGCATGACTGCAAGCAAATGCTTTTGTACTAGAATATAATTATGTGATCTGACCACTTAGCAATCCACCACACGACAATTAATCAGCATAACAGTATGGTTACACCACTGCTGACAGTGCACAAGGCGATGGTACTATGAGTGCTCATTTCAATGTGATGCACTGAATGCTTGAAAAATACAAGTATTTATTCTTTGGCAAAATTCAGGAAAACACCGCAAACATAATTATTTTGTTTCAATAAATTCTCTTTTTAAAAGCACTCGCACTGCAAGAGCATGTAAGCTTTGATCTACACATGACAGGGATATTCATGCAGAGCAGGCAACCAGACACTGTTGGAAAAATAAAGCATTCTGCCAAAGGCTTACCAAAATGACAAGAATGTCAAGGATGTTCCACACGGACTTGAAGTAGCTAGTCCTGTTGCTCTTGATCTAAAGACATGAAAGAAAGGATGTGAAATGTAATTATAAAGAGACTGAAAACATACTGCATAGTGCTCACAAAAGAAACTGATTAATGCCTAACATTGCAGATGCGACAAAATTATTTCTGGTCGAGCCCAGTCTGCAGCCAAAGAAACATGGCAGTGCTCTGCTGAAAAGCTCCAACTGCATTTCACAAAATGCACCTTTCACTGTACACAAATGGCACAATGAGTTCTTGCCATCATGTCTTTCGAGACCCAAGGTGTAAGTTTAGTTTAGTTTATGGTGGTTTAACGTCCCAAAGCGACTCCGGCTATGAAAGACGCCGTAGAGAAGGGCTCCGGAAATTTCGACCACCTGGGGTTCTTTAACGTGCACTGACATCGCACAGTACATGGGCCTCTAGAATTTCGCCTCCATCGAAATTCGACCGCCACGGCCGGGATCGAACCCGTGTCTTGCGGGCCAGCAGCCGAGCGCCGTAACCACTCTGCCACCGCGGCGGCCAAGGTATAAGTGGCAATAAGTTCCCACAATCTATACTCCGTTTCATACATCAGGTGCAACGCTGTGAAAGGTACGGAAGTAGACCGCGTGGAAAAATAAAAAGAGCCGTGTTACTCTGCGCCTGTTCTGTGGCCAAGTGCTCTAAGGCACTAAAAAGCGACAGCGTGTTGTCAGCAGTAAGAGTGCATTTAACCAAGCTCATGACAAATGTGTCATGTAGTAAGGCTGCAGGCAAAGCATTCACTACGTTTCACTCACAACAAGAGCGCACTACTTTTTGGCCGCGGATGCAGGCAGCGCAAAGAGGAGTGCTAGCTTTGACAGCGTTGCACATGATGTATGAAACGGAGTATAGGTCACAGTAAGGATAGAGAAAGCACAACACGACATGTATGAATATTAGTCAGATATGTTGGCTCATATATTTTCTTTCCTTCTATTCATGTTGGCTTTCCTTATTACTTTAAATCATTGAGGCTACTTCATATATTAACAACTTCCAAAGTAATCTAACACAGCTCTGAGCACATGATCTCAACTCACGTAAATACTCTCTTAAGCAGTAGAAAATAAACTGTACGATGTATTCTTGAAATACGCTCACCTCAAGCACTTCTTCGACAATGTAGTAAAGAATGAAAAGGGTGAAGAAGAACTCGCAAGCCATGATGAAGTAGTCACTGACTGAAACATATCGCAGCAGCTTGACTGTGCGGAAACTCCAAGATGGAATCATGCCTCCTGTGGCAGGAAACTCAAACACCAACCTGCACACATATATATACAAAAGCTTCAATCACGCCAGAGCACAGTTATGCTCACAAATCACACAAAATTAATTTAGCTATGCCATGCACAGTAACTAAAAAAAACAATTATAGCTAACACTATTTCAATCAAAAGTTAATTTCATGGACCTAAATTACTGCCATGTTGACTGATTGCAATGCCGCCGGACTACAATGTTGCACATAAAATTGCAGTTTTGAAAAAAATTACACTCGGAAGTGCACTGTCAGATATGTTTCAATGCCACTTTTCGCTTCGAATCCCACCAGCAGCACGTGGTTGTTTTTTCTTCTGCTTTCTAATCAGTTATCTTGCAGTGATAAAATAATTACACTAGTATATTAATCTCCTACTGATCAACATTACAAATTAAAATAGTAACATTCTCTATGCTGCTTGCTTTCGTTCACTGTTGGCTTCCTTCATATGTGTGTCATAATGAACCCCTTATTTCCCTTCCCTTGTCTGCTAAATAGCTTAACGATGGCCTCAGCTCTGGCAGACTTGTTGCCATTGGTAGCATTAGAGAGTTGTTGCACAGCTTCCACCCTCATCGTTCGATCGCATGTCACGTGACACTCGCGGTAATACAGATCGCACTTCATAGGATAGGGACGTACTTCATATGATAGGGAACCCAGACATCCACGCGGATGACCTGAAAGTACTTGAACTCGGACCAAAGTTCTGCTCAGCGCTTACACCCAGCAAGCCTGAGTTACTTGCCATGGCGAGGACGACAGTATCAAGAGCAAAGGATAAGACAGACATTGCACAGCACATTCAAGACTCAGTTGAATCTTTTCCCACCACTACGGTAAGCAAAAACCGCTTGGATTTACACAAGCTAACCGGTTCTCTAAAGAAAGCAGACCTCAAGCTACTTTTGCCAGACAAAGAAGGAGGCTTTGCTGCCCTACCATTGGCAGTTTACCACAAGAAAGCCCAAGATCCCATCAATGAAAACTTCCTCCCAGTAAGAAAGTTTCGACTGAAAACGGTAAAAAAGGAAGCGCTGCAAAAGTGTGAGAGGCTCGGCCTGGACAAGCTTGCGG
The DNA here is from genome assembly GCF_052857255.1 of Amblyomma americanum. Lineage (NCBI taxonomy): Eukaryota > Metazoa > Arthropoda > Arachnida > Ixodida > Ixodidae > Amblyomma > Amblyomma americanum. The sequence goes on along the minus strand of NC_135497.1, from coordinate 328,387,006 downwards.
CTGCTGTGAACAAAAGCTCGGCCTTAACCCTGCACGTTTCTTCTCAGCAAAAACCCATAAGAAGGAATGTCCGTGTCGGGTCACTGTTAGCGAAAAGGGCATTTAGCAGCTTGCCCTTGGCTCCTATCTTCAAACGTGTCTCTCAGAGCAAACAATCAAGGAACCTTTCCTAGTGCGTAGCCCAGCAGTCGTGCTCTATTTCTTTAAGGAGCACCGACTAAAAAATGTCAGCGCCTTGTCCGTCGACATTAAGGGCATGTACTATTCCATTCCTCAGGACGCACTGCACAGTGTTGTGGTTCGAACAATTGACGAGTATGGCATCACGAAATTCCAAAATCAATGTGGCATCGACGTGAACAGCCTTCTCAAACTCCTAGACCTATACCTACACTCTATCGTCGTTTCCTTCAACGCCAGACATTTCCTCCAGAAGGAGGGCATCTGTATAGGCTCTGGGCTAACCCCTTTCCTCAGCGACTGCCCACTAGCAAGCTTAGACCAAAGACTACAAGAGTCCTTACCTGGGTCTTAAGTGGTACATGCTTTTCGTTACATCAATAATTTTCTGATGATTTTTAATAAGAATGACTACAGCAATGCAAATCAAGCCAATGATATTTTCTCCCTGCTCAAGTACGGTCTGACCCGTTCCAACTAACGATGGAAGTTCCTGATCAAGATGCGATTCGTTTTCTGCATCTACAGATACTAACGAGCAATGAAGAGCTGTGCTGCCGTTACGCACCTCGAGCGCAAATGGGGTTTTTACCCTACTCATCCTCACACTCCAAACTAGTTCAACGAGGTATCGTGACAGCCGCCTTGAAACATGCTGTATCTTGATCATGCTGCCATCAAATGCAAGCTAGCTTCAAAAGCCAGATAATGAGGCTGGGAATGGCCAGTTTTCCAGAACACATCATGCGCGCAGTGGCGGAAAAGATGTTTGCCGACTTCCAACCAAGAACAAAAAGTGCCTCCCGTAAAGATGTGCAGAGCCGCATTTTTGCGGTAATACCTTATGTACATGTGCGATACCTTATGTACATAAGGTATCGCACAACATGAAAACAATAGCAGGGAAAGCCGGTGTACGAGTCGGCTTTTCTGCTCCTAAAAAATTGCAGCATCTTTGCAAGAGAATCAAATGTGAAAGACTGCCACCTGTCGAATGTGAGAAGAACCATGAATTTCCTTATGTGCCACGCTGAAAAAATGTAGTGTACAAAACTGAGCTATCCTATGGACTATGCTACATCGGACAAACAGAGAGATGTGTGAATGACCACTTAAAGGGACACTGAGGAGAACTCTATCATTTTTTTTTTGTTAGCAAAATCTGATAGTTCGGCATTTCACGGCTTTGTTGCCGCTTGTCCGGGCGCGAAAGATGCATTTATTGCAAAGAAATTTGGATTCGAAGATGAAAAAGTTTTTCCCGCCGCTCTGATTCAAACTCAGGGAACTCTTATGACGTCTCAGAACGGAGTGACGTGATACTTGACGTAAACGCAGACTCCGTGATTTCTGACAGCTAGCGGTGCGGTGCGCAACCTTCCTTTGCTAGCCTCAGAGATTCGTGGTTTCCATGAATTAAGGAAAATTCTTTCAAGGTGGCGCCTCTTGTCCTAGGAAGTCATTACGCTTGTACTTGCGAGATTGGCCTGTGGCGGTGACACCTGTATTTTGGTTCTTGCTATTTTCTACATTACAAGAGCTTTGTTTTCAGTAAGAATGGCGTTTTTGTGATCAGGAGCTGCTATTCTATCGATACAAGCCAACTTCAATTTCTCCTCAGTGTCCCTTTAAGAGAACATGAACACTCCTTGAAACCACCCCCCAAAACCAATTTTGCTTTACATTGGCTTGAGTGCAAATGCACCCCATCTTTCAGCAGGACAATCATTTTGTACAAGCATAGAGACCAGAACATGCAGGAAATAGTTGAAGCGTTCCTGATTCATCAAAAGCAAGACAAGTGCGTGAGCAAACCATCTCTTGCGCTCACTCAAAAAGAAATTGATTAACTTAGCGGCTAAGTGACTAGTGCTGGTTTTACCTCTTTCCTTTAGTCGACATACTCAATCAGATAGTCAATCAGCGATGCAATGCCACGTGTTGGTCGTGCTTAGGTTCTCCTATTTATTGCGCCATCATAGCAATAAAATCGTCAGTCGTAAGTCAGCGCCTTTGTCTGTCCGCTATTTTAGCCCTGGCTAATTTTGTGCTGTACCTTTTCCTGCGAAATGTACTGACTAGCCCACACAAGTACCCTTTTGCAATACAATGCATCCACGCTAGTGACATGCTTCTTGCAGCAACGCGCCACCTGCCAGCGGGCTGGCAGAACATCACTCTCTATGCGTTGCTAGGTCTAGCCTGCTTCGCAATGAAGTCGCTGCCGATGGTGCTTTGGAAGTAGCCACTGCGTATCATAAAATGTCTAATTCTGTTACCAATACATTACAAATAGAATAACCCCATTAAAATTACGGTACAGTTGGATTCCACAACACCTTCGGCAGGAAAGCACTCCAGGCGAGGGTCACTGCTAGGCTATAGTTAGGTCAGCTCTACAGCATGACAGAGGTGTGGCGCGGAGATTGAGTACAAGAGACCAAAGATTGCCCTCAAGTGCACCCTACTTTTACGTTGTCACGCAGTTTTACAGTGCTAGCGCTGCCAACACACGCCCAAGGCCAGGCAGCCGACTCGTCTAGGAACGCGCAGCGTAGTACGATATATCGAATAACCATTGAAATTTCACTTCAATATACAACGGGACTTTCCTATACTTTTACACAGGATTTTCAAGATGGCAATCTGCGTGTTTGATACAGATAATAATTCGAAACCTCCAGATGTGATATATCCAGGCTCAACTGCATATGACCATTTTTTTCACGTCTTAAGTGACCTAAACATACCTTACACGCAACAGCCATCATTCAGCTGTTGAAAGCGGAACCAAAACAGCATCAACAAATGCAATTATAAATTACTTAGTGGTCATGGGGGAATACGACAGGGTGATCCGTGTATACTAATGTCTAAAGCATTATTTCAAAGAAGAAAATACGCAAGAAAAAGTTTGGCGTTCACACTTCTTTAAGAGCAACACCCTTATGGTTATACTGAAAACAGCGCAGGAGGCAGAGACAGTGATCACAAGAGTGCTGCCCTGAGTGGTCATTGTCTCTGCCTCCTGTGCTGTTTTCAGTCTGGCCAAGGCAGACCACCTGACCCTACACAGTACACTGGCAGCATTTTTGTTTCACAACTTCTCCACCTGTACTTAAAATTAGAATTAAAAATTAAAATAAATTGCATTATACCATGATTATAGGGTAATATGCAAACATTCTCCCCATCTTCCCCCCCTGCAGAACCTAAATACTCATAGCCATTTCCGAAGTTACACCATCATAGAAATGTTACATGGTATGATACAGACAACTGCCTAATAAACCTAAGCCGTATTGACAAGTCCGCTTTACCTAAAAAGGGGCTAATAAATTCTAACTGAAAGTAAAGTGGTGACCGTTGGGGAAAATTTTAGACATAACATTATTTTACACCATGAAGTGGCATCCACTATGCATGCAAATATTATTAACAGTCAGTGCTTTCAAATAAAACCTTAGCTCATGCACAAAGTGAGCCTGCTCCATGTCTATCGTTGCTGCTCCTAGGTAAGCAATTATATATTGCTTGGCAAGCAAGCTGCTAAGAAAAAGAAATTATGCTTTCAATATGCCAGACCAAATAACTAGCCATTAACGTAAGGAGAGCGCAATAAAGACATTGGATGAAGGCACGGAAGTAGAACGGACAGGCGCTATAGCACTCGTCCCCGTCTACTTTTGTGTCTTCCTTAATGTCCACCGTATTATACTCGCCTTATGTTGGTGATGGACCAACTAGCTCGGACCAAGCTTTTGTAATAACTAGCCAGTCTTTAGAAACTGGCACACACGAGAGGACACGCCGTCAATTACCAATGCAAACACATTTTGTTCTTTCAATACTGATATTAGACAATTCTACGAATATTTTGACCCCAACAAAAATCCAGAAAACCTGTTCTTTACTGACCACCTTGGAGAGTATCTAATCTGTTCATATCCAATTAACATCACTAAGGCAGTATCGCTATGGAGGCTACAAATACTAACACATTTAATATGCTCTGAGAAGAACCCACATAGTAAAAGGGCAATGCATCACTTAAAATCAACCCAAGGCCCAAACTTCAAACAAGAAAAATCCCAGGAATTTCCGGTATACAGAAAACAAATTTAGAGCCACCTACTTGATAACACAGAAGAGATTGACATTTGCATTGTAGACAGTAAAGTCAAGAAAGACGGCCCGTGTGGCACGGCCAATCCAGAGGTTCTCCTTGAGGTCAGCCATGACTTGCGTTGCTGCTTCCTTTGTAATGCCCAGGTCAGCATAGTAGCCTGCCCCACTGTAAGATGACAGCAGGCCCCAGTGGTCTGCACCCTTAAGCTCCTTTTCAGTGTGGTAGGTCCAGCTGAGAAGAAAAAGATAGGCAATAAAGACCCATGAGTCTCACTCAAACTAGGTTGCATTCTGAACTCACATCTCCTAGGCATGCATGAAGCACGCGGTGTCTAGAATAGCTAAATGGACAAGTTCATGGTCAATATTATTGGCATGAAAGCACAATGAGCAAGAAAGCCCTCATGCTGTTTTCAGTTTGCTTCTTCAGCACTGTTAATAAGAATACGAGGTGGGTAACGTGAGGGCAGAATAAATTAAGCAAGGTCATTTGAAACCCACACACTCAGAAACCTTGCAGGCACTTACACACCTATGTATTATTAAATTACAGCAAAGAAATTTTATTATTAGACATGTTGGTATATTCTGAATCACCTTGTCTTTTTGATTATCAGCAAAGAGAGGGGATTTACGGAAAAAAACCTCAGAGGCCAGCCTGATTAATGATTGTTCGGACAGCTACTAAGCACAGCAGAAAGGGAAACGGTCTAAAATAAATGATATACGTGCACAAACGGGCTGAAAACAGTAATTACAATGACATAATTGGGAATAAAACAAGATATCAGCCAAGACTCTACACAACAGCAGTGGCTACAGCACGACCTGGCAATAAAGCAGCAATATTTAAAATGGGCAGCACAAATGGCAATTTGCTAGCTTTGTCTTTAAAAACAGGACTGTCCTCATTTTCCTACACAAAAGGCACCAAGATCTAACGATCCTAACAACAGAACTTACTGGAGGTTCATTTCACTCAGCTAGCAGTATACAGTATCTGCAAGGGAACTGTCCTTTAATATGGCTCAACTATTGCAAAAGATAAAAAAACACGGGGCTTTCTTCTGCGTTATTCTTTAAGTTGTACATTTTACCGCTACCAATGAATTAGGAAGGAAAGTAGGACAAACTGCCCAAGCAACCAATGTGCAAATAGCTGCATTATTTTCTGTGGAAAGAAGCGGCCTCTGCATCACAGACGTGTGATGTCTGTTGTAGTAAGCAGTCGCAGCAGATCGAAGACCAGAGACAAACATGACAAGTGCTGTGAAAAGTAGTTGCAAAGCATCTGTAGTGAGCCAACATGTACACACTTGTGTATAATGCTCCGCATGGCTACTATGAATAGGCCATGCAACCACAGAGTTAAGTTACCACTAAAGGGGCTGTACAGCATCATTATGCACTTCATGCTAAAGAACAACAGATTGAATTCTACCTGAGCTGTCAACAAAGTTTCTGTCAACAAAAATGGCATTAAACAGTGATGTAAAAATGCCTTTCATAAGCCTGGAGAAGTGTAAAAAATGCAAGGCAGATCAAAAACTTAAAAGTGAACCACAAAAAGTCTTTTCACTACATACAAAATTTTCAGTTTCCATATGACATAGCATAACATTCCTAATAAATAGGATTTCTAAAACATCATCTTGAATGTCTTGGGAGCTGGCGATATTCATCAAATTTACCCATTCGTTAAATCTAAGGTCTTCAATTAAAGTAGTAAAAACAAATTAACACCCGCCTGAGCATAACCATGCAACTAATGAGCAATACTGCCTTGAATGAAATCTGCTCCACCTTAAGTAATTCTCCTCAGTATATTGGACTAACCTAGGGGATAAATTTGCTTGTCTACCACAGACTGCAGCAAATGCACCTCATCCTGAGCCATTCAGAATGGCTGCAGAAAACGCTCACAGGCATCACAAGAACAAAAAAACAAAACAAAGACAGTGAGGCCCTCTCTCTCCACAACTCTTCCAGTAAGTCACATCATGTGTTTGAAAGTTTGCAAACAAAAAAAAAATGTTTAAAACCGAGTTGTTCCTAGTGCTTTTCAACCTGAAAAGTAATCCCTAGGGCAGCTAACCCAAGTTCTCTGATCTCACATGCACACAGCAGGAGAGAGAAGCTAAGTACAGGGCAGAAGTGGTAAAACTAGTATATAGAAAGACGTACGCAGAGCCGTTCATGAGTCCAAAGGGGCCCTTCTCCTCAAAGTGTGGGGAGTAGCTGTCGAAGCACTGGGTGATGGCTTTCTTGAAGTCCGAGTGAACATTGCACGAGTCATTGCGAACCCGCAACTGACGAATGCGGGGACTGCCCAGCAAGCGATTCTCGTAGAGGATGTTGCGATCATCTGCTAGGGTGCTTTGGTTGTTGTACCAGTTCTCCCAGTAGAGAGCACCCAACATCACATCCTCGACGAACTGCATCCAAGAGAAGACCAACAGAAAATGAAAGTGTCTTGAAAGAATGGTAAAATTAACATTACACAGAGACCTTCTGTCAGTGACATCAAGTGGTGATGCACATCTTGATTATAATGTACACCGGATATGTGCACATTAAGGAATTTTTAACCAAGGTTCCCATGATATGCTCTGTGTCAACCAATGATTTGGTCTGGCAGATCAGGTGGCCCCCTTTTCAAGTATTTATCCCACCGGAAAAAGAAGTAGCAAGCCAGGCACAAGAATCGTTACAAAACTGCCACGCTTCTGACAGTAAAGGGGTTCAGACCAGACATATGAACAATGCTCTTTGACTAGATCACAGGACTTTCTGTTAAGGCATCCTTTGCAACCAGTATTGTTGCTTTCATAACAAAAACTCACTGCATCATCAGTTTCTTCAGTATGCCTGCCTTTTATGTCTTCCCTTTCCCCATTCCCCTTCCTTTGTGCGACGGGCAAAAGTTCATTCTTTTCATGCAGCCAATGCCAAAATCAAAGAGCCTGGACAGGAGCTGACATCATGTTATGCAATGAGTCTTCTGTAGCAGTCCTGGTGCTTAAATAGTCTGCAGTTTTAAAGCAGTTCACACCACACTAAGGGCTTCAGGACACAAGGAGTGTTACATGAGCCCTACAACACACACTGCTTCCGCATTCAATAGCACACAGTGTGCTCCTTACTTTTGGCACAAACTGCCCATGAGGTGACTTCCATACAGTGGAACATGAATTAAGTGGGAACCATGTATACGTACCGACCAGAAATTGTCAAGGCTAGTGGAGCCTCTCAGGTTGCTGGTATTGTCCTTGAAGGTGGAATCCAAAAAGAGGTCGCTCATAACTTTTGTTTGGTAGTACATGGTTGGGCTCATCATCCCAAATGTCACTGCATACAGCAACGATACAACAGATGTTCAACAACAGTATTGAGGTTGTGGCTGGCATCTGCTAGTCAGCCAAAGTTAGAAACCAGAACGCTTATGCTACATGTAAAATTTCGAATGTGAACATTTCAGCAAATATCTGCCTGGTCGAGAGGAAAATTTGAGAGAAAAAACTCTGACACTCCTACCAAAGTCTCATGAAAGAAACGACGTGTCAGCATCAACTCAGCACCTTTTTCAGTTGGTGCCGAATCACTTGTTCTCTCATGCAACTTTGGTCGGAGTGTCGCAGTTTTCACTCATGTAAATCTATACAAGGGCACTAACGTACATTTAATTTTGTCAAACGATTATACTGATGTCAACTGTACAATGTCTACTAGTATACGGCCTCACAAACTTAAACCCCTTTTATTTGGAATTGTTAGCCACATCACTCAAACTCACACGTGACTTCCGATGTTGACACGTGGCAACTTGAGATCACAACATAGAACATCAGTAGATAAGCATATTGTGATATCAGCAAAATACTAAAGCAAAAATTAAAAAAGGTCCAACTTGTTCTAAAGTACTTTGATCACTAGTTTAAATTGTCATGAGTTGGCTTTATTTTTGTTTCTTTTTTTTCTCAGCGCAAGGTGGTAGAAACAAATGGGTTCCTTTTCATTTCATTTATTAATACCTTCAGGGCCGTTTGGCATTACAGAGTCCCCTGACAACTCAATTATTTTTGAAACAGCATTTAGCATTTGACATTCGATCTAACATTTATTTTTTGGCCATTACACTCTGAAAGCTGCCAATATTGCACGGTGCATCCTGAGTAACACTTTTAAGTGCAGACTAAAACTTTACACATTTGAACATATTTTGGACATAAAAAACAAGCTCCTCAGCAGAATTATACAAGATCATTACTTTCATATTTGAGTGTCTCTACCACAATATAAACATGTCAGATAAATGAAAAAAGGTTCCATAACAAACAGCCTCCTTTCAAGCAATGCTTAGAGCTCCTAATTCTCCACAAAATTACATCAACATGCATTTAAGAATGTGTATATTAAACTGGCACCATCAAATGCATCATTAACAATGGTTAGCTAACATAAGGTATCCAGTATATTTCTAAAAATTTTCACCAAACGGGTGTTTATGTCAAATGAAAATAATCTTGAACATCCCTTATTTTCCAACATATTGTCTACAATAATCAAGACGCAAAAAAGTCTGCAACTTACGTATGCAGAGCACTACCAGGAAGACCACATAAATCAACAGTTCTCGCAGGGTCGTTCGAATGTACCACTCTCGGTCTGCTTTGGCCCCGCCCAGTTGACGGGTGGACCACAGTCCTGCAAAACACATTCAGAGAAGTCGAAATTACCAGTGTTCATCTAAAAAAAATAAGTCATGCATTTGCATGCTAACGATATTACAGCAAATTCTGGACTGCAGCCACTTCCGAGGGTTGCTCTCCATTGTCTTGCTGCTGCAATCCTGCCATCACATATACATAAATTGCAGTCTCTCCTTTTACTGGCAACATACACAAGACCACACAGCCACTATGTGCTTGAGTGAAGTATGTTGCATCTTACTCAATGCTTGTTTCAAAAATAGTTCAAGCATACGTCGTGGCAGTTAGAATGGCTGCTCCTCCACAATACCTTGTTTTTGAGTGGATATGCTCTAACTAGTGGCTTCGGCATCTGTCTCTTCATAATTAAGTACGAGTCCTACAGGCAAGCCAAGATGTAAAAACAAGGCAGGTACTCGTTACTTCTAATTATTCGCCCACCACGTTTTTTCGTCCTTCCTACGGCGCCTGTTTCAGCTGCTACTCTACATTAAAGCTGCCTTTGCGAACAATATAAAAAATTCCGTAATCCAGTACTTTACCAGATCTCCAGTTTCAAGGGGTATCGCCAGGACATCACGCCGCAAACAAGTTAACATGCTTTTGACCATGCTTTTGGCCATCATACTGAAATCACCCCTGTGACGATGCACAACTTAGTGTACACGTTCAACAGATGACCTCCAAGGCTTTCCTTTCCAGTCCGGGTCCCACACCCACAAACTTTTACGACACGTCATAACTAGCTATTCGGATTGATTCAAGCGAGGCATCCAGGTTGTGCGCAAAACCGAGACACGAATTTAATTCATCCTTGCGCGGCCATTAGCTCGCGTGCGGCAGCGCCAGGCAGCGCGCGCAGTTGCTCACGTGCCCGCCAGGCAGCGCTGCATTCGATAGCGGGCAGTGTGCGAGCTAAAACCGAAATCGAAAGTTCGGAAATCACTTCTGGCGCTCAGGAGCCGCGTTCAGTACGCTCGCTAGCTGGCGATATGCAGTACAAAATGTCAGAAATAACGAATTCAATTTTTTTAAAGCGAAAGCGTAAAGGCTCCGTGTCGCAGGAAAGCCGGTGTTGGCGTTGCTGCCGGCGTGATGAAAAAATCCGGACTGGTCGAAAAGGTGTCTGTTACAAGAGGCTGTTACAGACGGCGAAAGAATAGAAAACAAGGGACAGCACACAGCATGGAGGCACGATAACACGAGGCTTACCGTGTGCTGTCCCTTGTTGGCTACAATTTTAAGTGAAATGTGATCCAACTAGCTCAGATCCAGATTATCCTGAAAGAACAGAGCCAAAAGGAGGAGCAGAAAGGACGAAACACAACGCTGTGTTCCGACCTTCCTGCTCCTTCTTCTGCCCGTCTTAATTCCTTGACCATATGGCACTGTGGCATTATGACCTTAAATCCACAGCAGCAACTAGCCCAACAGTTAACTCTTCTGCGGTACATAGTTCTTGACTTCACTATGCCAAAAATACAATTCGCCACAGTAATGCTGCAAATTAACCATGTGCGCTAATTCTCTTTCACGTTAGCGCGGTTATTGTCAAGCCAACCACCAAAAATTCCCCGGTTAAAAGGGGCGCGCAAAAGTGCTTTCATTTTCTAATTCCACGTGATACAACTATTTTCTCTCGGACCTCGTACGTGCGCCTTTGCATGCTCCAGCGCGCAGCTCTGCATGAAATTACCGAAATGAGATGTGCTAAATCTATCATGTTTTCCCATTTCTTAATTAACTGAATTCCGCTATGACGCTGCATTGTACACTTCTACTGTTTTATTTCTTGTATCCCTGAGTGTCCGCTGCTTACCCGTAATTAACGCTTGCGTGCGTGACTTCTGCTGCCGCTCTTTTGAGTTTATATTTTTAATCTCTCACTTTCTTTCTGTTCTGAGGTGTCTCACTTGTACGCCCCTTTTTACATTGATAGCCAAAGGTTCCGCTTCTAACAAATTCTATGACGCTAATGGTAATCTGGATAATTCTGTTTACAGTCGTGTTACAGGTCGCGATGTGTTTAGCACCGGATTATTTTCTTTGCCTTTCTTTTCTGAGGATTTGGGGGGGGGGGGGGGGGGGAGACGCGATTTTGAATTTCCAAGGTAAGGAGCGATGCGCCAGCACTCACATGCACTGCGAAATTCGATTTACCGTGCTCGGACTACCCCCGTCTGGCGCATTACCACGACGCGTTCCCCTAGCGCATCGCTCCCGTTTGCATAGATGCGACGCGCTGAGTGTCACATTCATATAAGCGCGGCTACTAAGGTGGATATGGGTATTGGAGTCATACGTCAGGAGCCTGGTCAAGCAAACAAACAAAAAAATAGAAGACCTAAGCTTATCGGCTTAGTGCATTAATGGGCGAAATCTGACTGGCGGCCGAGAGGTCTGCAGGAGAGGCAGGCCTGTTTTGATGTTTCACATGCGACTCCCCGGTTGGGCGTCTCGTTGGCCTGTTTCTCTACGCTCAAGTGCATACTCGGCCTTCTTCCGCTTGCGATCTGAGGTTCGATCCCGTTCCCGGCGCAGTTCAATAGAGAGTTCTAGTTTCACGTACGTAGAGGGTTCACGTACGCAAACGTGAGAGGTCTACGTAGCGTGCACAGAGGTGGTTTGAAACCCTTATAGTTACACGTACGCCAAACACGCCGCGCGTTACGCCTAGCGCCATCTACTAAGAAACACAGACACTGGTTGTAGCCAAAATCATCCAAGACAAGTCATTAAGCGAAGTCATTCATAGCGAGACCGTTGCTATGACGACGACCAACGCTGCTTCGTCAGGCTTAGCAGCTGAAAAATCGCCCTTCTGTCTGAAAAACAAAAGCTATTTGTCGCTTGAAACCTTATGCGAGGGTAAGAATGGGCAAATCGAAGCCGAATACAGCAGTTTAGAACACCATATCGCCTCGAGGGATTAGCGACGAAGCTGTTATCGCCGTGAAGCGGCGGGCAGGGTGCCGCCATGTTTGTCAACGCTACGTACGCAAGCAACGCAAAGACCGCAACGTAAAAATCCGAATCTCACGTACGTACGTGAGACTCGCGCATACCCTTTGCGTTCTGCGCATGCGCACTGGTCACCCGTAAGAGCTCTACGTACGTGAAGCTTCTACGTACGTGAAACTAAAACTCTCTAATGACTCCGGGGCCCGCTTGCACGAAGCAAATTAGTCCCAGTGTTGAACCCGGCCGCGGCGGCCACGTTTCAACGGAGGTGAAACAGAAAAGGCGCCCGTGTGCTGTGCGATGTCAGCGCACGATAAAGATCACTAGGTGGTCGAAATTATTCCGGAGCCCTCCACTACGGCACCTCTTTCTTCCTTTCTTCTTTCACACACTCCTTTATCCCTTACCTTACGGCGCGGTTGAGATGTCCGCCGATATGCGAGACAGATACTGCGCCATTTCCTTTCCCCCAAAACCAATTTTCTTATTTGCAGCCTAAACCCTCCGTTGGTTTTTGGAAAGGAATTGCGTATTACTGGCTCACAGGGTCAGTGGACACCTCAGTCGCGCTGTGAGGTGGCGGTGGTGTCCACCTAAATAACACGTAACGCGTTACATGTCTGCCGTCTGTACCCCCTGAATGGCTCTTACTATATGGCTTGTACAAATTTATTACACCTTTTGCTGTAAAATTTGGCAATACACTGGCCAGAATGACCGATCTGGAGAGTGCCAGATCACGGGGCTCTCAAATTCATCACAATACGTTTCTTTTTGCTGTTTTCTTACGAAGGAAGAGTGCCCGTGCACGCGCATTTCGCTCTGCTCTGAGCCAAGATAATGCTGCGCGGCCAGCATTTAGTGTTATATAAGCGGAAGATTAAATTACGAAAATATTTGCGGATTAATAGACATGTGGAATTGTGTACGAAGACCGGACGTGCTAAACATTTTTGAAGAGGTGCTCCGGATGTGAGCGGTTAGGCATGTGCACGACTGATAGCAATGCAGAAGAAAAAATATAACTAAAGAAATTAAAAATACTGCTTCTATGTATAGTTTACAATTATCTATCCCTTCCGTTAGAGCGAAGTAATTTGGCAGAACAAAGCAATCGTGTTTTTCCCTCTTGCTCTGTCCTGACCGGAGTTTCATTATTGCGCTTTGGAAATAAATTGTTTTCAGGTGTAAGCGAGCGCCTGTCGCTGTCTGCTTTTCCTGGTACAGTTTGTCAGTATACTGCCTAGCCTCACGACATGCCTCGATTAGCTCAGAAACGCACGTCACGGCAAAGTAATTTATGTTCCTGAACCGATAAGTGACATTTATTGTCGATTTAGATATGACCGAAAAATATGATCCCATTTCAAAATGTTTTAAAAGAGAAAAAAAAAAATAGATCAGTTGCTCGTAGTATCGTGCGAAAAACAACATAAAAGAAAGCGCCCGATTTCCCCTACACTCGCGTCTGGTGATAACAGAGGGCAGAACTCGAGGACGCGTTTGAGCACCCTCCTCGTATGTGGGAAATGTGGGGTCCAGTCACGAGTGCCCCCGTGTATAGCCATCGATTTTTCAACGGCCTGGTGCCTAGCTTTCTCTGGGGGTGAAATGCTTGAAAAAAAAAAAATGGGGGGAGGGGGGTCTTTGACTCCACCTTGTGCGGACCAAACTCGTTAGTCATGGCACTCTTTGTCCAAGCTGTCCATATATGTATACCGTTAAGAAATCAAATCATAATCAAAATTCAGACATATAAGCCCATATATGGCATACGAACTCTGCAACCTATATGCAAATCTCGATGGTGTGATCACGGTTGATGCGAATTTCGGGGTGATGAGAATTTTGTGCCAAGCACTGACACCAATTCTACAAGTACGTATAAAACATTGCGTTTCCCGTTGATTAACGCCTGTGCCGGGCAGTAATATGAACAGCCGAGCCGCCGGACTGTATCATGATGCAGTCTCTGGCGCTCGAGCTCCTATCCGCTGCTCAGACAACCACGGTCACACTGAGTAAGAACATTTGCAGGGACACTGCTTGAGGGCAACTCCATGCATTTTTTTATCTCGGTGAATGTCGACTGTTAGGCCTTTTGTGACTGTGTTGTGTGTTCGGCAGTGAAGTATACTCACTTATAGCTGAAAAATTTGGAGTTGAAAATGAAATATTTTACTTCTGCCACTCGATTCAAACTGGTGACGTTGATGATGACGTCGAGTGAATTTTAGATTCCGCGAACGCCGCTAAACCGGCTGACGATATGGTCTAGCCTCAGAGCATTGTGGACTTGTTTACCATGAACCAAACAAGGATATATGGAGCTCATTTGCATTCGCATTCCTATTTCAGTTTCCTTAGGATGGAATGAATTTTGGGCGTTGGCAATGCATTCTATGCGACGCAAAGAAATTCGTATGATCGTGTTTTGGTTTTATGGTTTATGATTATGGTTGATGCTTTGATTTTAAAACCATAAAACCAAACCGCGGTGTTTTTGCTAAGGTTACGTGCGATCGTACTTTACTGCACTTTAGCAGATGACTCTCGAATATTACTGAAGTGCAGGCATTTCTTTGTCGTAGTACAGCTTTATAACTGCACCGTTTTTCAGATTTAGTGTGAACAAACAGTTCCTTAATATTCGCATATATATTTTTCTTAAATATCTCCGCTCGAACCATACCATCACTGCGCAAACGTGTTCCTTTTGGGTTGTTTTTTTAACGTTTGTTCTCAACTCGCCGAGGGGTCTCAACGGCTAGGACGGTTCAGCTACTGTAGCTACTGAGCGAAATGCAACAACTCCCGTGTGTCCCAAATTTCGGTGCATATGACAGAACCGCGGGTAATTCAAACTGATCCGGAAGCCTCTACCTCAACGCGCGTTGAAACCGACCAGAATCTGGCACCTGGCCGCAGCGGGTCCTTCGATCGCCAGACAGTGCTAGGTTCTATACTGCTTGGACGCAGGGACGGCACCATCGGTCTCTTCTGGAGTGCATTAGAGCTGCAAGTCTTTTTTCATTCATATATCGCCATCCCCATTTCTTTGACCGACCTCGGGAAATAAACATCGCTTTAAAGAAAGACAGTACATCCTAAAACGACCCTGAAAAAAGACTAAGTAATAGTTTTGGACATTTAACGGTCAGCCTATAAAGAACATTATCATAGGAAACATAACTATGGCCTGTGATATTTTTTTTTTCAGTTGAACAAATGGGCAAAGGTCGTATATAGTTTCCACTCGTGAAGCCTGCAAGTTTCAGGCAATATGCAGCCAAAACGCATGGCAGTGCGAACACTTCGGGTAGGCATGCAGAAGCTGCATGTGATGAAAGTAGCAGAGTTTAATCGAGGAAGTGTAGCTGCGGTTACGAGAAGAGCCGTGATTTTGAGTGACATTATGGAGTTTCTTTTGTGGCATTTTTTGTTGAATAGCGCGGATCTGGAAGTGTCGAATTGCCAGGTATATAGTCATCACACTTGCTCCGCAAACCGCGCAGTGATATTTTGAAAATCTCGCCAGTTTGTGCATTAAGGCGTCTAGTAGACGATCTGATACTTTTACTGCGCAGTCGAGTTGCGAAGTTCGCGCGTGTGCGCCCTAAAACTATGAATCGTGGCTGCAAAATTATACGAACCAGTGGCACTTCTAATATCCTAAAGTGTTGCAGCCGCTCCGCATAAGCTTCAGGTCCACACGAGAAAATCGTTCGGAGGCCGCTTGCAGCCGTACAGTACCGTTCAGGCGTGCGCCTATACGAGGAAAAGCTACAGTTCCCTCTACCAGTTAGGGAATTTCCCATGGCTTCTTTGCTGAAGCCAAAAACGGATGAATCTCTGTGTCGGAGGTAGTTGAGATTCCCGGGCAGTGCTTTGCCCTTTCAAGCGACACGAGTGGCCAGGGTGGGAGTAACAAGAAGAGTCATGAGGCAGGCCCCTCTGTTGGCAAAACATAATTCCCCTCACTTGCCAGGAAAGCTCACTTGCTCAGCAGTCTCAGTCTCACCGAACGGTGGCCTGACTGGGCCGAGAATGCAAGGAGGGAGTCAACAACATAAAGGCTGCTCCCGACGTCTCGAGTGGCTGCGGTCACTGGCTCCAAAGTGTTTTCCCCTCCTCTTTTCTTCGTCTCGAAATACACCGCCGCCGCCAATAATCCTGCCACCAACCCCACGTGACCTAAATCGCACCCGAAGGAAAAATAAAGCTCGATTTCTGGTAGAGGCTCGCACCAGAGGCCAAGCTTTATTTTTGTTCGCACCTTGTAGCCAAAGGGGTCACTTAATTTTCCACCCGCCGCGGTATTTTAGTGAATACGACCGTCTGCTACTGAGCACAAGCCACAGGGTAGACCCTAGCGGTGGTGGACGCATGTATACGGCGGAGAAATGCAAAACGTTCGTACCCTGAGATTTCGCTGCACCTTAAAAAAACCACAAAGAGTCGAAATTATCCTAGAGGCCTACACAGCGGTCTGCCTCGCAGCCTACAACTCTGAGTTTTGCCCGCAAAAATCCACTACGTTTTCTTCCATCAACGAAGACACTGGGATGCGCCTGAAGAAGGAGCGACTCCTTGCACCATGCTCTTCTGAACCGTTCGAACGGCCTAAAGGAAAACTGACTACGTTTTCAACATGGGCTAAGTACACCATTTCCACAAGTTTCCCGGCCGCCTACCGATTCCGGCCTTCGTTTAGTGCACTGGAGGCGTTTAGTACAAATGCAGGCAATTATTAATAAAGACCGCCTTCTATGGCGCAAGTATTGTGCCTTTTGTGAAGCACGCAAGCCAATATATATGTGGCAGTACTCCCAGATTGCCACAAATGCAGTCCTGAGCGTCAACATTTTGGCCTATCACACATGGGACGAGACAAGCGCTTGCGTTCAAGGGACTTTTCGCAATAAACCCATGCTGAACGAAGAAAATAAAGCTTTTTTTCGAAATATTGCTACCGCTCTAAACTAGGTGATTGTATGATTTCCAGTGTAACCCCATCAGGATCCTTTGTTCGACTCCAACGTGCCAGCAGAGTAAGCGCACATTAGCTAACAAGCATAGACCGGTAAGTGCTCTACCAAGCGGCATATGCACAGCAGCTACTTATGATCGAAACTCCTCGCAAGCGCTATGCATCAGTGCTGCTTTCCAAATTCAAAACCCGCGCTAAATGACGTCACGCCGCGCCGTCGGCACCGAAATTGCATTCAGGCCAATCAGCGACTGCGGGTGTGTCCCAGGCTCGACGCGCCTGTTCTAACCGCGCGGTGGGCGTCCGTTTCGCGGTTCGCACAAAAGTGTTGCTGTCTTGGCCTCTCAGCGTGTGAAAGACAGTGCACGGGGGCCAAGAAGCGAACGACAATTTGCTTCTTGGCCGCGCGTGCGGGCAGCGACAACAGCGGAACATATATACTCACCCCGAAGCCCTCTCAGGCAGCTTGCGAGGCATCCTTTCTGCTCGGGAACGGTAACGACTTCGCTGTCGTCGACGATTTCGAACTGGTCGTTCGCGCCGAAGGCTTCCAGGTCTCGCGACTCTTCGCGCGTAAGCTGCGCCGTGTTCCAGGCCGGACGGCCGGCACTGGTAGGTCTGACCGAGCTGCGTGGTCTCCGTCCGCTGTTCGGCCGAGAGTCGGTTAGGTTACTTGCCGGGTTGCTCATACCCCGTTCAAAGCGCTGCTGACAGCTGTGGACGCTTCTGTAACGCTGCAATACTGGGCGCTTGAACGGAAGGCGATCCGCGTTTCGTACGTAGAAACTGCAACTCTCGGCGCGCAACTCGTGTCGAGTCCGAGGAGCAGCAGAGTACTGCGACAGAAAACCAACGCGTAGCGGTAGAGAGCGGCCGACATGCGCTCCTTCGAGGTTGGCTGACCTCGCCTAGCGATTGGCTCGGACCGCGATGACGTCATTCGAGAGGGCGGTTGGCGGTATTTGTTAGGAGTGGGATCACGGCCGAGGACAATTTAGTCAGAGTGAGAGTGTTTGCCGCACGTTCTAGCTTGTTTTTGTTGTTTCCATGGCTGAGTGAGGGGGAAGGTCAACTTGCGCTTCGTGGTTTCTTTTCGTTAGAAATGCACTGGCGTCGGCTGCGTACATGGCTGCGTAGCACTAGCAAGTAGATTACTGTCGGCCAAACAAGGGTAGGTAACCCGTGCCTCGAGATCTCCGAACGAACTTGTCTTGAGACAAGCAAGATAAGAGAAACAAAGAGAAAAAATAATTTATTCCCAAAGTACATCGCCAGCCTGCCTTCAAGCATATGGAAATAATGAAATGTCCTGTTCAGGCACAGTTCCTTCTTGTTTCGAAGGCTGTTGCTTTTTAAGGATACGTTTTCATTCTCGTGACTGATGCAAGCAGAGTTACGATCTTGAAATTTAATATTTAGAATGAGGTCTGTGAGATTAAATTTTATGCACACTTAAAAATTTGGAAGCACTTACTATACTATTAAAAGCACATTTAAAAGCAATAATAAGAACTTCATCAATTGAAGAATTAAGTGGAAGAAACTGGCACCTTATAGCTGCCGTATGTCATATTTATTGCCAGGTTTGTTGTTTTTTCTCAGGAAAATTGTGCAACACTTTCCGGCATAGTTTAATGCATCAGAATTATCGACTTCCAAGGCCCACTATAGATAGATTTTAGTTTATTAGTGTAGCTTTTTGGTGTGCAAATATAAATCTTCAATTAAACTTGAAGTTATATTAACCTTGGACGTTTATTAGTATTAAACATCCAATATACGCGCGAAAAAAATCCCCCTTCCCTCCTTTTTTTAAAGTTAAGTATCTTCATGCAAAGCTATGGCGTGTTGCCGAACAAAATTATCCGAGAAATGTGCTCTGTGAGGGCAAAAATGGTGCGGAAACGTGGACAAAACTCACATTAATAACCGATCCACTGACTGCTGCTGCTGCTATAAAATCTTGGTGCTGTTACCGTATTCGAGCCATTGAGGCTTTATGTAACAACCACACATCTTGTTTTCTATAGCTAATTTTAAACTCTTGAAAAACTACCATTGTGAAAAGCATTCGTATATTACGTTTTGTAGTGGGTGGCGCATGATGATTTAGAATTATTCATTGCAATGAGTGAGAATATCTAAAGTTGCTGCTCGAAAAAAGGAAGATTAAAACCGTGGGAATCATGGCTGCTTGTGCATAAGCAGGAGCCAACTTATAATTTTCCGTGGTGGCTCAGTGGTGACAGCCTTCAATAGACGTCTGTTTTCACCCGCCTGCAGCGTTCAAGAGTATATGTGCCACTCATACAAAACGCCAAAATCTGGTTTTGAAGAAAATTTTAGCCAGCGAAGTGCCCCACGAAAACGAAGCGTAAATAAATCTCTCCATGTGCAATAGTCAGATGTAAAACCTAAAACCACATTTGCTTCCCTTTTTACGGAGTTCTTACCAAAAATTCGATCCCATATTTTCACCCAAATCAGTAAAAAAAAAAGGGGCAGTTTCGCTCTCGCTGCATTACAGCCAGCGCCGACAGCATAATTTATTTTCGACAGCTGTTTCAGTATTTGAAACTCCAAATGCTAAGTGGTGTAGCCACATCGACCGAGAACTCAGGACCGATATAGTCTCTTCATGAAGTGACAGAAAGCTTTGAAGTAACAGAAAGATTTTGATTCAACATTTTCCTGAAGCGTCGTAATAGCGAAGAGATTGCCAGCAGTGACGTAAGGATATATAGTGCCGCGGGTATGTAGTTGTAACCTCAACTTCAGAAGCTCACATATGCTGACAGAATCTCTAAGGAGTGTTCTAAGCAGCGCGCATTAGGCGCATCCAGCGGCGAGCTTGAAATGCGCAGGGCCGCCCGGCGTTTATACAAGCGTCGGAGGTTCAAGTTTCGCACCCCAGGGTAAGTTTGGGACGCGCTGGTGGTGCAGTACGCAGTTCTTCTATGTTCCTTTCGCTGGGAACACAACACTCAACTCCTTCAGTCACAGATTATGGCCTAATACCGGACAAAACTTCACACTTCCTAAATTTGACGCTGCAACAGCACAGACATCTCCGGGGAGAAAAAAAATTAATCCCTTTAGACCGGAGAGTGTAAAAATCCTGTCGCGTCGCATCACAGCACGTAGTCTGTACACACCTTGACCTAATACCGCTCTTCTGTTCTGAACCATTGTTTTTACTGGAACATTAGAGAATATTTAGCTAAAAAATACACTTGCCTCACTGACTACCATTCGAACTGCACGTTAGCGCTCGAGACGATTCGTCCCCATCCTCGCCTTTAGCTCCCTGTTCCTGAAGGAGCTCTTGGCGAATTCTTTTTTTTGCGCACCAAAATTAGGATCCAGATGAAATAATTTTAAAAATAATTTAAAATCCCCCAGCATCGTTTCTGACAAATAAAAGAAGATTCCTAGAGCGTCCAGAAAGTCTGAATTTGTAGACCTCGTTGACTATAGCATATAGAGGCTCAGCATCTCACACGTTGCAACTGCCAAAGTGTACTTTAAATGTTCGAGTACCTTCAATTGGATTATCATATGGGATTATACTTATCCGACCTACTAATTTACCTTAGTCTATTTTCTGGGTTAGGCCTACTTCTAAAATTTTGAAGGTCGTTTGGTATCTGTGGGGGTGGGCCAACTTCCAAGTTTTGAGGTGCCCTATGATTGGTCCACTGGTGGTCACGTGGTGTTGATGACGTCCCGACCCTCTAAATCGCATTCATAGGTCACAGCGGGTCCTCATACCATTACTGGCGCAGTGGTGCAGCGGTTAAGCGATACGCCACTGTCCCGGCAGTTGGCTGTTTCAAACAGTTGCAGCCACCGGTGTGGCTTGTGAGGCCTCGACCTAGGTTGCCGTTCCCGAACTCCCGTAAGGCTCGTGCGCAGCTCCACGGTGGGCAGGCGACGACTGCATTGAATTTATTTTAATTAATTTCATTGCCACGTTTCATGACGGACAGGTAGCTCACAACCCGGTGAGCAGGTCGCCACGTGCCGTAGTGGCCAGGTTGAGATGACGACGCAAGGTCACGTGACTTCTCTCGACCGTTCATAATTTAACTGCCACCTGCCACGGTTGGCAGCTTGCTCACAATCCGGTGGGCAGGCTGCCACCTGTCCCGGTCGGCAGGTTGTGACGACGTCACAAGGTCACGGGCCCTCTCTCGAACAATCAGGGAATTTCGCGACAGAGAACACGGAAAATTGTTTGTGAGATGGCCTAAATGCTCTCGCATTACACAGCCAATCAACTTGCGTCCTAGGTATATATACCATCACTAGATCGGTCGAGAACGAAGGACATGATGCCAGGCTATCGCTTGTCCAGCTGGTTTGTGCGGCGCGGCACTTGGAGGATGGATATTTTTGGATTTCTAGTAAAATATTACAAGCTGCACAAGAAAAGTAGTTGGGCTAGTTAGTGTGAAATAAAGCAGCTGCAGCTTCAGCCTTACCAAAAATTTGGCTACGTATAAATTTTTAACCTTGCGAGTTGATTGTGCATGATGTCGAATAGTGCGGGTACGCAATTGAGAAAAAGTTAGTGGCGTTTATATCTTAGTCCTGTACGCAGCCTGTTTGGCATCACATGCTATAACCAAATGGCATTGCGTTATGTTTTGATAGAGGTATACAGTCGAAGGATCGACATTTGAGCTAGTTTGTAATGCATCACGAAGAAGTTTAGCGCACTCACGACTCACGAAGCAAATGCACCTGCTTGACCTCCTATGCGCCTGTGTGAAGGCCTGTTTTGGTTTGGGTGTTTTGTATCTTTGCCTTTATATTCAGCGTTTTTGCAATAAACGCCCATTTTCGAGTAAGCGCCTGTACGTGTTGCCTTGTCTACCTTGTCATTCGTCGTGAGTGTGCTAAACTTTTTCGTGAGGTATACAGTCGTAGAAAGTAAAAAAAAAAGATAAATATGTCTAACTTCAAAAAAAGAAAAAAGAACGCTTCGCAGCAGGCATTACTACAGACTAGATAGTAGCGCCAGTATCAGCAGATATCGAATGTGGAACTCGATAAGAAATACACTATATGTATCCGATAGACTGAAAACCACAGGGGTGGATTTATGGGTCACTCCTGGAGGGAGCGGCTGGGGGTGAGTGGTGGCCCCATTTGAACCATGCATTTCTTGGACTTTTTTCGTCGAAATATGGGGCTCAGCATGGTTTTCTTATGTAAAATTTCGCTTAGGGGAGAGAGGGAGTCACAAATCCTCCCCACCTCGTTAAATCTGCCCCCGGCGAATCAGTGTTGCAAACGAAGGCGACGCTTTGCGCTATGAGTTCTATAGAATACGGTGTCCCGTGATTCGATGGTACGACACAGGTGAAATACCTCTTCACTGAGAGAGTCTTCTCAATCAGAAAAAATTGACTGGCTTATTGGTTCACGGAGGTGGATTAAGAAAACTGCGCGAAGAAAGCGAGGACAAAGCGACACACATTGTAAGTACACAGGTGCATACACGAATGCGCCATCGCGTGCGTTTGTACTTGTGTCTCGCTTTGTGCTCGCTTTCTTCGCGCAGTTTTGTTATTCTCTAATCTTCTCCCTCTTTCTCCTCGCTCTCTGTCTCTTTTTCAACCAAACATGCACTGTGTTGCCCATCTGTGTGACAAAACGGGAAAAGAGTACAAAACTGATTCGTCCTGGTCAATGTTATTACACCTAATGGGATCAAGCTTATGGCCTCAGCGGCCCTCGTTGAAAGATTCATATCGCTGCGAACATCGTCCGCTGCAGCACACACCGGCCACGTAACAGGAAAAGACTCGCCGGAAGATCGTTGTGCTTCCTGTGACACAATGGCGGCGGTGCCTCATTCACTAAGGCGAGAACAACTAACGGGGCAGCGTGACCCAGTTCAAGCTCAGAAAATTAAAACAAATTATTAAGCGCTTTCACCTACAGAGATGAGACGTGAGCCAACCTCGTGGAAAAAGCAAAGCCAATATACCCTTCCAAATCGCGTCTAGCGGCGCATACGTTGGCCTCATGTACATTTTTGTTCGTTTCATTTTAACTGCGCGTGAAATGAGGTGTAGACGCACGTACGATCTCCGTGTACACTCGGACCAAGGAATAGAAGCCAGGCTGCGGCGTGAAGGCAGGCAGGACGAGGGGAGGGCAATTAGAAGGGGGGGGGGGTGACTGCGGTCGAAAGAGCGAGCCTGAGCGGATCGGCGAAACGCAACACGGTCGCGCAGCCAAGGGCCACCGCTGCCACGCGGCCAGCGCAGCAACACCAGCGGCACCAAGGTGACCGTTCCACCTGAAAGACAACGAGTGCGGCAAACTAACAGTCCGTCGCAGTGAAGCAGGCGCCCGCAGGGTCCGCTGGCTGCACCATTTCCGCTAATGGATCGGCCCAGGGTGCATGGCAAGCCAAGCAGCGCGCGCGAGTCGACCGTGAGTCCGCGGTCCGGAGTAGATTAGGCGCGATTGCGGCAGACGTGAAGTCCATGGCAAAGCCGTGTCGACGCTGGCGCCTAAAAATCCACAAAAAGTGCGACAGCGTCGTCCCGGTTGCCGGAATGAAAGGGGGAAGAGGAGGGGGAGGAAAATGCGGTTTTAGCTGGCCGCTACAAGGGAATCATTTACCTGTTATTTGGATCCGCCTACTCTTGGCGCTTAGGAATGGGGCTGTCCATAAGGTCCTGCTGCATGGCCGCGAGCTAGAGTACCTGGAAGGGACGTCCGGTAATTCGCACATTCCCAGAATGGCAGTTGCCAATGGGCACCTATTGCTGTTGTTATTATTTTTTGCGTTGAATCTACGTCCTGTTATTTTTTTTTTACTGCGTAACCAGTACTACTGTATCCCCTCCCCAGCCACAGCACCTCCCCCCCCCCCCCCCCCGCCCCCAAACGCCACCTACCACCAACCCATCTACTTCATCCCTACACAAGGCCTCCACCCGCTAAGAGCCCACGCAGCAGAACTAAAAACCGACGGCAAAATCGAATTAAAAGACGCAGGGACACCTGCCTTCCAGCACCACCACCCGTCATCACCCACCAGCCACCTCCCCACCCCATCCCCCTAGGTAGGCAGCTGCCCACTCACCCACTGGCACTCTCCAGAGGAGATAGCGATAGAGCCGGGGCTCCGCGAGACAAGTACAGAAAGCGCAAAAGGCTTGGATAACGTCTCTCTCGCAAGAATCAAGAAAAAATCACCACTGATTACGCTGGATCATCGCGTCAGATTATCTGATTGGCTGCCCTTTTTTTCTAAATTGGCATCCGAACCTTCATCGGGGGAAAAAAAATGTGATGTTCATAAAATTCATTCATTGGCTGGAGGGAAGGGACCACTATACATTTCTGTGTATGCTCATTGCATTCGTGTCGCCACCTCTAGACACGTTTGGGGCAACACCTAACCACCAGCTAGATGAGCCGAACAGATGTCTTTGTGCAGACAGAAGTTCATGGGTCCGAAAACACAACCATGATATAATGTCACAAAACTCGATGTGAGGGCATCCACAGCTTCTAATGCTATGGAATCGGCAACACATTAGGTAAGTCGGTGTCCCTATGAATTTTTTGGAAGCGTTCAAGTGGTCTTAAGATGGAACTTCATACTAATAATCACTGTAACCAGTAGTTGCAGGCAGCTCAATGAGGTCGTGTTAGCTTTACTAACACACTGAAACTAGGTTCCCACAAATTACTGGACAATGTGCGCAAATGTGTTTGATGCGGCCCGCGAACTTATAAGGACCCCTCTTAATTGTACGTTGTTCAAACGTTCGTCTAAACTCCGAATCAAGAAAAAATCACCACTGATTACGCTGGATCATCGCGTCAGATTATCTGATTGGCTGCCCTTTTTTTCGAAATTGGCATCCGAACCTTCATCGGGGGAAAAAAAATGTGATGTTCATAAAATTCATTCATTGGCTGGAGGGAAGGGACCACTATACATTTCTGTGTATGCTCATTGCATTCGTGTCGCCACCTCTAGACACGTTTGGGGCAACACCTAACCACCAGCTAGATGAGCCGAACAGATGTCTTTGTGCAGACAGAAGTTCATGGGTCCGAAAACACAACCATGATATAATGTCACAAAACTCGATGTGAGGGCATCCACAGCTTCTAATGCTATGGAATCGGCAACACATTAGGTAAGTCGGTGTCCCTATGAATTTTTTGGAAGCGTTCAAGTGGTCTTAAGATGGAACTTCATACTAATAATCACTGTAACCAGTAGTTGCAGGCAGCTCAATGAGGTCGTGTTAGCTTTACTAACACACTGAAACTAGGTTCCCACAAATTACTGGACAATGTGCGCAAATGTGTTTGATGCGGCCCGCGAACTTATAAGGACCCCTCTTAATTGTACGTTGTTCAAACGTTCGTCTAAACTCCAGTGGAAAATAAATAGAAAGAAAGAATAAATGCGCAACAAGCCTAGAAGGCAGCCGTTTCTTGCGATCGGTGTGGCCCCGTTTCACATTAAGTACGTAGTTAGCACGGCTGGGGTTTGGCCCTCTAATAGGATAGCGCTCTCGACGCGTTCAACTCGCAGCGAGAAGCCCTGTGTGAACACGCTAACAAGAATCACCTTTGCAGGCTGAGGTGCTCGGAACTGGGTCTGACCAGAAAAGGCGCAGCGGGGTTTGCGGAGCCTCTTCTTCCAAGCGCACATCCCCGAGGAAGCCGGACGTCTGGCGGGTAGACGCTTGTACGAATTTTTTGCATCATGCATGACGTCGCACTCAAGCAAAACTTCGTGCACCAAGTGTAACGTTCAGTAAAGAAAGTTTTGCGAACTACATGGCTTTCCTGCAAGATCCAGCGCATGCGCACGATTCCGTGAGTGGTACTTGAAAGGCTGATGAGGCCCAAAGAAGCGTTAGTAAAGGGCACAACAAAGGCCGAGGAGAGCGTCTGCCTCGTCAAAAAACTTGCGGACGCTGTCGCCGGTGCTAAATCATCGTGAAATAAGAGATCGCGTTTCATAAGGAATGTAAGGAGTCGCATTTCTGATGTAGCCGACACCCATGCGAGTTGAATATATTGAATTTACAGTCTGAAATAAGCAGTGTCTTATATTGCATACAGCTGTGGGTATTCGGTATAGGACAAAATTTGCTGTATCCGAGTACGTTATAGGCTGATTTCATTACAGTACATCGCCGAAGCACCAGACGAATAAAATGAGCTGGTCAGAATTTCGAAACGTGAAGATGAAGGGAAAAAAATAAAGAACCAAAGGTAACTGGAATATTGTTTGAGAGAAGAGTTGATATGAGGCTCCCACTAACGAATTCTTTTCCTTTCTTGATAAATATTAAGCAGTAAAAAATGCACGGTTTCAACAAGCCCTATAGAGTTTTTAAAAAACTTCAGGCATGTTCTGGTACGCCAGTCTGCCGAAAGGTAGCAAAATTTGTGATTTTCTATAAAAATGAAAAAGAAATGTATCTTTAATTCTTTCCATCTCGGATCGCAATAAGTATGAGATTTTAAGTCGATTTCCTTCAATTTATTGACCGCTTGCAGAGTGTTTAATTGTGACATCGCAGCTGGGCCGAGAAGGTTGACCCGAAGCGCTTCTGCACCAGTACATCAACAGAATAACAGCTCTTGGTTGACCGAGGCAAAAGCTATAGAAATATCTAAAAAAGAGCGCACAGCTAAATAGATTCAGTTAAAATGCATCATAGAGATGGTCGGAGACCCTTTCAGAAGGTCTGTTGTGCCCCTCCCCAGAATGAAAACATGCTGCCTATCCGATAGGATAGAAAATTTGTTGACAAAAGCGGTAAGCATTTTAGCAGAAACCTCTCCAGAATTTGTGCCAGGATAGGGCGACTGGAAATTGGCCCGTAGTTCTCTACAACGCTTTTTCTTTCCTCCCTTGAAAAGTGGCCTTATGACAGCTGTTTACAGCGGTTCAGAGATGGAGCCTCTATCTAGATTAGTTGAGCATAAAAATGACTACATCCATGAGGACATGACAGTTTTTATTGTTTTCTTTTTTTTTTGTTTTCTTTGGTAACATAGCGGCTAATGTAGCGTCTATACCCGCAGGCTTATTTCATTTAAAACCATGAATTGACCGCTGCAGTTCACTGGGTGGTAATCTGGGCGAAAACGCCGACGCTGGAATCGAGTGACGTAACGAACACGACTTTAGCATAGAGCCCGACGAAACGATTGCAACGTGCGCGAAGTGATTGTTAAAAGCTCTTGCAACGGCTGTCGGATCACCTGTAAATGAATCTGTAAGGGGGACTATTCGAATCCTGTTTGCCGCGAAACTGGTTCATATAATGACTAGCCTCAGTCGCTTTGGGACCTTACGCCTCCATAAACCATAAACCATATAATTACTAGGCTCATGCAGAGTTTCAGGAGCTTTGTCTAAACTGTTCTTGAAAGTAGCTGCGCTTTAAGCGTGCAAGCGCGACTTTTCTATTGCTGTTCTATGCTCAATACGAAGACCGATGATCCGTGACGACCGCTTGCAACGTTTCCAAAGTCAGCCAATATATGCAATTTCGTCAATTATATATTTATTTAGCCCATCGTGGTTCGTTCTTTGCCCAGTTCTAACTATGCGCGTACGTTTTTGCTGAAATGCATACACAGCTCACGACAAAACAAAACAGCGATTACCAGTCGAACTGTACAATTAGACTGTCAAATGCGCGGTGATCCACTATCGATGCGTTCGTTCGACCTGAACGCTACCTTGCTGTCAGCGAGTGGTTGGGAGCCGTGAAACGACAAGTTGTAAAATAGTGGCTGGTAATGCTCTGGCGAATTAATGGGGAATTGCAAGGAAAGGAAAGGCGCAGTAACTGTCTCACTCGGTGAACACCTTAACTTTACCCTGAGACAGAGGATACACGAGAGAGTGAGATAAAGAAGGGAGAAAGAGGAGCCTTAGTGGAGGGCTTCGGATTAATTTCAACCCCCTAGGGTTGTTTAACATGCTCTCACATAGCCCCAGCACACGGGCGTCTTATGCATTTCGCGTCCATAGAAACGTGCTCATCCTGGCCGGTCTTTAATCCATCGACCTTGGGCTCAGCAGCCGAACGACTAACCACTGGGCCACCGATGTGTCAAGAAAACTGTCTGCGGACGAACAGAGTCATCCAACTCAGTGTAACGTACGAGCTCAGCTGTTGCGCAACAATGGAGGCGCAAGACAATGCCTGTTAACTTATTAACGGTACATCCTAAAACGTGGCGTGACTCGCTGTAAAACAGAATGTTTCAGACATGTTTCAAAGCCCGAGATGGAAAACGGGCTTTCCAGAGGAGGCTACCAGTAGCCACCTGTAAGGCCGTAAGGATCATTTGGAATCATCCCGAATTACACCGAGCAAGCACCGCGACTCCACTTTTTCTCAGTCTCCAGAAAGTGCCGGGGGTCTCAGCAAGGTTACGCTGAGACCTAAGTCGTTACGGGGCCGTCGTACACAAATGTTCATCGATTCGCAGGTGCTTACTGGTCAGCACGCGTGGTGATGTCACTTGTTGCTAAGCTTGCAACACGTGATCATGGCCGTGGCGTGAACCTATAGCATAATGCGAAAGTAATTTTTGTATTCCATAGAAAAACACCAGCAATGAAGTGAGAAAAAGTCGGGCTGAAGCCATACTCATGACACGTGACATCTCCTTCCTTCCAGTTCGGCATCATGGAACTTTACAATAACCAGAAGCGATAGTATACGCAAGTAATTACTAGGAGTGGGCGTATATTCTGAATTTTGAATAGCAAATCTAATATCCCATTCGATTCGTTGAACGAATCAAACAGTGTGGGTTCAAAATTATCCGAAATGAATGGAATATGTTTTCAAGTTCTCGAATAGTTTTCGAATAATTGGCACAAACTTCGAGTATGGCATGCCGTAATTCTTTGGATGACGGTATCAAGAACAGGGCCCACTCCGACGCCTCACAGCATGTGGCGATCGGTCTGCGCAGGATGGGCGTAGAGAGCCGCGACGCGGTCTACTCTTGCGGGAACGCCCGTAATACTGAGGCGTACGGTCTTCGAGATTGGGCAACGCGGCAGGCCTCGGGTAGGTTTAGCAAATTCCGCCTTGATGCCCGATCGCTGAGGTGGCAAATGCTGGCGCATAAGTAGCTGCCGCCCCTCTGGTCTACCGAGATGTGGCTGCTGGTTAATTCGTCGTCGTCATCCGCAGCAAAAGGTAATTTTCCTGTACTTGTGCGATGAAGGTCATAGAGTTAAAACCGAACTTCGTGCTGCGTACTCCCTAATTGGATATCAATGTTGCGCATTTTAACAGCTACAGCTATAACTCCGTCAGGTATACAACACTACGCCTCAGCGCCCCAGCTGGCGCCTCGCTGATTCAAGCGATTTATGGCTTTGTACCTATGTTCGCTACTTGTACGAAAATTCGTAAAAAATATTGGATTCGTATTCGAATGGGTCCTGTCACTATTCAATTCGTATTCGATTCAGTGTTTACTTACAGTATCCGTATTTTATTCGGTAGTGAAGCTGCATTATTCGTGCTCGATTCGGTTTCGAAAAATGCTGTTCGCACACCAATACGCTAATTGCTCATTGACATCGATCCAAGAGCAGCCGTGCAGTTGCACAGGAAAGCTGTGCAGCTTTCTCAGAAACTTCGCAGTTGAAGAAAAATTCATCCTGGTGCGTGGATGGAACCCAGGACCACCGCCTATCAGGGGTAGTCGCTCTACCAAATGAGCTAGCCGGGTTAGCTAACAGACGGCAGGGCGAGGCAGAGCTGATCAACAATTCGAAGCGGGAACGGTGTCGGCCCGATAAGTTTGGGGGAATTTTCCTTAAACTGCGAAGTGTCTGTGAAAGCTGTACGGCTGCGCAGGGTGGATAGCAATGAGTAAAGCTGAAACTTGGGCGAGTTGGTATTGCTCCACTGTAGGGAAACAGCGCAACATTGCCGGGGCATAGACAAAACAGTGCTTGTCTTCTCTATGCCCCGCCGAGGTTTCGCGGCATCCCCTACGGTGGATGCTAATGATTAATTACTCCGTTATTAGAAATCTGCTCTACCTTTGGGGGATTCTATTAGACTTATGAACCAAGAGTGATGCTTCCATCGTCGACACGAGTCTGCTACCAGCCGCTCCGCGGTGAAGGCTATGCAGAACAGCCATGTGTTCATGAAGAGACGCTGTAGCCGGGAAAGGAAAAAACATGACAAATATAGGACCAGCCTTGCGCACAGATCAAGCACAGCGTTCATGATGCCTCAACTTTTTTTTTTCCCTTCTGCAGCTCGCGCTAGTTCCACCGCCATCGCCGTCAATAAACTGGCCCATATTGTTGCCCGGTTTCTTGCCGCGGGCAAAATATTGCAAAATTTTAGTTACTACTGCGTCCCTTTTGAAGAAGACGAAAAAAACAAACTTGGTCCCAGGTAACGGCGTTGCATCTGCATTTGTTTTTACTACGAGCGTGTGCAGAAAAACGGCGGCAGGTGTAGTGCTCCATCCCCTGATAAGAAGAGCGGATGCGGTGCATCGCTCTGTTATGCTTTCGTTCCCATTGGGTACAAGGTGTCACTTGACGCTGCTGTTAGGAATACTACTTTGTTGAATGGCAGCGACAGCGGATGTACAGACTCGAGCACATGTGCTTCATTCCAAATTTATCGTCCCCTGCCGCCTGTGTATGCAGTGAAGGATAGTTTTGAACCCCTCGTTCTTTCACTGTGTAGAGGAGGTCAAGGACGTTTTTCGGTCCTTAACCTCACCTTTTGCCCATTAGCATTTCTCCACCCGGCAAAACAGGTTCCCTCGGAATCTCGCGTCTTCAGTCAACGCTTGAGATTATAATATGACGTGCCCGAGCAAGTGAAATGTTTTATCGACAACGCATGCAATATTTGATTGGAGCTCACACATCATGGCAGCAAGGTCAGCTAAATCCGCCCATCATTACTTATCGCCATCAAACCAGCATATTATACCGACTGTCTCGATTCATTGGTTAAAACTGCTGGCTATCTTGGGAATAGGCGACATAACTGCACGGTGTACCGTAGAATGTTTGAGGAATAAAAGTATGACTGAAGCTGCTGGGGTTGGAAGACGTAAAGCGTAAAGTGCATCACGACCTGCTACGCAGCACATGCGCAAATTGAGCATGTTTATAGCCATAAAATCCTCCGCATGCTTCACGCTACAGCTTTCCTTTCACAAGAAAAAAAAAACTAGGTAGCTTTAGGTGATTTCAAACTTAAATTCGCAAGTTCCTAGAGGAAGCATGACACAACCAGGTATCGGAAGCGTTTGCAGTGTTTTTAATCATTAGAGGCAACATATTCTCACGCTTCCACATAAGCGATTGTAAGTTGATCATTCCTGACGTGCATGTAAAAGTGTCAATACAACAAACAAACACCGTGGAAAATATGTTTTATTACATAGCAAAGCCTCACCAGTTTGCATGCTGGGTGTGGATGATAAACTTGGGAGCGAAACGATGGCGTTTTGTACTCGCAGACTTATATGTCTACTCCCTGCAGAAGTTTGGTTTGGTTTATGGTTTATGGTTTATGGGTGTTTAACGTCCCAAAGCGACTCAGGCTATGAGAGACGCCGTAGTGAAGGGCTCCGGAAATTTCGACCACCTGGGGTTCTTTAACGTGCACTGACATCGCACAGCACACGGGCCTCTAGAATTTCGCCTCCATCGAAATTCGACCGCCGCGGCCGGGATCGAACCCGCGTCTTTCGGGCCGGCAGCCGAGTGCCACAACCACTCAGCCACCGCGGCGGCTCCCCTGCAGAAGTCTTCCAACATCTCTCCTATGTATAGAGAAAGCTACAATGTAACTTCTCGCCACTATGGAAAGCACTAAGATTGAAGAACATTTAGAATGCGTGTTCATGTCACGATTAGCGGAATCCCTTACCCAAGAAAAAGAAAAGAGCACGAAGCGTAACTTGACCTAACCTGAAGCCACGTCAATAACTGCAATAGTCTGCGTAGGAAAGGACACGACCGATACAAGTTTGATGTTCATTCGTCCTTACTGCAGTGTTGACCTTTGGGCGATAAAAGAAATGTAAACTTATGTTGACTTTGTTTATTCCCAGCGACACCACAATTCGGAAGGCAGGCAGAGCTTAAAATTAAACGAGTGATTATTTTTTACCTATACGCGCAGAAAAGGGTTACGTATATGATGGTTGCTGTAAGAAAATTGGCAGCACAATAAAACGGAGCCTCCGAGATGTCGGTACGCTGCAAAATAGTGAATGAATGCCAGGGCTAAGAATTTCTTTAAATACAGATACCATATTGAGCACGTGTTAGTCTTTTATACCTACACTTTCCTTCCGATGTACTTCCTCTTCGCTTTAGTTGCACTCTAATCTGTGCTCGTGCAACAGTGACTGAATATTGGATTCAACATTTTGCGGTTAGTGTTTTGTAACAAAGGTTCACAGAAGCGGAATGAACCGGGATGTACCGTAAACGCAGGGTGATAGAAGAAAGTCTAGAAAGGAAGGCTGGCAACGCGGCTGGAAAGGAACCGAGAAGGAATCGTCTAAGACGTCGATAGTGGCTGTCGGGCCTCAGATTGTATATACCGTCCCGCAACAACCTGTGGACATGCGGAGCAGGGGAGCACCAACTCTGGTGGCTTCCAACCGTACTTTGCCTAGTGCCAGTTGTTCATGCCTGACGACAAAAGACAACATTCAGAAATGAAGAGTCTACTGTTTTTGCAGAGGACTACGTTGGAATGGCGCAATTTTCGGCAGACTGGAAGGTCGTAACGTACCGTCATAATCGATATAAAGGGGATCACTTTAGGCTTAACCTACTCACATCAAGTCCTCTTCTGCGATCCATATTTGCAAGAAGGCCGAACAAAAGATATATGCATATAGCTGGTCCTTTGGCTCCTCACAGCGCCAGCTTTTTCGAAGAGTAAGTGGTCGTCGTAGCACAAAATAATTTATTGGTTTTATCGGCTCACAAAAAGTCGTCACCTTCATATTGACATTGACAGTATACATAGGGCCCTTCGTTTTCTGGTTTAGATTTTTGAGAATTCGGAGGAGGGTGCAAAATTGGGCATTCTTTGTGTTTGTTCAAAAATGAGCTGAAAAAAAAAACATTTTTCTTGAAACTGGTCTACTATGCATTTTTCGCACATTTTTTACTTTTACAGCGATTAGCACTAGCATCGCTGTAGGGACATAAAATAGTTTCATTCCATAAAGCAGTTGTAAAAGAAAGGTCTTAATAAATAAAAAATTCTTCAAAACTTTTATGCTGCTGTTTTGTTTTTTAGGAACAATTTCCCACTTTAATCACCATCGACATTTTAAGCATTTCTGTGGTCATTCTAGACTTGCAGGATCTCGGCGCGCACTGTAATTAAAAAGAAAAAATTTTCATTTCGGACAAACACGGCGGCTTTATGAGTGGAATAGGAAAACGAGGAATAGCGTTCAATGCAAGCCGCTGTTCTGTGCTCCATTTACAGAGAAGGTCAAACAAATTCTGATCAGCGCAGCTGGCATCGCGCACGAGCACAACAACTATATAGAGGGACGTGGGCAAGCGAGGATAGCGTTTATTGCAAAGAGGCAACCACTGTTCTCTGGCTTAACTTTTACTAGGAGCTACAAAAACAGCTTTTAAGCGTCACAGCTTTCATTACGCGCAAGGATAAAAGAGCTAGGATAGCGTGTAGACAAGCGACTGAAAGCATTTCGTACAATATTGTGTTCCGTGGTCTATAGCTTCTACTGGGAACTGTGGGATCCCATGCGGAAGTGGAAGCTTGCCTTGAGACTAAAAGGGGTTTGAAGGAGGGCAAAGAGCGTTTCTCAAATGGTCTTGTTGCTGCTAGTTTCAGCATAGTTTCAGCTGCAAAGAGACCTGAACTTGAATTCGGACTGATGAAAGTAGCTATTACAGGCAAAAAAAAAAAATGCGCCTTGCCGCTCCATGTAACTATCTGAGCAGGCTTCCAGATTAAAAAAGGAAATTGAACTAATGGGGGCAAGGTCGGTACTACCTTAGGGAAAAAAAAACTACCCCCGTTACAGCCCTCGCACCTCATGACGCTGTTCTAGCCTGCACGAGGTATTAATTCTGCGAGAGCGAAAGGGCAATCGTTACTTCTGCGGTTAAACTTTCTCAAATAAGGATTGCGGTGATCCCGCGTCATTTGACCGTCACACTGCCACTCCGACGTTGCGCAGTGCACCTTCCGTGCTGCATGCGCTGCTACTGCCGGGACAGCGGCAGCAGCCATGCAAGTAGTCGCCGGACAAAGCGGTCGGCGGAGCGTAACGCGCCCCGCGGTAGCCGGCCCGTGGCCGAGCGTGGGCGGAGGTCTGGGCTCCGCGCATCGGCATGCGCGCTCCGTACCTGCACGGACCAGGGCCTCACTCGCCGAGCGCTTTCCGGAGGAAACGCTGAGTGAGTGGGCAGCGGCGAGTTGAAGGTCAAGTGCGCGCTCTGCGACTCACCGCTGCGCCGCTGACGCAGGGGCATGCGCGCCGTGCGTCACCGCACCTGCAGGGGCCGCCACGGTACAGTGGCACCGACGCTGACTCGAGCATGGAACTGCGAGCATGCGGGCAACAGTCGTGGTGTGCAGTGCAGAATCATGAGTGGATATGCGCCGCGTTTTGCAATTCTTTGGTCACGACACTGAAACCAACAGCTTGAGTAGAACGAGGTCAACTGAGATAAAGAACACGGTAAAGCAGTCTTATAATGTTATCACTTCCTCCGTAATCAAAGAAGCTCTTATGACGTTATACAAGTACTATACCACGGTTTTACTAAGCTTTTTTCTTCGTGCGCAAGACAGAGTAGTAGTAAGCTGGCGCTTCTTCCATGATGAAACTTAGAGTAGAAAAACTGCCCTCATCTGCATTCATCATATAAAGAACGGAGTGGTAAACTACGACAACTAAGCATTACCTTAAGTTCTCGCTCCCGCCCAAGAAACTTTTCTTGGCCCGTTTCTGTCTCCCCTTTTAATTGGCATATGTTGCGCTACGGTATTGCCAGTAGTTGTGAATTAGTGGAGCTGCGGCGACTATAGCCTTAATGGTGTGCTGATATTCAAAATTTTTTAATAGCGAGTCGAATATTATCCTATTCGATTTGCTGAACGAATCAAACAGTGCATATTCCGAATTATTCGAAACTCATTGAATATGTTCGCAAGTTTTCGAATAGTTTTCGAATAACTGGCAGGAAGTTCGAATGAGGCATGCCGTAAAGTTTTCTTCGATGGCTGTTTCGCAAATCGGTGCGCCGCACAGCAAACGGCTCCGATCGGTCTGGGCGAGGCGGAGGTTTCAGCGCCGCGACGCGGTCCATTCGTGAGACAGCGCTCATAATGCTCATACATGGCGTCCAAGGCTGGACGACGTGGCAGGGTTCAGGCAGGTTTTGTAAGTCCTCCCTTGATGCCCGGTCTATAGGACGCCACAGCTCATAGCTCTCGCCTTTCTCATCTACTGAGACGTGGCGTTAATATGTTCACTGTCGTCATCAGTGGCAAAAAGTAATTTTACTACTCCGGTACATGAAGGTAACAGAGGTCATGCGTGGTACAATGCGTAGTACATGAAGCGTGGTGTTATGCTTGGTACGTGAAGGTCATACACTGACTTTGTGTATCGTACCTCCTAGAGAAGATAAGCTGCGTCTTTTGACAGCTGCTGCTATAACTCCATGAGTTATTTTGAATGTTGGTGCGAATATTCGATTCGCTTTTATCATTATTCGATTCGTGTTCGATTCGGTTTATAGCTGCACTATTCGTATTCAATTTGGTTTTGAAAAGGTGCTGTTCGTAAATCTGTAGCTAGCCAAAATGCGCCCCACATATTGCGTGCTGCATCATAGAAAGCAAACTGGGGCCGTATTCTATATGCTATCCATTTTAAAATGGCCATTTCGCGGCCGTCTTGTCCTCTGTCATTGGTCATTCAGATATACCCGCGGCTTTCAAGTGTCTGTGGAAAGCGACCCGGTCATTGCGTGACTGGTGACCGGGCCTCACCATTGGCTGCCATTTGACTGAGATATGCATGTAGCCACTGCTGAGGTGCATCGAAGACACTCTGTCAGCACCAGGCGACAGGACCTGACCACTGGCTGCCGCTGGTTGCGATATGCAGCCAACGGTGAGGTCCGGTCGCCTTCCAGCCAATGGTCGGGTCGCTTTCCAGGGTCACGTGAAAGCCGCGGGTATATCTGAGTGACCAATGACAGAGGACCAGACGGACGCGAAATAGCAATTTTAAAATGGAAAGCTTAGAGAATACGGTCAAAGAGGAAAAGCACACCTGCGAGCGTATCTCAAGGAAAGAAGTCAAAATAAAAATAGAATAAAAATTGTGAACACCTCAGGCATGCCGGGGGTAAGGGGGGGGGGGGGGCGCTATTTGCGCGTGTTGCCCGTGCTTCGCAAAGCTTGCTTATGTATCTTACAGTACACCAGAAGTTCGAAGACAGCTAAAGTCTCAGAGACAAATTAGATGTACCGTTGTCTACAGTGTTTCATGGCGGAGAATGCAGAGAGAGCCCATCGATTGAAAGATTAGAGCGAGGAGAGTGGCGAGCATTTCTTACGACAGTGCGTGCCCTGTCTTTAATATGTTTCTATTTGTGTAAGTGCCCCCGAAGCGAACTGTGGATCAGACTTAATCCTATGCCCTGTCCTTTTTGCACTCTCTTTTGTTTTATCTAACGACGGCCCTTCAGATCCCAAACAGTCGGGACAGCAAGGACATGAGCATGCGGGTTCTGAAACACGCTCTTTGTAGAATCCCTTATCGCCGTGCTACACAGACAAGTATCCAGGACGCACGAGTAGTGATCTAGGTGCATTGGTGCCGTGTTTACCAGCGACCACCTCATTTAACTACCACGTATTGCAGCGTACAATTTCAGCTTCTACCTCCGAAAGTGTGGACTCGAGCCACAGTCTAAAAAAATGAGCTAGCAGCTTCGGTTGCCGCTCCCGTGTCCTGGAGACATTTGTGCCCGATAGTATTTTGCACTGCAAAATACACACTGCACTGAAAACAAAATTAATAAAGTACGAAGAAAAACAAAAAAGTTAAACAATGTTATCAAGCGACGCTACAGCACCGTTTCAGCTGCTAGGGCATGGTAGGATGTGCATAATATACCGGGCGTTTCGACTAAGACGTTTTACTGTTTTTAACGATAGGCTTTGTGACTTAGAACAGCGCTGTTTTCGGCATAGCATTGTGAGCGGTGTACGCGTCAGAATACAGCTAAGACTCGCTAACTAGTAGGCTGGTTAACTAATATTGATTTGGTCCCCTCATCCCTTCCCTCTCATGTTCCGCTTATGTCCTTGTTTCTCTCGCGCTAAGCCTCCTCCAAACATTCACTTACCAACTAGCCCAAGCTTCCACTTTGCTCAAGTGTAACTAATATTAAATAGTTACCCGTTTAACTATTACTGTCAGTCTTCTTATTTATTGAGAGGCGTGCAGCCCACCGTAATTAATATCCATATCAGTTATTAGAATTTCGAAGTGGTCCAACAAGTTTTGCCTGCATCGCGCCAAAATACATGCGCTTTCGGAAAGCTTACCGGCAGAGCAACCCCTCCAGTGCATGTAACTCGTCGAAATAGCCAAAATTTGTTGGGCCACAGCGCCGAGGGTAACGGCGTTTTCGAAATTCTACAAACTGATATGGAATTACTTACGGTGGGCAACACGCCTCTCAATTAATAAGGAGACTAACAGTCATAGTTAAAAGGGTAACTATTGAATATTAGTTAACCAGACTACTAGTTACAATGTCTTAGCTGTATTCTGATGCACTACACCATTGACAATGCTATGCCGAAGAAAGCGTTCTTCTAACTCAAAAAGCCTATTCCTAAATATTTCAGAACATCTAAGGTGAAACCCCCGGAATGCATAAGGTCAAAAATAGCGATTTCAGCGACGCTGCGCGGCGCCCAGTGCTGCAGTTTGAAGCTTATTGCACAAATGGAAAGCTTTGACGGGTTGATGCAAGTATTGGAGAGTAACTGACAATCACAACAGGAAAAATTTATCCGTCCCGTGAGAACGACTGCTTGCACCACTCAATCATATGTGAGCGATCGAGCCCGCATTCTAGCTGGAAGGCGTAAGCATGCATCCCAGGAATATCAGCGGCACGAAATGAAATTCGCGCTGTGGCATCATCGCGGAGCGCACTTGGGCTTCCTATACCGCCACGGGTCCGGACAGCCCGCAGCTGTTTCCATCGGCGCGACGCTGACGGGAGCGAGCTCCTATCTCCGTGCCCGTTGCCGCAGCAGAAAGCGGCGTTAAACCGCGGCTCCCGCAGCAAACACACCCTGTTCAGAACCTTGGAGTGAAAAGCATTCGTTGAATCAACGCTTAATATGCTTTCCCGGTGGATGCCTAGTGCCTGGTACAACACTGATAAAGACGTCTCTGCAAGTCATGGGACACGCTGCTGCTTTTGTGCACGATCATTCCACTATATGCAAGTCCAACTCTCTTGGACGTCGCTTTTAACTGTGAGGCAACTGCGGAATACTGCAAAATACTGACGTAAACATATTGATGGGAATGGTCTAACCTTCCGATGCGTAGCAAAATCTTGTGTTTAAAGTATGTCCTTCGCT
Organism: Amblyomma americanum; assembly: GCF_052857255.1. Lineage (NCBI taxonomy): Eukaryota > Metazoa > Arthropoda > Arachnida > Ixodida > Ixodidae > Amblyomma > Amblyomma americanum. The sequence continues at coordinate 328,348,322 of NC_135497.1, read as the reverse complement.
CGCTTCGAGCGTTTAAGAGTGTCCCGAGGAGGGACATATTGATTGTTACGGGGCAATCTTGCGATATGCGAAGAAATTGCGCTAATAAACAACTCCCCGTTGGAAAAAAAAATGCGCTTGTGCAGAATTTCTGGGTAGTAGTTCGATTCTTTCAGCGCAACGAATGCGGCGAATGCGTTTTCTAGTGCATGCATATGTAAACAGATGCTAACTATGCCTGCAGCTGATCCGTTAACAGTTGCTGTGTAATCTTCCCACTGGCCGGTTGAGCGACCCCAACATTCTCCAGTATACGCACAGGTGCGCGCAGTGTAAAGTTTCGCGTTCTGTGCCAGACAGCCTGCCTGTCTTGTGCGCTTTCTTTCCGCTACAACGAAATAGCCGAATTATGCGCCGTGGTGGAGCGTATACTGCCTCCGTCACAAGTCTTCATTCTTAAAATGGGAGGAACAGGATTATCCCCACTCCCAAGATGTCTGGAGCTTCAGAAGTACCATAAATTAAAGGAATGCTGAGGACAAAACCATCCCATTTTTCTGCGAGTAAAAGTTAATTTTATGGCTCTCTCGGAGTGTGCTGACTTTTATCCGGCAGCGAAAGACGTATTTATTGCTGTGAAAATTGTGCTTAAATATTTTCCTGCCACTCGACTGAAACTTGTGACTACTACACCAAAAATGACTCCGTGATTCACCGTTTCGAAGTGAATGGCGGTTCAACCTAGGCTCTGGGATCCGCGAAGGAAAAAATTTGTCGACGTACCGCAGTCTACTTGCGAAAGCGGCCAGTGAGGGCGACACCTGTATTTCGTTTTTTTTTTCTTTTCTAGCGTATAAAAGCTCCGTTCTCAGTGACAGTGCTCTTTTTGTGATTAGACACGGTAATACAGGCCAACTTCAATTTGTCCTCAGTGCCTATTTAAGCTTCCGACTACACGGCTGAGTAGTAAACCACGTGACAGGAAGACTTGTAATCAATGAAGATTTATATGATTTGGGAGGCGCCCTGAAACATGCGAGTCGGCTGATATACCTTCCCAGCAGACATCACACGCACGGCGCCAAATGTGCACCGGTATAGTGCCGCAGACTCGAGGTCGCTGCATTCCGAATGAGGGGAAATACAAAAACGCCCGTGCTCTGCGCGATGTCAGGACACGTTAAAGGGACATTGAGGAGAACTCTATCATTTTTTTTGTTAGCAGAATCTGATAGTTTGGCATTTCATGGCTTTGTTGCCGCTTGTCCGGGCGCGAAATATGCATTTATTTCAAATCAATTTGGATTCGAAGATGAAAACGTTTTTCCCGCCGCTCTGATTCAAACTCAGGGAACTCTTATGACGCCACGGCAACTCTTATGACGTCTCAGAACGGAGTGACGTGATACGTGACGTAAACGCAGACTCCGTGATTTCTGACGGCTAGCGGTGCGGTGCGCAACCTTCCTTTGCCAGCCTCAGAGATTCGTAGTTTTCATGAAGTAAGGAAAATTCCTCCAAGGTGGCGCCTCTTGTCCTAGGAAGTCATCACGCTTGTACTTGCGAGATTGGCCTGTGGCGGCGACACCTGTATTTTGGTTCTTGCTATTTTCTACATTACAAGAGCTTTGTTTTCAGTAAGAGTGGCGTTTTTGTGATCAGGAGCTGCTATTCTATCGATACAAGCCAACTTCAATTTCTCCTCAGTGTCCCTCAGGAGCCCCAGGCGGACTAAATTAATCATGAGCCTCTCAACGATGTCTTTCATAGACCAGGTACAGCTTCGGGACATTAAACCAGACGAAATATTGGGGCGTCGCGTTTCAACTGTTGACGACTCTGCATATGTCGCTGAGAACGATGAACCGAAACAGGGACATTGCAATGGCTGCGTGTCGTTGTTTTCAACCTCAGTAGTATGGAGGGTTTTAGACTGTTTTGAGCTACAATGATCGAATTGTGGCCAGCTCAACGAATTATGAAGCACGTAAGTGTACGCCTCACCCTCGGCGCTGTTAAGTGACAAGGTACAATCTTCTCGCAAACTTTCTGTGATTCTAATAATCCCCACGTCTCGAGCCTAATCTGACTTCCGCGTGAAAATTCGTCGGATTAATTAGTCCATGCACTGATGCTGGCGGAGTGACCTGGTCAATCATGCACTGTCCCGTACAGAAATTTCAGTAGACAGTTCATGGACAGTGCATTGATATTCCTGGCATGGACTGTCTATCAGAACTTTAGCGGGGTGCTGCTTTCAAATACAGTGAGATTCTTTAAAACACTACAGCGTGCACGAACCTTTGTTGCCAGAGAATGCTGTATATGCAGAATGCGCGAACGCGAGTAAAGGTCACGCTAACTTTTTGCAGCAGGTACGCTTCCACCCACATCCCGGTGCAGGAATGGCGCCACGGCCCCGCCGCGGTGGCTCAGTGGTTAGGGCGCTCGACTACTGATCCGGAGTTCCCGGGTTCGAACCCGACCGCGGCGGCTGCGTTTTTATGGAGGAAAAACGCTAAGGCGCCCGTGTGCTGTGCGATGTCAGTGCACGTTAAAAATCCCCAGGTGGTCGAAATTATTCCGGAGCCCTCCACTACGGCACCTCTTCTTCCTTTCTTTCACTCCCTCCTTTATCCCTTCCCTTACAGCGCTGTTCAGGTGTCCAAAGATATACGAGACCGATACTGCGCCATTTCCTTTCCCCAAAAACCAATTAAAAAAATGGCGCCACGATAGCACACTGCAGAAATGAAGTTCCGCTGCTCAATGAGATTCACAAAGCTTTCAGCACTTATGGCCGATTTGTGACTGCCCCGAGAACTGGCTACCGCATCTTCAGCTGTCGCGACTGGCCAGCGTACGCTGAGGGCCACTCATAAAACCAGCTGAAAAGCTTTCTGAATTCGACTACAGTTCCGGCTTTCAGCGAACACCTCTAAAAGAGAAATTAAATTCAGTCAGCTCAACGCCAGGAGGTGAACGCAAAGGCAGCGCGCAGATGGCGAAAAGGTCACTGAGCATACCACCCGAATGAGAGGTCTGAGTCCAACAAAACTCAATTATTCTCAACGACTGCCTTCGAACAAGCATCGTAATTGAAGCAGGGGTGGGTTTAAAGGCACGAGGCTGACGGCGTTGTTCTCCCAAACCGCAAGCATGAAATTTCACATAGGAAAACCATGCTGAGCCCCATTTTTTTAAATGAAAAAGTCCCGGAAATACATGGTTCAAATGGAACTGGTCCCCAGGGCGCCCATAAATCCGCCCTTTCATTAAAGTGTATACGGCGTTCTCGAAAAAGCCGGCAGTTAAGAACCGTAGCTAGTCGCCTCGGTTTTGCGCGAACGAACGTGCGTGCATCGAAGGTGAGAGGAAACAATGCTCTTCCAGTCACATACACAGGTGCCTCTGCTCGCACTTGCGGATCTCATTTCGAAGTAGGTCGAGGCCTGGGTGATTCCCTGAACACGCCGCAGTAACCTCGCTTCTGCGTCGAGCTGTTGATTACTTTAGCCTCAGCCTGCGAACTAACCTCTATAGCCGCCATTAGTTGATAGCGCGACTGGCCCGGTGAGGCGGTATGTAATCTCGGATTCGAAGTCGTGGTCTGCGATGTCGAATTACAAATCCTAGCTGACAGGTAGATAGACAGGTATTTTGCCAACACCTTTGTATCAGGACGGCGACAGTCGTCACCAAGCTAATAAGTGTAACTGCTAATGTTACTTAGAGTCCTTGCTGCCAGTTTTTATCTCTCCGTATCTAAACTACTCCGTCGCTCTCCTTCACAGGTCAATAGTCTTCTTTTCACTTATCCCCACTATCAGAAGAGTGATTACACCGTGCTTTTCATCTGAGCATCACGAATATCCGGGTTTTCCTCATGGACTGAAGTACTAGGGGCTGGAAAGCTATACACTGAATACGAATATGCTCTATCATTTCCTTGTCTTGTATAAAGCAGCATCAGCTATTGTCTACGACGTCAAATTTCTTCTAGTAATATTACGTCCTCAAGCGTCCAGCGTCTGAAAAGAGCGTCTGAAAAGACAATAAACAAAAGCCCCAAGCAGACAGAGCATCCACTTATAATATCGGGATACACCGCAATTGGGCATCTACCATCACAACGCATGCAGTGCCTAGGTCTCATGAGCGCACTCTAAAGCGCACTCTGGCTCAATAAAAAGCCACGTGGATGGGAGAAACTCACCAATGGATACAAGGCGATAACACTGATGGTTGCTAGCTGAAGGGCACACACTATACATAAAAGAGTAAAAAGGGAGTAAGATGTCCCTTTTATAAAAGGGAATGCGCTAGATGACATCTTGCTCTTTTTTTTTACTCCCATACAGGCGTACTTGTGTTTAGAGCATATGATGCGAATGCAACGATTACCTGCAGAAGCAGTCCGGAGCATGACGTATACGTGCGTCTAACGAACACGCACACCAGCGAAAGGCACGCCTTCTGATGTCAAGCCAATCCCTATCTGCCTCCCGCATTAGATTCGGAATGGCGCAAATCGAGAGGCTGTCATGACACGCCATTGCTATTCACAGGGCTGCCATGCACGTGAGTGCAACACATAATCGAAAATGGCCCCTCCACAGTATTGTGTGCTCAGATGAGAATCCACCGTGAACTCAAGCATGAAAGTAAGAATATATTGAACGCAGCGACGCCTCGCGCGACAGGAGCGAAACGGTTCGAGGGTTCGCGCTCCCCCTGCTCACACGTGCGCGTTATCTGTTAATATTTTTTTTTAATTGCGACAAGAACATATAAACGAAGAAATGAAGAAACACGTAAACGTGACGGACAACCGTAGCAGTGCTCGGTTCTGTGGTTAGTCTATTTTGTTAGCACCATCTTTGTGTGTGTGTGTGTGTGTGTGTGTGTGTGTGTGTGTGTGCGTGCGTGCGTGTGTGTGTGTGTGTGTGTGTGTGTGTGTGTGTGTGTGTGTGTGTGTGTGTGTGTGTGTGTGTGTGTGTGTGTGTGTGTGTGTGTGTGTGTGTGTGTGTGTGTGTGTGTGTGTGTGTGTGCGTGCGTGCGTGCGTGCGCGCGCGCGCGCGCGCTGCACATCCTGCTCATAGAAGGGAGCTGCAGTACACAGCCCGAGAAGGCAGCCCTGAGGAAATGCTCAGCAGAAATATAAATTCAAAACATAGCTCGATTAGCGGTTTCTTTTGATTATTTATCGAACTTTGCGAACGAAGCATTATCGGGTATTGCCGGTGGTCGAAAAGGCTTAAACTGCACGAAATAATTATTTAGATTGTACAGCAGTAAAAGACAACCCTACTTGCGGCAGCTGCTTACAGCAGTCACTGTAGCGACCACACTTCAGTTTTTATCCCCGCTGCGTAGAGCAGATTGCTATTTAACCCTTGGAGTCGCTTACGCACAGTAACATGAATAAAAGCGCGATTCGTTTTCTCTTTTGACGTGCGACAACCGCTATGCTGTAAATGAAAATGGAAAGAGACGCTATTTTATCTCCGTCAGCTGCAGGTTTTGCTGGCTTGATTCTAAAGTTTCGATTCTTTCGCTATTTCGTTCATCCGCGATGCCACGTTGGCGGTATACCTTGCATGTCAGGACAGTACACTCACACATCTCATTATTACAAGTACCTCTACGCGTCACCATTCCTTTTATCCGAGCTCATTTTTTGTTAACGAGTAATGTATCGTGGTTTCAGCGCATGTGGCGTTAAATGCACAACTAACGTCGAAGGCATTTAACAGCAGGGATGAATGCTTTCGTGAAGGCGCACGCTCCAACCAAACATTTATCAAAGATGGCATTCACTGCCGACCAACCAGTAACGCACGGCTGTCGCGAATAAGAACCATTTGCTCGTGCCGATCGTTGCGCTTCGTGAAGGCGGCCACCTTTCCTGTTATTGTATTCGACCATGGTGGGCAGCGAAGCAGACTGGATTGGTGCGAAGTGCACCCTTGTCAAATTCAGTCCAGTAGGTAAAAATATGGATATCAAAAGATGGATATGCCATCAGGAAGCTTTCCGAATACACGCCAGATGGCAAATGTTTGCTTGAGGAGTTAGTCTCGGTTCAGTTGCTGTGGCCAGGCCGAGAAGCCTTCATGCACGCAGGTGACAGGCATAATTACAGCCGGGCCCTACACAGAAGGCTCACGCTGCCCACATTTTGGTTGCTCGAAGAGAGAAGAATGCACTTTTTTTTTTCGTCAATGCTTGCAAAGCTGTTTTTTTAAAGCCTTTTAAGTGCCTGGTAAAGTACATAAAAGCTCTGCGCTATTGTACAACTGTTCTCATGGCTCCCAGAGCTGCCGATGCCGGCCGACTTGTGCGAAATGCGCTCCGCGCGGCCATGATTTCGAGAAATGTTGCGCTGCACCGGACCGTGTCAACTGCTGTTGTGTGCAGCCGGCTTATTCGTGGCCATGCCCGACCTGGAAGAAACAAAATAACGTCCCAGAATCCAATGTAAAAAGAAATGATTATTTTCACGGAGCCAAAAAGCAGTTCTTCATAACACAGTACAGTAATTGCACCGATGTGGTGCGCAAAGGCGCGGCACCGCAACAGTATTCGATGTCTGACCACGTCATGCGCAGTGAGCTTGGGGCTGGAACCCCTGCAGCCCCGACGGAAGTAGCCAACGCACTCTCGTTATACAGAGAAATATCAACGCCTACGCGCTCTGCTGTTCGAATTTATACTCGTCACGCTTGTACCTAGCTGGTGATACGCTAGAGTCGTCTATGATAAAATAATGGACCATTCTAGCGTCTTTTTATGACCACCTAGGTGAAAGAGCGATGAAAATAAATTCTAGTAGCGGAGAGCGTAGGCGCCGTGCGCTCGCGTGTTTTCTTTGTGTCGCCCCAGCACGCTACGCTCCCATAGCAATTATTCTTCAGAATCCCGTCTCCTTGGGATTTGGATACGAGCGTTACGGCTGTCCATTCTTACTTTTCGAACTGAGGAAAACTGACGGGAAATGTAAATCAACATCTCTAGGCTATGACGGTACACACTGCACTATGCTACAAAATCTTCGCGTCGAGTAAGTACATGCTTGAAACGTGGAAGCTACTTGCTGTTGTGTCCTTGTTAAAGCTTGGAAAGAATTCCTCAGACCTCGTAAGCTGTCGACTTATATCGTTTGCGAGCTGAGTGTGCTGAAGTCACGAAATGATGGTAAATTGTAAGCTCATGTGAAAGGAGGACTTCGATTCGTAGCAGCGCCGCGCTTGAGAAAAGGATTTACGCTTAACTACCTCATTATACTTGGAACCGAAATTCGTAAAGCTCTTATTATGAAGGGCTTCTGCAAATAACTCGCTAATAACCTGCGGCACAGGCTCAAGATACCGTATTCTACACGTAACCTAGTAAAGATGGCAGTCGGTGGCCGCGTCCTGAAAACCTAACATTATAGTTAACAAAACGCACATTTCAAGTCCCAGTTGGAAACAGACTTTATACAGTCGGCCAGTAATGCAACAAACACCATGTATCACCGAGGGCTGTGGCGGTGCTCTGCGCGGACGCCAGGAGGGGCGGATGCCTTTGGACCCTCCCTCTCCATTTCTCGGCGAGGGAAAGACGCTGCAAGACCGAACGGACAATCACGATAGAGACGGCGTAGGGGGGTCGGACGCACTCACGTCAGTTTCTCGGTAATTTTTATGTACCCCAAGTTCTATCTACAGGCAGGCGCAACATGAAAGGAAAAACGTTATCCTTATTCAGCCAATGATTACACCTTTGGTATGAATGAAAAGCACGATTTTTCGTTTGTTTGTGTATATTTTTTTCCTCCGCCCGGACAACGCCCATGAAACATTTTCAATATCAGCCCAGAAGCAACAACACATTTCGTTCTTGTGAGCAAACTGACTACACCCATTCATGTTGGAGCTACCCGTGCCTGCACAGCCTGATGTTCATGTAAGTAAGCGTAATCACCGTTACGACTCATTTAGTTTTCATTTCATTTAATTGTGAGGTCAGTCGTGACAAAAGCAACAGGAGGTGGAGGAGAAAGTGATTAATCACGAGCACGACCGGTGTGGTCGCGGTGCCACCGCTAGCCACCCTGCAAGCGCCGCCTCCATGCAGTGCGGCCGAGCCATAGGAACCACTCTCCGCCGTTTTGTCGCACAGCCGCCACGCAGCTCGTCAGGCGCGTCACACTTGTGTCATACGAGCCCTCGAGCTCCGTCACTCGTCGGCGCAGCTCCACCAGCGCGGCACGGCAGAGGGCGTTGATGTGGCGCGTTTATGAAAGGAAGTGGCATCATAGGCGTATTTCCGTCACCAACCAGTGTGATGTCATCCCCCATGGGCTACGTCACCGGGAACAGCGACCAATGATAGGGAATGAAATGAAACGAAAACTAAACAAATCTTCACGTATAACGCAGCCTCAGTTTGTCGTGAATCCACTCTTACCTGAACCTCATCCGTATTCTTCCTGCCCATCGAAGAAGAAGCCTTTGAACAACTCTTCAATAACACCGCAAAGGACAACACCACTGTTTAACTCTGGCCCCTTCCGTGCATACCTTAATTGTCGATAGCCTTTATATGAACTGTGCATAGAGGTTGCACCCTAAATATGACGTGCCCTCTTGAGAACCTCGTATTCCGCCCACGTCCTTTCTGGCGGATGAATAGCCGTGCTCCTCGCTACCTAAAAAACCAAGCCCAGAAAATCTGGGCAAGCACTCCTAGTTTGCCCCACTGCCGCCGTGCGCTGCGTAGCGCTGAAAACCAAAATTGCCGCGAGAATATTGAACGTTTCCTACACGCTGTTAATTTCATATATGGTGGCCTCCAGAACTGCAGCAGGTTCGAGCGCGGGAAGCACTGTATAGGTGACGAAGGGCAGGCCATCAGTACACAGACGTCTTCGCGCACCATCCCGCCGTGCTTTCTTTAGTTTTCTCTAACTTACATGAGTAAAAATATTCCCTTTGAGTTACGCAGTGCGCGTTACTTGCAGTCGACTGATGGCGCAAGGTGGAAATGTCCACCAGGAAAGCTGCCATACACGCTTTTGAAAATCTCGCCAGAAATCGCAGTTTGTACAATTAGGCGACATTGCGACTTTGTTCGCCACTTATGGGCTCATGACCTGTATCCTCTCCAAACGGATGTTTGCTGTTTCGCCGAGGTCATCGCTCCTTGGGAATGGGAGCCAGTCAGCCACGATTGAACAGTGACGGAGTATAAAGTAAACGATACAATCCACATCCAGTAAAACAAAACGCTTTCCTGGAAGCTTTTAAACGTTTTGATGGGGCGTACTGATACCGCATGAGGACACAGTAGTGATAACACATGACGACAGCGCACGGAGGAATCACCGCAGCTCGATGGTGTAGGCACCGTGGAAAAGCAGCGAACGCGCCGCAGGATGTTTCAGCGTCTTTATCACTTCATGAATTCTTTTTTATCTTTTTATATTGCTACAAGCTGCCTCAAGGCATGCCCAGCAATGATTGGTTGGTGATTGAATGTTAGAACACTGACAGGAAATGCCGGGAGACACAATTTTACGGAGACGCGATTTTACTCTTCCAACCGGAAACACGACTGGAGGCAGGAATTTTTTAAAAACTGAATTTCGCTTTGGTGCGTCATGTTTTAACACCCACGTTTCTTTTCATGATATCAGAAAGTGTATTTTGTGATCGTTCTGTCACCGTAAATCGTCTCAAATTTTCGCGGCCACTCGCGCGTAAACTGCTATAGGTAGCAAGTTCACTGCATGGCTGTCAAAAGTTATCTTGTACATTACAGTAGTGCATATTTTGGAGGCGCTTTTCAAGGCACTTTTTATTTTCGTGCGAAGTAACAATACCCTGATTGGAGCACGAGGTTTACCTGGGTACCTATAATCTGCGGGAGGCACCTGACCCGTATGAACACTACGTTCTCCGGAACTGTTGCAACGACAGCACTTGTAAGAAGGCAACACGATATTTGCTCCTGTTGTAGCAGTAAACGGCAAGCTTATGAAGATGCGAAAGATTGCTGCCGTGAGCTTGGACCATGCATCCTCCAGCGCCAGACGAAAAGCGACATGCAGCTACTCGCTGAGAATACCTTCGAAAACGGGCGTCAAGCGGCTATCACTGGCGCCTCTACATAGAGTTACTTCGTATGGTACCTAACGTACTTGCTGTACTGTAGAAGGTAGTAACTGTGCAAGGTATTTATACAGTAACTCTACCTCTACTGAATTTGCACGGGTTGTACACACCGACCACATTCATGGCATGAGAGAGCCTTCACGATAGGCAGTGTGTTGCAATACGACGAGGTACAACATTTATTGCAAGTTTTCCAAGCACTAAGGAAATCATCGTCATGGCCAGTCAAATATATTGTGCTGGTAAAACAGCACCAGAACACACAAGCCAGCAAATAATTTCAGTCACAAAGTGATGAACGAAAAGCAGTCAAACGCCCTGCTTCTCGGTACATTTGGCAAATGATTTTGATGAAGAACCGAATTCCTTTAAAAATCGATCACCGTGTCTGTGTCTATAATTTTCGACACAGTGGCTGCATCGGCGTCGAAGACGGAAGCTTAAAATGCATTTTACTCGTACTGGCGTTCAATAGCGCCTTTCTTAGGTCATTATTTTACTGCGCGCTAATTCCACTAGTACAGTTGCTGAAGTTTCGTAAGCAAAATGTTAATCATCGGCAAATGAAACCCGTAAGTGTGCTCATGCATACCGGTATAATGTTCTTAATCTTCTCTTTTCGATCCGCTTGAGGAGTACCGACTCGCTTGTTTTCTTTCTTTTCATAAAAAAATGTTGCAGGTTGCGCCAGCAGCATTTTTATATTGTATTGTATTTCTCATCAGAGCTCTTCAGACAGCTCGGATACACCGCAGATATCACACGTGTACGCTCAAAACCGTGTATTGGTTTCAATGTGTCTATAAGGGGTGCAGTATTAATGGTTCTCTCCACACCACCTGCAGTCACTCCTATTAGAAGTGTTCCTATACGCGGAGTACACTACAGCTCCGCGCTTCGCTATAAGTTCGCTGAACAAGCAGCTGTCAGTTGCACACTCATCCATCCGCGCGGGATCACACCCTGCGGGACCCTCTGTTCCCGACAGCAGACAGACGCGCGCACATATAGAGGACTGCGTACAGAACATGTATATTCGACATTTTATACACAGCCAAAAGGAAAAAGAAAAGCGGTGGTGTCTGGTTAACTGAATTGAACTTCCGGCAGCCCAGAGCGCGGTGTTTCGCGCGAGCTCACTGCAAGAGCGGCACTCGACAACATCGCAAATTCAGCACATGCTCGCCAGCCGAATACGAGAGTGAGTTCGGCATGCCTGCCTCGCTGGATCTTCGCTCTGAAATCTCTTACTGCCTGTTTCCTTTCAAGCGTGAACAGTCGCCCTGATCGTTATAAATCGGTCCGTAAAAGGGAGGAGCTCGTGCTCTCACTTGCTTTGTTTTTCGGGTGTCCTTTCTTTCACATTCTTTTCTCCTTTAATTGTCCCCCTTCACTGCTCTCAAGTATTTTCTCTTAGTTTTTTTTCTTAAAGAAGCCGTTGGAGGTGGTTCGTCGTGCCAAAACCCAACGATAAAGGGCTGCTTTTTGCTGGTCGGAATTCTGCGCAGGAATTCCCCCGGAAAGGAATGGCGGCTCCTCCGCTGTACGTTGCGGACTACCTCACCGTGGGCTCCATCAGTGCGCTGGGGATAGGCGTCGGTCTGGCTGCCACATTCTTTGGACGACGGCCGAAGGCTGAGGCGGCGACGAGCCAGGACAATGACCAGGAAGAGGCGTTTCTGGGCAGCCGCCGTTTGTACGCGATCCCTTTGGCTGTGTCCATGTTCGCGTCGGCTGTGACGTCCACGTCGGTGGTGAGCTTCACGGCGCACTTCTACGTGTACGGCCTGCATGTCGTATGGGGTGCCGTCTCCAAGGCCATGGTGGCGCCCATAATGGCACACGCTTTCGTGCCGGTGGTGTACGGCCTGCGTCTCACGTCGGTCTTCCAGGTGAGACCCTTTCTCTTGCCGCCTCCTTCTGCTTGCAGCACCCCTGCTCCGCAGTGCAACGGAGTGCAGGAAAACGAGTGCCAGTTAGGTTCGGCATGCGTGCAGTATGCGCCACGTAACGGTCAACCAGGTATTTACGATAAAATTATTACACGCCGCTGATGCAGTATGAAACTATTAGAGCGCAATTCTTAACGACGGTTTAGAACAAGCGTCTGTTTTTGTTGTTGTTTTTTAATGATTCAAATATTAATATAAATGTCATTCAAATTTAATAAGCTAGAGATACAAAAAGTTATCGATTAGATATTTTGTACAGAGCGTCAAAGAAAGCTGCAGACGCTCCAGTTTGCGTAGCAGCGTAGCTTCCCAGCGAAAGTGTTTTCCGCGCGCTGAACGAGCTCGAAGTGCGCTGTCACACAGTGCACGAGAGCCGTCCTGCTCCAAGGGCTCGATCACCCGCTGGCATTTGCGGATGGCTCCTCGTCGAGAGGCAGTGCGATTGTCGGTTCCATCACCCGGCCCCGCCACAATGGAAGGCAGCCAATTTGCTGTCCCCTGTCACGATTCGCCTCGGCCACCGCTGCGCAACTCGTATATTAAAGCTCTTTCGTCGGACAAAGTTACATGCTTATCTGAGCACACTGATGTCATAATATATAGCCTGGACTAGTGATTCCTTTTAGTACCCGTTTAGTCCAATACATTCAGCAAGAGCAATGCATGGGCACGATTCCAGCTCTGCACACTGGCTGTAAATGCAGGGCTGGGTTTTTTGCTATTAAGTCAGCCGGCAGTACGTTCGTTAACAACTGTGCACAGCTTCTCAGTCACAGCACTGGAAATAAAGCCATACTGCATGCATTGATAGCTTTCATTGCTCTTTACGACACTTAAGGCCAGCTGGCGAGGTTTGGGGTCACATCAAGCCTTCACTGCATATCGGTGGTGAATGCTCCACCTCAGGGAAGTTTCAGAATTATTTCGAATTCGAGAAGCCGAGGGCGTCCGTATACATATGAACCTTATAAATCCACGGAGGAAAACCTTCTTAGTGATTCCATTTATAACAGCGTCGTAATTGGCGACTAAAATTGCGCTGTCGCTTCGCCCTCTGCTGCGCGCAGAGCGCGGCGGAGGAGGCGAGTAGAGAACAATAATCCGACTATAGGTGACGTCAGCACTGGTAGTTCCGCGCCTCCTATAGACGTGCTGGCTTCGGGGCGTCTGTAACCGAGCTCGAGATCAGCGGCGAGTGGTGAAGTAGGCGGGCTCAGCATGCCTGCTTTCTGTGCAGCCTTCGGCTGTCTCCGCAGGGGGCGCCTGTAGTGCGCAGGCGAGTGCCGAGCACGAGTCGGTTGGACCCACCCACTCATGCATTATAGACCGCGCGTGATACGCAGTCGCGCTACTTTCTCTCAATCCCTTTTCATTGCCTCCTTTACCCCTTCTCTTACGACGCGCGTCTGAGGTGTTTACCGAGAGTTTACTGCGCCTTTCCTTTCCTGATCATTGCAAAATAGAAATAATTATAATCATTCGCTATACTTGCCGCAAGTCTTCACAGCCACAGTTATCGATTTAGAAGGCGCCCTCTTTTCTGGCGTCTACGTTGTGGCGCGGCTCATTTGTGTCGGAGGCTGTCATGCAGGCACTGTTGTCAGGGAAGGCTGGAGGCTGTTCGGAGCTTGAGTTTGTCACAATCTGCCCATTGAGGTCAGGCAAAAAGGCAGCTGATCGCCATACATGCGGTGCCATGGTGGATAGGGTGCGAACTGGCAGTTTAGTTCTTGATGCTCGTAATAAGCGGTAAACATCCAGAAAACCTATACGGTCATAAACAACACCCAACTTCCGCGTTCAGCGCCACCAACGCCGGCGCGGTAACTGAGGCAGCCAGTTTGGTCGGGCCTCTTTCGAATCAGCCGGCGGGCAGCTGAGGAAGTCTGCTGTATAAAGGAGCTAGACACCGCAGCGGACACGGGACAGAGCTCCTTCATGTCTCACCAACTGGCCTACACATCTACCCTGCTGTATAAGTTCGCGGCGAAAGTTTTTTTGTTTTGTTTTATTTTACGGCCATAAATGGTCTTGACTGTTTTTGGCTACCGACATTGCCTTAGGAACGCTTGCACCTATGTGAATTTCTCTTTGTGTTCTTCTCTGTCTGCCGTTTCTTTCTGGCTCCATTAAGTAAAAAAAAAATCAAATCAACTCACCCAGCAGTACTACGTGTTAAGTGAGTTCTACATAAGGTGTACCCGCAGCAGAATCTGTTGGCGCTGGCACAAGCTTTGGCTGGCGTCAGCAGGTGCCCCTTTGGACTAAGGCGCTATACGTATATCCTCTCACCATCGCCTGTCGTTTCGCCCAAAGAACGCGATGCAAGCTTTATGTGAAAATAATGTTTTTAACAGCGGTAATGTATGATTATACTCATGGTTCTCTTGTCTCTGTTCGTACCAATTTAGTATTTTGGATGAACTCTGATCACGCAGTGTTGAGCTAATTCTCTTGGTCTTTCCCATTGCGCGTGCAGTACCTCCGCATGCGCTACAACGATGGACTCGGGGTCACGGCCTGCGTCATTTACTTCTTTCTCAGCGTAAGTTGACAGCGGATTTCGTGAGATGGCTGCGTTATGGAACATCGCCAAAATACGATCCTACACAGGAAAGGGATACAAAACAAGCGAAGGGATGAACATTATGTAAGAATGAAAATAAGCCGTATGTTTTAAGAGGCAAATCACGTGCGACTCAGACATTGTGGAGTGAACAGTAGTTGAAGTTTACATCTACATATTATGCTCTATGCGCATCTGAGGGCGCGCAATGGACGAGACACTGGTTGAACTTGCCGAATTCCAGTTAGCGTGAAGTAATTGCACAGTTTTTATCATCACGTGTGCCACTTATGTGTATCTTTGTATCCCTTGTTTCACAACACTGCCACGCAACCAGCCTAGTTTTCTAGCCTGGCGACAACGCTGAAGAGCTAACTGTTCCACAAACTTGTGCACAGGTTGCTGAAGTTATTGGTGAGCAGTTGTTTGTCTGTAGAGAACCTACATAGATTGAAAGATGAAGAATTGTGTGACAAGAGCGACGCCGTTTTTGTGAACTAGTGCCTCTGATGTCGCAAATTCGTATCTAATTCATAAAAATGTAGCGATGGCATGAGGTCGAAGCATGTTTTTGTTTTTTGTTGTTGTTTTTCTGGAAAGGGGGGGGGGCTCTAAAACCCCACAGAAGCGCCTTAAATCTGCGAAAAATTAAAGACGCTTCCTTGGTGGGAAATCAAGATATCAATGACTCTCTCCAAGGACATCGCTACCATCACATGCCCATCCACATTCGCCGAAGCTGTAATCGACCTTTTTTTTAGCATAAAACTTGTTCAAATTGAGTTTTTGTACCCACCCTTATGTAATACCCCCGGTGGGTGTTTAGGGTATTAAAATTAAATTAAATTAACAGACCATTTACTCATTCATTAAACCGCTGGACGTTTTCGCTGCCATGAATAAAAACTGGGAAACTAACTGTCCAACTCATATATTCTACAGCATTTTAAATCTTTATATTTTTGTTCCGCAGGTGATATTTGGTGGACTCTCTATATGCACCTGTTCTCTCGCCCTTTCAACAAGTACGTTTTGTTTTCTTCGCTTTTCATTTTCTACTCGAAGCTCACGTTAGATCAAAAATGTCAGCGCGAATGCAGTAAGGATCACTGAAGATTTAAAAAAAAAGGTAATGTGTCGGCTTTTCTTCCAACTGCGACGATTCCACCAGCTAGAGAACATATGGGCACCAATGTTTCCATATGGCCATAATATTTTGTGGATTGGAAACAGCGGATGACTCTGAGTCGTAAAAGATTATTAATGTGTAGCTAATACACAGAAAGACATTGTTCTGTACATTATTCAGCCAATGTTTATTGTATGACCAATTTGGTTTCAGTTTTTTTTTCTTTTATTGACTTCTTGCGAGCTTTCGTTTTATGGGGACCTGCACTAAAGTGTTTTTTGAAACTTCTTCCTTTTTGTGTGCTTCCACCACTTCGCCAAACCCTCAAACGTTTTGCGTTTCCTGCTTTCTTCCAGTACTTGGTGCGAATTTTATTATGTGGAACTTGGTCATCGGCCTCGCGGGAACTGCGTACACAGTGCTGGTGAGCGCCGTTTTCTCAAGTGCCTCGTTCACAATCCGCAAACTTTTTGGGGTCGGCGTCTTCAATGTCACGTTTCAATGGATATACTTCGTAGTTTTGCTGTTCGTCTGTTAATGCTTTCATCGGTTTGCACAGCCCGCAATGCCACTTGAGACAATAGCAGGCTCTGCGAGCATGTGCTGTCAGAATTTCAAGTCGTGGTCTTGGCGCTCTGAAGGTGCTGAGCTCGTCAAACGCTTGAACATTTGACGAGCGGTAAGCTTGATTCGTTTTTCGTGTCTGCGTAGGTACGAGCGTGGTTAGGGCCCTAAGCGCCGTGATTTGAGACAGTATCTGCAAGACATATTATTTTAAACGGCGCATGACAGTCACGGACTCCAGCCATGACACTGGGCACAGCCCGCGCGCCGAGGTAGGAGTAAATGGCATGGCGCCGTCCGCTGTGGTACAAAGCGGCCGATTGTCGTCATTGATGCAGTAGACGTGTTCGCTGTACACCGCAGAGTTGACGGCTGTGTGCAGATGCCTCAGTTGGGTCTCTCGGCAACATGTTGAGCGACACAGAATCATAATGGCGAGGCCTATATTTCCAATGGTGCACGACTTTCGTCCTCACAATGCTTTGCTCAAAGTCGCATGCTACAGGGCTCAGTATGACCCGTACAACACGTCGGCAGTAGGTTCGCGTCCTACAGCAAACGAATTAACCTCGATGCATATATCACCAAGTATGTGGAGACGCTGCAGGGAACCCTAAGCCTTCCATTCGCAGCTAAGTCGAATAATTTTCATTAGAGCCGGGGTCGCTTCGTGAAGTGAGTTCTGACCGCAAGCTGCGTGCTGTATGTAGATCGTACAATGAGCTCGGTAGCGTGTATAGAAAGAAGTGATTCTTGCAGGCTGGTGACATGAAGTCACGACATACTCGTGCAAGATTTCTGTGAATTTAGACGCGCACGTTGTGCGATTTTTGACACGGGACGCCCTCAACCGTCACACGCTACAGAAAAGAATAGGGCTCCCTTTTGAAAGGCATTTACAGACCTTCGAATGGTATGTCAGTACAGAGCTACTGATATTCTATTGAATATCTATGAACGTTGTAGAGGCTATCAAGACGCACTGCATGCATGGTCTCCAGCGTTGGAAAAGCTGTTGTAACCTGTAACGCGCGTGACAAGACTTTCCTTTAGTACTTCGTCCGTTTGAGACCTTCATACTGGAGCCAACTTCGTCTGGATGAGCTGCTCTGAAGCAGCAAACGAACATATTTATTAAAAAAAAAACAATGTTTCGTGTGGTGCCATAGCATCGATATACGATCAGAACGTCCAGCGCGCGCTTCCATTAAAGGGCAAGATTCGTGGCGTCGTGTGGGCGGACACTGTCCAGGGACTCGTAATGTTTGCCTCGCCAGTGGCAGTCGTGGCGAAGGTCGTCTATGACTGTTACAACGAAGAAGACCCGCTTCGGCGCCGACCCATCTGGGATTTTGACTTCAGGAGATTCATATTCCGGTAAGACGGCTTTCGAATGAGCCCTGGACGTACACTGAAGCAGTTTCCTTTATTTATTTATTATTTATTTGATAATACTGTCAATCCCTTTTTCAGGGATTTTTACAGGAGTGGGTAGAAGACTGCAGATTTTTGGTAGAGACATTCGCATAAGCGTACAAAAAGGACAACGAGATATGTTAAACAAAGATAATTGGCCAATGTAAACAGAATTGAATGGGGAAAAAGGTAACGCACAATCAACTAGTTTCGGATACATATGATGACACAGCAATAGAGACTAGCTCGTGAAATACAAAAGCAATAACACCATACACAATTTCACATCGCAGATTAAACCATACATGGCAAACAAAAAAAGCGAACCAGGCGGAACAAGCGAAGCAGAGAGCACTATACTTTTCGGCCGCGTCGAAACTAAGAAATGCCCGCTCTTCTCCAACGACCAGTGCTAAATAACATTTCACTTGAAAGGAGATAACATACTCAACTACTGAGAATTTCATTCTTAGCGCAGTCGAGCAGCTAACTGGGTGCATCGCAACTCCTTGTCCGTTTGTTTTTCGAAATGAGAAACCCGCGCTTGAATGCATAAATTCACATTTCTCGCCACAGCTGTTGAATTCGCGCCGCCTAGAGTGAGCTCATAAATTATTCCACCGTGATTGGGTCGACCGAGTGTGACGGCACTACTGCGGCTCTTTTTGTCGCCATTTTCATGATTTTCGGGCCTTGAGTTCTTTTATTAACATGTCACGATAAAAAAAGAAAATCTACTACAATTGGCAAGGTATATTGTTATTTCATCACGTTGCGTTGTAACTTTTAAACACATGAACAGGAGCCTTGCATCCGGGTGCGGGGGAAAATTCCAGCCCTAATTAAAAAGAGAGTAGAATCAAACTATCAAGCTGCATACGTCGGTCGCGCACTTAGAAAAGAGATCAAACTACCTGTTCTTCTGCCGACTGATCTACTTACGCGGGCGGCGCTTCAGAGTCCGCCCACATTAATACCCATTGCTGTGGTGAGCCGACACAGCATGTCATACAGCCACGAACGTCACGGAGCTCAGCGGCACGCAGATTGAAAGAAGCAAACTTTTATGTGCCTCTTCTGCACGATTACAGGACTGACTTCGACTTGTCAAATGACGAGACCATCTGGGCAGCCACGTTAGGCCTTCTGCCCTTGTTCTTCGTTCGATACGGCTTCGACCAAATCGTAGCGCAGCGATATCTCTCCGCCAGGAGTCTCCGGGACGCTCAAAGGTACGCTATGCCCCCCCCTCATTTTCTGAGTATGCGATAAAACAGCTTATTTACGCGGAAAGACGCCGGGGCAGTCTCAGTGTTTTAGAAGAGGAGCGCACTTTTCGCTATTGTACACACCGGGAAGGCGATTGACGGGTATGGTACGCATGCGGATTCAGTGATGTGTGATACCGGCCTCCCTGGCTCAGTGGCCTTGGCGTGTGGGTGCTGAGCGCAGGTTCGCGGGTTTCGCCCCGCACTCATTTAGATGGTCAAGCGCATGGTGTTCGCAAAAAAGTCCTCCACCACGGCGCACCTCACAGAGCGCAGTCTTGGCTTGGGCACGCAAGTATTTTCCATTCTTGTCGGGTAGAAATAGTCAATCAGGCATGATAGGCCGTCGTGGAGGACGTTTATGTTTCCCGGGAATGCTTAAATCACCTTGACTGTCACGCTTGCACAAGCGTAAGTCGAGCCGCGGATGCAAAACTCACATAATTTCAGTCCGCCTCCGCAACACTTGCCTTAAGGGCCCGAGCACTGCTGGCTAGCAACTGGTAACAAGCGAGGCACTGAACCAATCATGGCAGCCGGCGCGGAACTCGCAGACCCATCTCGAAGCACCCGCGCGCTAAGAGAGCTGAGTGAATCTCCGCCCGGTCTTGGAACAGATAATGGCCACGATCAAGACACACGACGCCGGAATATTGCTTGGCGTTTTCTCGAGCTGCGTTTTTGATTCTGCATATCATGGACGTATAGAAGAAGAAGCGCAGCTGTACGAGGGCACGCAATAAAGAAGCGCATGCACAATTAATTTGATTGTGTTTCTTCCTTGCGTCCCTGCGCAATTTCTTTCATGTATATCTCTCATGCGTCAGCTCGCTGAAGCGAATGCCCCCTTTCAATATAAACGTGAATGTGCATATATGGGAGTAAAAAGAGAGTAAGTTGCTCTCTAGTTCACTCCCTTTCATAAAAGGGAGGGCGCTAGAGGACAGCTTACTCCCTTTTACTCCTTTCTATTCAGAGAGCGGCTTCATAGGTGCCATAGCTGAAGCTTTCAACACGGGGAGGAAATTACGGCGAAAAAATTGCCTGGACGGATACAGAAACATAGAGCCTTCGATTTTTAAGGAATGTTCAGTTATACGCCCATAAAGCATTCAAAAAATTAGTCACATTAGTACAAACGCAAGTGCGAGTGAAACTGATGCACTGCAGAGGTCAGGGGCGACATTTTTAACATTTAGTTTCGATTTCCTTTCGTTTGGTGGCGTCGATGAGCACAAGGAAAGCACCAAGAGGTGAGGAATCAAACGAGCGATCACAGTTACGACCGGTGTGGTGGCGGCGCCGCCGCTAGCTCTCGACGCATCCAGCCCTGCCGTGTTACAGAGGCTACTCTTCGTCAATTCGTCGCACAACCACTGCGTCGGTTCTTTACAAAGGCGGAAGTAGCTCGCGAGCACTATAGTAGCGCCTGGGAAGCTAGTCGGGCACATCAAGTGCGTCATCATGCTCCTCTATGCGTCAGCGTCGGTCCGCCTGTGCGTGGGGCGCGTATATGCAAGTCGGTGGCATTGTAGGCGTGTTTCTGCCGCGACCAGTGTGGCCCACGTCACCAAGAGTAGTGACTAATGGCAGAGGAGCAAGTTAAATGAAAACGAAATAAAACGTTGCAAAATGTGGTCCTTCGAACAAATTTAGACACAAAAAAACACCGCACGCATGGGCACAGGTTCGGGAACCCCAAACGCATCAGCTACATTCAAATCTTTTTTTTTACACTGTAGCTTATCCCATCCGTTAGACATACATTTAGGCAACTTTGATGCCATGGAGTAGTGGCTATGCACACCGCCTATAGTAGGATACAACTTAAAAAAAAAAAACAAGAGTTGTTAACACTGGGCCACGGTCCGCAGCGTCCTGTATTACTTCGCTAGCCAATCACAACAGTAAACGAAATCAGCTTTTTAATGTTTGACTTTATTAAACAACCCAGGTTTCATAATTCAAGAGGTTATAATTTTTTCTTGTGATTAGCTTCTGGTTTAGGCAAGAAGAAAAGTTTTAACAACGGACTCCTTTTTTGGCGTGGAGGAATTCTGTACGGTGGTCCTGAATGTGGGCGGAGCTTCACCGTTGTATCCGACTATAGCGTGCACATTGCACGGTGTTGCTTCGTGGCGCGGAGTCCTGCTCCACGTGTTTTTGCAGTCATCAAATTAAGCAACAGCAGACATTTAATTTTACGCAGGATACGATGCCCTAGATGCCTGACCAGTCCTCCTTTCTACGTCTATTTGCTGCCTGCAGCAGGTACGCCCGGAGCACGGAGCAAGACTATATCGGAGGTGAAACTCCCGTCAGCGCGAGCGAGCGCAGGCGACCAGGTCGGCCCGATTGAACAGTCGCGTCATGTCCTCTATGAACATCGCGACGCTCTCATTCGGCTGCTGTAAATCTTAAGCGCAGGGCGATTTCAGCCTTCTCTTTTCTTTCGCAGCTGGTAAATGTCGCTAGGAGCTCTCGACGAAAAGCCTCCCAGGTGGCAAAGGAAGTTTCGTGGTTCTCAAACCACGTTTTGGCCGAGTCCTACAGCGCAAAGTAGACGTTGCGCAGCTTGCGCTCGCCGTCCCACTCATTGAAACCCGCCACTCGGTCAAAGCTGGCCAACCAGTCTTCGAAGTCCTCAAACCTCTCACCGTGGAATGATGGGGGCGACCGAAGTGTGTGAAGGACAAACGGCGGGGCATTGCCGGAATGCTGACTTGTCTGGCTAGCCGTAGCGGACGTCATGGCCCTTGCTGTTCTTGCGAGTTGTCCGAACTCTGGGTGTAGGCCTCGCAGGCGGCGGCTCGCCTTGTGGACTGGTGTTGTAGCCACGCGTTGAGAACTGACGTCAAGAGTGTCCTCGAGGTCAGCGTACATGGACCGTTACCCAGCGGTTCCACCAAATATGTCACTGACAAACGGGCGAAGCACTCAAACCAGGTTTAATTAGACGTGCTGGGAGTGCAAGACAGCAGGGAGCTCGAACGAGGAAGAAGACGAATCCCCTAGGCCTTCGAGTGAGCAAGGCATGACAAAAATCCCATCTAAAACAGTTCGGCCGCGGTATGGCGCCACTGGATTGCTTGGTACTGTGGCAATATTACAAGAATACTTAACCGTAAACGAAGAATAAAGGGAATATACAGCATTTTATACTGATGGATCAAAATCTCTACACTACGTCGCAAGTGCTGCGGTTCAAAATAATTGAGAAAAACAGTACGGCTGCCTGAGTACGCATCCATTTTCAAGGCAGAGTGTTACGCAGTCTCTGAGCTGTAGAAAAAATTATAAATGAGCACATTCTGAATAGCATCATTTACACTGATTCTCTGAGCGTACTCACCTCACTTCACCATAAAAATACAGTTAGACCACTAATCGGTGACATCATTCATAACATAAGAAGAGCTAAAACACAGGGACAAGACAAAATTTTGCTGGGTGTCAAGCCACATCGGAATCACAGGCGATGAGAAGGCGGATGCATGTGCTGCAAAAGCTCGGAACAAAGAAATAAAGAACGTGAACATTCCATACAAAGATGGCATGAAGCTGGTACAGTGTAAAATCAGGTATGACAGTCCCAATGGAACACTGAAAGAAATAATAAGTTACACTTAGTAAAACCCTTAATAGAAGAATGGAAGTCATGCTCACAGCAAAAACGTTTCATCGAAGTTATTTTATGCCGTCTCTGTAATGGACACACACACCTAACATAACTTTCTAATGACAAAACAAGACACACCTTTATGTGAGAAATGTGGAGATGAGCTCACAATAAATCACATCCTATTCTCGTGCACACTACTCGAACGGCAAAGGAAAAAAATATTTTACAGTATTTTACAATGAACACATTCCCTTCCACCCCAATTTACATTTAGGAGATAATCCATCTGTAAGAATTTCATCTGTTTTGAGTTTTCTGAAAGACGCAGCGATTTTAAACAAAATATAATATCACAGAACTATTATTTCTAAAAATTCTTACCCTATGCTTTGATGCAATTTACGATACACCTCATTCATTTTCTCAGGCCTGAGAAGGCGGCTGAGGTCTGCATTTGATTAGTTGGGCTCCTCGGAGTCCTTGTCCGGACAAGGACTTTCACTGAGGACACCCAATTCTTGACATACATTATACCATGTGTTTGGCGCATGATAGCCTGAGTAGCTTATGCGCCACATAGAATCCCAATACACTACAATACCATACAATACACAAATCGTCTCTCGACCCCTCGACCTAATCTCCTGGACGTCACTATCGACCGTGTTACTGTGCGCGCCCTGACTGACACCGGTGCCCATGTATCAGTAATGAGTGCTGCCCTCCGCCGTCGCCTCCGCAAAGTCCTCACGCCTGGCATGTCCGGTGTGCGTATCGCGGATGGCGTCACGCCTGCTGTGGACGGTATGTACCGTGCGCGTTACTATTGCCGGCCAGAGTGTACCGGCTCAGTTCACCGTGCTGACCACTGGTGCGCATGACCTTATCCTCGGCTTGGATTTTTTGACTGAACATTCCGCCTTTATTGACTGCTCGGAGGGTTTCCTACACCTCGAACTTCCACTGCTGGATTCAGAACCAGTCGATGTATCACTGCTACTGTTCAGTGCCAAATACTTTCGCCTGTCATCCCGAACCGCCTCTTTCGTTCCACTGACCCCACCTCGCCCAGTTACTGATGGCGACTATCTCGTTGCTCCCAATCTTGACCTCTTGCTTACCCGTAACGTTGCCCTACCTCATACTATCGCCATCGTCTAAGCCAACAACGCCCTCTCGCTGCATTTCCTCAACTTCGGCGTCTCTTCCCGCCACCCCTGTTCAAGACACCGCCGCCACGCGCCGGCAGTCTCCTCTGTCGACAGACGCCTTCACGACCATGATGGCTACAGACCTCCGTCCCGACCAAACTGCCCAGCTTCGTGCCCTTCTCGAGTGTTTTTCGGATATTTTTGATTTTCATGTGAACAACACCACGCTGGGTCAAACTCTCGCCGTCAGGCACCGCATTGAAACCGGCGATGCCCCTCCCATCCGCCGCCGCCCCTACCGGGTCTCTCACGCCGGGCGTCAGTTAATCAATGTGGAAGTTACTAAAATGCTAGGGAAAAACATTATCGAACCATAACACAGTCCCTGGGCCTCACCCGTCGTACTTGTCAAGAAGAAGGACGGCTCCTGGAGTTTTCCCATTGATTATCGCCACTTGAATAAAATCACTATAAAAGACGTGTACCCCCCGCCACGCATCGATGACGCACTTGATTGCCTCCATGGTGCCAAATTCTTCTCATCCATAGATCTTCGCTCGGGCTACTGGGAAATTGTTGTAGATGACCAGGACCGTGAGAAGACCGCCTTTGTGACCCCTGATGACATTTATCAATTTAAAGTTTTGCCTTTCGGATTATGCAACGGGTCAGCAACATTCGAACGCATGATGGATGCCCTTTTGCACGACTTTAAGTGGTCCACCTGCCTGTGCTATCTCGATGAGTCATTGACTTGTCACCCACGTTTTCCTCTCACCTCGCTGACCTTTCCCAAATCATTTCCTTCTTTCGTCAAGTTCCGGCCTGCACCTCAACTCGTCTAAGTGCCGTTTCGCGCGCCGTCAGCTCGCCATCTTGGGTTATGTGGTCGACATCACGGGGGTCCACCCTGACCCTGATAAGAACCGAGCCGTCAGACTTTCCCCAGCCACGTTCCTGTAACGACGTCTGAAGTCTCTTAGGGCTGTGCTCCTACTTTCGTCAAATTGTCGAAGGCTTCGCCGACATCGCTAGCCGCCTCACGGACGTCCTGAAAAAGGACGCCACCTTCATCTGGGGTCCCGACCAAGTACAAGCGTTTTCCACCCTGATATTGAAGCTTACTACCACACCAGTTCTGGCACACTTCGGTGTGACCGCTCCCACTGAAGTCCGCACTGACGCTAGGGGCTACGGCATCGGCGTTATCCTCTCTCAGAGGCAATCCGGACAGCACCGTGTCATCACCTACGACAGCTGCCTCCTCTCTGCCCCGGAGCGCAATTACTCAATTACGGAACGTGAGTGCTTAGCCATTGTCTGGGCGGTTGGGAAATTCCGCCCATATTTATACGGCCGCTACTTTACAGTTGTCACTGACCACCATGCGTTGTGCTGGGACTCTTCCTTGAAAGACCCTACAGGACGGCTAGGTCGGTGGGCACTGAGCCTGCAGCAGTACGATTACTCTGTATTCTACAAGTCTGGTCGCTTGCACGCCGATGCTGACTGCCTTTCCCGTTACCCTGTTCGCCTGTGTGGCAATCCTGGCACTGACAGCGAGGACGCCCTGTGCTCTCTCTCTGCCCTCGCAAACATGGCCGAAGAACAGCGCCACGATGCCGTGCTGCGCTAAATTATCGAACACCTCCATACCACCCTATTAGATTCTCGATTCTCCGAAGAGCCGCTTTGTGCTCTGTGATGGAGTTTTATACCGTAGGAGCCTTAACCAAGCTGCCCCTGACCTCCTCCTCGTTGTGCCCAAACACCTCCGCACTGCTGTCCTCCGAGAGCTGCATGATCTCCCCACTGCTGGCCACTTGGGTGTCTCCCGTACTTAAGACCGCGTGCGTCGTCGATTCTTTTGGCCCCGCCTCTACCTCTGTGTACGCCCCTATGTTGCTGTCTGCGAGGAGTGCCAGCGCCGGAAACGCCCCACCACTCTGTCGGCCGGTCTGCTTCTGCCGATTGACGTCCCACCCGAACCATTCCAACGCCTCGGCTTAGACCTTTTGGGAACATTTCTGCAATCCACCTAGGAGATCAGATGGGTAGCTGTTGCCACAGACACACTACTCGTTACGCAATCACGCGGGCACTTCCTACCAGTACTGCTATTGATGTTGCCGAATTTCTTTTGACTGACCGCATCCTAAATTATGGTGCTCCCCGTCAACTTCTTACCGACCGAGGCGGATGCTTCATGTCCAGAGTTGTCGCGGACATTCTTCGGCCGTGCACTACAAAACATAAGCTCACCACTGCCTACCACCCGCAGACAAACGGCCTCACAGAACGCCTCAACCACACTCACCAAAATGTTGGCTATGTACGTTTCTCCGGACTACCGCGACTTGGATATTGCTCTACCCTATGTGACCTTCGCCTACAATTCTCCCGCCATGACACTGCCGGCTGCTCCCCTTTTTATCTTTTGTACGGCCGCGAGCCCCTACTGCCTCTGGAGACGCTGCTTCCCACTTCTACTGCTACTCGCTTCCCGGCTACTCGCTTCCCAGAGCTCTAAGCAGGAAGTCTACAACCGCCCTCACCGTGTGGTCTCCTTCTCCCATGGCTCCCTCGCAATCTCGCCGCGTGGGGCTCTGAAAAACTTCTGTCCTGCTATATCGGACCGTACCGTGTGCTGCGCCAAGTCACCGCAGACACTTATGAGATCGCTCCGGCCTTCCTCGGTGCAAGGTCCTCTCAGCATGAGCCTGATATTGCGATATGTCTCGCAATCCCATTCACTGCCCTGATGTACACCGGGATGGTGCCTTTTCGACCGGGAGGCCGCGCAACGGATAATCTTCGTAAAGACGACGTGGAGGAAGTGTCCGGTGTGCGCGCGCTATCTGCTCAGTGTTCTCTGTGCCCTGTGCTCCGGTCGTCCGTCTGCCTGCCTATAGACTTCGGGCCACGTAGCAATATTGTGCACGTAGATCACTTACCTGGAGGAAGCGGGAGCAGCACACATTGTGTGGACTTGTGCTACAACAGACCTTTGTAAACTGCTGAAAAGCAACAGTCTTGACAGAGGTTGTACATAGTTGCAGGCCCAATTCCCAAAGGTGGAGTAAGGTTTTGGAGGTTTAATCGCACATTAGTATCCACCCAAGCGCAGCCTTCCGGGTAAAAAGGAAGTAATGAAACCAAGGAACCCCGCTATTTATGAAGAAACATCCGGTGTTCAGAGCTAACCTAGACTGCTAGCAGGACAGCAGGGAAAGGGGGGAAGAGAACGGAGTTTGTAGGAACGGTGTAGTAAGGTTGGTTTTGAGGAAAGGAAATGGCGTAGTAGCTGTCTAGGCAATTTGCCTATTATCATCCACACAAGAGCAGCCATATGGCTACAGAGGATGCTGAATAATTACTCCATTATTTACATACTGTTACTCCCTGTCGCTATCGCTCACCCGAACTGGAGTCATTTCATTTACTGTCATTAATTTGAGAATAAAACAACGCAGTGATGCAACAAGCAGAAGTCACTTTATTTCAAAGTTCAAACAAAAACAACAAAGAGCATCAAGTACCCTTGAATGCCACTGCACACAAAAATGAAAGAAGAAAGGGTGCCACCAGTAAGCCCTGCTGCTGAAGACCTGAAAAAAAAACATGCAAGCATAGAGTTATGCCACTGATTCAAATTGCCAGCTTGCACGCTGACAACACAGCTTCCCGCGCAGGGAGCATCGCCAACTAAAGCGGTCACAAAACATTAGTGCGAACATACGAATAACATAAGACATGCGCACGAAGGCTGCACACAACTACGTCGAAAGACATTCTCGTGATCTGTACATGATCAAATTAGCCCAGGACAGATGTTACATGTTTTAATACTCGCGGATTTTATGCATTCAGTGCTGAGAAAAATTGGAGGGAAACAATATCCGCCTTAAAGGTATGACGCGATAGCGTACCCCTTAACGTCACGTAGGTGGCCCACCAGCCTCCAACACGTTGCTCCCTTGAGACCACCTGCCAGAGCCATGCCCGTGAGTTTTTTTCTCTCATGGCGCCGACGCCGACAACGCAAATACCAGGGCCCGCTTGCACAAAACTCGTTAGTCCAGTCTAACTCTCAACTTCAGACTCAATCACGCTCATTGGAGTCTATCTTCCCTAGCCGAAAAGTTGCTTGCACGAAAGAAACTAGCCTGCAACAAGGCGGGAAGTGAAGCTTTCAATAGGCAGGAAACCTAGCCGGCTTCGGGCAGTCTCAACGAAAAATATTGCCAGTCTTCTCCAACATGGCTGCCGTGCGTTTGATCCGCCTCGAGTTGCTCGCCGATCGGCTGTTGCACCGCGAACGCGTATTTAGTGACGGGACAGATCGGCTTGACACATTCAGCAAGGAGCAGCTGCAGCGCCGCTTACGGCTCGGGCGTGAAGGCATTTCTCGCCGAGCCAAGCCAAGCTTCTTCGCTCCAAGATCGAGCCCTCGACGCGTCGGAGCGTTCGGAGCGGCGCTTTGTGCACCGAGCTGCAACTGATGCTGGCACTGATATCCTTGTACAATTGCTTCTTAGAGACAGTACACAAAAATTGTAAAGAAAAATGAGCTTTCAAATCTGAAAAGCAGCAACAACCTCAAATAGGAAATCGCGAACGCAAGTGCTTCTTACGTCACTCGTCGACACAACGAAATTGGATACTGCGCCATTTCCTTTCCCCAGAAACCAATTATTATTATTAAATAGTTCACGCAGCCTATCTTGTATAACGCTTCTTAAGCAAGGGTCACTTTAGTACCGCAGAAACATAAATCTGGGGACGACCTGTCTCAAAAACAAATAGGAAATCCGCACACCTCCCTCTTTCACCGATTGGAACAAATTGGTACGACTCGTTCGCTCCCATGTAGAGCCCCACACAAAAACTGCGAGAACTCTGTGCAGTTTTTGAACATTTACACGTTTCATGCACATAACTTGCAGCACATGCTAAATTTTCGCAATTATAAACAAGTTGCATTCTGTCGCCCGAGCAAACACTGACAACTCTCTTCCTCTCCAGTTATGGTGCTCTCGCTCGCTCTGTCACTTTCGCAATTCCAATATTTCGTAGCGTCCTTGTAATGTTCAATAGGTAACCCTAAATAGTTTCCTAGTGATTCTGTCTATTGCACGTTTTCGAACGATAAAGGGTTGGTCTCCCAGCGCCCGTGCCAAAAACCCAAGTATTTACCCCAACTCACACTGTTTCCTGACGTTTTACAAAACTTGTTAACAATGCTCCCTGTTTCGTTGATGCTGACCCTGTCTGTACAAAAAACTGCTACATCATCAGCGTAAACTAAGAGTTTACATTCACTCGCCATCAGGCGGAAACCCCTCAGTTGTTCATTTTGAATAACCTTCAATCAAAACGGTTCCAAGTATATCGCAAACAACACAAGAGATAGTGGGCATCCTTGCCTCACCGATGTCGTCACTTGAAAGGGTGTTGTGACACACTTGTTGACAATAAGGCTCGTGAAACTCTCGGCATATGACATTTTAACGCTTTCCAATATCACCGAACCTACATTTACGTGTTCTAATATGCCGAAGAGAATTTCCGGCTGTTTCCCGGATTACTGCCGGAGGTGTGATCGGCGCCCACAAATCTACTGCAAGCCGCACAGTACGCCGAGTTGCTGTCGCCCTCGTCCGCCGCAGCAAAGATTGGATCTGGTAAGCCTGTCTCCAGCCTTCTATCTTTCCCTCTATGTTGTTACTGCCGCTTGCTTTCTTTGGCTCTGCGTATTCTCGCATGCATTTTAACCAGTTGCGCGACTTGAACATCAGCTGCCGCACGTCCGACGTCTCAAATGCGTTCTTTTTCACGCGAAAGGATCGCAAGCAGTGTGTATAGTTATCGCTGGCCGTGAATGTTTTGGTGTTCAAGAGCATATTTCTTGATTCTGTTCTTTCGAGTCGACACCGTGCGAAGCTGTGTGATGGTCAGGTGAGATTAATATCATTATAAATGTGACTCCCTTAATATGTGCGCGTGCGATCGAGTGTGTGCAAGCCCGCGCATGACATCGGCGTGAAACGGAAGATGACCACCCCCGTTTTCTTTCCAGCTGGCCGTCGCCTAGCCAACTGTGGGAAGCCCAAGGCGGCTTCTACGCGGTCGCCGGCTTTCCTTGCGTCGTCTGTGCGATCGACGGCACCCATTTGCGGATGCAGGCTCTCAAATAGAACACGGTCGCAAATGAGAATCTCCAAAAGGGGGCCACATTAAGTTGCGGAGAGAAGTTGAAAATAGCGAAAATAAATGTAGCAATGCGTATGGCACTTATTCATGTTCCCGGCACTAGCAACAGCACCCTAAACATGGCTCTACAGCCTACCAAATTTCCTAACCTGTTGAGCGTTTTGCTCAATTCTTTGTTCCTGTCCTTTTGTGCCAGCTAGTTGCAAGAAAAATATTGGCGGTGGTTTAGCTTTGCTTAAACCTGGAGTGACGCGATAGCTACAGCTCTAGCTATAGCTCTACAGCTGGCCGAGTGAAACTTGGTCACGTGACCAACCACGTGACGAACCACGTGATAAGCCACGGCGCCGCGCCGCCGGCAGCTGTCCGCACCACGTGTCCAACCACGTGAGAGCATGGCGGCGCCGCCACGCTGAAGGGACGAAATGCCACCGTAATGTAGCTGTCGCTACAAAAACTCGTCGAAAAAATTCAAAAGGGAACTTTACTTGACATAACTGAATACATTTATTATCGCATCACATCATGGCGCAGAAAAAGTCTAAATGATACATTTCGACCGTTTCCTAGAAATACACAATATCACTCATGCACTGAACCAGCTTCTGAAAGTGTCAGTAGTAAATATTAAGTATGACAAAACTTTACACTTTTTACACAGACGTGTACCACTTGCAACTGCCACACATCACTAGGTTGGTTGTGAGGAAAGGAGAGGTGCAATAGCCGCGCTACAATCAGGTCAGCCACATGAACCGCGCTGTTTAGGAGGGAACATGGGCAGCCATATGTGCACTCCGGTGGCATTTCAAACGTGCACTGCACTAATTATAAAACACAGGTGGCCTAATTTTCATGAAACACAAAGAACACAAAACAACACAGCGTGACAATATAGAAAAAAGTATAAACATCTCATACATCAATACACATACAGCGGGTATATATTGCACATCGAGACAGATTATCACAAATATGGCGAAGAACGAAGAATATTTAGTGCACATATAAGTTACTATATATAAGCATAAACAAAGAATTTCACCTTCGCTTAGTCGTGCAAGCGATACTGCGAGTTTTAGCACTGAGTGAAGAGACGTAGTGAACCGTAACAAGCTGCAAGTGTGCACATACTGCAGTACAAAAATTTTTGGTCAATATTTCCTTAAAAAAGTGAAAACAGGCATACAGACTTGTGGAACGTCGCGAACAGGCAAGGGAACTTTTTGCCATTAGAAGTCAAGTCGGCTGCTGAACACATCGCTTTTCTCTTTCTTTGCGAAGCATCTCACGCAGTTTGGGAACTGATTTTAGTTTCGTTGAAACGCCAGCGGCTTTCAGTTAGGTCCGCAGTTCAACCGCGTCCATATCCTCGATGCAAGCGGGAGGTGTATCCTCGTGCTCCGTTTCGGGAGCGCTTCGAGCCCTATTTGTGCGACTCTCTTAAAATCATACCTTCAACCCAGTATAAACGACCGTGTTTTTTGTACGCGCGACTTATTGTTACGTGTGCGCTATTCTCAAGGCATTTTGCCAGCTTCAGTGCGTCGGCGGCAGCAGCATTCCATTTATTGGATTTTGCATGATGCAATTGTTTCAGAATATCATTCTTTTTCTCAATGCCTTCGCTGGAAAGCCACCCCAAACACTTGAATTCTTTATGCTTCTTTGAGGCATGACAGGAAAGAATATGCATATATGACGTCATTCTCTCAGCCCCGTAAACCGTATGCCCTAGTTCTCCAAGTTCTAAGTAGGTTTTATGAATTTTTGTCGTTTCTTGCTCGATGCTTTCGCCGCTCGTGTTATGCTCAATATGATCAAAAACGCGACTAAGCATTTTCCAAAGTGAGATGATTTTCTTTTCTGTTTCCGGGCTGAGTTTTCCAAGGAGCCTCTCTGGCAGCATTTCGAGCAGGCGCTCGCAGGAGTCTCCTTGAATGAGGTAATTTTTTCCTTTTCTTTCGTCCTACCACAGTTCAAATTTTATACCACCGCTGTTAATTGCCTGCACAATCGCTTCTACGTGAGTGCCCTTGGTGTTTAAGTTCGTAACTTTATCGCGGTTGTCTTTGTCCATTGCTTCAACAATCAATCCATCAACCAGACGATTAACGACTCTAATGCGCATGTGTTAAAATATCTGAAACCACAAACGCAGGTTCAATGTTGAATAAGGGAACTACTTTCATTCCGTGTTCTTTAGCAAGGCCGTCCTCTCTCATATTTTTTAGAGTGCGCAGAAGAGGCGGCTTATTAAGCTCTGTGTTCGCCCCAGCTCTGCTTCGTTCCTTTAAGTTTGCACGATAGTAAGGACATGGGTGCCTAGAAGACGCTGACTGCATTCCTTGAACTATGAGAAAGAGTTTTAGATCGGAGCCCAGACTAAGGCAGGAACTTCCTGTCCCTCCAAGCTGACACTGCCCCTTTTCACAACACTGGTAACTTCGTCAATCAAATCTTACAGACTTTTTGTAATCTGAAAATAGTTGTCAGAAACTGCGACGACTGCGAGCAGGCGTTGAAAAGTATGGCTGTATGATTGATTGATGATTGAGTATGATTGACAGCAGCCTGCTGCTGTCAATCAGGAGAAAAGAGTTGTCCAGCTTGTTCGTTTGCTGACAACACAGCCATCTCCTTCTATTGTAACCAAAATTGACTGCGACCTGAGCCCTTCTCCTGTCGTACCTCTTATGACTGCGTACTCCCCAACGGATTTCCAGTTCGTGCACAAAAGACACCTGAGCGCCAGTTACCTCTCCTGGGGTTTTAAATTTACACAGCAGTGCTTTCGTCTAGTTTTTGCATGTACGAGTTGATGACACGGAGCGAGGGTAAATTAGGGACAGTTGAAGACATTTTTTCCCAAAAAACATTGCTTACAAAGTGGTTCTTTCAGAGCGCGGTGATTGCACGGACGCTTTTCTTCTCGGGGGAAGATAGATTCCGATAGTCAGTTTTACCATTACTGCGGTATTAGTTTTGATATTTCGCGCTACACAGATGCCGTCAATGTCAGAAAAATTATTTTGTGCAGTAGCCCTTGAAGGTCTTCTACAACCAACAGGCATAAGTTCAACCCATAGCTTTCTAAAATTTCTTCTAGCACTTGAACTATCACACTTCCTGCAGAATGCAGCTTTATTCTATCTGTGCTTTTCGAACCTTCCCCGACCCTTTTTCCGCGGTTGTTGAGCAAGCGGCAGTTTTTGCCTGTGATGACAGGCTTTTATTTTCGTCTTGCAGCTGAAGGCATTTTTCCTCAAAATCTTGAATGGACTTACGCAGCTCTGAAAGAGACCGCTCTGATACACCCTCCATTAGCTTCATTTCTTATTGTAAAGCTTGAATAATCGTGTCCTTGATATTGTTATTTGGATTTTGAACAGAACTTTCCTTATCAAATGGAATGTTTAAATGGCTCCTTTTTTAAGGAGCCCCTCTTTTGCTCTGCCTCTAATATTTCGGTGCTGAGTGTCTACCGAGGTGCAGAAGCTTCTAGATCTTGTCTCAACAAACCTTTAAACTCTCTGAGCTGGGCATGCCATGTGGAATCAAAGAGTTTATTGTCTCAAAATACGATTTCTCCAAAAGAGTTTTGTTGCTAGAGATTTTCAGAACTGTTTGATTTGTCAATGTAAATGAAATGCCACATTCAGAAATCTCTAAGCGCAAAGCTCCCGAGCTCATTTTTTAAAGTAATACTAAACAACACAAATTGAAATGCAAGAATCAATACTATATAAAAAAACGAAAACAAAGTTGCAAAACGTATGCGCTGGAAACGTAGATTTGAAAGGCGGAGGACTCACTAAAACATAAATCAGGACATTTCTGTGGGTTAGGTTCTGCCTGCAACAACCTTCGACACAAGGAACATTTGCAGACTTTCCACAGGATAGCCGTTTGGAAAGAGCTTGCAAGCTTTCTTTCGTGTCACAGTAGCCTTCACCCGCACTGGAAACTCAATCGCCACTGCACTGCAAGTTTCGTTTCTCGCTCAGGTCTCTCGTTATTTTCCACGTACTAATCGAGTATACCACCCAAAGGGAAAATTCAGCTTCGATAAGTCTGCCTCGATCATGATCACTGCAAAGAATCCAAACCCTCTCTAGCCGTCTTCCTTTCCTACTGAAAACCCATCTAAAGATGTCCAGGTATATGTTCACCTTGACAAGCCCGCTGGACCGACGGCTGTTTGAAAGTTTCTTTTGCACAGCGTAAATGACTTCCTCAGCAGCAGCTACCAGTAGTTGTGGTGATGACTTGCTTGGGGGCTTAAATTCCCGGAGACAGGCGCCGTTCAGATTTTTTCTTGGTTCAACGGAGCAATGCCACTTGGAATATCCTTTCCAAGGTATCCCTTGCTCTGTAAGAAAGAAGCCAAAGATGGCATGGTGAAACACTTAGCGCAAGAAAACTCGCACACGCCGAGGAACGAAAAAGCGAAGCACAAGTGAACCAAAGAAAAGACAAAGGAAAGACGTGTCGCTACGAAATGAGAGACAATGAAATTGAACGGTAATTTATGCAAATGTTAACATATCCATTTGTGACGAAATGTATGCCTTCTTCAGTTACTGGGAGGCTTTGCTCAAAATCTTGACCGTGCGCTATCTACCTAACTCAGACTGCCCGCTCAGCGTGAAAAAATACATTTATGAAAAATGCGTTGTCTTTGGAATCATCGCTAAGTTTGGAAATCGAGTACTCAAAACTGGCGGTATACAAATAGTTACGGAGGCATTTTGTTATAGGAAGTGTCCCTGACTGCTGCGTTTTGGACCTCCTACTGTCCAAATTTCCCAAACCACTAATTTCTGTGATACATGTTCGTCAATGAAAACCTGAAAAAACCTAAAGAAAACCTGATCAAGACGCCTTTATTAATTGTTTTTTTTGGGGGGGGGGAGGAAATGGCGCAGTATCTGTCTCGTATATCGTTGGACACCTGAACCGCGCCGTAAGGGAAGAGATAAAGGAAGGAGTGAAAGAAGAAAGGAAGAAGAGGTGCCGTAGTGGAGGGCTCCGGAATAATTTCGACCGCCTGGGGATCTTTAACGTGCACTGACATCGTACAGCACACGGGCGCCTTAACGTTTTTCCCCCATAAAAACGCAGCCGCCGCGGTCGGGTTCGAACCCGGGAACTCCGGATCAGTAGTCGAGCGCCCTAACCACTGAGCCACCGCGGCGGGTGTATTCCTCGCAGCTTATATATATTTTAGCTAGCGACATTATTTCAAACATGAATAAATAAAGGCAAAACAAACAGCTTTGCATTTTCCTGGGCTCTCTTATAAACTAACAAAGCGAAAGCTGTCGGCATTCATTGTGTTCATTGGCGTTGGCGCTAACAACGTTCTAGACTCCGATGATTTTGTGGAAAGGAAGGGCGCATATAACTGGCCACCTGGGTCAGTGGACGCCTCAATCGCGCTTTGAGGTACGTGGCGGTGGCGAGAGATGTGGGCCGCATGCATTAGCGCTCACAACGTTGTGGGAGACACGCGGCACTGCAGCAATAGGCCACAGCATTCATTGGGCGGCCAACCTCTCGCGATCAACCATTAATTTACCTGCCACCTGCCAGGGTGGGCGCGCTGCCTATCCAGCGTGCGGAACGCAATCAACGCTACAGACGCCAAGCCGCATCTACTTGCACGACACGTCACAGCTCTCGCTCTCTAACAATGTTCAGGAGTAGTTGAACCACAACTAATTTTTGTTTATCCAGCTGAGGCTCGGCTAAATCACGTGGTCCGGAAGCAGCCGCTCCGCAGCTGCGGAGCCCCTGCGCAACGACGGCAAAGACTAGGCTTGGCGGCGCGGCGAAGTCACGTGATTCCTTGCTATGGCTGCGGCGCTGCAAAGACGTTCAAGGTCAAACGTGAGGCAACGGCGTAATCGCTCCGGTAGTTAACCGTTAGTTACTCAGTAGTTAACCGGTAGGTAACCGATAGTAAGCTGGTTTACTAATTCTGAAGTTAACTATTGACCTATAAGTTAGGCGCCTAGTTGCAAATAGAGATATGTAGCTCTTGGTTACTAATATCCGTATCAACTTTTAGAATTTCGAAAACGCGATTACCCTCATCGCAGTGGCTCGACAAAATTTGGCCACACCGTGCGATGGCCCAGTGGTTAAGGTGCTTGTCTACTGAGCTGGAGTACCCGCGTTGGCACTCAACCGCAGCCACTGTGGTTCTATGGAGGTGAAACGCAAAAGGCACCCATGTGCTGTGCAATATCAGTCGGCTTTGAAGATCCCCAGTTGGTCGAAATTATTCCGGAGCCCTCCACAACGGCGCCACTTTGTTCCTTTCTTCTTTTACTCTCTTCATCTCTTCCTTTACGGTGCGGTTCGGGTGTCCGCCGAGATAGGCGAGACAGTTACTGCGTCATTTCCTTTCCTCAAAAACCAATCTTCAAGAACCAAATAGCACATTTCTTATTGTGTAAATAGTTTGTATATATTACTTATCCCCCTATCCTCTCTTCCTGTCCGCTCTCCTCTTTCGTTTCATTTCTCCCTTCTGTCTACTATCCTTTATTTCCGCTGCCCCAGCTCAGGTGCTTCAGTATCGATGGCAGATGCCGGGGCTAGCAAAAATCTTTTCATTCCTTTTTACTATTATATTAATAAAAAAACCATACCGCCAAGAACCAATTAGCACCAAAATACATGCGCTTTCGAAAGCATGCAGGGAAAGAAACCTTTCCGGTGCACGTAACTAGTCAAAAAAACCAAATTTTGTCGAGGCAGAGCGCCAAAGACAGCCATGTTTCGAAATTATAAAAGACTTGCATGGCTATTACTAACGACCGGCTACAAATCTATGATTGCAACTAAGCGCCTTACACCAATCGTTAAAAGTTAATTATTAAAATCTAGTTAACCAGCTTACTACTAAAACAATTCACCGGTTTTCTGGTGCCCAACAGTAGTAATACTGTGCCGAAAAAGTCACATCTTAAAGCCAAAAAGCATACCTTTAAAAATTTCTTCCCTGTAACACCTGGTAAACAGAGTCGCTCAGATAATCCTAGGAAAGCTTGAGGAAACAATTAACCGCGCACTCTGCAAATATTCGGCACTTGAAAGGTTTAGGTTGTCATCTTTTCTATACAAACATATTGTCATGCGGTAATTTTTATTCCTCCACATGGGAATGTAAACTTCAGTTGTTTTCGTCAAAGCGAAAGAGCTGCAGGTTTCTTTTTTTTAAGTATTGCCGCTTCACTTTTCTGTCAATAGGTATGCTATACCGTTTTACATCGCCCACGAGCAATTCCTGTTAGTTACTCAAAGATACTTTTCGCTCGCCTTACATGCTTAGCATAATGTATACTTGTGAATGGCAATGTATCCGCTAACCTTGGCATGTGTACATATGTAAATAAAGTTCTCACTTGGTCTACACTTATGTTGAAAATGATGAGATCAAATTATGTAAAGAAAAGAGATAGCGCTGCTTGTTAATTACGCACTTCAGAAATATTATGAACAGCCGTAGGCCACTGCTTTATTTCTGCATTAGACGGACCTATGCATATTAACTCTTAAAGCTTCGGTAAATTAGCTTTCTTGTCTTGCATAACCTTCGGGAATTAATAATACATTTGCTTTCGCACTAAAAACCACATCCACCGCCCTCAGTTGTGTAATCAGGACACGCAAACAAGCACAAAACACAACATGGACCCAGGTGCTTACATAAATAGCTTGGGAAGCTTGTTACTTACCGTTTTGGCAATGACTCTCTCGACCAGGTGATACATCAAAACTTTAGCAGAAGAAAGTCAATGGACCCAGGGAACTGGCCAACCAGATACAGCTGATGACAGACAGTAGCGAGACAGTTAGGTCCTGCCGTATTTAAACGGTGCAGGAGCCGAGGAAAAGGGGTTTTTTGGGGTGATGGCGGATATGCACGGAAACACACTTCCTAGTTTTGCTAGCCAGGAAACCGCTCTGTTAAACACCTGCACGTGGGGATGAGTCAACCCGTGTACACACACGCGACCCGGCCAATACTTTTCATTTTTGCGAAAAGACGTCATTTTCTAGCAAAAATCTTCACCTAACAAGATATCAAGTCTGTATCCTTGTTCACACAACGCCCAGAGCGGTTCCGAGCACACATGTGCTTTCCGCAAAAACTTTCCACCGGTATAAACAACGTGACGTTGAAAGACTGCAAAGCATACCGTAGATGTGCAACCGGAGACGTATACCGATTTACCGGAAGGCCGGCTGCGCACGCGCAGTGGCTGCCCATCACCCCAACATTGCCACTGCGCATGCGCAGGAGGGGTCCGGTAAACCGGTATACGTCTCCGGTAGTACGTCTACGGTATGCTAAAAATGTTCAGAACTGCTTTCCCCCCGGAGCCGGTTCGGGAACGCTCTTCCGCCACCACTGTTCTCCCGTTTAATAGTGCCTCGTTATGCGTTGCAGTCTCTTCTTCCACTGTGCGGAATTCACAGAGCAAGAATCCCAGCTCTCTCGAGGGTACAGTGTTCACACCTCACAAACTGCGTCATGGTTAGAGCCATGACGAGGGAGGGGAGGGGGGGGGGCACCATCCGCAAACCATGGATGTAAGAAGAGAGAAGTGTCTCCTGTGAGCTATTAACATTCTTCCGTGTCTGTTGGATGTGCCACGACTAGAGTAGAAGCCTCCTTCGTGGGTTAGATTCGGTGTCCAGTTCAATAGTGCCGTCAAAGTCAATTCGGTGGTCGCATGCCTCGCAGTGTTCGGCCGCAGCGCTGCGCTGACGGTTAATTTGTCAAACCTCCGGTTTGTGTTGCCTCATTATTTCGGCGAAGTTCTTCGTTTCCCCTAAGCACGAAGCCAGGCAGACCGAGCAGGGGATTTTCTATACAACGCCTCGGGCCCTTTCTTTTGGGTGATGGGCTTTTGGGGTGGGGGGGGGGGGGGGGGGGGGAGAAGCGTCCGATGGTGGTAGTCGGTTTGTGCGTTGTAAGTACCCCTTCTTTACCGAGAATGCGAGCCAGCGCCTCGCTCACGCCTTTCGCGTATGGAATGCACTTTTCCGCTTCTGGCGTGCCCTTGGGGAAGGAATAGAGCTGTTCTTCCATGCACATGCACATGTGCGCGACGCGGCCAAGCATTCTTATTTTCTAAGAATTGAAAATTGCCTCCCTTCCAGCAATGCAGACAGCTTTGCTGCGCATTCGACGCTGATTTCCCGGACATGGCCGAATCTCCTTTGACTAGGGAACAGTGGCACCTTTCGTACGTGCCTTTCAGTGTCACTGTGTACAGCGCCCAGAAATAAGCTTAACTAAGCCTGTCCTAGCACAGAAATCCATTAGCGGTTTTGAAAGCCGCAGTCGCGATAACCTTTGCCGGAAATGAGTTTTTTTAAGTTTTACTCGTGTTTCATTGTGCCGCTGTCGAATTTACGTTGTTCTTTTGTCCTTTGCTAGCCGATAGTATGTCTGTGTACTTTCAAACAACTTTAGTGACGGGATCATAGCATACAGCGTGTTCTTGCCATCCGTACTTTCGTACGCGCTGTTTTTGTGAAGATGTTTAGGATCACTGAATAATTTCCTTTGTGAGTTCAGTAAAACGAACTCAGAGAACCAAGTCTTGGGTCCAGGTTTTAAACTTGTGGCTGGAATCCCAACAGAGCTCTTCCTGAATTACCAAATGTCCTCGAAATGTTATCGCTACGTCAGCAGTTCGTTTCGATAACATCATGCGTGACGCTATGGATACTTTCTCACATCAAGTCGTAGCCATGCCCGATACGCGGATTTCTACAAATTCTTACTTTGAGCCTTCCTTTGGGCTGTCTAAAATTATTCCGTCGGCATGTATATCTGCGAAAGCACTAATCCGGAGGTGCAGAGCCTAGAAAGATCGTCTCTTCCCAATGTATGTCCACTCCTTCCCGAGCATAGAAAAAAAGCGGAAGGAAATAAGAAATATCAAAGAATGGGAGTCGAGCCCGCGGAGACGCGAACAAAGGCCGCTGCGCAAGACTACTTGGATATAGATCGCAGCTTTTTTTTCAACATGGCACTTACTGCACGAGGTTATGTATGTATAGAAAGGGGCTATATACAGATTATTTACTAAGCACTCAGCTAGTAGCTGCACAGCACTAGCTTGACAAAAGGCAACACAACTAAAACGGCGGCAAATATAGACACCGGCTCAACAGCTGAAACCAGTCCTGCAGAAAATTTGTTAGGTCATAAACGTCCTAAGATGTAGCCTGTGATGCTACAACTGAGGTTATCTGCGCAGCCGAACATGCCTCGTATTAAATTCCACCGCACTCTTGCTCTGTACATTGCAGAGCGTCGTCTTCGTCAACTTCTATCCGCTCCGTCCCGCGGCACTGCCCGCTCATTGTCGTGTTCTACGTAGCACAAATCCGTGCTTTCGCAATGACTAGGATTAAACAATCTCTGCAGATTTTTCTTGTCAGCAGTAGCCTGGAAATCGCCAGGCGTTTCGAATTATCGCTTAGCAGAATATAGTTTCCTAACGTTTGCTATGTTTTGCCGACTTTGGAAGAATCTTCATGTCAATATTAATGAAATCGTTTGGCGGCTTTCTTCACCTCCCGTATATTTGTTCGATGAATTTCATTCCTCCGACGTTAAATGCAATGCTGAGCCAGCTTTGGACAGTTGGACAGTTGTGCTCTATTTGACTCGTTTTTTGCCACACAAGCCGAAAACACGTGGTTTTTGAAGCTTTCACCAATCACGGGGCCGCGGAAAGGTGTCGCCCGTTCACGATGGTTGGTTTTATTTTGTACTGTACACAGGCCATAACAACACAGTGCGGTCACGTTGCATGACAAGGAACGAAGTAAAGGCTGTAAGGAAAAGCCTTTCAGCGTGCCGTCTTTTTCAGTGAGTGAGCAGATGAGAACCACGGCCACTCGATGATGCGGTTCCATCGAGCGGCCGCATTGGTACCAACCGCTGCCTCCACAAGCTGGTAGAACAACCGCGGGCTTACGGGGTCGCATTTTTTATTCTGGCGCTCAGGCTTCAATTTTGGATTTTGACGTGGCCTGTCTGTACGTCTAAAATTTACTTGACCTGAAATAAAATAATAGGAAATGTTTTACGGCCGCGAGTGAGTCTCGAACCTGGGACGGCGAGAACACATCAGTTTTGCTGGTTACTGCATTAGACAACTGCAACACTGCCGCAGCCGAACATTCTGCGTCCTAAAATACCAGTTTTGGTTGCAGACTAGCAGTTTTATAAGTCTTTAAACCCAACCAGACAGGCAAATCTGTCAAAATGTTGTTTTCAATTTTTCATTGAAAAAGCAACCACGGTCTGAGCTCCACGATTCGAGGAAAAGTAAAAGGAGGAAGAAAAAGAAAGGCAAGCAAAGGCACAGCAGTGAGAAGAAGAAGAAGAAGAAGAAGAAGAAGAAGAAGAAGAAGAAGAAGAAGAAGAAGAAGAAGAAGAAGAAGAAGAAGAAGAAGAAGAAGAAGAAGAAGAAGAAGAAGAAGAAGAAGAAGAAGAAGAAGAAGAAGAAGAAGAAGAAGAAAAAGAAGAAGACCGTGTGCCATATTACTTGAGGAGAAGAAGAAGAAGTTAGAACAGACGTGCTGACGTGTTCTTGCTGGCCGCTGCTGTTTTCTTCATCTTCTGGTGGTTCCGGCTTGTTCATCCTTGGTGAGCCCGTACTACAATGGGGGGTTTTGGCCAAGGCGTAGTTTAAGACGCAGTTCATGTGAACCTGAGAGCGCGTTTTGCTGAGAGATGTCGTTGACCTCCCCAGGTGGAGGGTCGGCAGCTTGGTTTGCCAGCTTGCCAGCCCAAAGGCTGCCACTTTAGTCCTTCCACAAAAATGGCATTGATGTGATTCCCGTGGCTATCGTCCCAATCGGTGAGGGTGCGATCAAAATGAAATCCCCAAAACTAATTCAACAGGAGCTAAGATCATTGACTGCCCAATACCTGCAGATCTCTGAAGTGCGTCCATTTGGCCGTCGAAAAATTGTGTGCAAGTCCTCGGACATCGTTTGTGTTGCAGACTTGCTTAAGTGCACAATTTTCAGCTCGCTGCCGGTGAAAGCATTCATTCCCGAACAGCTTGCATGTGTCAAGGGTGTTGTAAGAGGTGTCGACCCAGCATCGTCCCCGCTAGAAATTCTACAGGAATTTCAGGATGCAGGCGTTGGGGTCCTTTCAGTCTACCGCTGCAGTAGAGAGGTAAACGGCTCGCGCGTTGCTACTGAGTCGGTAATAACAACTTTTGCTGGCTCTTCCTGCCCTGCTGAACTAAATATCTGGCCGATTGTATACCATGTGGACCCTCTTGAACCCCGCCCTCTTCAATGCACCAACTGTTGGCGGTTCGGGCATAGCGGCAAAGCATGCAAGTCGGAGTCCCGCTGCCGTTTATGTGGACAAGGTTATTCTGCTGATAACTGCACCTCAGAGCAGCCTCATTGTTGCCTCTGCAGCAACAATCACTCAGCTGATGATGCCAACTGCGCAAAACTTAGTGAAGAGCGTAGCTTGTTGGACATTATCAAAGAGAAGCGGTTCTCAAGAGCCGATCCTTACGCTGTTCTTAACAGGAAAAAAAGATTCATATGCTAGTCGTGTGCGCGCTTCGGTTGGGAACATTGAGTTCAACTTGGCTGCCTCAATTGTGACCACAGTAGAAAAGCTCTTAATAATGTGGTTGAGCGAATGCTAAACACTTTCTCTGAGGTGTTGGCTCAGTTTGTTGCAGTTCAGTCTGCGTCACCATCAACACCCGTCCTGGCAGCAACGTCTGCATCTGTTTCAGCTTATGCAGCTAGTGCTAGCCGCTCTACATCACCTTCTGATGATCCCCAGGCCCCACCTCACATCTCTGTTCCTAGCAGTGAATGTCGCAGTGACATCTGCACAACAGAAGTCGAAAATGTCGTGCCCTACGCAGAAGCGCCGTGCTTCCTCATCATCTAATTCTAGTTCTCCACAGATGAAAGCTAAAAAGGGACCACCCAAACTTCATCCCCATGTTGATATCCTTAAAGAGGCGGTTTCGGCCTCTTCAATTGGTCAATAATCATGGCAGGTATCAAAGTGTTACAATGGAATTGCCGTTCAGTCTTGTCTTCTCTTCCAGATCTAGACATACTTATTCACAAGCATAAGCCTGATATTGTACTTTTACAAGAAACGTGGTTATCACCGTATAAATCATTTTCAATGAGAAACTTTCGAGTTTTCAGGTCAGATTGAAATGTTGGCAGGGGAGGTGGACTGCTAATCATGATATCTAAAAATTTATGTCATCACGCATCTATCTCTAAGAAAATTCTTCTCCCTGACTGTGAGCTTTTAGCGATCAAACTTTCATTTCCGCATTGTGCTGATATTACAATTGCTAACGTCTATTTTCCTTTAGGTGTACACAGGACAAACTGTTTAGACAGCTTGGTGACTGGCACAAACAGTGCAGTCATCGCAGGAGATTTTAATTCTCACCATAGTGACTGGGGAAGTCGCTCTGATTCCTGCGGCCAGCTTCTCTGGTCGTGGCTGTCTGCAAATGCTGTACGCTGCTGCAATTCTAGAGAAATAACCTTTACGCGAGGGGTTGCTCGCTCAGCCATTGACTTAACATTATCTGCAGGTAGGCTAGATGCGACTGATTGGTCGACAGAGGATTCGGGTACGTCTAGTGATCACTTTCCTCTAACTTTCACTATCCGGTTATCTCCTCTTAAAACTAGTTGTGTAAGCCATAAATTTGTCAACCACAAAATTTATAAAAATCTGATGTCCGCCTCACTTGCTTCTATAGTTAATACAAGCTGGGATGACAGAGCTCAGCAGACGGTTTCATTTTTGCAAAATGCAATAGACCACTCAATATTCGCTGTGCCCGCAGCAGCCTCTAATAAACAGCCGTCTCCTTGGTGGACAGAAGAATGTGAGAAGGCCTATCGTCGCAGAAAAGCGGCCTGGAAGAGGCTGTCCTGCAACCAGAGTCGGGCTAATTGGTTAAATTACAAATT
Source organism: Amblyomma americanum (assembly GCF_052857255.1). Taxonomy (NCBI): domain Eukaryota; kingdom Metazoa; phylum Arthropoda; class Arachnida; order Ixodida; family Ixodidae; genus Amblyomma; species Amblyomma americanum. The sequence continues at coordinate 328,304,268 of NC_135497.1, read as the reverse complement.
CTTCTCTGCATCTTTCAAGAGAACAATTGAAAAAGCCAAGGAGGAGTACAACCAAAATTTAAACACATATCTTTCAAATCCTCGTCATCGGAAAGCCCTGTATAGATTCATGGAACGTAACAAGAGTTCTGCCGTCCCTCTTCTCACTTGTTCAACAGTGTTATCACCACAAAAGGCTCAGGAGAGCCTGGAGTGTATTGCTCAGGGATTGGCGTTACGCTTCCAGACGCAGAGAAACGTCCCTTTGTGCTTAATTTCACCCTCTTCGGATTATACCGAGGTTGACGCATCAGAGCTCCTCTCAGTCCTGGCAATGTTGCATCCTGCAGCTCATGGACCAGATGGTGTCACTGTTGATATGATTAAAATTTTAGCCGAGGAGTTTACAAGCGCCCTCTTAGATATGACCAATGCTTCTCTGGAAAATGCATGGATTCCAAGCATTTGGAAGACGGCGAAAATTATTTTATTAATGAAAGATGTAGGAAAAGGATACGTCTTGGATAATATTCGGCCAATTGCATTGACTTCAAATTTAGTCAAATTAATAGAAAGAATAGTGCACAGTCGCCTCACAAAACATGTTCATGACATCAACGGTCTCAGCTCAGCCCAGATTGGCTTTCGTCGTGAATGCTCTATATGGTCCGCGCATGTGGATCTAGAGAGCAGGATCCGGCTCTCGCTACGCAGAAGAGAAGTTTCAGCTTTGGTCACTCTTGATGTAGCAAAGGCCTATGACAGTGTAGAGCATACTATTTTACTTAAAAGACTTGCTCAGTTACATCCTCCAACCTACATTTATGCGTGGATTATCTGAATTTCTGAAGGACAGATTCTTTTACTGCGCCGAGGGAACCCTATGTTCAAATACATATTATCAATCAAGAGGTGTGCCGCAAGGATAGGTGCTATCCCCTCTGCTTTTTAATATTTTGGTCAGTGGCATCCCCATTCGTCCTGATATAACAGTTTTTGTGTATGCAGATGACATAGCTTTTTTCGCCTCGGCCAGGGATATCCACTCCCTTTACCACATTCTGCAGGGATATTTGGATGCTTTTGGAGTATGGTTGCAGGGTATTAATTTATCCCTGAATGTAGACAAATGCGGAGTTTTGGTATTTCCTCCAGACAGGCCTTTGCACATTTCATTAGTCCATCACTCTCTCCAGATTCCACAAGAGGAATCCGTAAAATATCTGGGTGTTACTTATCACCCAGCATTACATTGGAGCCTTCATATAAAGAACTAGGCCGGCTGACAGGACTCGCCAATAAAATGTTTGGGATGCGCCGCGACACGTTATTGTTACTGTACAAAGCCTACGTAAGACCTATACTTGAATTTGGTTGCATTCTGTTCTCTGGTAGCGCAAGCTACAAGATTCAACCCTTAATCTTACTGGAAAGGCGCGCTCTCCGCCTCTGCCTTGGTCTCCCAAAATCAGTTTCAAACGCCCTGCTTTATCTGGAAGCCCGTATCCCTGATCTAACTTCCCGTTTTCAAATACTCACGGTGCGAACTTTCCTCAGGTCGATGGGACCCAGTGTCTGATGTCAGTACTCCTATTTTTGTGTCTCAGCCGGCCTTATTCTTTTCTCATCATTGGCCACGGTATCAAATGCCACAAATTATGTTAACGCAGAACCTTTTAACACCGATTGGTGTTGATCTCAGTTCTTTGCAGTGGGTTGATGACACGCCGGCAGCAGTGGAATTCCATTTCGACCACATCTTCCCATCTCATGCGAAACGCATGCCCGCAAACATTTTAAACGGTATTCTCTCGGATCACATAGAGGAATACCCCCATCATACGGTGCTTGCTACCGATGCCTCCGTCAACTGCCAGAAAGCTGCAGTTGGCATCTTTTCGCAGGATTTGGCATGGAGCTATTCTGTCCGCATCCCAGATTATATTCCTATATTCTTTGCGGAATTTTTGGCTCTTGGAATGGCCCTTCACAAAATTTCATGCCATGTGTCTCATGTTATTATTCTCGCTGATTGTTTGTCGGTGTTAGTCTCCCTTGACACTTCACAAGAAGATTTTTTGCGCCGTATCCTGCGATTATTGTCCCAAGCATTTTGAAGGTGGTCCTTTTTGTCTGGGTCCCTGGCCATGCTGGTATTCATTCAAATGAGGTGGCTGATTACTTATCATGGTTGGCTCTTGACGGGTCAGTGACACATCCCGTCCCGAATTTCAGCCTGCTGGCGATTTCCAGGTTTCAGGCGGTTCCTACACATATCAGCCAGGTTACGAGATCCCTTACTAAATACCACTGGACTATCAGCCCTTAGCACATAATTGGAACGTCCGTTCGTGTAAATACAGGCTGTGTGAGGTAACAATGACGCGGTTGCGGTGCAGGATTCCAAGTTTGAATTTATATCTATGCAGGTGTGGGTTGACACGGACGAACCTATGTGACGCATGTGGGAAAGTTGAATCTTTAGACCATTTTCTCCTCTACTGCCCAAGGTTCGCACTTCAGAGAAAGATTTACCTGGAGGTCCCTCTCTCCAGGTTAGGGCTCCCTTTATCTTTGCCAGTATTATTATCGTTTGGTGCGAACGCCAAGGGATTCGCATTGGGTTCTATTTGTGGGTTTCTCCACGATTACATAATTGCAACTGGTAGGTTGATGTGCTATCTCTTTTAAAGTTCTACGAGCTCTTCTCTTCTCACCAAAATGCTGACTGTTATTTAACTGTCAATATTCTGTTGTTTTTATTCATTGATTTTTCAAAATTCACGATTGGGGGCTACACTTTTGTCGTCATCTTCCATGGAAACTTCTTTGTTTATTCTACTACACCTTGGCCAATCCCCCCGTGTGGGTATGTTCCATATACCTGGGGTGAAGAAGAAGAAGAAGAAAGGCACAGCAGGAGACCCCTAACCACTGTCCTTTCTTTCCTCCCCCTTACCAACCTGCAACCGGCTGCCCGTGTAGCTCTTGAAAAAGAATTTGTCCCTACCTATGCATCTGCTCACATTTTTAGCCCTTCACGTTACCGCCCCTCCTCCTCTTCATCCGTTTTAAATGCTGCGAGCAGTGGGTATTCTCGTAGCCTTTGTGGGAGGAACACTGCCAAAAAAAGGGTGAAATTCAAGCAAGTTTTGGTTAAGACGGTTCCCAATTCTTGCTATTTGTTTTAAAATCCGCGACAACAGCAATGACTTATCGCTTTAAGCATGCTGCTCGAGGAGGGTGTGTGATTCGTTCCCCAGTGCCGCCGTGTACCCATTGGTTTCAATGGGCACAAGTTTGCTCGAAACCTGGCGCTTGGTTTCTTTGAGTTGAAGTGCTCGGAAAATGGTCGTTCACCTAACCTTGTGTTGAAGAAAACACTGCACTATTAACAAAAGAAAACATTTCTAAGAAATGGATACCCAAGATTCTTTACTCGATATATCATCCAAAACCGAAAAGGAAGCAATACAAACAACTCTATATGCTTACGCTTAGGACACGCCAGTGGCAAAAACGCGCATGCAGTTCGTACGCAAAAGGTGTCAGCGAAACCTTGGCCAGTATTCTCAGAAAGCAAGGGATGCAAACTATGCACAAGACGGCCACCATTATCGGACGCCTCCTCTGCCCCTTCAAAGACAGTTATCCGACAGAAAAGGCCGAAGGCGTGGTATGGAAAATACCCTGCTTCGAGTGCTAGGTGTCGTAGGCTGTGGAAACCAATCAAGGCAAATTTAAAAGTCGCGGGAGGATGTTAATCGATCCCTGGAAACGGCGCCCTCTTCTTAAAACCGCGGTCTGTGCAACCCCCCCCCCCCCCCCCCCCCCCCCCCCCGGCTCCGAGCCACGTCGAAGAAGTAGCAGTTTGCCAATCGCTTGAGAGGCAACAACAACCGACGAAAATACAAAAAGGACGCTAAAAACGTTGCTGGCCCGGCAATTGTTATCTAATCGCTCAAGTACCGGAACTGCAACCGGCGGAATTAAAGGCAAAGAGAGCGGATACCGAGAAGTACACAGGAGAGCGACAGCAAAAAAAAAGGTGGGAGTAGGTTTGCACCTCATATGCAAAAAAAAAAAATGAATATGTTCGCGCCACTCGTCCGAGAGTGCCTGTAGGTGCTGTTGCACATATTCGCAACACGGTAAATTCACTGCATATTCAGGGCCGCGCTCATGTAACGCCCTGTCGCTAATTAATCATGTGACCGCCACATTGCACAAGCAGGCTGGGTGGAGCGCCCAGCAGCCGCGCTGGAGAAACGCAGTAAGCATTGAAACCTCGTGTTATCCGACAGTATCTTCCGCTCATTCTTCACCAAATTTAAATCATAATCAAGAACATTTAATTAACGTTTGACTCTTAATTGCTGCTCTGTGTAACGGCGTATTTACTTGCATGCCGAAGAGATGGCATACTCTTCAGAATAGTTCCCAGCATGCCATTCTATGAAGTGTTCGTTAGCGGTTGACATATAACTTCCGAAACTAGCATCGATTACAGCAGTGGCAAAGCCCTTATCGACGGCGAACGATCGAATCACGAGATTCACTTTACCAACCTAGAAAAAAATGTTGCGAGCTACCACACTGCTAATTGTTACATTGGACAAATCACCTACTGCCATAAAACGCAGCATCAGGTTTGCCGCCTGGCACTTACGACATTCACTTCAACGCATCCGTGCTGCTCTTCCACCACATCGACAAAACTTTCGAAGAGCTATCTGCTATTGAGCCTAATAATATGATTGTTAAAATGTAGACATTAATTCACTATTTTAATATTTTCAACGCACAATGCAAGACCCATATACAAGTATCGGTGAGTGAGCTCTAAGTATTAGCGTCTGGGAATTACGCATTTCACTGCTTGAACAAAGTACCTTGAAGTTTTATTGCTTTGCACTGTTAATGCGCACGCAATTCCACTATCACTTATGCCCGTGTGGTCACTGTACGCGCTTAATAAAAAATGTACCTGTCGAGCAAAAGATTCTCCTTATAGTTTTCTTTGTATACCTCATAGAAGGCACGCGCTTTCTTGTAGCATTTTATGTAGCAGCCCATGGTAATAGCCTCACTCCGATGGGGGCACTTTTGATAAAAGTGCGCATTCGTACAGCACGGCTCAACCTCACAAAGCAAACTACCAAAGCAGGGACACTGCAGCGGGGACGTGCGCCTTGCCAACACACCAAGAGAGGGCGCCACACGTTTCTTGACAATGCTGAGGATGCATGAGAGAAACAGCGTAGGAAATCTTTTGCTTCATTCAAATGTAAAATACTTTATACATCTTTTAAGGTAGGACATTACGCTTCCTGAAGCTCCATAGAGCTTGTCGATATATTGTAAATTAGAGCTGTGGTGAACGATAAAGTGAAGTGGGGTATTTTTCAGGACTTCGTCATGAACTCCATGCTATCGTAGCTTATTGCGCATGGTAAACGCAGCATGTAAGCTATAATTATGAAACTCTACTAAAAGAAACTTTAAGAAGCATTTAACATCTTGGCGAGACAGCTATTCTCTAACTTATGCGCGACGAGGTATTAATTTTTATTTTTTCATCGCCATTGAGTTACGCGCCGCCGGCTGTCGCGAGATGGCGCGACCGGTTTCTTGAGGCGCATGGGCCAGAATGCTGGGGATATGGAGGAGCTTTGATGGCATTAACTTTGGGCAACCAGCCTGTCCATGCCTTAGGTTCCGCGTTTTTTTTTTTGCCGGAGACAAGTTCCTTAGCGGCACTGTATAGCGCAGTTTTTTGTCAATGAGCCCTCATGGCGAGACGTTTGTTCTTATGCACATAGCCTACATAGCTCCTATAACTGACCCGCCGTGGTGGCACAGTGGCTATGGGAAGACCGCCGTGTGCCATGCGATCGCAGTGCACGCTATGGAACCAGCAGGTGTTCAAGCCCAATGCGGAGCCCTTCACAACAATACCCCATATCCCATGAGCCGCTTTGGTACGCTACACACCCACCATGCCATACTTTAGTATGGTACAATGACGTCATGACAGCTCAGTGTACTGAACATCGCTCACCCAGCAGTGTTGGTCCTCACACGAAGTACATGCCAGTCTTGAGGGACTCGAGCACCTTGACAGCCTCCGCATACTGACGGGGTGAGACGGCGTCGGCGCTGCCCCCAGACGAGTCGCTGCTCGAGCTTGACACATCCACCTTGCTCATCAGGTGCTTCTTGGCCCGGTACGCGGCCAAATGAGCATAGTAAACGGGCGCCGGGATGCTAACGCTCCGTGTGCAGCGGGCGTACGTGTGACAGAGGTGGTAGCTCAGATACTGCACCTCGTCCGCAGTAAAGCTCGAGTCGTCCCACAAAATGTAGTAGTGCGACGGCCTGCTCGTGCCCTGCACCACAGACACCACGGGGCCGGTTCAACCCACGGAATCGCAGCATGATCTCCTGGTTGTAGACGACAGACCTCGCGTCACATCCCCGCCAACACTTAGGCAGTCTTAACTTAGGAATCAAGAGGAAGAGATAGGCTTGGGCTGGGTATGTAATGCGAATTGGAAGACAACCGCTGGTCCTTAAGGGCAACGGAGTTGATTCCAAGAAAAGGGAGGCGTAGCAAGGGGCGGCAGAAAGCTAGGTGGGCGGATGAGATTGGCAAGTTTGCCGGGATACGATGGCCGCAGCTTTCAAAGGACAGGGTAACTGTAGAGACATAGGAGAGGCCTTTTCCCTGCACTGGGCATAGTTAGGCTGATAATATTCATGATGATGATGAATTTGGGTGCCTTAAAAGTTTGTTACTATCCTGTGGCCCCTTTTTTGGGACACATCCCGTTCCCGGCTGTGGCGGACGAATTTCGACGATGGAGGCGAAATTCGAGAAGCCCGTGTACTGCGCAATCTCAGTGCACGTTAAAGAGCCCCAAGTGGTCGAAATTTCCGGAGCCCTTCACTACGGCATCTCTCATAGTCTGAGTCGCTTTGGGACGTTAAACCTCCATAAACCAAACAGATCCCATTTTGCGGGAACCCTTTACTGGCTGTTGCACAATGAAATATCAAAGTAGGCCCATGCGCAGTTGCTATTCGGGCCCACAGCTAACAGTCATCCTGTGCTTTATAATGTGTAAGATGCGCCCAAACTCCCTGTCACTGCCTCTATAGTGGTCTGCTTAATGTTGCACTGAAAAGTTCGGAGCACGTTCAGTTCGCTTCTGCGTCATTAGGGAGTTTCTGCGACCCAAGTACCGACTACTGGGCCCCAGACTGCATTCCATTACTGTGCACCTGAATGCCGAAATGGCTGCAGAGGTAGAAGTCGAAGTCGAGCGGGTGCGTGACAACAGAGTCTACGGTGGTGCCGGGCGGCACGTTGCGGCACTTGCCAACCCCGTCCCGGTCATTGGCGGGCATGAAACGCGTGTGGTGACGCTTCTGGACCACGATGAATGTCAGCGCCGGCTTGTACGTCTCGTTCGGGGAAAGCTCCTGGCACGCCAGTCGGATGGCGCTCACCTGGAAACAAGATCACGGCCAAGTTGTAGCCCTGAACTGGTCGCCTAATGGATTAAACACTGCTTCTGGAGCTTGACACAAGGGATGGGCAGGACAACACCATTTCGTGCACAGTCCAACAGCTACGAACCGTCGTCTTTCGAACAAAGTTAGGAGAAGGTAATGGCGCTGTGAGTAAATTCTTATCGTATATGGAAAACTGGTAGAATCCACAGTAACTTGGAAGCTTCTCTGATCGGGCTTGCAGGTAATTCATGACAGCTAAAAATGCAACAGTGCAAGACGGGTACGATGAACACCAGCGCTGTGGTGTCCAGCGCTGTGGTGTGGTGTTTTATCTACATTGAGACCCGCCAGTTACCGCGGTCGATGATGTTCGATGTAGAATCCGCGAGACGATATGCTGCTGCCCCTTTCAATCATAACCAACCCACAAAAAGATGCGGGGATAAATCATTTTGCATTCGAAACTTACCTCGCGGTTGCGGACCTCCATGAACTGCCCCTCGCTCACTCCGTCCCGGTAGAAGATAATGCGCTCTGGCTTGTGCCTGGTAGCATGATAAAATGCCTTCAGCGTGTCTTTCATCATGTCCTTGAGGTCCTTGATGATCTCCAGGCGCGAAGTGGCAGCGGAGTCTGCCATCTGGACGCGAACGGAGGCGTGGAACTTGTACGGAATGGCATCCAAGCTACCAACGCACGCCGCGATGGACGGCCTCAGCTTGTCCCCAGGCGCCGGGTGAGTCACGTCCGCGCCGATGATGATAACCGGCTTCTGGAAGATTTTCGGCTTCTCCTTGGGCAGCAGGCTGTTGTTGATGCCGCCCAGCTTGGCGTTCATCTTCTGACAGAGGTTGGTGATGAGCGCGGCGTTGCACTTCTTGATCACGCTGTTGTCCATTACGCACTGCGTGCGCAGCCCGATCTCGGTCTCGGCTACCTGCTTGATATCGGCGTAGCTCGTGTTCTTGGCAAGCACGATGATGACCATCTCGAGGTTGGCGGTCTTGCGCTGCTCCTCGAGCAGGATATTCCGCACGGGCTTGCGGTTCGTGTCAGTCGTGGTGACGTCCAGCGGCTGCTCGATGCTCATGCCCAGTTCCTGGCCGACGCGGATGAGCATCTTGACGAAGTTGTCGAGGCTGTCTCGCTGCGCGAACTGGCTCAGGTTGAGCAGCGTCCAGCGGGTCAGCGTGGCCGACTTGTAGAAGTGACGGCCCCGCAGTTCCCAGGTGCCCTCGCGGGGCTTGCCGATGTTGTTGTTCTCGAAGACCAGCGACGGCGGATCGAGCACCCTGCCCTTGAGCTGTGTCGGCTCGGTGCTGATTTTGATGCCGAACTCGCGCAGGCACTGGTCGCTGCTGCTGACCAGATCCCGCACCGACTGGCGGATCTCGTTGAAGCGCTTGGCCGGTGGCTGGGCCGTACGCTTGATCATCTCGGACGTCTGGTTCTCGTCCAGTTTCTTCTTGCAGTGCTGCCCTTCGACGATCACGCAGACCTCCAGCGGAAGGTAGACCGGGTGGTTTTCGCTGCCGGTTTGGATGCAGGGCAGGTTCGGGTACTTGAGGCGGTCGTAACGGTTTTGGAAGTAGTCGGCCACCGAGCAACGGGTGCCGTCTTCCATTTTGAAGTAGAGCTTCTTGGCTGGTTCCTTGGTGACGCGAATTACCTTGTACTTGCGAGGGTATGGAAGGTGGGTGACCTTGACGCGCAAACCCTTGAGCTCCTTGTTGAGACAAACGTTCTGGAAGTCGCGCAGGTTCTTGAAGTCTCCGGCCGACATCTCGCGCCGGCAATCGCTGAACAGTTTGCACATGAAGTCGGTCACGGGTAGAGGCTCGTAGAAGGCGGTGGCCGAAATGTCGACGTTGAGCATGGGCTTCCACTGAGCAGGTCGAACGCTAGTGTAGTAGCCGAACCAGACTTCGCGGCCACCTCCAAGGGTGTTGTATTCGCCTGGGGCCGGCGGCCTGAAGAAGGACCGCCCGACGGGCGTGAGTTTTATCGACGGTCCGTGCCGCAGCACGATGTCCACGGCTTGGAGGACCTCCTGAGGAACATGGCTGACGCGTCTGTCGAAGACCGCCTGTAGCGCGTCCAGATTCACGGTGGCCGCGTACTGGATCTTCACGATGAACTTCTGAATCCGCTGGTCCTCCTCGAAGTCGACCGTGAAGGTGCGCTCACGGAAATTGAGCTCACGGCGCGTGTACAAGTTCTTGCGGCCGTCGAAGGCGGGCATGCAGCCACTCAGGTCGACCCGGTACTTCTTGACGAGCAACTCGATGACCAGGCGGTTGATCTTGGTGCTGATGCAGCGGTACTTGCGCTTCTCGGGCACTTTGTTGGTCTCCTTGCGCGACTCTGAGCATATCTCCACGTCGTAGTGGAAAACGTTACCGGAAGGGATCTCAACGCTGAAGTGGTTGGCGGTCAACTGGATCGGCCGGCCCAGTTTGCCTTGAGTAGGCCGGCGCGGGAAGTGAGACGGCAATGTCCGCTCGATTTCCTGCAGAGCGCGCCGGGGCAGCCCGCGGCTAAGGTTTAAATTCCGACAGCGCACAACTCTTGTCCAACATTCTTGGACAAAATTTGAAAATTATAAGATACTCTTATGGAAATATTGAAGGTAATGGTCATAGTCCGATTTTTTCTTTACTAGCTGGCATCACGCTGTTCAGACTGCCATAGAAAAACAATGGGGAACGCTTTTGACGGTAGCAAGAACATAAATGAAAACATGCAAGCCTGCCGACGGCAGATATTTTGTCCAGAATTGTCGGTTAGGCGGTTGAATTACGCACAAATTCCGCGCGTAAACTACGCCTGACCTCTGCGTTAGCTGTCTAAAAGTAAACTCCTCCATACATCGGTTAATCGATAAAAGTCAAAAGTCAACTCCTCCACACTGACGATCTGACTTGCGCGTCACGCTGTTGATATGGAGAGCTCAAAATTATCTCGGTAAAGTAAGGAGAGTGAATGGAGTGCATTGGTCAGATTTTCACGTCTCCACGCCGCGGATGAGAACTCGCGATTTTGTTTCGGTGATACTTTTTCGCCTGTGGACTACTAGCACGGAACCCATTCCAGTGAGCTCTTAATCGATAGCAGTACGCCTTCTTATCTTTTACTTGTAAAATACCTCGAATTACGAGAGAAATGCGAAAAATTCAAATTTCAGAGATTCCTGCGGGGAAAAGTGACAGCTGTAGGCAACCTCAAGTTTGCAGCGTCACTCGAAACACTCTAACACACGCCAGCGAGAGGACCAAGCCTTCTTTGAGGGAGTGAAGGCGCCAAATTTTTGGCACTGTGCCTTTGGTCTGCACACAATAACTGCAGTATGAACTCTGCTTTGTCGTTTTAATTAACTGAAACTTACACTGAACTGTTGCAGAAATCAAGATTTCACGTGGTGATTCATTTTAACTAATTGTGTGCGTGTCTGTTTGTTTCACTTAATGGCGCATAAGCAGCTGAGGCTATCATGGACGGGGTTGGTAAGATCTCACTGGTGCGCTGGCGGACAACTTCTTTTAAAAACCAATTTCCTGGTCACATTTCCTTGTTTTAGGAATTTAACTAACTACTCGTGTCAGGTTTCCTAGTGTATTCTCTCCTAAGAGCAAGCAAGGGTGGAAAGGGACGCGTTTGTTGCGAAATTTCGAGTTTCCTGCATGAAAAAATGCGGACGCCACATTCACAAAGATTTTCTTGTTTCATAATGTGCGCAATCATTCGCAAGCAAAAATACACAATAAAAATTTCGGCGAGCACATTAAGCGAGCCCGTAGTGCTTTTACACAACCACATTCCAATTTCCGTACTTCGTTGAAGCCATCAAGTGGCGTTCGTCAAGTAGCTGCATAGGCAACGCCGAGAGTGCCGATCAAGGAATGTAAAGACGTGTATAATCATTCTCCACGTTGTATCTGAATCCCCTCAATGAGCTGAAAATAAAGCGAACCTCGGAAGAAAAAATTGAAAATTGGTTTTTTGATGAAAGGTAATGGCGCAGTAATTGTCTCTCATACGTCGCGAAAATATGAGTTTCCCCAAAGGTACCTTCACATGATATAAGGCGGGACTGCGCTTACTGAATCGCATGTGCCGGGGGACACCGGAACTGCGCCGTAAAAGAAGGGAGGAAGGTGGGAGGGAAAAAGAGAAAGAGGTGCCGTAGTGGAGGTCTCTGGAATAATTTCCACCATTAACTTCTGAAGCACGCCGCTCACCTCCAATACTGTCTATACTCTCGACATCAGGCCCTCCCAATGGTGGGACGCCGTCACGTACTTTCACGCCATTTCTTCCTTTCTCTTCCCTCGCGGTGCCAAAAAACGTGAGCGGCGCATGCAAGCACCGATGTCATACGTAGCGCGTTTATTCCGGGGAGTGCTCAGGTTTAGCATCGCGTAGAAGGAGCCAAAGTCGATAAGCGAAGAGGAGCCGCAAAGCAGAAGAGAGGGATGTAGTCGAGGGTTTGACGGCATACCGTCTGGTCAGGAATCATGGTGATGCAGATTGCTGGTCACTGGCCAAAGTCAAAAGATGAAAAGACGTTTCGGGAGCACTACGGCTCCCTTGTTCACTATGAAACAATCGGCGCACGGATCCGTCCTTTTGTAGCACCCAGTAGCGTTTTTAATGATTCAGCATAGATAGGATGCAGAGTTCCGTCGTTCCTGTTTAATGTGTTAGACGATGTCTCTATGATAAGGGACTTAAGATTCTGCCGTGCTGATGTGTTCTTTTCTGTTGTCAATATCTTTATTTGATCCCAGCTAATCTCGTGGCCGGATTCTTGCGCATGCTCTGCGATGGCGATAGATGCTACTTTCTGGTTTCGGACGTCATTCTGGTGTTCTCTTAGGCGTCTCCTGAAGTCCTTTGTTTCACCGATATATATTGATGAGCAATCGGCGCAGTCAATCTCATACACAACACCTGGAAATCTTTCACGAGGGAGCTTGTCATTCACATTCACCAGTTCTGTTCGCACCTTGCCAGCGGGGACGTGCGCGATGTTGACGCCATGCTTGCGGAAAATACGAGCAAGCGCTTCGCTAATTCCCGCTACGTATGGGACAAGCTCGTTTTTCTTTTGGTTTTTTGCTATCGCGTTCTTCGGAGGTAGACACAGACGCGAGAGCACAGAAAAACCAAAAGAAAAACGAGCTGCTGTCCCATACGTAGCGCGAATTAGCGAAGCGCTTGCTCGTATTTTCCGCAAGCATGGCGTCAACATCGCGGACGTCCCCACTGGCAAGTTGCCAACATAACTGGTGATTGTGAAGGGCAAGCTCCCTCGTGAGAGATTTCCAGGTGTTGTGTATGAGATTGACTGCGCCGGTTGCTCATCAATATATATCGGTGAAACAAAGGACTTCAGGAGACGCCTGAGAGAGCACCAGAACGACGTCCTAAACAAGAAAGCAGCATCTAACGCCATCGCCGAGCACGTGCAAGAATCCGGCCACGAGCTTAACTGGGATCAAGTAAAGATATTGACAACAGAAAAGAACACATCAGCACGGCAGAATCTTGAGTCCCTTATCATAGAGACATCGTCTAACACATTAAACAGGAACGACGTAACTCTACATCCTATCTATGCTAAATCCTTAAAAACGCTACTGGGTGCTACAAAAGAACGTATCCGTGCGCCGATTGCTTCATAGTGAACAAGGGAGCCGTAGTGCTCCCGAAACGTCTTTTTATCTTTTGACTGGCCAGTGACCAGCAATCTGCCTCAGAAGAGAGGGGATTGTGCGCTACCTTTGTCCGCTGAGGGGCATTAATAGAGTTAGCATCACGTGACATTTCTGAAGCCTAGTCATAAAACGTATAATGGAAAGGCTCATGGGAAATGCACCCACGTGAAAAGGCAGCGGTAGCTGCTAACAAAGATTCACTTTCGCTTGCTGCGCAGCGTAACGCCTGCGCTTGAATTTTTTTTGAGACGCGCCTTGGGCGCAATCTGTGCAACCTGAGATGGAATCTATGGAACCTCGATGCAGTACGGTGCATGCACGGTCACTGAAACACCACTCACCAAGCCATGGCTTGCAGTCTGGCAACTATCAAGAGCCGCAAACGTGCCCAGGCAGGCGCGCTGTTGACGAGAATATGGCGCCATCTGGCGAACTCAGGGCGAACTCCGCATACGCGGTAGCGGTACACGGTCTGGCAAACTATCTGCTGGCATGCTACGACGGCATTGCCGCCCACACCCATCCACAGGGTTCAGACACGTCCGTGGGGGCACGCAGCAGCAGCCGCCGCTCACCTGAATGCTGACCTCGTCATTCTGCGACTTGGTGTTGCCGACACCATTGCGGGCCTGCACGGGCGCGGCCGTCGGCGAAGTCGAGGTGGTGGGCACGCCTTTGGTGGGCGCCACAGTGTGAGCCCCGTTGCCGTTGGTTCCCTCTGCGCGGGTGATGACGGCTGTTCCGGCGGCAGTGCTGGAGAGAATCTGGGGTGGGGCCGCTCTGACCACCCGCTGCTGCACGGCTTGCGCGAACGAAAGCGCCGATGGGGCGCCCGGCGAGCGTCCAGTAGGCCGCCCTATACCAAAGGGAAGGAGTTAGCGTCAACGATATCGACAAGGCTTACCGATGCGTGACCAGTTCTGCCAACATGGCGTGACCGAACAGCTCCGAGCACTAACAGGCGATTCACTATTGCGCACCTGCAAGAATGGGCTATGTATATGTTACGTCGCTGAAGCCATGATAATCCCGCCTTCTGTAGAGCACCCGCCTTGGATTTGGAGGTGGTGGGTTCGACTCCTGCTGTAGGATGATTACGCAGCCGTTTCTCAAAATAAGTAGAAGCTATGCCCCGGCAGGGTGCTCGGATTGCTAGGTTTGCATGGCTTGACAAAGGAGCCTGCGCCCTCAAATCCTGTCACTGTCGGCTTGAAGAGACACATCGGAAATACACTAGATCTTGCATTCGGTCAAAGCGCACTTTGGCTTGAGATGAATATTTTTCTGAAAACCAAATAAAAATCGGGGAAAGGCGAGAGAAGGTTGTTGAAACTGATTGAGATAATCCATGAGGTAAGCCTATCGAACGAATTATGGCTTTGAGAGCAAGGTAGCAGGGTCCTGATCGGAAGTATCGGGCGACACGCCCCGCAGTGGTTAATGTATGGCAAGGAGGCAAGACTAGTCGACACAGCCATTGTGAACCAACCCACTCGGGGATTCGAGACGCTCTGTATCCAAAAACCAATATGCGTCAATTAACACCATCCGACGCGTCGGAATAACTGCTACCTCGGCTACATTCGAGCGCAAATAACAGGACTTGCTACTCCCTTTACACCCATTATAGCGGGCTCGCACAGCAGCAGCGGCAAAGACGCGAATTTAAACGAAAAAGTGCACGGCAAAGCTCGTCGCTTCACCTCGATCAAACAAGGATCATGCGCCTCTAGGCAAGATGTAATCGCGAACGCGTCGCGCGACAGGCCAGTAGCACAAACCTAGGGGTTAGGCCTAGTGCGTTCCCGCAAGCCGACCAAGAATTAGTGGCGAAAGAAAAAACGCCATCTGCAATTTTGATTTCCGCTGAAGAAATCTCGCGGAAGAACATCGGCATCGCGAAAACCGAAGACCTGATCAGCTTCGGTCCAAAGCGAATCGCCACTCAAGCTAAAAGCGGCATCGCGCACGGGACATCATGACTTCGCCACGCCCAGAGCCCGCCACGCCGTACCAAACGGACCGGGCGGCGTGGTGACAGTCTGCGGTCGTGGCGTCATCCTAAGCCACCCAGTCAGAGGGGTTTCCCTACAGCCAGCGATTCGGATGGCTGACCCGTGACCTCCGCGGTAGGCCCCGGCGGGGCGCTGTGCTCTACCACGGAGGCCACGGCGAGCCATGGAAAGCGCCTGCGCGATAGGCTCCGCCGGAGCGCTGCGCTCTATCACAGGCAATGGCGGGCCAAGGAAAGCGCTCACCTGTTCCGCAGCTTCGTCGTTGCGACCGCGGGGTGGACTCCATTGGCCTCAAGGAGCGTTTGAGGGAGGCCCGGTTTGCGACGTGAAGGCGGACCCCTGGACAGCTGGCAGGGGGGGGGGGGGGGGGGACAGGGCACTCGAGCAGCGATGTCGCAGCGACCGGCCGGCCGATGAAGCCGCCCTTTCTGGCCCGAGCTCGGCGGAACGTGCCTCGCGCCTAACCTCCGGCCGGGATGGGCGCGGCCGCAGGGCCGGGCCAATGGGGGAGCGAGCCAGTGTAGAACCCGCGCTGATGACATCACAGACGAGGGAGCGAGCGGTGCAGGGCCGACCGCGCGCGGTCGTGCCACCAGCTCGCGGTATGCGCTTCGTCGTCTTCGTCTCGGAGGTATAATTTGGTCAAGTAAGAAGAAGTGAGGTTGGAACGGTTAGCGCTCGGATCGCGGTTATGTCTTGCAAACGTAGTGGCCGGCCGGCGCGGTCCCGTGTGGCTCCGCACTTTCGCTTATGGCGTCACGGCGGGTGGAGGAGGGAAACGTCTTCATAAGCTGCGATTAGAAGCTTATAACCAAGGGGAACAAGCGAGTTTGACTTGGAAGTTTGTCCGTTTGGGATTCTCTTTCCTCTCCAAGGGGCGCGAGGGTACGTATAGTCTCTGCCAAAATAGCTAGGCTGCATGGCCTGCTTCTCGCTCCTATATATTAGAGCTCTTACAGCTTCCGTAAAGATCAAGTCTTAAACGGTGAAGACCAGGGCTGTCCTTACCTTACAGCGATTTAGAGCTTTCGGGATGAGAGAAGTTCTCAAATGTTCAACTAAGAGGCAAACCATGTATTCTGGTTACTAATTACATAAACTGTACATACGTGTAAGCGGCGGGGCTGTAGAACAGTGCCTCAAAGACCGTGTTCTCTGAGAATTCGCGAGACAGCGAGTGCTGTCCCGCGAATTCGCTAAGTTCTTCGAAATACGCTATAGTTCTTCGAAATACGCCCAGGCAAACACTGGGGTTCAGTACCAAAATTGGTCACTAAAAGTTCAGTTCGCCCACAGTTCAATTCAATAATTCCGCGAGCTACACAGACTTACCGACCCAGAAGCAGTGAGATGTTGGTTTCAGCGATGCCACGAGTGCTGGGGCTGTTATCACACTCGACGGTAACAAACATGCTGGCTCTGAACGGGATCAATACGTGGTCGTCACAGACGCATAACTTAGCCCTGCGTGGCTCGGTATCGTCGTCGACAGTGCCTTGGGTGGACGACGACACTATTAGCTCCTGGAGGTTGATAAGGGCACTGTACTCCTGAAGGAAATCCAAACCGAGCATGAGGTCTTTGGAGCACTCGGGTAACACAGCAAAGCAGCCAGGGAAAGTAACACCGCGGATCTGGATTCGCGAATTGCAGACACCGATCGGAGTTACCACGTGGCCACCAGCTGTCCGGATCTGCGGCCCAGACCAAGGGGTCAGAAACTTCCGGAAGGCCGTGGCTAACCGTCTGCTCATTACAGAAAAATCGGCGCCGGTATCCACGAGTGCGGTAACGTCGTGGTTGTCGGCGGATACCGGCATTTCGGCGGAGACCACTCGGTCGGTGCGCGTCGTCGAGGTCGTCGGTTCAGGTCGTCGTCGGTCGGAGCGTCGCGGCGAATCATCGGGTGGAGGCTCTTGACTCGGTCCTGTAGCGGCAGCCCTACCGCCGGAGGACGCCGTCTTCAGTTTTCCCGACGTGGGGACGTGCCTCTGAACTGGCCAGAGGATGACGGGCGGCCGGGCGAAGAGAACCGCCTTGGGGATGGCGACCGGGACTGGCGTCGCTTCGAGGTCGAATATTGCACGTTATCAGCCAAGTACTGTTCGATATCCCGTGGTCTTTCACCGTAGCGTGGTCGAGGTGCGTCAGGTGAAAAACCCCTTAAACCCATTCTGCGGTAAGGGCAGTGGCGGAGGATGTGGCCGGGCTCCCCGCAGAGGTAACAGAGCGGCCGATTGTTTGGCGTACGCCAAACGTGCGCTTTGCTCACGGGTGGCCTGAACTCCTGCTGCACGGAGGGTACAGTTGCGACTGGCTCCTGCAGGTATGGCACAGGAGAGACGGGGGGAAAGGCTCGCATCTCTGGCCCGGGACTTCGTAGCACCTCGCTGTACGTCAAACGGAGGGCGCCAGGTGTGGAGCTGGGGGTGGCTGCACAACTCGTCGGATTTATTCGCGGACCACGTCCGTTACGGCAGCGACGCTGACCTGTGGAGCTGCAAAGCGAAGTTTCGCCAGTTCCTCGCGCACAAGGCTTCTTACAAGCTCCCGAAGATCCTCGGCGGGCAGCGACGTAGGCGTGCACTGGGAAGCGGCTGCTACAGTAGCCTGACGTCCGTAGTGGGCGCCTCGTTCCTGCAGAGAGCGCTCGATACCCATTGCCTCCTTGGTGAAGTCAGACACTGTTCGTGGCGGGTCACGGACCATTCCGGCAAATAGCTGCTCTTTTACGCCACGCATTAAGTGGCATACCTTCTGGGCTTCGGGCATAGCCAGGGCCCGAATTACGGAACTCGCTCTAAAGTTGTAGAGCGTTACGTCAAAATGACGACAGCATGACGACAAGGCGTGACGTCAACGCGTGACGGAACGCGGAATAAATCTATGGCTATTAGGGTGCCGCCCCGGAAGAGTTTATTTGCAGGACAAGAGGCCTATTTGCACGGCAAGGGGCCGTATGCTAACTTTTTTATAAGAACACGCAGTGAATAAAATAAACATTCTTTTATTCTTTCATAAAAGTGTATTTCAGTCTCACAGCCATGAAGCAAAACAAGGACATTCAGTTTTGCAAATAACTGCTTTCGTGGGTAAGTTTTGTTGTCATGAGGGCGCGCTGGCAGATGTAAACAGTGAACATGGCGGCCTTCAAGAAAACAGCTGATCCCACGGCTAGTTCCTGCTTTTTTACGCGTCGTCTGAAATCAGGGTTCTATTTGGTTGTCCAGAGTGCGCGGATAACAATTATCGAAGTCAGTGAAGGTCACGGGCCTCCAGAAAGGAACCTGCACGCAACGTCGGGCCCGAAAATCGACGAAGACAATTTGAGGTAAACCTGTGTGATTGGTTTAAAGATGCCACATGCCAAGCATAAGATTGGGGTTCTGTTTCTTTTGCTTTAGCAAATACAAGACGTCCACGAAGCACGGCTTGTTGGATACAATCAACTTTTTTGGATTCATAAACGTCTGGCACAAATGATTCAGTTGGGAAGGAGCAAGAACCAAGCAAGGCGGTTGGGCGCACGCTAACAACCTTGCTTGTTTTCGGTCATTCTTGGCTGTGCTATAAGTTGCTGCAGCGCAGCACACGCATATGTTCCTGTAAAAACATATTAGCCCCAACTCAGAGCAAAGGTGTTTTCCTGCTTTCGAAAAGCGGAACAGAAACTATTGCCTGTTTGTTTTGCCCGCTGTGTTCGCTGCTGCAATTCTCTAAGCGGGAATTATAGTCTCGAAATGGCGCCAACACGAAGAATGCCGAGCGAGCAAGAGCTAATCATAATAGAGTTTATCGAGAGCCATCCGCTCTTGGCTCGGGCTTCTGCCGACCTAACAAACTCATACAGAGCTGTTGAAAAGGTGAGGTGTGGAACCAGCTTGCGTCGATTCTCAACAACAAGGGATCGGCCGTTTAAAAACATGATGTCTGTGCCTTGCGCCTTGCTAGCACTGTTTATTCCATTTGTGGTGTTTTTTAGTCTCGGAGGAGGTGCAGGAATGCATAGACAAGTGGTTGAGCATTATTGATTGCTTCTCTTTTGCTAGTGCTCTTTTAGTTTCATGGTTTGCCAGTACCAATCAGCCGCGCCTTTTACCCTGTTACAACAGAGGAGATGAACGGGGAGCCTCAGCAAGTTGTCGACAAGACACACTGAGCCCCACAGACCGTGAGTTGGCTTGCCGTTATTCAAGCTCCATACTACCCTTTCTGGCAGCTGCTTGAAAGTAATAGCACTATACTCTCTGGCAGCATTTGCAGCAGTAGCCAAAATACTGCAGTGATTCTACAGTATACACAAAACTATCTCTCTCTGGCTTTGCCACGCAGTGCAGAATGTTTATTTCCCTTGCAGCGAGGCTGTGATATCTCCTAGCAGTCTAGCAAATGTGCACATGAAATATGCTATAACAATGCTGCCCAAGATTGCTGTCCTGTATATTTATGGCAAGTCCTCTAACACATTGTACCAAATGTTTTGCGTATTCCACCACGTGATGAGCACATTTTCTTTCCCGACAGCTACACCGGTGCCCTCGCCGCATCCCTCACAGCAGCACACACCAGAGCCCCCACTGCAGCCCTCATCGCGCGCCACGCCTAGCCTTCTTGGGAAGCGACGGCGAGACGATGGGGCCAATGAGGTGCTGCACCAGACGCTGTATGAATCGCATCATTTGGATTCCCTTACTGAGGCCCGGAACCGCCAGGACGCTGCTTTTCAGCAGAGCATGCTGGAGGTGTGTACTCGCTGCGCACACTGCACTTTGCAGAGTCGAAGCCGTCACCTGAAGCATAAATATCAGTATTCTCTTTTGAGCACCTCTACTTCTGTTTTGACGCCTCTTGTGGGAGGTGGTTGGGACAGCTGAGTTTATGAAACTGACACGAGTCTTCTACAACCATACTTTGTCAAAAATATCTCAGCCCCTGAAATTTTGCATAAAGCTTAAGCGAGATCTCAAAATTGGTTGTCAGTAATAATTTGTAATTGGATGTATTTTTATATGCAGGCCATACGGGAGGTGGCAGATGCTGTGCAGGCGTCAAATGGGCAGCAAGAGCTGCTCATCCGGAACGTGAACCTACCGACGCTAATCTTACAAAAGCAGCTTGTGCCACCTGCACCACATTGAATTGTTCATATTTATTTGCATTATTTGCGTGTTTTTATATTTATGAAAGAACAGCTTCATATGTTTATATTTATTCAAGAACATTATTTACTTCTCTGCCATGTGCAGACTCCTTGAACTATTTTTAGTTTGCTTGTTAAAATTTCCGTTTTATGTGTTTATATTTATTTACATTGTTTGCTTCTCTGTCAGGTTTCTGTATTTATTCAAGATCATCTCTGCCATGTGCCATACCATCATTTTTTTATTTCTTGTAAGCTCTGCAGCTAGGATGCTTCACACTGTTTATTTTCTTCCAGTTATGTAATTTAAGTTCTGCCAGGTGTGAAAGCCTCCTATACTCTTTTATTTTCCATTCCTTTCAAATGTTTACCTGCAGCTGTGGCAGGTGCACAAGGTGCAATTTCTAGTGCTTGTTTTCTTTCATTGCAATATGTGGGCAAGTGCAATATGTGGGGCAAAGTTGTTCCGAAGTGACTGTAGTTATGAAGGGCATCATAATATGGGGATTCTGGATACATTTTGAACACTTCGATTTTGTGCCTGTTAAGTTTGTTCGCATGTTCCTGAGTTGTTTTTTTTTCGCATTACTTTTCCTGCTTTTCCGTATAGTGTCCATTGTGTGCATTGTAACATGTTCTATCCTCAATAGACCCGAGGAAAAATGAGGCTTGCCAGCATTCGTCCAAAGTCACTTCTGAACTAGTGTTGAATGCAGGCAAAAAAAAAAATTGGGGGACGCTTGAGCTCCACCTTTAAATGTGTGATGCAACAATGTTAATGGCTCTCGTTTGTGGGTCCCTTTACAACTTAAAATGCAGCCATGTTGGCATCATCGTCTGTGATACTCGTGTGTCTTGTATACGTAACATGGTTTTTTGGTCCAGTAAAATCTACGAAGAGCAATGTCTTGTCTAGCACTTGCTGTGCATTCCACCAGTTATGTAATGTGTTTCAGCAAAGTGCAAACCAGGGCTACATCGGGCCTACAAGTATGCACAACATGCCAAACCTGTGATTATTAGCATTCAAGCTGGCAGTCAAGATGAAGTTTTTTTTAAGGGCAAACAGCGCGTAAGACTTAGACGGAAAGCAAAGAAAACATAGGACGAGCGCTCATCCTGTGTTTCCTCTGCTTTCCGGCTGTGTCTTTCGCACTGTTCGCCTTAAAAATGTACAGCCAACTCGACCGTTTGGCCACAGTGTAAGATACAACTGTTCTTGTGCAATCTCTGCGCAGCACTCGACAAGGCATATGCAAATCACTGTTGATGCTGCATGCATTTGTTTCCCTGCTGTGTGTTACAGTTGGGAAACTAGTATGAACAGCTGTGGCGAAAAAAATCATTTTGACCAATGAATAAACGTGGTGCAAAAAAAAAACGCTTTACTGGTGCCTAGCAGTCTCCACAGCACACTTTTCCCTCGTGCACATTCATCAAACACATATTTACCGCAAGCAACTGTTTGCCTAAATGGGCAGGTCGACGTAAGCAACGGCGAAAAACGCTGTACAAGGATGCATTTCACTTGTTGGACGAGCTGTTTCGGAGTGTATTTCGACTTGAGAAGGAGAAAGTGCAGCAGCTGTGCGACAAGCTTGCTGATGCACTGAAAGGCATACTGGTGACCACTGTCGGCGGAGCAGCAGTTGGTGTGTGCACTTCATATCTTGCCACTGGAGGCTTTCAAGCACATGTAAGAAAAAGTAATTTACAAATGCTGGAATGTGGCTACCAGTGGCCAAGGGCATCATATCACACAGGGGCTCACGCACTAATACAGGGCAATGGCACTGCCCCGTAGCAAGAGTGGCTGCGACAACTCGCCATGCCAGCACGGTGAGTCATTGCAGCCACAGCTGCCAGATGGTGTAGGGCTTACTGCCGGTGGTGCTGCTGTTGCCGCTGCTGCTGTCGCCGCACCATCTGCAGGTGTGCTTGCCTCTGCGAACGGGTTGTGCCAAAGAGGCCAATAATACGGTCTCGCATGGCTCTACCACGCAGGTAGGCCATGCGGGATCCTGTCCCCGCCAAGTACCCGGCAAGCAGAAGTGGCCCATTGTTGTCAGGGTCATCAGTAGTGTCGTCTTCGTCTGCTGCCAGGGCTTCTTCAAGACAGATGTTGTGCAACGCAGCACATGCTGCAAATATGACCACCGCCCGCTCCGGCTCGTAGTGGAGTGTCCGGTACCTTTGAAGGCACCGGAAGAGGCTTTTCAAAACACCCATGCAGCGTTCCACAGCACATCGCATTAAGGCATGTGCTGCGTTGTACTGCCCTTCTGCAGTATTTGCACCAGGATGCCCTGACACTGGTGTGAGCAGCCACGGCTCCAGTGGATATCCACTGTCTCCTGCACGACCAAAATTTGCAGTGAAGTGTGTTGTTGCCTATGTAATAAATGATTCATACCAAGCAGCTCAAAACCAGTATACTGAACCAGAATTCATAGGCATGCAGAAGATCCATGACTAAGGGGTACCTCTGTAAGCACAGCCTTCTAGGTTAATGATGTACTGTGATATCCTACACGACAATAACGATGTGCACACATATTTGGCCTTGGTGTTTTACGCTTGAAATACGATTCACTTTATAACAATGTTTCTTGTGCCCCTGAACCAGCAGTAACAGTAAATACACAAAAATAAATACGATACATCATACTGTTGCATGTCATCTATGTTATAACCCGCCTCATTTAGGTATGAGCCACTGCTGCAGCTTAATACGTGCTGTCGAAGTGGCCCGATGATCAATAGGCTGCTTACCCAGAAGAAACTCTCCATCCTCCAGCAGCCCGTGCTCCACCTTCCGACGCAGCCGTGAGTAGCGCCAAGAGAAGGCATCGTGACAAGACCCCGGGCAGCGAGGGTCGACCGCAAGGATCTTCATGTTTGCGTCGCAGATCTGCGAGAAATTTCACAGGCAGACAATCTTGGACGTGAACTTCCATTGTCGAGGTCGCGGCTTTCGAACACATGCGGTCAGAAAACCAGACTACTCACGATCATGGTGTTCATCGCGTAGTATCCTTTGCGGCTCCAGAATGCTGCCCGGTTTGCTGGGTCACCCCGCGGCGCTTTTATGGCAATCAGCGTGCCGTCGACGCAGCCGACGACGCCGGGGATGGTGCCGCGGGGAAGGAAGGTCGCCTTCGCTGCCGCTTTTTCCTCGGGGTGCGCCGGGAAACGCACCCATCCCTTCTGTGCGCCGACTTTGCAGATGGCCTCAGCCACACGCCGCACGCACTTGCTCACCGTCGGTTGTGCGAGGCCGACGGTCTGCTCGTTGCCGACACACACATGAAAGCCCCGGAGGCAAAAAAACGGAGAGCGCACAGCACCTGCCGCCGCACCGACAAAGCGCTCGTCCGTACGCCTCGCAGTTGGTCTGCAAGTTCTCCTTATCGAGTCGAAATAACCGACGGAACAGCTCGTCCGGCAAGTCATACGCGTCCTCGTGCACCGTCCTTCGTCGTTGCTGGCGCCGACGTTGCCGCCTCCGCCACAAATAAATAGCAGACGCCGCCGCCGCCGCCATTTTCCCTCTAAAACACTTTAGACCGACTCTAAGCGGTCGCAAAAAACAGTCTAAAACCGCGGGCATAGTTAGGTGTGCAACGTCATGCGTTTTTTCTTGTCCGTGACGCCATTGCAGCTTCCCGTGACGCAACTTTTCAAAATGGCGCCGGTGACCAATAGGAGCGGGAATTTTAGAGCGCTCTCAATTGTAGAGCGGTCGGAGCTAGTTCCGTAATCCGGGCCCTGGCAGATAGTCACAATTGTATGCGCCGACGGGGTCGCATGCTGTGGCGGCTCCATACGGCGCTTCGTAGAAGCCACTGCGAAAAAAAAAATGCAGCGCAAGCAGACGACAAGCAGACGACACGGGTGTTTGGTTCAGCGTGCACGCCATGACGTTGTATTTCAGTGTGTTTCTTTCCAGGCCGTCAGGCGCCGCCAGCATTGATAGTGGCTCCGCGGGCTTGTGACCTTTTCTGGTCGCTGCAGACAGCGGAGTTTCCACTTCTATATAGAGTTCCTTCGTGGCCCGGAGCAAGAAGCCATTTTTTTGTTCAATTTAGCGCTTGGTACAGTATTGATGAAAATATGTGCTGTTAGCGAACCAGAACACGTTCATTGGCGTCGGCAGCACGCTTGCCACTCTTTGTCTAGAAATACTCTTGGCGTACAGTGTGGCGTACAGAGGGTGCGCCCTTGGAGCCATCTTCCTGCTGGTGGTGGGAGTCATGGCGATGTCCATCATCTACTGGTACAGGGACTGCGACCCACGTTTGGCCGGAGCCATCCCGAGGTACGACCAGGTGAGTAGTCTTATGACTTCTAGAATGCCGGAAATGACGTCAGTCACGCAGTTTAAATTCCGTTAGTTTCGCGCATGGTCACTCATTGCGTCTAGTATTTGAAGAACAAACTTGAATGTTAGCACTTGAATTATTGTGTAATGACGGTAGTCAATTCTGCACAATAGAATTGTACCAACGTTAAAAATTTCGAAAATATTATTACTTTTCAGGACCTTTTTCAATTTAAAGTGTGGAAAGTTTTAAAGGAGCACAATGCACAGATGAAAAATGCAGCGCTGATTGTGGACCAGCGAGCAAAAGCTGGCGGTCGCAAAAAAAAAAATCTGATTTCAAAGCGCTCTAAGCATATAGCCTGAGGCACGTAGCATGTAGTAAGCGCCTCTTCTTAGAAGTGTTTTTCAGCGCAAAAACACATAAGGCTGGCGTACCCTTAAGGGTAATCATTTCCGAACAGGACACTTGGGAGAAATCTATCGCTGTGTTTCTGATGATGGATTTTTATGGCGCAAGGGCATCTGCGGCGAAAGACCGCCATGGCACAAGGTTGTTTCTTCTACTCAAGGTGCACCGAGGTGTGTTTCTAAAAGAAACACCAAATTTCTTGACGATAAATGACCCATTTCTAGTACGCAGTTCCGAAGTGTTAACTGCTGTGAAATCGCTTTCTGACAAGAGCCTTCTTGGTCTCTCCATCGCTGTGAAGGATCTTCATTACCCCTTGCCCCATCATAACCTGCTTACCGTAGTCGAAGATTCCATTCATCATTTCGGCGCTGTCATTTCAGAATGAATCCGGTTTGTCGATCAGCAATTTTTCGGAATTGTTGCACTTTTATCTCCGCTCCACCTTCATAAATTGGCAAGGCGCTGCGCACATTCAGAAACAGGGAATATGCATTGGTTCCTGTTTGGCCCTTGCACTTAGTGACCTGCATGTGGCACACCTTGACAGGAGCCTCCAAAAGCGGCTTACCAGCCCACTTGTGGTGAGAGTCTTTCGTGCTCGTGCTGTTGAGGATTTCCTTTTTCTGGTTGAGCGTACGCCATCGTGCTTAGAGCACGTTGAATCCAGTATTTTAGCTAATGTACAAAAGTGTTTTTTCACCGCTGCTATTGACTAACGAAATGCCTACTGACAACGAGATCCGCTTGCGTCATATCCGTTTTAAAATCCTGGACAACCACTTGTGTTGGAGCTATTCACCTCGCGCTAACAAACTTCTACTGCCCTACACATCTGCACATTCGAAACACGTAAAGCAAGGGATTATTAATTTTTGCTTGAAAAATGCCCAAGAAAAGCCATGCCCTCACCTCATCAGCCTGAGCTTTCACGGACAACCTGCAAGGTTTTATGAAGCAGGCTACCCAGCTGATATCTGTGTTTCTGTCGCTGCCGGCTTACTGAAGAAGAAGCGCCAGGAAGATCAACTACCGTCTTTGCCTTCAGAAAGAAAGACATAATTGCCGTCATTCCATACATTCATTACCTGTCCCACAATCTCAAGAAAATTGGGACGAAAGCGAATGTTCGCGTGGTTTTTTCAGCCTCTGAAAAACTAAGTGCGCTAGCCAAAAAAAAAAAAAACTTTGCCCACGCAGATAAACGCCCCCAAAAGCTGCAGTGCACCATCACTCACAGGAAAAAATTCGTGAAATGTACTGAAGGCATTGTTTAAGACATCCCATTTTCTTGGGGCAAGTGGTATGTCGGTCAATCTGGTCGTTGATTGAATGAGAGGCTTCGTGAACAGAAAAACAACTTGAGAACTATAACTGGTAGTAATCTGACTTTGCAGTTTAAGGAGTGTGGTCGTCTGCCATTTTTGGATAAGTGCTGGACCGCGGCCAGACACCGGGATCAGTTAACACGTGGAATTATTGAAGCAGCGCGTATCGCTTATTGGAAGATAACTGTGCCAGCAAGCCGTCTATCTCCTTGTCCAAAAGACAGCTGGCCTTCTCAAACAATCGCTGATTCGTACATGTCTGTAGTTCCTCGTTCTACTGATTTTCATTCTTTTTTTCCGGGCGCATGAGTCTGTTTGCTTTCACGGGTCACATTCGTCTTGGTCGCCTCAGGTTTCTGTCAGTCGGAAGTTAGCGCCTGTGTTGTGTGCGTCTTTCTTTGTCCCTTGTCCCGTTTTGCGCTACACTCCCATACCATGGATCACTGCTACCGACACGCCCAAGTAGCTACCCTTGTGAATTGAGCATCGCTGATTGTAAGGCTTCCGTGCGCATTGAGGTGCGCCCTTAAATTTCAGGCTGCGCGCCAAGGTCATCACTAAACCCAGCTATTTTAATCGCTATCGCAATATGGGGACATTTATTTGCCAGTGTGTACACAATGTCAATACTGGATGCTAACCTTGTGAAGATAAAAAAAATGTGCTCGCCGTAATCTCGTCTCACCTGGCTGAAGCATGCATGCAGCGATAGCAGCGTGTGAAAAAAAAAACGCGCTAAACGAGTGCTTCTGCAAGTACTTCTGCTGGCATGAGCCTCTTTTGTGGTGCGTTTCTCTAGATTGTGCCCTACTACATCAACGAGAATCTTTCTATATTGCCAGGAATGCGCGGTGTCTTCCTTGCTGGCGTCGTCGGCGCCTCCATGAGGTATGTGCTGCCATTGCTTTTCGAGTATATATAGTGAGCGTGGGCGTTTGGTGTGGGGTGTGGGGTTTAACATCCCGAAGCTGCAGTGGAGTTACAAAGGGACAGCCTGGTTAATGAGAAAAGGGTGTGTTTCGGAGGGCTCATGGTACTCATCCAGCGTCTATGCCGCATCACCACACAACGCACCTTACCGGCAGACGTGTATCAAAACGAAGCGACGTAGAGTGCAACAACTGCAGCTTCGGTGCTGCCTTTCATGGTCCCAATTAAGCCTTGTTGCGTTGGTATAAATCGCTGTTTTTCTTGAACTACACTTCGCGGGAAAAAAAGTTGCGCGAGAATTTTTCGCTAATATTCCCGCCATGTTATGCATCTGTGGGCCCAGACCACTAGTATCATTGTAGAAAAAAGACTGCTTCCTTTGTTTTTTCGCGCTCGGCTTAGAGGAATAGATAACATGAGTTTATTTACTGATCACTTGTAAAAACCTAAAAATAAAAACAGATCAATGCGTTTCAACTGTAGTCGGATACAACTCAAGAACGAAGCGGCAGAGGCCCCTCAAGGAGGCCCTGCCGGCCAATGGCGTCGAGCGTTTGTCATGACGTAGCGGTTGATCCCTTAGCGTGACACCGCACATGAACGACAGGTGCCTCCGTGAAATGGGATCAATCGCGACGCATTACAATCGGGACGCCATTGACTGGAGGGCCTCCTTTGATGTGCAGCTGTACTGCGTATTTTTTATGCGTCGCTTGGTCAAGTTCACCAGCAGCTCCGGACACTGGATTCCGGGTTGCTTTCACAGTAAATTGCAAGTTAAACTTCAGCTCAACTTTGGCGTATGTTTTCCACTACGTTCCGACGAGGGTTTCTACTTCGAAGTAGCCGCAGTGTTCCGAACAATCACAACGGCTAACGATGCACAAAGGTCGAAGGAAAACGAAAATACAGCGCCTATCCTGACGCTTCTCCACACTTTAATTCGTCCCTTGTAACGCATTCGAATCCACAAGAAAGTATGCCTCGTTCGATGTACGAAGGGGAGGATCGTACAGTTCATAAAATACGCAAGGCACAATGAGAAAAACTCTGACTGCGAGAGAGTTACAAACGTTGCAATGGCTCATGTGCCTTCCGCAAGAGGGAATTACATTCCAGTTCAGCTGTGACATGAATTACGCAGCTACATGCCATCGCCTACCTCGACGTATATTTACGCAGGAATTCTATTTTAAAAGACTGTCCCCGAATGCATTGCGGTCACCATCTGCTTCTCAGTTACCTGAAATGTCGCGCATGTGCAGGCCAGAGGTCGAGCCGCCGCGGTCACGATCAGCGTGCGTTAGGCACCGGCCCTGCGGGCAAAGGTAGTCGGCGAGCGCACTGAGGCGCTGAAAACAAGAACGCGAGTTCGGTCCCCAATTCCGCATACCGTGTTTGTCACGAAGGCGAGATTCAAATTTGCTTGTCCACAGAATTTCTACACTTATTAACGAACTCCAAATGGCTCGAATTTTCAGCTCTCAACACTGTCTGTGTGCGCGCATTCACCATGCAAGCATTGGCGGGTGCACGAATACGCATCCATAAACTCCAAGAGTCAATCGCACAAATGCGAGATCTTCGTTTTACGGCTTGGAAGTGACATCTGGACACCGGAGTCGGGATACTGAGCTTTTACCGTTTACCGCGCGAAGCGCATATACCAATAATTGGCGACTGATTGAGACGCGAACTCAAGCTCTAACCTAGAAGCTGCCGTGCACTCTTCTTCTTTCGTCCATGCGCATGTTATTAAAAACATTCACTTAAGTCGCACTGGCACCGAACATGGATTTTAACGCCCCTAAGCTATGAGGGATGCTTTAGTGGAGGGCTCCTTCTGATCTAGACCATCTGGCGTTGCTTAGCGTGCACTGACATCGCACATCACACGGGCGCTTTGGAATATCGCTGCCTCCGAATTGGGGCCACCGCGGTTGAGGTTCGATCCTCCCAACTTAGGCTCAGCAGCCAATCGACACAGCCAATGAGCTACCTCAATTGGCGGGTGCATGCACTTACGTAATGAAGTGGCTATGCGCATCTCGCCATGCGTCGAAACGTGGCCTTTCCCCATCGCGCACTCCCTTCGAGTAAAATTCGAGTTTTCGAGCACGGCAGTTAAAAATCTGCTATAACCAATGCCAGTCTGCGAGCAGAATATATGCTTAACTGCTGAGTTCAAAGAGACATGAGTGCGAAACCCATCTCTTTTGCTTCGCGATTAATGACTTCCTTTATTTTCCAGCACCGTGTCCTCCATCATAAACTCCCACTCTGCTGTATTCTACGTCGATGTGGTGACGCCTTACTTCTCCAAAGCAAAAAAACGACCGAGTTACGTCATCTCCATCATAGGTACGTGCGCACGGAAGCCTGCATTTGCACGTCCGGCGAAAGAGCACGACGCACTGGCCCCATAGACCGACATGACATGATATGCTTCTTCCTATGCAAGGCAGACCTTCAAGGGACGTGAACGTGTGCGGTCTCGCAAAGGGAACTTGCGACCTGTAGCCGACGTAACAGAGTCTGTTGCTTGGCGTCCTGTTACAGAGCTTGTTTTAGTTCAAAGGTTACTGCAGGAGCTCCGGCGTAGCGATCTATCAGTCACAAGTCCAAATCATGTCGGTCGGGCATTTGTCATATCCATCATTATTATCAGCTCTCGTAACTTCCACTGTGGCGCAAGGGCATCTCCCATTTCACTCCGTTAAATGTGCCCTGTGCCAGCTCCGACCACCCAATACCTCCTCAAACTTCCCAATCTCATCCACCAACTTGACTTTCTGCTCCCCCTGCTGTGTTTACCTCCTCATGGAATCCACTCTGTTATTCTATTTTCCTAAGTGACCATCGGTTACCTACTCTCTGCATTACATGCCGTGCACATGTCTATTCTTTGCTCTAGATTTCAACTAGGGTATCGTCACGTCACGTCTGATCGCTGACCCATTGTGCTCTCATGTCTCTTAACGTTTCCCTGGTAAATTTCTTTTCTGCAGCTTGCTGCGCTGTCCACAATTTAGTTTTTAACCTTTTCCTGAGGCTCCAAGTTTCTGCTTCATATAGAAGTAATGTCAAGACACAGGTGTCAAATGTTGAGATACTGGTAAGCTGCTGTTCACCTGAGAATACCTGCCTCCAAAATGCGTTCCACCCCATTCTTCTCCTTTCAGCTATTCCACTCTCGGGGTCCGGATGTGCGGTCACCATTTGCTCTATAGTAGATGTAGCTTCTTACCACTACAATACCTCGCTGCCTATCGTAAACTGTTGGTCACTTACTATAACTATTTAGCATGAGTTCGGGAGGAGGATGTGATGTGGGAAGGATGGTGGGATGGGGAATGTAAACTTGAAGATCTGTTCTCCAGGCAGGATGGTTGAAAGAGGATTAGACCGGTAGACCTGCAAAACTGTGACAAAGAAATACACCAACTCAGCAAAACGAAATCCGGGTAGCTGGGGGGGGGGGGTAAATACAAGTTGGGTTGACTTAGATAAAATGAAGAACTAGAACCTTAACTGAACTCTGCAATAAAGTGGTGACTGCCCTGACTGCGAAAACAAAAGGAGAACAGAGACTTCACCGTCCATCTTCCTGTCTTGCGGTAAGGCTATACAGTGTACACTCTTCGTAAAAAAATATTCAGTCGAAAGGGTTTCCTTCAAAGCCGTGTAGGGGAGCTCTCTGTTGCCGCTGGAAGTTCCAAGGTTGGCAGGGGTGAGTACCAGAGTTCATCTCACCTGAACGAAATGAGATTTGGAGCGCTGAATACGCAAAATGACCACACTTCAAGACCAAGAAGCAAGCACGGTAGGCTGCATGTTTTTGACAACGGCTGTACAACAAAATACTTCATTCTACTTCCAGCCATTGCGAGCGGCGTGATGATGACCGGGTTTGCAACTCTACTGCCGTACATGGGAACAGCTGCAAGGGTAAGCGCGATGTATGTGATAATCTTAAACATGTTGTAAAAATAATTCTCATGAATTTCAGCGACTTCTCTAGGCTTTGGGTGCACTTAAAGATATATAGTTGGTTAAAAAGGAGAAACCAAGAAACATGACGCCTAGATTACCTGCGCCTGTTTGTTTTTTTTTCGGAAGAAGTGCGCCCATTGTCAGGAAGACATCGCCTTCTGCAGCCACTTCATTTCTTGAATGATGTGGTGGTGTCGCTCTAGCGGTGCTGAGAATATGGCGGCATGTGTGACCAGAGGCGCAGTTATTCAAAACGATAAGTTCAGCTTAATCCGTTTGCAGCGTGTACTGCTGCTGGAAAGAAATTATCAATGTTGAAACTTTGTGCGCATTCTTTGGCGCTGCCATTTGAACGGCATTAACTTTTTCCCTCGAGCCGCCGAGGTGGCTCAGTGGAGGAGGAGGTAAACTTTGTTAAAGAAGAGGTCTTAGGCGCGGGTTGGGGTGACGTTCCCCTCCCCGCGGTGGGCTCCTGTTCTAGGCCGGACGCCAGGTGGCCGAACGACTTCTTCGGCCGGTACCGTGACACGGAGTTGAACCCACGGTTCCGAGTTGAGCAGCGCGGCCTCCCACTGCGATTGCGAAGAGAGCGGCAGACTGTTCAACGGCTTGTCTTGATTACATGAGTATAGGATGTGTGGTGTGTCTGCCTTATGGTGTCCACAGAGAGAACAGACCTGGCTAAACTGCTCTGGGAACCATTTAGAGAACGGATTAAAGAAAGTGTCTGCTTGGAGCTGCCGCCAGCTGACTTGTGTTTTACTTATAGATCTATGTGGTTCTGGGAAGATTTGTCTTTCTTGAAGTGGATAGTAATTTCTTTGTAGGTCGTAACTCGCTCCTTGGCCGACCTGAGCTCGGGGTAGCGCACCTCCCGGTTAACTACGAATACTCGGGCAAATTGGTGCGCCGCCTCGTTTCTAGGATGGCCCGAATGGGCGGGGACTCAGATCATTGTGATCTGGCGGGCATTGGATATTTTTTGTAATATTTTGATGGCTGCGGAGTGGGCCCTTCCTTTGGCAAAATTTCGAATTGCGGTTTTACAGTGGCTGATGATGTATTTGGCAGTGGTGAAGGCAACGGCTAAAGCTATGGCAGCTTCCTCTGCCTCCACCGGAAATTTTGTTTTATCGATTGTCGCCGATGCAAGGGGAAAACCTCGATGATCGACAACTGCCAGAGAAAAGGCGTGTCTGTCAGCATGTTCTGCCAAGTCCACATGCGCCCTGTCTTTCTGAACAGTAAATCTTTCGTGAAGTTTTTCCGCCATAGCCTTTCTTCCGTCCGTATCGTAGTGTGGATGCATGTGTTTGGGCAGAGGATGGACTATTAAGTATTCGTGCACATGTCCTGGAATCGGCAAGGTGTGTGCATGCACTCCTTCATATTGTATTCCTGCCTTCTGTAGGATGAAACGTCCCGTTTCAGTGCCTGATAGTCTTTTTTATTGAGCGGTGAGGTGTGTTTCCATCATTTCCGCTAAGATGTTATGAATTCCTAACTGTAGTAGTGTTTCATTTGGCGTATGACGGGGGAGGTTGAGCGCAATTTTGTAGGATTGTCTAGTTAGAGAATCCAGGTCATCTCTTTCTCTGACAGCGAGGGTGACGTATGGTGTAGAGTAGATGACTCTGCTAAGAACGAAGGCTTGGATTAGTTTCCTGGTCTCGGCTTCTTTAACTCCTCTTCGCCTATTCGCGATGCGTGTGATGAGGAGGGAAAGTTGGTTGATGGTGTTTCTCAGTTTGTTCATTAGTGTCTCGCTTTTTTTGGTTTGACTGTATCAGCATTCCTAATATTCTTAGTGTTTCGACTTCTACGATGGCTGCCCCTTCCGCATATATTTGGATCTCAGGCGCTTTATTCTTTCTTTGACGATTTGGGTTAGGATGAGGACTTCAGATTTTGGGGGTAACACTCACGTCCCGCGGTTTGTGCCTCCTGTACTACTACATCTGCCGCTTGTTGTAGCGTATCTTGTATCGTGCCGATACTCCCTTTGGTGGTCCAAAAGGTGATATCGTCCGCGTACAAAGAGTTCTAGGTCTGGGATTTTGGCGAGTTCATGTGCCATTTTGATGAGGGTTATATTGAATAAGAAGGGGGACAGGACAGATCCTTGTGGAGTTCCTCTGTTTCCTAAACTTAAGGTGTGAGATTTGATTGTGCCAATTTGAATTTTAGCCATTCTATCAGAGAGAAAGCCCTTGATGCAGTTAAACGTTATTTCGCCTACATTCAATGGTGAAAGAGAACCTAGGATTGCTTTGCGTTTGACGTTATCAAATGCTTTGGTTAAATCTAGAGCTGGAAGTGCCCTTGTGCTCCTTTCTTGCTCCTGAGATAGAACTTCGTTTGCTAGTCTGAGTATTCTATCCTATGTTGATAAATGTGGTCTAAAGCCTACCATAGTGTTTGGATATAAATTCTCTCTGTGCTTGTGGGACTGCAGTCTGTCTAGTATGACGTCTTGAAAGAAGTTAGGACGGCGCTAAAACGACAAAGACAAAGAGGCACGAACACAACAGGACGGGCGCCAACTTGCAACTGAAGTTTATTGCACCAAACCCCTACATTTTATGCATCAACTGAGCCGTATCACAACAAGCTTATCACACAACAAAACGCAATTTCTTCAATAGTCAGAACATCGGAAGTAGGCGCTACTTTTACAGTCCAGAGACGCCTTCTGCACTATCCACTTGATAACAGCATTATTCTTACTTTATAAGTCCCCAGATTAAATGATTGCGCAACCCACATGAAAGCAATTGATCATCCAAATGATACACACACGCTTGGGCAAGGCAACCAGCGCGCAAACTCAACAATCGTGATTTAACACAAAGAGAAAATGAAAGAATGACCAACAACAAACGCGGAAAATTTGGTGGACATGAAAACTTAAACCTTCGGGGGAACCTCCCAGCGTCAATGTTCTATACTTATCGTCAAAAATTAAAAACCTTTGAGAAAACCTCCCAGCGTCAAAGTGCTACAATATTGGTTTCTACACAAACGTCTTTTCGGTCGATAAAACACATCGATGAAAAACAATGTATGCAGAAAACTTGCAAACGTTGAAACCTAAAGACAGCCTTCGAGAAACGCCACCTCAGCGTCACTAATTGAAATGGACGGCCTACTAACGCATGCGCTTCCCGCTTTCTTAATAAAAAATGCCTCCACAACTTCTCGCTCAAATCTGTCTTTACCGCTCTTCAAAAAAGTTGTTTTGCTCAGATCCGGACTACACCCCTTGCACGTCTTGCAGTGATCTGCAAGGAAACTTCCATGATGTTGGCGCACATTCCGCAAGTGTTCACTGGCACGTTCATTAAAACAGCGACCGGTTTGCCCTATGTAAACTAAACCGCAGCTTAGAGGAATCTGATATACAACTTGTGATCTGCATTTCGTGAACAGTTTTTGATGTTTAATAGGGCAACCCGGTCGTTTCTTATCCGGTTTTGACATTGTGCAAATCTTTGACAACTTTGATGGGGCCGAGAACACAACCTGCACCTGATGTTTGCTTGCGACTTTTTTTTTTTATACCATGGGACACCTTATGCATGTACGGAATCACAGGGACCAATTTTTTTGCTTCCGGAAGTTTCTCATCACAAGGCCGCTTGAATTTCTGGATTAACATTTCAGAAACAGCCAAAATCAAATGGGGCGGGTAACCCGCTTCGTGCAACCTCTGAATTTGGGCGCGAAAGCTCATAGACATCGTGTGATGGCACGACTTTCTTAAGGCATTCTGAAGGGAATTAGCGATTATTGCTCTTTTTACAAGTTTAGAATGAGCACTATCAAACGGTAACAGCCCTTTCTTAGATCTGGGATTGTACGCCCAGCATAGGTGATCCTCCATAAAAACCAATCTAACGTCTAAAAACTGCAGCTCGCGATTCACTGGTAACTCCCACGTGAACTTGAGGCCCTGGCTGTTACTGGTGAAGACTGATAACACACTTCCTGCCGCCGAAGCTACATCGGACTCATGACCATTCTTCATGATAACCAAAAAATCGTCCACGTATCTAAAAATGGATACTACACGTGGATCTCTAAGTTGAACTTTGATTTGATTCCCAACAGCTGACAAGAAAATATCACAGAGTACAGGTGCCACTGAAGACCCTATGCATACCCCTTTTTTCTGGACAAAGAAGCTACCTTCAAATGAAATGGCTGTCGAGCCTAAGTAGAATTCTAACAAGGCTACAAAACTATCACTGCTAATGCCAGCTGCATTTTGAAACTGAACTTCACCTGTTGTTATGATCTTATCTCTGACCGCGCTTAGAAGTCCGTGATGAGGAACAGAGTAATATAAATCTTCAATATCGATGGAGAAACCCATGTACTCGAGGGAGGGCAAAACGTCCAGTTTCAAAATGCAGCTGGCATTAGCAGTGATAGTTTTGTAGCCTTGTTAGAATTCTACTTAGGCTCGACAGCCATTTCATTTGAAGGTAGCTTCTTTGTCCAGAAAAAAGGTGTATGCATAGGGTCTTCAGTGGCACCTGTACTCTGTGATATTTTCTTGTCAGCTGTTGGGAATCAAATCAAAGTTCAACTTAGAGATCCACGTGTAGTATCCATTTTTAGATACGTGGACGATTTTTTGGTTATCATGAAGAATGGTCATGAGTCCGATGTAGCTTCGGCGGCAGGAAGTGTGTTATCAGTCTTCACCAGTAACAGCCAGGGCCTCAAGTTCACGTGGGAGTTACCAGTGAATCGCGAGCTGCAGTTTTTAGACGTTAGATTGGTTTTTATGGAGGATCACCTATGCTGGGCGTACAATCCCAGATCTAAGAAAGGGCTGTTACCGTTTGATAGTGCTCATTCTAAACTTGTAAAAAGAGCAATAATCGCTAATTCCCTTCAGAATGCCTTAAGAAAGTCGTGCCATCACACGATGTCTATGAGCTTTCGCGCCCAAATTCAGAGGTTGCACGAAGCGGGTTACCCGCCCCATTTGATTTTGGCTGTTTCTGAAATGTTAATCCAGAAATTCAAGCGGCCTTGTGATGAGAAACTTCCGGAAGCAAAAAAATTGGTCCCTGTGATTCCGTACATGCATAAGGTGTCCCATGGTATATAAAAAAAAAGTCGCAAGCAAACATCAGGTGCAGGTTGTGTTCTCGGCCCCATCAAAGTTGTCAAAGATTTGCACAATGTCAAAACCGGATAAGAAACGACCGGGTTGCCCTATTAAACATCAAAAACTGTTCACGAAATGCAGATCACAAGTTGTATATCAGATTCCTCTAAGCTGCGGTTTAGTTTACATAGGGCAAACCGGTCGCTGTTTTAATGAACGTGCCAGTGAACACTTGCGGAATGTGCGCCAACATCATGGAAGTTTCCTTGCAGATCACTGCAAGACGTGCAAGGGGTGTAGTCCGGATCTGAGCAAAACAACTTTTTTGAAGAGCGGTAAAGACAGATTTGAGCGAGAAGTTGTGGAGGCATTTTTTATTAAGAAAGCGGGAAGCGCATGCGTTAGTAGGCCGTCCATTTCAATTAGTGACGCTGAGGTGGCGTTTCTCGAAGGCTGTCTTTAGGTTTCAACGTTTGCAAGTTTTCTGCATACATTGTTTTTCATCGATGTGTTTTATCGACCGAAAAGACGTTTGTGTAGAAACCAATATTGTAGCACTTTGACGCTGGGAGGTTTTCTCAAAGGTTTTTAATTTTTGACGATAATTATAGTACATTGACGCTGGGAGGTTCCCCCGAAGGTTTAAGTTTTCATGTCCACCAAATTTTCCGCGTTTGTTGTTGGTCATTCTTTCATTTTCTCTTTGTGTTAAATCACGATTGTTGAGTTTGCGCGCTGGTTGCCTTGCCCAAGCGTGTGTGTATCATTTGGATGATCAATTGCTTTCATGTGGGTTGCGCAATCATTTAATCTGGGGACTTATAAAGTAAGAATAATGCTGTTATCAAGTGGATAGTGCAGAAGGCGTCTCTGGACTGTAAAAGTAGCGCCTACTTCCGATGTTCTGACTATTGAAGAAATTGCGTTTTGTTGTGTGATAAGCTTGTTGTGATACGGCTCAGTTGATGCATAAAATGTAGGGGTTTGGTGCAATAAACTTCAGTTGCAAGTTGGCGCCCGTCCTGTTGTGTTCGTGCCTCTTTGTCTTTGTCGTTTTAGCGCCGTCCTAACTTCTTTCAAGATATGAACCAACTAGCCCAAATCAAAGTACTTCTTTAGTATGACGTGCTCTACAGTTTTTCTATGCAAGAAGAAAGGGAAATAGGTCTTAGGTTTTCGAGCGCGAGCTTTTTGCCCGGTTTTGGGATGAATTTAACGATGGCATGTTTCCAAGACGCTGGGAGTTTTCCCTCCCTCTAACACTCGTTCGCAAAGTCCGTGAGGGCTGTGATAGAAGCGTCGTCTAGGTTTCTGAGGGTCTTATTGTTAATGCCGTCCTCTCCCGGAGCGGATGTCCTGCGTATCTTAAGGAGGGCTGCTTTGATTTCCGCCATTGTTATGTCAGCGTCCAGAAGGGGGTTAGGTTGTCCTTTATAATCGGGGAGGGACTTCGCCTCTCGGGTTGTGCAGAAGTACTTCTGCTTTAGCGTGTTTATAATATCTTGATCCGTGCCTGGGCCTATGTTTAAAAATTTGGTGATTTCCTTTTGAGTTGTAGCTTTGTTCGATTCCGGATCAAGGAGACGCCGCAGAAGATTCTAGGTCTCTGTCGTGCCTAGATTGCCATTTACATTTCGCAGATATGGTTCCACTGCTGTCTCGTGAGTTCTACAAAGTGTTGGTGAATTTCTTCCGCGAGTATGACTATCCAGTTTCTAAGTTTTTGTTGCATTTTTGCTTAAGTCATCCTTTTTCCAGTCTTTGCCTTGCCTCCCACGTGTGCGTAAGTCAGCTGTCAATCGTATTTACGCCTAGGTCAAGTACTAGTTCTTTAGCGGCCTTTCCCACATCCGATAGGAGGGTTTGTATCCACCGTTTTAGGTCTGTAATCGGTTCCTGATTTTGGTCGCGGATCATCCTATATTTGTCCCAGTCGATGTTTCTGTCTTTTCTGGGTTTGGGTTTGAGATTGCCAATGGCGATTTTAAACGTCATGATATAATGGCCCCTTCCTATATTTTGTCTGGTGTTGCTCCAGCTTATGTCTGGGAAATTTTTGCCTATCGTGAGGTCTGGGCACGTGTCCCTGTTCTCGCTGTTGCCTATCCTGATAGGTAGCTTGGGGTCCGTGTTTTGGGTTGGCCTTCTTTGCTTCATAAAATCCATCAGGGCCGTGTCTTTCCTGCATGGATGTTGTTGCGTGTCCCCATTGCACGTGTTGAGCGTTGAAGTCTCCCACAATTAGGGTTTGGCTTTGGCCTGCGATTTCTAAGGCTTTGAGTATAG
The DNA here is from genome assembly GCF_052857255.1 of Amblyomma americanum. Taxonomy (NCBI): domain Eukaryota; kingdom Metazoa; phylum Arthropoda; class Arachnida; order Ixodida; family Ixodidae; genus Amblyomma; species Amblyomma americanum. The sequence continues at coordinate 328,265,507 of NC_135497.1, read as the reverse complement.
CGGTTTTCGCTGGTGCAGCCTGTGCCCTGGGGTGGCTGTATGCGTTCAGTGTGAACAAAGAGGAGTTTCTTTCACTAGGTAGAATTTCGATAAATATACAGTCGAGCTTTACGTATTCAATCTCGTGGTTAACCACGGTAAGGTTTCTATGTACCATCGTAGTGGTTGAAGGCTGTCCTACGATGTGACATGGCAGAACTGCCTGGTACCCTGTCAGTCTTAGTTGAGACATTCTGGTTTCTTGGATCGCTATTGCGTCAGGTTTTTCGGATCGCGATTGAATATGCAACTGCAGATCTGTTTTTTTTGTTGCGCATAGACCTGCAGTTCCACTGCCAAATTTTTATTGTTTTAGGATTGGCCAATTAGCTGGGACAGATCGATTGGCGCCGATTGAGCTGACGGGGGAAGCCGACGTAAATTTTCCTGTAAAACGGTGCCGATTACTCCGAAGTTGTGATCTACATCCTGTATGCGTTTTTCGAGTCCTTGTGTTAAATTGTCAACTCCTTGTGGTAGGTTATCGAGTTTCTGGCTGTGCTCTTCCACTTTTTGTTCGAATTTTGGGACTCTATCCTCCAATGAGGGATTTCTTATGTCAGCTACTGCTCGTTTTTTGCGAGGTGTTTCTTCCTTCCTTACTACGCTTACTGGTGTTTCGACTGATGCGCTCACAGTAGTTTCCACTTCTGTGACTTCCGGCATTGGGAGCAGTTTTGGAGGAGAGTCCTTAGACTTGGCAGGTGCTTTTAGTTTACTATTTTCTTGTTCCAAGTGTTTGATTCGGTCTGTGAGCGTTTGAATGTGGTGGAGTGCCAGATCGAGTTTAGACTAATGACTGCAGCTCCGTCCCCTTTCCGTGAGAGGCCACTCCCGCCCAGCACACCTGTTGACAGAAATGATGACAGAATTCCGTAAAAGAAACCCTGAGATCATACAAGCAAGAACCATGGGAAGAACATCAAAGTCCCTTCTGCTCCACATCGATGCAGACGAACTTCCAGATAGCATCGTATACTTCGGAGTCCTGTACCCAGTCTACCCCTTCATTCCAAAAGTAGAGGCGTGCAAGAACTGCAGAAGAGTCGGACACAAAAGTGACGAAAGTCCGGAGCCACCGCTACAACGGTGCCCGTACTGCGGCAACCAGCACCTAAAGTAAGAAATATGCGACCCAATTTGCATTGTCTGCGGAGGAGGGCACCGCACAGGCGATAACAGCTGCAAGAAACGATTTCAACGGCCCCAAGCGAAAACATCGAAGCACCAGTCAAGATATAAATCCCGGACCTGCGACGACCCAGCATCCACCCAAAGGAAGGACCACTCGAGCTCCTTCCCGTCCCTGGACCGCGGATCCAGCAGCAGCCGCAGCGGAAGTAGCAGCCGCAGTGGAGGTGGCAGCAGCACCAGCACCCGGAGTCAGAGCCCCGGGCTCAGTGGTTATGGTGCTCGGCTGCTGACTCGAAAGACGAGGGGGTCAATCATGGCCGCGGCGGTCGCATTTCAATGGAGGCGAAATACTAGAGGCCTGTGTACTGTGCCACGTCCGTGCACGCTAAAGAACCCCAGTTGGTCAAAATTATCCCCAAGGATACATTGCAAGCCACACGCCCAGAAGCAAACCCCCTGGGCTCTAAGCTATTGAAAATGGGGGTACTTGCAGCATGCCCTCTGTGTGCGCACCAAAGACTAGCGTCGGGCGCTTCCTTGGCGCGTTTCGAGAGAAGGCCATTCTCGGAGGGCTTTCTACTGGATGTTTGGCCGCAGATTTTGAAATCTCTTCATTCTACACAATCACTCCTGCTTTTCTTGTACAACAGTGGTCTCGACTCACACTTCTGAAGCGCGTTCTTGATGTGCTTGCATATATTCACATATCTCTTTTGTCCACTTCGTCACCCATCTTAACCTCCTTTCTTCGCTTCAGGGTAGCAGGCCAGATGACGATCCTTCAGGCCGACCTCTCTACATTGCTCTCAAATAAACCACTCCCTCTGAAAAATGCTGCTTTTAGCGAAAGCTGTCTATGGACTGCATGCCATAATTTCGTGGTTTCATTGCTTCGCCAAAACTTGTTCGATCCAGTCTGGATAGCACTCGAGCAAGTCAGTGGAGACTTCAGGTGACAAGTGCAATCAGTCATCAGCGTTGTTTGACTCAACGAATGCTTTTTCGTCGTACAAGGTACTTCCCCCAGGAGCTTACAGGTGCGCCATGCAAGGCGGTATTAATATACGTATAGTCTTCGAAGCAGGCGGTTGTTGCGTTCTCATATTCTAAATAAGTAAATTAAAGGCCCTTACCCTTCCCCTGCACTCCTCGCAACTTGGATTTTCATTGCCGCAAATCGAGTTCTGAATATGCGACATTTTTTTTGGAGCACGCGTAATCGTGTGTTACATTGGCGACTGCATATGCCTGTCTCCAATGGTCATAGTTAAGTTCTCGAGCTGTTGCTCAGGGACCGATCGCGCGCGCACCCCGAAGCCGGTGGCTTGGCCCCCTTGGTTGATGTGTGTTAGCTGTTTTTGGGGCTCCTCGAGAAGCCGCCATCCAGGCGCCGCCGAAATGGGTTTGTTTTGAGACAAACGCGGCAGATGGCGGCAACGACGGTTAACCGGCAGTGAGGAGGCCCGTCCTGGTAAAGTCGCACTCGGGCCGCAAGACGCGGCCGACGCGCGGACCCCTGTGGTTTCGAGAGAGGGTCGCGTGTAAATTTATTGCTTTCAACGGCGAACCGGCCGCGGGACGGGCCGCACGCCTCGGAGCAGGCAGCAGAATTGGGGAGCGCGACCAGGGCAGTGTGCGTGGTTCGGACTGGGTGTTCGGTTTCCCTGAGCTTCCGCTGGCGTTTTTAGTGATTTTGTGTCTCTGTGCTGTAACCAAGCGGAGATGTGCAACGTCTTCGCGGAATTCGCGCGGTGCCCGCGCGACAACAACGTGAGCATCGGCGTGCTATTGGCTCCTTCAGTTTGAACGAAATTCTCCTGATTGGCTCCGAGAAGCGCATTTCCTATTGGTTACAAAAAGGGTCCCCAGAATGCTGGGCGAAGGGATTTAAGGGCGAGTTTTTGGCGCGAACGGGAGATTGGAGATCGGAGGGCAGGTCGCCTGTGAGCGCCCGTACAATAAAGAGCTGGTGTCCCGAAGAAGTTGTCCAGTCTGTTCCGCAACGTGTCGCCGGATCACCGAACCATCAGAAGACTTCAAGATCAACACCATCGATCTGTCGGTCACCAACATCGATCGATCAGTCATCATCATCATCAAAATTAACTGGCGCAGTCGACAGGATGATTCCGGCGGCTTTCTGCGGAGCTGACACGGACACGGGCACAATGGGACACCAGCGGAGGGCGACACCCTCGTGAGAGGCCCCGGCGCTGCGGCTGATCATCGCGAGAAGTGGGCGCCGTTGCGGAGGAAGCAGGCGAGCTCCTGGTGACGGGCCTCGGAGGCTGTTGTTAGCGAAGAGAGGCGACATCCTGGTGCGAAGGCTCTGGAGCTTTTGGAGTCGAAGAGGTGACGGCAGTTGAGGAGAGTCTTGGACGAAGACTGGTGCAAATCTGCGAAGCAACGAGAGGTCTCCGAGCAAGAGAGTGCTGCAGCCGTTGGAAAGGACGAGGCGGCGTCTGCGGCTGCGGCGAGACAACATCCCTTCGGTGCAGGCGTCCGAGACAGTAAGGGACGCGTCTATAAGAACACTTCCAGGTGACAGCGCGAGGTGACTACTGAGCCGGTTCGTACCGGCACCCTGTGCGGTCCAAGCGGGGCACCATCCTTCAGGGTCGACGCGGGACGACAGCGACGGAGGAATTCAGGTGGGCCCTCTTCCTGCTTGCTACGGGTCAATCATGTCGGTCACCACACGGTCGCAATCTCAACGGGCAGATGAATCTGGGGGATTGGAATCAGGGGCTGGAAGCCCGCAGAACGTATCTAACTCGGAAGAGCAGCGCGCTCCGGAGGAGGGGCAGGGCAGAGCAGCCACGGGCAGCAGTGACGCTGCTATGCGAGTCAGGGAACGAGAGCTGGAGATAGAGAGGCTGAGACTGGAGGTCGAGTTGAAGCGACTCGAAATTGAAGCTAGAACCATCGAGGGTGCAGGTCGAGGCGGTAGGACAAAATTAGGGCAGTACGCGGATGACCTGAGGGCAGTCCTCGCACCGATGCCCAAATCTGATGAACTTGTGCCTGCATGGTTTAAGACAGCGGAAAGTATGCTCCGGAGCTGTTCAATCCCTGATAGCATTTCTGGCCAGGTAATACTTCCTTTTCTAAATGAGAAGAGCCGCACTCTGGTCGCCAACAAGTCGGACGATCGGGTGCTCCCTTATACAGAGATCAGAGAGCTGGTGCTCACCGAGCTGAAACTAACCCCCGAAGAGTACAAGCGCAGGCTCTATGCATACCGTAAGGGCAAGGAAAGCTTGGGTCAGTTCGTGACTAAGCTGGGAAATTTTGTTGGATTATTACCTGCGTAGCCGAAATGTCGCGACGCTAGAGGATTTGAGCCAGTTGTTGGTCGCGGACCGCGCCAAACAGATGATGTCAGACGAGCTGCGCGCATATGTTCTGCAACACGAAACAGGAGAGTGGTTTAAGCCCACAAAGATTGCTCAGCTTGCAGAAAGGTTTGAGGAGAGCAGAGTCGTGCACTGCCGGAGAACGATGGACGCGCCGAATGAAGTTTATGGCCAGCCACGAGAGGCAGGCTGCCAGACATGGGGCGGCGAGCAAAAAAACGAACGCCGACCTGCGGTGAAATGCTTTGGCAGCGGGGACTTCGGTCATATGCGGCGGAACTGTCCGCAGACTAGATCAAAGGGAGTGGCTGGTCAGGAGTCAGGCGGGGAGCCGCAGCTGTCGTCGATATTAACAGCGAGGGCCGCATGTGAGCTGGAGGCGGAGACAGAGATCGGGGCAAGTGAGCCAGCGCAGGACTCCAGACTAACTTGGGTGGAGCTGATCTCTGGTGTGCGCCCGTTCAAGGCTTGCCTGGACTCAGGTGCAGACATAACGGTACTGAGGAAGGAGGTTGTCTCCGATAACGTCAAAGCGCAAGGCGCGGGAAAGGTGCGACTGCGCGGCGCGTTCAGCCACACGGTCCCGGCTGATCTCATGTATGTTCCCCTGAGTTTGGTCACGAGAGACGGCAGCTCGAACCCGCAAACTTTCAAACTCTGTGCCGTTACAGATGAGCTGGCTGAGGGAGTAGACGCGTTACTGACCCCCGATGTTTTCGAGGGGCTGAGCAGAGTGCAGAAGGACGCTTTTGAGTTGGCTGATAGAACGATAAGGGCAGAGAGTGAAACCGCGCTTCACGAGGACAGCGAAAACGCCGCGTCCGTACAAGAGTTCACCAATGGGGAAGTAGTCCTGGATACAGGCCAGCACAGTAACACGCAACCCAAATGGATGGGCGCAGCTAAGGTTAAAGAGAGAAAGCGGCTGGACAGTTATGTCCTCCAGTTCAGATGCTCTTTCGAGGCTGGATAGCGACATTGGAAGCTGAAAGAAAGAGAAAGGGGTGCCCTTGTTGCAGCATGGTACTCAAGTGCAAGAGCTAACTCATGTGTGGTAGCGACCGACATGGCGGACTGAGTGCTTGCAGGACAGGGCCCTGCCTTGATGTGTGTGTGCGCGTGATTGGCTCTGATTCATTATTCCTCGTTTGGTGTGACATGTCGGTGTAATTCACTGCATTGGTATGCTTCAAGTTAAACGGGGTTAAGTTGGAACCGCGATTCAATGCCCTGACATATTTCTTCATCGCACTGTACGAATGCGTTGAAAGTGTGTGTTGCAATTTGCGTGTATATGTTTGTACGAAAACTATCGGGACCATTGTTAAGACTTAAGTTGCTTTTGTTAGATGTGGTAGTTGTGTGTATTATCGATGTGCTTTTTAGTATATTTTGGTTCGTACGTCCCTTCGCACTTTTCCATTGGTGTAACGCGCTTTGTGTTGTGCGTACAGCGAGTGTACGCACAACATTCTCGGTAAGGAGGAGTTAAGTTCTCGAGCTGTTGCTCAGGGACCGATCGCGCGCGCACCCCGAAGCCGGTGACTTGGCCCCCTTGGTTGATGTGTGTTAGCTGTTTTTGGGGCTCCTCGAGAAGCCGCCATCCAGGCGCCGCCGAAATGGGTTTGTTTTGAGACAAACGCGGCAGATGGCGGCAACTACAGTTAACCGGCAGTGAGGAGGCCCGTCCTGGTAAAGTCGCACTCGGGCCGCAAGACGCGGCCGACGCGCGGACCCCTGGGGTTTCGAGAGGGGGTCGCGTGTAAATTTATTGCTTTCAACGGCGAACCGGCCGCGGGACGGGCCGGACGCCTCGGAGCAGGCAGCAGAATTGGGGAGCGCGACCAGGGCAGTGTGCGTGGTTCGGACTGGGTGTTCGGTTTCCCTGAGCTTCCGCTGGCGTTTTTAGTGATTTTGTGTCTCTGTGCTGTAACCAAGCGGAGATGTGCAACGTCTTCGCGGAATTCGCGCGGTGCCCGCGCGACAACAACGTGAGCATCGGCGTGCTATTGGCTCCTTCAGTTTGAACGAAATTCTCCTGATTGGCTCCGAGAAGCGCATTTCCTATTGGTTACAAAAAGGGTCCCCAGAATGCTGGGCGAAGGGATTTAAGGGCGAGTTTTTGGCGCGAACGGGAGATTGGAGATCGGAGGGCAGGTCGCCTGTGAGCGCCCGTACAATAAAGAGCTGGTGTCCCGAAGAAGTTGTCCAGTCTGTTCCGCAACGTGTCGCCGGATCACCGAACCATCAGAAGACTTCAAGATCAACACCATCGATCTGTCGGTCACCAACATCGATCGATCAGTCACTCATCCTCAAAAATTAACTGTCATGTTAAAGAATTGTTATTGTTGCTGTTGGTGTGGTTGCTGCTGCAGCTGTTGCTGCCGTCATTGGTGTTGGTGTTGTTGGCAAACACCGATTTTCTTATTTTCTGCCTTCTGGGGGAGCAGTTTATAGTATACTTTCATATCACAAACTCACAGTCTGCTTGCTGCGAGTCATGGTCAGAGCTTCACTTGAACCCTTCTACACCAGCGGTTCCGAACTCATTGCGCCACGCGGGCCACATTGACGAACTATTGACCCCCAAGAGCCAGTAGCTTCCAAGGGGAGAGGAGAAAGAAGGAGCGGTTAAAGCGAGTCACAAGTAAAAGTAAGAAAAGTAGGAAAATTTAAATTCAAGTAGAAAATGAAAAACGAAGCATTTTTAGCAACTCATTTTCTGTGCAGTGGAAGATAACGCAGCTGACTGAAGCTAAGTGCACCCATGAAAAAAGTTTACATAATGAAATCAACAAAACATTCAAAGAAATCTAATGACGGCGGCAGGAATCCACGGGAAATGCTGAATAACCGCATGCATATAGCACCTACGTGAATGCTCCACGTGCTACTGTGCGCATAAGAAAGCCGTGCTTTATGTCGAAGGCAATCGAATTTAAAGAAGTCAACATTAAACCTAAAAACTGTTACATCACTTACATTTCACTAAACACCTCTTGTGTTCAAGAAGGCTCGTATAAGGAGTGGCCATAGGCTTGGGCGCACGGAAAGAACTAAAGGCCGACAGGCAGGTTGTTTTGAAACCCGCTCGAGCATGGACGGAGGCTACTCCCAGGGAGCTCAAGGTGTGCTTCTTAAACGACCCATTCTGGAGGTGATTTGTACGCCATGACTGATAAACTGTGATGATGTTCCCACATGAGCAAGGTACACTAGAGTGGTGGCTATGGCTTTCTTTGACGCCTCGGGGTTCCTGGTGAAAATTTCATGCATTATAGAACCACCATTAACGACGAGGCTTTCCGGCATTTTTTTTTACAGGTGACCATGGTCATATGTAACAGCATATCAGGTCCATTGTGCGGACTTTTCCTCCTGGCACTTTTGTTTCCGTGGTCTAACACAAAGGTACGTGCTCAAAGGTAGCTAAAAGGGAAAGCAGTTGAGAGTCCTGCGATGAAACTAAACGATTGTTGTTGATCGGTGACAGTTTGTAAAAGTGTCTGGTACGTTGGGCTTCTCTAAATGCGTGCTAACACGGTCCTGCCTACAAGAGCGCTTCATTTTAAGTAAGAAACTTACGGAATGGTTTGTTTTTTCGATGTATTGATTACAATTCTTGCTATTAATCACGCGAGCGCCTAAAACTCACGCAAACGCGCAAATGACTCTTCAGGTGTTGTTGTGGTTTCTATAAGGCAACTTCTGAGAGATGGCGACGCGTTTTCCTTGAGTATGAAAACGAAAACAAGCTTGAATAGCCTCCCATTCATCTCTAAACAGGTTTTCATGAAATTTTTTAATGCGCATTTATTCGTAACGTTTGTTTAGTTGATGCTTAATAACTGAAGTTAGAGAGGTTATCTTCCTGAGCTGAGCTTGTTATCTCAGAGTCACCATACTGTTGAAATCATCTGGCGCTTCAGCGTTGCGGAGACAACAAGAATCGTTTCCGTCCAAATGTATTCGCACAGCACAGTATATCGCTACTGGCGGTCACTGCAGAAACCGGTCGAGCCTCAGACGTGTTTTGGTAGTTTCAGGGTCTAATAACGTTTCGGCTCTGGTTACAGAATTGTCTGAACAGCACGGGGAGTTTTCAGCGAGTGACTCGACATGCAATACGATTTGGTCAACGTATAAAGGGGAGTCCCAAATGGTGCATGCTAGTGAGTAATTACTACCTAACGAAAGCTTTTTTTTAAACGAGATTTATAGCCGCGGGGCATCAATGGGCGCAGGTGTGATGAAAGTTGTAGTACCAGCAACGGTATTTTAGTGATCGATTGCGGGCTCCCCTCTAAACTAGCCGAAACCGCATGCGTGCAACATCAACAGTTCAACGTATGTGGATCCTGCTTCAACGTTTATCCCTCAGTGATGATCCTGCTTGCGCGCTGCCTCCAGGGTGCTGCTAGTTCGACACTGGTGTCACTGGCGCTGCTGCTGTGGCACTCCGTGGGCCGGAGCTTTTCCGGCATCGAGCCGCCCAGGATGGATGTGAGCATCGACGGCTGTCTGGCCAACGTCACGGCAGTATCCACCAGTGCATTGCGCCACGTCAGGTGCGTATACGTCGCATGCTCCCTTAGTCAGGACGTTGAAGATGCGGACAGGGGGGGGGGGGGGGCGCATCCATAAGCGACCGGCGCTACTCCGAAGAGCAGGCGCGCGTGAAGTGCTCACAGTCCGTATTGAGTTGGTGGGAGCCAAAGAAATTCCTGTCGTCGCAGCTGATGAAACCGGCCCAATGACTTTCATACCGTTAGAAGTCAGCGGCGGAAGGAAAAGTATGCAGTGTGTTCCTGCTTTTTCTCTTTATAGCAGCAAGGTGGAACGTATGAAGACTGAAAATTTTGCACAGGGAAAGTGCGCGTTGCTATTTAAGTTTTTTTAGTCGACGACGCTTACACTCCGCAGCACGCACACCTAATTGACTATCGAACATCCGCGCGCATCTCTGGCAGCTTTGAAGGCCATATATGTATATTGAACAAGACGGCTCCCACGCCGCCCACCCTTTTCGGTCACTTAATCACAAGACGATCCACGTCCGCCGCTATGGTCGGCAGAAGGGCTGTGAAGGTTTGTAGTCAAGCGAATCAAAATTCACCCAAAAGCAGCACAGACAGCCGCCGTTGGTCATTTGGGAGAACGCTACACGCCTCATGCAGAGGTCTTCGGTTCGGCTCCCATCGTCGGCGTGTAGTTGTCTTTTCTTCTGCCCTGTGTTAAATTATCTTCTAAGATAATTACATAGCTAATTTTCCCCACTGAGGAAACATAAGAATAATGGAATTCCCCTCTACTTCCCTTGGTTTCGATGACTGCCGGCTTCTTTAATGCGTATGCCCCCACGAGCCTCTCAATTTGCTACCTTTAATTGTCTATGAGTTTGCTGCGCAGTACATGTCATTATTCAGCTCTCTATGAATGTCGGCGTTCAGACACTTTTCGTCAGAAGCTGCGTTTTCACACGCTGCGTTGCCGCAGTTGCAAAATGGTTAATCAAAAGAGCGCTGTTTGAGTCGCACCAAAAACGTATACAGAAAAAAACGGTGTAATGCTTCCGCTAATTACTGGAAGATGAGTTATTCTGGTTTAAATTTTTAAGCAGCACGTTCAGCCTTCCGCCAGTAAAACTGCTGCGACTAGGATTACTAAACAGTATAATCAACTTCCGATAATTCTGCTCAGTCGACACGTGTAACGTAAACTCGAATAACCAGTCGTTTGCACTAAAGCATGCATCATAGATCTCCAGCGTATTAAGCATTTTATGATGGCGGTTATTCCGTGCTCGAAAGTAGGTGCTGTTCAACCGACCCTGAAATGCTCGCATGAGCTCAATGTAACCCTTTCACTCACCAGATATTACCCAGTAGGTAGAAAGCTTGCAAATCTTCAGGTTTATTTTTAGAAACACGCCATGATTGCACGAAAAAGAAATCAACCTTTAACAATTGGTTTTTGGTTTTAAAATTGGTTTCTGAGGACGCGAAATGGCGCAGTAATTGTCTCACATCTCGGTGGACACCCGAACCGCGCCGTAAGGAAAGGGAGGAATGTGGGAGAGAAAGAAGATAGAGAGAAAGCAGAGCCTTGTGGAGGGCTCCGGAATAATTTCGACCACCTGGAGATCATTAACGTGCACTGGCATCACACAGCACATGGACGCCTTAGCGTTTCGCCTCTGTGAAAGCGCGGCCGCCGCGGTCGGGTTGGAACCCGGGAACTCCGGCTCAGTAGCCGAGCACCCTAACCACAGAGCCACGACGGTGGGTCTGATGACAATTTCTGCCGCTTCTTCTTACGCCCACAACGTGACTCCACATAATTTTTGGTGAAACAGTTAAGCTAGCTTTAAGCATTTTAAAGCGCTGAAGCATTCCTAACAAAAACAAACAAACAAAAACAGGCACTATCCGTAACCATATCAGCGCTTACGTAAAACGCAGAGGCCTCCATATGAAAGAAGTTTTGTGCGCCCATTTCACATGCCTGGCTTAATATGATACCACGGGGTTTGTAAAAGGTTCCAAATGCATTCATCGCAGCCTGTTATTACCCAACACCAACCGAAACTCACACAAAGCAAGTTATGTATACACATGGTGACACCGTGACCGAAGGGATTAACCATGGTCGACATTGCCTTCGCTCCCGATTAACCATTGGGCGGCTTTAACTTCCGCTGTGGTCTTGGCCGGCTTCGTGACTGCGGTTTAAGAATAGCTTCGCCCAGGAGCGCACACACCTAAAAAGAGATGTCTGCAATTAACCATTCAGCTGACCGTGTTTACCTCAGGCGGCGCGCTTGGAGCACGCCCAGCTCGAAAGAACGGAGCATATCCTCCGACATACGCCCCACTTCGGATACAAGTTAGACAAGCATTTAAAAGCTGATTTCATTTGCTGTCATGACTAGGAAGCGGAGCAATCCATGACCGGGCAAGCCATGGCTCATGGTTAGCAACTGCTGTTTTTTAAAGAGCGTTAGCCCGTACTCATCACGTTTCGAGATTTAGTGGGGTCTGCTACCACACTGAGATGACAGTGCCATCTGCGGCAGCAACTAGACAACAGCACATCTCGCATTGAGGCTTCTAGCGCCATCTACAATTGCATTGTAGAAACAACCACCTACCACGTGCCAATGACGACGTCACGGTCCAATATGGTGGATAGAGGTGGAACTATGTGATTATGTCGTCAGGGGACGAAATGTTGGCATAGTTTGGGTTTCTCGAATCCAAGATGGCGGCCATGAAAATTGGTTGTGCCCTCCCATCGATTTCCTCCTTCACCAACAAATACCCTATAACGGGTAGCAAAACTGTCCCATTACGGGCTATATATATATATATATATATATATATATATATGCGCTCCGACAACAAGGCGCACCCATCTGGGGACATTTGTGAACCGAATTTGTAGGCAAATAGAACCCTATGAATTGTGGTATAAAAATAAAAATAAAACCACAATTAAATAATAGGTATACATTGTATACATGCAATTACTAATTGAAGCCTTACCATATCGCAACACAAGCCGAATTCTAGGCCCACCTTGACCCCCAAGCGAAGCAAATTCCGTTTGGGACATATCTTGAGGAGGTGTAATGAACAACAGGTAGACGTGCATCATAATTTCTCTCACAGATGGCGCTAGGCGGCGTGCGTGGACGCCTAGCCAAGCACGGTGGCAGTCCACCCCGTTTCAAAGGGTACTAAATTCCGTTTCTCGATACGAGCTGCGGGTTCTTTTTCCCTTCTTCGTCTAGTAAACCAAACAGCTAACGCTCGTTACTTCGACGTCGTCCAGACGGTGCCGGCCTTTTTTTTGTTGTGTATAGCTAGGCTTTGTTTTTCAAAAGGCTATCAAGGACTATAATTCCCTCTGCCTTAATAATCTCCAGCATCTCCACCACGCTCGAGTGTTCCTAACGTGGCCCATCGCTAGCAGCACTGATTAATGCTATAGTAAAATGATCGCTTTGTCACATATAATATAGAGAAATAGGAGTATGAAAGAGAGAGGTTTGATGAAGACGACGAGGATGGCTATAAGGATGACGTGGGATAACCGAAGAATCAAGAAGATTAAGTATGCGGTGAGGTGGGAAGAGATGATTGGTGGAGAAGAGAAGAAGAGGACGACGACAAAGATTACGCGGACTGACGTTACTTCAGCCTCAGGACATCATCATCGTCATCACCATCACATGGACTAACGCCAATGCTATAAAAGCGCGAGGGAGAGCGAGGCACGGGGGAAAAACGGAGAAGCGGAGGCTCTAGCTGGTCAGGGACACTTTGGCTGGAAGAGAGCAACGCCGGCTACTGCTCCGGTGAGCTCGAGTTCTACGGGTTCACACCGTGCACTTCCAGCCGTTCCTGAGCACGTTCCGGGGAGTCAACGGAGGACGCTACCACCTGCTACGGCCAGGTGTGTCTCCAGCACTGTTGCCACCCATCCGGGTGGTGCCCCCAATGCCAACAACACCGGCATCACCTCCACTGGCGCTTGGGCCAAGAGCTTGTACGGCGCAGCCAACGACACCGCCAGCAACGACGCCAGCGGCGCCAGCCTGAGCACCTCGAACGCCACCTCGACGCCGGCTACTGGACCCATGCAACGCCACATCCGCACCGAACCAACCATGAGCACGAACGCCGACTTAGTAGTAGACGCTAGTGGCAGTGTTTCCGGGTCGTGTGTATTGATAGTCTTTGTGTTTTGTGTAAGTTTTGTTAGTTTTGTGTGTTAGTGTTTGTGTCACGTAGGGTGTATTAAATGTGCGTCTGTGTGGTTACACCTGTCGCCTAGTTCATTCTTTCGGTCCGAGTGATCTCCGGGGAGATCCGTGACAAAGATGGGTGGCGAGCCTATGCCAGGATTCATTTCCTTGTTTCTTTTCTTGTTTTGTCTCGGATTTTTCCGATCTCTCGACGGCAGAAAGTATGGATTTGGTAAAAACGTTAGAACAGGCGCTCAAGCTAGGGTTAAGCAAGGAAGAGGCGATGCGTCTCTATCAGGAAGGCAAAGAGGCAGAAAGAGGAGGCAGATAGGGCGAGAGAGAGGATGTGCTCACACGAGAGAGAGAGAAAAACTTTTTTCTTCTCGCCCGCATGGTGCCCGCGCACCCACGCACCCGCGCGTCACCGCCGCCGCAGAAGCCGCGACGCTCGCCAGCGCCATCTCTCGCTCACTGCAAGTAAACCGTGGGTCACGTGAGGCGAGGTCGCGCTGTGACTTGCGCGTTCTCCGTGGGGCGGGGCTCTGTCGCCCCCGCTCGACGGAAACGTAGAGCAGGGCCCAGCGGCGCCGGCCGCCCGATTTCGGGGAGTAGCCGTTTCCTAAACGCCCCCCTCCGTCAGCTGCCGGCGCGACGTAGCAAGAAAAAAACAGGCTGTGTGAATGAGGCCTGCCGTATGGTGGCGGCGTACTATGCAAGCTCTCTTCGTGTAGAAAAACTCTTGTTTATTCACAAACAAATGTTTAAACTCTTAAGCCTTGGTCGCCATTCTCCCACCTGAAGCCCGACCCTCTCGCTCACTTCTCCAATAACTGCCTCTGCACGTCCTTCCTGAACTCACTGGCATCCACGAACAGCGCAGTGTACTAATGTTTTTTCGAACTTTGCGTGCACCTTTCGTAGTGAAGGAGTACTCATTAAACAAGGTTGCTGAACAGAGTGCTTAATTAACCGATAGCGCTGCGTTTTCTCCTCAGTATAAAGAACGTCCGAAAATGCAGAAACACTGGTACTATAAAGCATCTCCTTCCATGCGACATGAGTGACACCGCTCAATGACCACTCCTCTTCCTTCTCTTAGTGTAACTTTCGGCAAAAGGGCCAGAATCATGGGCCATGACGACCGAAAAGGTCCAGGATAACCGCTACTTCATTGTTCTTGACAAATGCAATGCTCCTGTTCTTCTGGCTGACGCCATGCAGTCCGAAGCAGCTTCGTGAGAGGACCGTCCAGCATCTGCAGGACACGGCCACGAAGCAGCTATAGGGCAGCGCTTCGAAGCAGCTGAACGACTGGGACACGGGTCAGCTACAGGAGGAGAGGGTTCCAGAGTAGCTGCAGGAGGCATTCTCTGGGCACGGCCGCATCAAGGTTCGCTGGGTTGATGCCGCAATACGTGCTTGCAACAGGCTCTTTGGGGAGCTTATCGTTGACGGCACGAGCCAGTCCACCGGTTCCCGAAGCACAGGTCGCCATGGAAGCAGCGGAAGCGAGCGAAGACCCGGTGGCTTCCTTCGTTGTAGCCAGTGAAGCTTCCCTGCCATTAGCCAAAGAATTTAAGGCTGTAGAGTTTACGGGATCGTTTCGGAAAGTCTTTTCACGCTCCTTACACCACTGCTCCCAGGATTCCTGCACGAGCTTCGAATACTTCGAATTCCGGCTGCGCTGGCATTGTTTTCTCACAATGGTGACAATAGCTTTGTGAGCCTGTGCATCGAGGCTTGTCGAACACTCGGACGTGGAGCAGCTCGGCATGCTAGAAGCGAGAAGGGTGACCCTGAAAGTGCTCGATGGCTGTGAACAGTCTTCGTGTTTCTCGGTATCCTTGCGCACCGCCAAAGGCTTCTGAGCAGAAGGTGGACTTGTCCCAGACCGAGGTTCTTCAACCACACCCGGCAGAACGGAAGAATTATTTTGAGATTTCCCAGTAAGCCGTTAGTGGTCGGTCCGTAAGGTGGTTGTCTGAGTTTTCTTCAAACGCGTTGGTCAGAACGCCTCCGCGGAACTGCCTCGGACGCAGGTCCCGGTTTGTTGGTCTCGGTTGTTTTGGCGCCCGGCACTGTCCGTTGTGATCCCGTGCCACGTGTGGTCTTTGCTTCTACGCTTCGTGAGTTACTGCTTGGCAAATTCGCCGTATCGCGGCTCACCCAATGGTATCCGCTAGCCTGTGACCGATCCCGTCGTTTTGGGTGCCTTCGACGCAGCGGTTTTTCACTCCTAGTGCTCGGCTCATTTACGGAACCGTCGTCATCACTGGACTCGCATGATTTCTGTACGTTGAGGTATGGGGGTCTGGACCTAGTGTTTGCTTTCTTGTTTTGGTTGCTAGCCCGTCTTCCTGAATATCCGGCCCTCGACGATTTAGCTGGTGGAGGAGGCGATTCCAGAAGGCACTCACACCTTGAAGAACGCTGTCGTTTTTCCACCAGCATAAAGCCGGGACGACTCTGCTGTTCAGAAGACCGGCGCAGTACGGGCTTTCTTTCGGAATGAGTATTTGGTACTCGGTCGTTCTTCCTTTCCACTTTCCTACTGCTTCTTCGTGGCAACTTAGTGTTTAGTTTTGAAGTGCCTGAGCTCGAAGTAGGCGTTTTCACTGAAGCGACTGGCCTCCGTGCTTGCGTTTCAGCACTTAACACTGAGACCTTACCATCGACAGGTCTCGGCTTTGTCCCGCGCGGCTCCTGCGACGGGAAGACGCCTTGGGTTCCTTAAGCTTGGTTGGACCACTGGACGGACACCTATTGGTTCGTGACTCAAGTGACGTCTCCTTGCGAGCAACACACGCCGCCTCCGCTTGCGGTCCAGACGGCTTCTCGACTTTTGGCGGCAGTGAAGCATCTCTCCTCTTGCACACCTGATCCGCTTGGAATGGGAGCAAAGTTCCTTAGTCTCGATGAAGCTCAGTAGGAGTTTTTCGTGCAGTCGCGCTTGGTCGCATAGTCACCGACGTCCCCGCCTTCGGAAGGACCGGCGTAAGACGTGTCTGTTGTTAGCCGTTTTATCGGACCACCGGATTCCTTGGGGAGATCCGTGCCTCTCTCCAGCGGTCTGGCTGACGAGAAGTGGTGTCGCCGTGTATTCCTGGCCTCGTTGACTGCTAGGCACTCATCCGGGCTTTCGCGCACCGTTCCACACCTGTCCTCGCGTTCGACTGTGGTCCTCACCTTGATGTAGTAGTTCTTCCAGACGGCCAGCTCGCTGTGCTGTTGTGCGGCGGGCACCAAAGTCCTGTCCCGGGGCCCCAGGTCGTTGGCTCGCGGTGTTGACTCATCCTTCGTGGTCATACAGTTGTCTGCCGGCGACGAACGCTCGACTTCTACATCCATCTCTGCGGAAGCTAAGCAGCTGTCCCGCTGGCATAGCGAAAACGCAATACTGGCCTTTATGACGACGCTGATCTTCCAGCAGAGCTTCCACACGAGTCGGAGTAGGGTCTCCATGGCGCAGGACTCCAACAGATGAGCGAGAATGGTGCCGCACATCTGGCAGAACACCGCGGGGCGCAGCGCCCTTGCCATGGCGTGATCTCGTACAAGTGAGAAGAGCTGAGAAGAGCTGGCGTGAGCACGAATACACACGTCAGTGTTCTCCTCGCGACGATGGCATGCGCCACGCGCTAGAGTGCACGAGCTAGTGAGGAGAGTGGCGATGATTCTCGTCACTTTGTGGCTTGCCTCTACGAAGCTTGGAGTCAAACATATTTTAATCAAAGGCATAATTTTAGTGAACACCTAAAAAAAACTAGCTGAGGTACCAAGGAACATTACGGGACAAAACCCCTGCACATATACACGGCACTTCAGAACGCTAACCATTCACGTGTTTTATTCTTATCGAAATGAATTGGTCTGCTCACGAAAGACCTCACATTTCACCTAATCACTACGTGATCACCTGTGAAAGCTGGTTCTGCTCGTTTTTAATGCGTAAGCATTGTATGGCTATGTTTGCGGTTTCGTACCGTCACAAGCTTGTCATCACGGTAAGGTCGAAAGAATTGAGTTATGAGAAAAAGAATGGTTGCATTGATAGAGCATCAAAATATCTCGCAGGGGAAATCATGAGTTGCATGTGGGGTAATTAATTAATTAGAGCCAAAAATGTCCAAAAAGTGGGCGAGGCCGGAGCAAAAGTGGCCCTGAATTTGAAAACACTGGAGGTAGACGGAGCTAAAACGTAACAAATTTGAAAAGCCGGAAGTGTGGACGGAGCGAAGCGTAGCGCCAAATTTGAAAACGAAGCGTGGCGCCAAGTATGAAAACTGAAACTGTGCAATGATGGAAATTAATTCAGGCAAAGAGGGTCGAGGAGGCGTCAGTGGTGACGCATTCCTCCAATGCGGGTGCCGCAGTTATCTCATATTTTTTTTATTATTATTATTATGCAGCGGCCATCTTCCTGCTTCGGACATTTCGCGCTGCCACGCCGATCGTGCAGTCATGGCCGAAGTTTGTGGGATACAGATTCGCGGGGGAAAAAAAGACCGCGGTGCCTCGCTAGTCAGTCAGCTGGTATGCATCCGGAGGACGGAGCACATATGTACATGTCCCCTTGTGCTTCAATGCTTTTTACTGAACTCATCTGCCCGACCGCATAGAAATACATTTTTGCGTACCGATGGAAGAAAAAAACTGCATGTTGTTTGCGTGTTTTAGTGTAGCTTTGTTGATGAATGGTGAAAGGTAGCGCGAAAAGAACACGCGCACACTATAGTATGGGCAGGGTCACTGACTCCTGAACATGCCCCTGACCTCGCCCGCTTATAGCGCGCATAATCTGCCTGTAGCTCTTTTTCTTGCTTGAGCTGCATCTGCCATCAGACGCTGTTCGTAACTGAACAGTGTGTTCTGCTGCCTTCGGTGCTTTTGGAGCTTTGAGTGCCGCCGCGTTCAGTCGCTTGTGCTTTTCGTGATGGGTAACGCCCTCAACTCAGCGTCCCTCACTCCTTTCACTGTTTGGCGCGCAATAGTGCTCGCCCTCTCTTCATCGGCATCAGCGGCACGTTTGGCCGCCCTGGCCTTTTTCTCACCTTTATGTGCGGCTACAAAAAGCTGCCATTGGTGACGTTGTGCAACCTTTCGATCTCTTGACGCAGCCAGCTCAATGGCGACGCCACGCACGGCAGCACTACATCCCCTCCCAGCACGAACGGATGAAAGAAGAGGAAGACGACGATTTACAACATGCAGCGCGGATGACTATCACTTAGTACACAGAGGCCAACAACAACATGCGAGAGGCTCCGGCGATAGCCGACGAGGACATCGGAAAACAAAGCTTCTCTGTTGGCGCAGGCGCTGGTTCGCATCCTGTTCAGTTACGAAGTTTTTTCTACTGGCTACCGTTCTGACGGAAGAGTACGGAAGTTTTCGGATAAGTTCGGAAAGTTCGGCTTAGGGTTCGCTGCGGTTTACGGACGATGTTCGCCTTAATTTGCCGAGAATGGGAGCTAAAAGCATTTCATGCTTCAAAAAAAAAAAAACAATAACACATACATTTGTTAAAACCGGTAAAACGCGGTTAAAAGTACAGTAATTGACAATATATTTTTAAATTCTTTCAATTTCACTCGGTCAGAACTTTGCCATCATTAGCCATAGCAACTTGCGCCTTTATTCAGTCTGTTCATAGCACGCATTTTGTGTCATTATTTGTGCATGAATGCTGCTTTTAAGGTGCCTTCCCTGCTAAACTTTCCTTCGAGCGTATTCACCGATACTGTAAATTACCCCATTAAGAATTTGAGCTTAACTATAGGCTATGAAGGGCGGCTTCTGTACAACCGCAAAAAGAAATTGATAGGTTTTGTTCTTGACAGTTTACCTAATGCTTATACTACGGACGTTTCAACGCATGTCCATGCGTGTGAAGTAATGTTTTAAACTCTTTCAGATATGCATTTCCTCTGCTACAGCATGATGAGAGGATAAATAATTACATCAGTCGCGTGTTTCTAACGACGTGTACAAATGAACAAAACCTATTTTCTAACATATTTTATGGAAGGTCATAAAATGCGCATTTTGTATTGCAGTGGTAGTGACAAATTTAGTTCTTGATTGTGGCATATTGCTTAGTTTTTATTCTATTTTATGGCGAAGAAAAATATCCAGATAATGTAATAGCGTACACCAGCATTGAGAAGTAAACCCTTCATGTCACGTATTTAAGGCATGCCTAAGCAGTAGACGGCGTTTCAGTGAACGTTAACTCATTGTGCAAGGAACACTCACCACCAGGAGTTATATCGAAGCGCGTTAACAGAAACAAAAATAAATGCTAGAATTGAAAGGGACAGCAATGCCAATCGCTCATTCAGTTGTGTCGGCTGACAGAGGCGTTACGTTGACGTCGGCACAGCTGCCTCGCAGCTGCCCCGCGCAATCGAGGACTCCGCCGTCATAATTAAATGTCCACCCACGCTGTAAAATGGCAACTAAGACGCGCTGTGTTGCAGAGCGACCTTGTGTTTGCCAAGTCGACTGCCAAGGACATTCAGTGAGAGCCAGTCTCGGCGCACTTTAACAATCACAAAGCACTAGAGGCATAAGTCACCACCTGTAGGTTAGGACACCAACAGAAAGTACTCCGAACTTTCAACGGCGTCTCTCTTTAGCCGTTTCTTGTGTGTGGGCGATCGTCGACTGAGCGTCATTCTCAATGCCTTATCTGCATGATGTGTGCTCACCTAGTCTGCTACACAACGTCTGTGCACGATGCCATATAACAGATGTCGTCTGCATATCGTACGTGGTGGTGAAAGTGTTGCGTAACCTTCTTTGTCGAAGCCTGGCGTCACTTTCCGTAATGACCACGTATGCCACGCAGTGCGGTTCTGCACTGGACGTTGGTGCACGTCGCTATTTTATCTGTCACGGACACAATGAGCTCGAACGCGCCATACTGTGTGCAGTCTTCAATCCTTACTTCAGTTTTATAAAAGGTGTTCTGTTCGCAGGCTGGATGTATTCCCCTTCTACCGCATCAGCGCCAACTGGATGAGCGTGTTCAGCGTCCTATTTACCATTGCTACTGGGCTGGTCGTCAGCTTGGCCACAGGTACGGACCACTGCCACTCCTGCATCATGCAGCTCTTTTCGCGGTGCGCACTGAGCCAACGGCAGAGTTCACTGCTGCCAGACAACGTTTTTTGTATAAATGCAGTGTTACCCAGAGCTGAGCTTTCTCCGAAGTTCAATAGACTTGTGTAAATTGCGAATATCCTCGCATAATTGTTTGTGTTTAATCCCAGAAGTCTTTATAACAACCGCGGCAAATACATTGATAATTTTTACAAGGGTACAGATATGCACAGGGCTCCATGGTCAAGAGCCCTCAGACCACAGCCCCCAGTGTCCACTTTTCTGCCTTGTAGGGAGCCGTTTACGACACCCCCAAATCCCCAACTATCTGGAGGGAGTGGTGAAGTTTCATCCTCACTCCTGTGAACCTTGGTGAGGAGGTTCACAGACGCCCCAAATTCCCGACTCTTCTGTTAAAATGCAGACCGTGTGGCCTGGGGACTTTTGACAAACCCTTAACATACCACCAGACAATACGCAGCACAGCCTTTATAATGTCATAATAACTTCCGTCGGATTACTACCAGTAATACAGCAGCCTTATCTGAAATATTTATAGAATTATAACTTCAAAAATATAGGTATTGCGATCACTGAAATATTTGCCGTCAAATGTGTGAAACGTTATAATTAACGCGCACATTCTGATTCAGTTCATAAGGAGTCTTCACCACCCATGACGAATGGATGGCGTCCATATATATTCCTTTTGCCTCCCTAAATCCTAATTTGTATATTATGCGTGAACGAACTGATCAGAAGCGCCTCTCTCCTTGCTGAGCATTTTAATGTACAAAGCTTCATGAAAAGCTTCGCCTCATGAATTCAGACACAAACGACTTTTTTCACTATGCATCCTCACTAACAAAAAAACTGTCTACCTCGTCGTCGAGAGTGTAAGTGCAAGCAGGCAGTGCATTGCAGGAAAGCTGTAGCACATTCTGCGACGACTCATAGAGACAGCTGCACTTGGGTATTGCCAAGGTCCTTTGGCTGTTGGACATGCCACCGGCTTCGGTCGCTTCTGCCCTCCAAGTTGGGCAGCGCGCTAGGCGTCCCTTGCGGCTATACAAATACTTCAAAGGAGCCTTTCTGCATAGCGTTACCAGACACCGCTACCATCAGCTGCCATTTGCGCATGCTCTTTTGGCGGCTGGCGCTAGAGGTGTATACCCTGCAGCTATGACAAAACGCTCTGTTGGAATTGTGCTATTACGCACACCTGAATAATAGCAGTTTCTTTGTATAAATGACCTACTGCTTCGCCTAGTGCGGATGTGTTTTTGCTTTCTTCTCGTATGAGCGCAATGCAATTGAAAGCGCGCAAGATATAATGAAAAGAACGTCTATATCCTCAGATGAGTATTTGCTAAATTTCCAGGAGGGCGAAGAGAGGTCGACAAAAGCCTTCAGCTGTCCAGCAAACAAGTCCTTCGTGTCTGGGCGCAAGTTGGGCTTCTTTCTAGAAAGATGCTGGTAAGCATCTCTTAACCTAGACCTTAATCCTTTGTCGAAATGCAAAAATGCAGATGTGCTTTGTGATGTCACTGCACGTTAAATAACCCCCAATGGTAGATATGAGTCCGGAACCCTCCAATACGGCATTTCTTTCACCATTTCATCACTTCCTTCACTATTTTTATCACGGCGTGGTTCAAGTATCCTCCTCGGTACAGTTCTTTCGTCTCTCCTTTCCTCATGCTCATCACCACCACACCCGATATGGTGCGGTACTGAGTTTGGAATGCGGTCATATTATGGCAGGCTTTGCTCCGAGTCCGGGTTGTAAGCTGTGAAGTACGGTTGAGTGAAATACTGAGATTCATGCAAATATACTCACGAAATTCGTTTGTGCAGCTTGTCTATAGGTCCGTCTGACTGTTGTGTAAATTTTGGATGTTTTCGAGTACGAGAGATACAAAGTTCATACGAGAGAAAATTTGCTGGGGTTATAGTAGTATTTACTGCCATTGCTCATATCTTGACTAGTCGCACCAGGTCACAGCAGAGCCCGAGCGAGCTTTTTTTATCGTAACAATCCAGTAAACTGAGACGCCGAAGTGAGAAGCCGAAAGCGAGCTGCTTTTGTTTGGTTTACGGTCTGTGGCGTACGGCGTTTAACGTCCCAGAGCGACTCAGGCTATGAGAGCCACCGTAGTAAAGGGCTCTCGATAATTTCAACTATGCACCTGCGGTTCTTTAACATGCACTGACATCGCACAGTGCACGGGCCTCTACGATGTCGCCTCCATCGAAATGCAACTGCCACGGCTAGGATTGAACCCGTGTTTGGCTAAAAAAAAACAATGTGGAGTACGACAGAACTTGCGTGCTGATTAACACGCATCATCTTCGCGTACCTCCCATGCGAGATACCTCGACAAAATCGCAAGTGCCTACTTAGGCTCACTCACAAAAGTTTGCTCAACCTATGGACACACTCAAACGGAGATTCACACAGGCCCAAGTCAAGAAATCGAGCTCATTTAGGCTCACAACTCATTTGTACTCACTCCACCTCACGATTCATTTAGAGTCAGCCGCTCATTACAATTCACAACTCACTTCGACTCACAACCCATCTGAGCTCACTCATATCAACTCGCGACTCAATTGGGCTCACTCAGTGGTTTCGACTCAAGACACACATGGGCTTAATAGAAGCGCCCAAGTGGCATGCCCCCGAGCCAACCTCTCAAGATTGAACATCTCAAGTTGCTTGTACAGCTTTTTCCTTGGCTTTCTTCGCAACACCTCGTAGTGGAAATAAACCTTCAGTCTGAGACACGCGACAAGGGACCACCCCCACGCAGTGACATGGTGGAACTCAGTCAAAGGTTCCAACACATCCCCACATGGCTAATAACCGCACCTGCACCCGAGTAAACTAGCAAAGGGAGAGGGTCAAAAACGCCGGAAAAGGACAAAAACGCCGTTTTCATTGCTTCCGTAGAATCCTCTTCTTCGGTCGCCCACAGGTGCCTCGCCCTCAAGCCTCCTTGGCCGAGGCAGCAAATTGTTCCTCCCCTCCACTGTCAGCAAGCGAGGAGAAAAAAGAATTAAAGGCACACCATCGTCGAGAAAACACAGACCATGATCTGAGTCTGAGCCCGGACACACGACTCGGAATGCGAGTTCAGAATCGTTCACAACTCGGACCAATATCTGAATGAGAGACCGAACTCACTCATGACTCAGATCATGATCCGCTTGCGAGTTCCAACTCGCTCACCATGATTATGATATCCAAACCTATGCCATTTTCATGCGGTTATTTCTTTGTTGTTTTTTCCTTTACAGTCGTAGCTTCTCAGTGGTGTCTCTGCGACATTCTTACCCAAATTATAGTATAATGCGCCTAGTCTATTGAGCTTTCTTTTTTAAGTTCTGCTGAGAATCAGTCAACTTCCTGGATTTTACAGGTTTCAGATGGAAGTCCAGAAATGTATACTAGTAAGGAAGCAATATCACTCATCCCCAGAAGCGGTGAAGAAGCCGGGGCCTGCTAATGTGTCGTCCACAGCAAAAACTACATGACATCTTTTTGACTGCCGACAGCTGTGAAATGCAGTAGGGCATGCGGAGTTTCAGTACCCTTGGCCATAAGGAATTCATCTATGTAGATTATAGGCGCATTTGTGCACCAAGAGACGACTGCGGTCTATAAGCTTTGCAACTATTTTAGTTATTCCAATCTTCGCCTTCGGCGTTCACATGTGGACTGATCGGGCTAATAGAAACAATCTAAGAAATATGTCGCCCATTTTCACGCCTGCTCAATGCAGACTAGAAGGTGGCACTGATTGAGCGCTTCGCATGCACAACCTTGTAGGAGCAATGGTGCTGGCTGCCGTGCAGAAACGCACGACACCAGTGATTTCTACACCACGAGCTCCCAGGCGTTCGTTCGCCAGATGCTGCCTGCCTATAGGCAACATACACATTAGGTAGTTTGGTAAGATCACCGGCATACCTGCCAGCACCTGTGACCGCTGCCCCCTGAGACGAATATATGTGCAAGGTGTTTGTAATATAAATGGGAACTTCCAGGTGCACTCGTCTGAAGTAAAGTGCAAGCACCGATCTCCACTAAGCGTTATTGTATCAAATAAAGCTCGTTTTTCGCAACGTCTTCATTCTTTATGCATACGTATCTGTTGTTTCTGCACGCATGTTAGGACCGAGTGGATGGAAAGTGAGAGGGAAACTGTCACCATCAATCTCCTAGTTATCCAAAATCAATTAATAACCTTTTTCTTCCCTATAGCCTGTATGTTCGTATTGGAAGGTGGTCATAGATATTGACTATTCCATTTGATAGACAGCCCGCAGCGAGCCAGTGGTACTGCAAAAGCGGACAGCAACGCCTTTGCTGTCTGTACTTTGAGTGTAGCGCACTACCGATGTTGAACTTTGTGGTGCACGAAATTGTGCACCCGCACTGGAGGTACTGCAAGGGATTCAAATTTACGCAAATTTCCATTGCATGGATAATGCCTAGCATCATTTGGCCCAGTGCCTGTTCTGAATGACAGGCACTATTACGGGCGCTATGCGTGTTCTGCATAGATTTACTTTTGCCCCTTGACGGTGTACAGAATGTCCGCTTCTGTACACCACCTGTACTGAGATTTCAGTATGACGACAGAATTGTTACACACAAGGAGGAAGATTGTCCATGTCCGGTCCCCGCCTTTCAAATAAATATTGTGCGCTTTGCTACGTGGGTGCTTCAAAAGAGACTACAAAGGATTGAGTAATTCACAGGTTTATGAGGCCAGAGAAATAGGAAAAGTTATCGACGGTCGCAGATGCAATGTCTGCACACGTGGTGGTGATAGCTGGTATAGGAACTCTAGTACAGAATAGCAGCCTTAGCCGTTCCCATTTCACAGCTTTAGAGGAAGGGGTCCATTGGTGGTCAGGTGCAAAAATTTATTCTTTGAGGAGCTGCCCGCAAGGGCGGGGGAGTCACTGTCTTTTTCCGCACCCCGGCCAGAAATTTTCCCCATTTTTCGACAAAAAAAAAGAGACAAAGAAATGCATGGCAGCAAACGGGACAGCCTCCTCTAACAGTGACCCATAAATCCGCCCCTGGGTGCTAGGTCACATGCATGATAGAGCGCTTTGCGGACGGCTCTTGTCTACAGACTTCCGCTCGGCTACAGTAATGAGAACGACATAGCAATCCAGGGACTGGTCCGCATGCGTGACTACAGCGCCTCATGTTGCCCTTCCTACGTACCAGAGGCTGACACGTGCTAATTCTTTATCATTAACAGTATAGGCTGTCGGATTTGTTGATGCATTTCTATGAGCCAAAGCAACGCCGTGGGCTCCGAGGCATGCCAAACTCGCACATTATTCTTTTCCGGGAACTGTTTATTGTAAATTGCAGCTGTAGTGTTAGTGAGCCAGCAGCTGGACCAGAGAAACCCAGGCATACCTCAATCCAGAACAAGCACAAAGAACCAGCAGTAGAGAATATTTATTCTGTGGTCGACACTTACTGCCCACATTAACAGGGCTGCAATTCCAAGGCCCACTCATCAAGTGGCGCAATGCAAGTCGCATCTCATATGCAAATCAGGACGTGAGCAGCGTGCAGATTTCCAGGACGCCTTGCTGGCGCCTGGCAGTATTCGCATACGCAGCCCTTTCGGGGCCTGCTCGTGTTTGAGTTCATGCAGCGATAAGACTGCCATACTTCTATGCTGTTGTTGGTCTTCGGGAGACTCCGCGAGTCCACAGGCGTGACAGCTGCACAGGGAAGGTTGAAGCGGGGGGTCCTTCGGTGTCCGACTGCGCTCAAATAAGACTCCAGCGCAAGTTCTTTCAAAGCACTCGAATATTTCCCGCTCCTGATGATCCGCCTCCTGGAGCTCCTCGTAGCCTAAAAAATAAAAGCCTATTAGGGGTGAAAACTTTAGTGCAGAACAACTGAGCTTACGGAAAACTCCTCAACTACAGGGGCCCAATTATTTCTTGCTGTCATTACATAAGGCAGGACTGCATTTTTCCATGCTTATAAAGTCGACACTGCAGCTGCTGAAAGTCTTCATGCGTGCCACCTAACACATGCGTATCGCAGACCCGAGTTTTGATTATTACCTTAGCAAACGAATGACTGGCCTCATAACAGAAGTTGCAAAAACATGAAATGCCAACGTTACAGTGTGCAAAATGTGATAAGCGTTTTTTTTGTTAATTTCTATTTACAACAGGCATGGCTCATTCAGTTGCTCAAAGCAGGCTTTTATAGGCACGGCCGCCTGATGCAAAGCATTGCTTATCAAGCGGCCATGGTATAGGGTAAGCACGTCGGCGGGGTTAACTGCCAACTCATAACGCAATCGTCAGCAAAGTGGCGTACGCTAGGACTTAGCCTCACGCACTATACCATGACATACGAGTAAATGCTGTGATTCAGCAGTGCTATTTTCGACCAACTACACACTCCTAAGTGTTGATAAATAAGAAACACACGCCCCTTTAAATAGAGAGAGAAGGTGATGCGAAAAGCCCGGAACACAAAAGTAAATCAAAATGAAATGATACTGTAAAGTCCCGACAAGGGCCCCTCCCGCGAACACCCCCCCCCCCCTTCCGTTGCCGCCGCTAGAACGTTTATGCAAACGAGCCTGAAGCACGAGTTGCGTTTTTCGGCCTCAAGCGCAACAGTGGGGCCCTACGGCGGCTGACGGCGCAACGTGTTTCGCCCGTTTCGCTTTCTATGCTCATTAGCAGGAATTAGGAACCAGCGCTTCTGGTTCCCTTGGCTGCCACCACGCGGCACATGGTTTTGGACATTAAATAACAGCGCGGTGACGTCATCCGTAGCGTAAGAAAGAAAGAGAATAACCGAATCGCGTCCTATTGAAGCATTATAGGCCTCTAGGCTTAGTGGCACTGTCTGGCCGCTGTCCCGGATTCCTGGCAATGTTTTTGAAAACAGACAGACCAACGATTAAGAACCTCTGATACGCGGCAAAGGAGGAAACCAAGCATAGACTTGTTCTTCGTGCTTGACCATGAAGCCTTCTCGTCGCACAAATTCTTGCTTACCACAAGCTATCAAGCTATTAGCTGACATGCCATGCTTCGGGCGCATGCGAGCGTCGGTGTAACACAAGTGCAGCTTCGCCCGTTCGGCGGCACGCTGGAAAGCGGTTAACTAAAGCCCCTTGCGGTTAACTGGAGTGCTTCAATGCCGAGTCCAAAGTTCAAGGCTGCGACAGCTACACCATTTCTGGAGAGGGGCTCAGTGTTGCGCCGCAGCAATTTTATTGCGAAAGGCAGCACTTTCAGCTGCCTTTCGGCTGCATTCTTGAACATTAGTACGCTCTGCATGAAAATTATGCGATCCGATATAAACCGCGCTTACTTAGCCCGTTATTTCACATAGACATTCTTCTGCCGATGCGTATCGCGTTTTCTGTCCCCATTACATTAACGTGGATAGTATACACTCTAGCCGCGATATCACGTGTTTGTCAAACAGAACGTCATCATATGAGGCAAACATTTCTATTGAAATGATCGTAACTGACAGAGGCAATCGCCCAGCCAAGCATGGCACTCATGCGTACGCTGCTGTCTTAGCTCACGAGCGCCCACACTTTGTAGGGTTCGACAGTCACTTTTGTGAAAGGCCTTTAGAAACCAGTACTCGATGCCGAGGTCTGAAATAGCCCTGTTACAAACTTGCCCTACCACTGCAAGGTCCTATACATTTCAAGCCATTGGTAGGATTTCAGTGCCGGCGCACTCTATGGGCCAGGCTGTTATATAGGTACACAATAACAGAGGCTTTTAGCACACCGGAGGCGTATACCAGTTTGCCAGACCCCTCCGGCGCACCCGCAGTGGCAAATGGCTGGGGTCACTTTTCCAGCTTGAGGCAATTTTTCCAACTGGAAATTGCATACTGGTCTGGGTACTGGAGTGTTGCGTCTTATCTAAATATCGCTAATGCAGAAAATACACATTGTTGGACAGTTCCGCGACACTCCGCACAGCAGAGAGAGTGGACCGAAAATGACGGTATTGAGAACCAAGCCGGCGCGCCCATTCGACTACGCGCTCACCTGACGTCATATTGTTTGCAAACAGGGAGAAATTCACTGCATCGTCTGGTGCAGTCCCGCCTTGCAGCGAGCGACCAGTTTTTCCGTCGGAAGAAGTTGGTTTCGTACTGATGGTCTCCGCTCGAATGTGGGCTGCGGCAGCGGATTTCACTCACTCTTGAATCAGGATGTCCTGATGTGAACGTTACCATAGCAGAATCGATGCGGCATGTCATGACATTGTTCGCTGCAGAAACATTCGTTTACAATCATACCGTAAACTCTCACAGACCCTCCCTTCTGCGCTTAAAGGGACATTGAGGTCAACTCCATTCAATTATTGTTCTGCATAAAATTGATTCTGTGACTTCGGCAATGTTGACGCTTGCAATGTTGATGTTTGACGTTGATGTTTGAATTCCTCGGACCAAACTACAACGATAGAGTGATACATCGTATGTGCACGTCACTATAATAACCCTTCTGGGGATTTTTACCGTGCAGGGCCATTATATTAAGGTAGCGCTCAGCAGTTTTTTGTCTGGCAGTATAAGAATACTGTCGCACTACCACAGAAAGACCGCGGAAATTCGATTCGCCGCTTTGCTCTCCTCTCCGCAAGACATTGCACAGCTAGCCTTTGCATGTCAGACCGAATGTGCGCCACTTGGAACAACCCTAATCCAAATTGAAAATTCGCAGTTTTGGCCCCATCCATTTGCCCAATCACTACGAAATCTGCACCTTGAAGCTGTCATTACAATAAACAGACCTATATATAGTTAACTCGAACTCGCATATCCCGAAATATCGGGGAAATTGGAGGTTTTTCAAGTACACAAAAATCTCTACTACGTGCAATATGTCGGTTAACGCTTATGTCCAAAGGTTTACGCGGTGAAATTCGGATATCTTGTTTTCTGGCCGATGAAAATTCTATGGGTAGTGGTGTCGTCTGAGCCGAAGCGGAAAGAATGGAGGTTGCTGCCTTCATCGCATTATCAGCGCGATCAGGAACACTTCCGTTACATGGGTTTTGTTTTGTTATAATGAAGTGCTCGAGCGCTTTACGTAGTAAAGTAGCACAGAAAGACGAGGCTAAAGGATAGAAGAGACGGTGCAAGCGCTGAAAAGAACAGTCAGAAAAACTGACAGACATCGCCCTGATGGTCTGGTGCAATGAACTTCGTAAGCTGAATGCAATGGCCAAGAACATTTTGAAGCAGGCTTTGTAACAGGCGAAAATTCCATTAGGAGCTGCTTTTTCGTGTTCAGTAGCAAGAGCCCCAAACTGAGATATAAGGCAGAAATGCGATTACCTATATAGGATGTTTCACCTAAATGAGGCCAATGTTTAAAAAACGACAACGCACTGCCTGCAGATCTGAATCAATACTGGAGCGTTGTAGGCAGTCGTCTTGTCCAGGTCCGCATATTTTTCAATGCACCTAACTTACCAAAATGCCCAAGAAAGATAAATTAGCTAACCTTTGTGTCATTAAGGCTGGTGCCAAACTTTATTTCTGAAAGCTGTACAGAAATTTGACAAATGACCATTTCAGATTTGTCCAGTTTAAATTTAGCGCTTTTTTATTCAAGCTTAAAATAATGCCTGCGAGATTTAAAAAGTGTCAGACGACAGTTCACTCTCCCGCCACAATTTTAACTTGCACCCTCAAACCTGCACTGATGGAATGAGATCGGTTACGGAAAGTCACAATTAATAAAGAGGGCACCACCAGTCACAGCATGGGTCACAGTGATTGTTCCGGGATGAGCACGGGCACTTTGATTTCGTAGCATTATGAGGCTGCATAGAGTGCTCCTGCTATGGTAGCCACCAAAGCCACCATAACTACACCGTATAACACAGGTAATTTCCTGCACCCCAGTGTGACCGTGCCTCTCGTGACGAAGCATTTTGTCGCACATGCATGGCCTTTGACTCAAACAACAGCGCCATATTCGTCCGCTCATAGTCTCGCAATTGTCCGGCGTATACCACGCGCTTCACTACTTCTCATTATATTTTATTAAAGGGACATTGAGGACTGAGAATTTGGCCTGTATCAACAGATTGCATTGTTCTAACGACAAATTATTTCACTGAGAACAGAGCTCTTACAAGATGGAAGAGGCAAAAAAAAAATGAAAAACAGGTGTAGACACCACCAGATGATTTCGAAACTAAACAGTGCATCGTCAGTTTTTTGAGCACAGATCTCAAAGGTTACGCGTACAACACCAAGTCCTTAGAACAATGATAACGGAGTATAGGGGATGAGTTTGGACTGAGTGGCGGAAAAACATTTAAATACAATTTCCCGAGCAATAAAAACGTGTTCTGCTGTTGGACGATTAGCAACACACCCACAAAGAGATTCGAGCTTTACTACGAAAAAAACAATATCGTATTTCTAATGAAGAGGCTACGTTCGGATGATTTTCTTGAACTGAGACTATAATTCAAGTTGTTAATTCTGGGGTTTAACATACCGAAGACGAATAGGCCATGTGGGACGCTGCAGTGCATGGCTCCGGAGTAATTTAGACCACCCGGGGTTCCTTAGCGTGCAATGACACCGCACAACTCACGGGCGCCTTTGAGTTTCGCATACACTAATATGTAGTGACCACGGCTAGGATTGAACCCGGGTACCCCGGTTCAGTAGCAAGGTACGCTAACCACTGAGCCACCATGGTGAATTTATAATTCACAAGCTCACATGGCACAAGCTCGAGATCATGAGCGTACAGTGTGGTCGCGGTATGTCCGCCCCGTCATTGTAAGTAATACAATATGAACTCCTATTTAAGCGAACTGACTTTCTACCCCGAAAGTTTCAATTAAGTATTTTACCTGTGCTAACAGACCAAAGCAATTACTCACTGCATCCACCCAAGCACAGCCATAAAGCTACAAAGGAAAGCCAAACAGATTTCACAGAAACCTTGCAGTTGAGGAAAAATTAGTGCTGGTCCGGGGTTACAGCGAGCATGAATGAGGTCCGGTGTAATAGAGGTATCAGCCGTAACACGTGCGAAACCTTACTCGTGGGCAAACATTTACCCTGTGGGAGAGGGGATGGTGTCGGGCAAGCACTACATAAGGTTCTTCAAAAGCGTTTTTTTTTAATATGCACTTTTCGTTTTCGTTTCGGACAATGTTGGCAGCGTCGTCGAGGCAGATGTGCAAAATGTATGGATGCCGTATACTCACAGTAGGCGGTAAAAGACTAACAAGTGAAACGGGGCGGATTTGGACTCTGTAGTTCATCTTTCTCGTCATAAATTGAGAGAAGAAACCAGACTGATGCCTGCGTATTTCAGAGGTTACCTGTGCCACCTCGGATGTGCCATAGTTCTTGGTTTCTGAAATGGCATTTTGGTGCAGCATTGGCGCAATTTCATCAAAAATCATGGATTTGTACCAGCGCGCAGCAGGTTTAATGAAATGGCGCAGGTTAGCGCAGGTTGGCGCAAATGGCACAACATTCCCACGCTCTTAGGATTATGTTTTTCCCTTTTGCCACACGCAGTTGCTTGATAGTTTTTGCCAAATAATTTCGCTTTACTTTGGCTGGCTTTTATGGCTCGCTCTTGATTTTGTCATGTGTAAGATGGTGGTTTATTCGGATAAGCTTCTAAACTAGAGCAGGGCCAACAGCAGTCTGAGGTCAGCTAGTCCAGCCAGGAGCGTGCACCTTGCGATGGCCATGCGTTTCGCGCGTATGCCGGTCGTCTTCCTTAGAATGGCCCCCGAACAGAAAAAGATCCATCCTGGCGACTTAAGGCGCGGATAAGACAGCGGGGTCGTAGTATCTCTTGAGGCGCGAGATATTTACAGCCTTACGGCCGCGGCGTCTGAGATCGGTTGACGACGTAAGGGGCTCAACAATATAGCTGACTGGAGATGTTTGGTACAAGATGCGATAGGGCACTTGATATTTAGCGAGCAGTTTCCGGTAGTTACCCGGAGTACGGGGAGGTATCCACAGCCAGACAAGAGAGCCGGGCGAGAAATGCTGGGAAGGTTGATCTTCATCTTGGCGGATTTTTTGAAGGGACTGGGTAGCTGTCGTGAGTGACCGGGCGGTCTGGCGGCAGCCTTAGCTGTGCCTTTGTGCTTCGGAAATGGTAGTGCACTCAGATGCGTCAGGGTGGTAGGGCAGAAAAGTATCAATGGGAACGGAGGGGTGTCGGCCATAAAGGAGGAAAAAAGAAAAAATGCTGCTGTAGACTGAGTAGCAGTAATGTACGCGAACGTAATATACGGGAGAATAAGGTCTCAGTTCGTGTGGTTCGAACCGACGTACATTGCCAGCATGTCCCCCAGAGTGCAGTTAAAGCGTTCAGTGAGGCCGTTGTTCTGAGGGTGGTAAGCGGTGGAAGTCCGATGGATGACGTTGCACTCACGGAGCAGTGCTTTGATGACATCAGATAGGAAGACATGGCCTCTGTCGCTTAGGAGTTCTCGAGGGGCACCGTGGCGAAGGATGAACCGACGCAGAACAAAGGACGCCACATCCTGTGCCGTGGCAGCAGAGAGCGCGTCGGTTTCAGCATACCTCGTGAGGTGATCGACGGCAATAATGATCCATCGTTTGACAGAAGCAGTGTACGGGAGGGGCCCGTATAAATCAATGCCGAGTAGCTGAGTCAAAGGGGCAGCAATTGAGGCAAAGTTGCGAATGAAATGCCTAAAATAAGAGCAGAGCCCTAGGAAGCTGCACTGGTGGAAGCTGCACAGTAAGGAAGTTCCTTACTGGTGGAAAGTTTGGGAAATTCAGTCACGGCACGAAGTTTCGCGTGATCAGGGCGTGCACCGTCTTTCGACACAACGTGACCTAAAATTGGCAGTTCACGGGCAGCAAAGTTGCATTTTTTAAGTTCAACTGCAGGCCTGCGTTTGTGTGGCATGTCAAGGCGTGCTTCAGGCGACATAGATGCGTTTGAAAGCCGGGTGAAAAGGTAACGATATCGTCCAGGTAACACAGGCACGTCTTCCACTTGAGGCCACGCAAAACGGTATCCATCATTCGCTCGAAAGTAGCAGGAGCGTTACAGAGGCCGAAAGACATGACGGTAAACTCGCAGAGGCCGTCTGGGGTCACAAACGCGGTTTCGGTACGATCTGCAGCTGCCATTGGCACTCGCCAATAACTAGAGGGCCAATCAAGAGAAGAAAAGAGCTCCTCGCCTTGTAGACAGTCTAGAGCATCATAAATACGAGACAGAGGGTAGTCGTCTTTGCGTTTGATATTATTAATGCGGTGGCAATCGACGCAAAATCCAACGGAGCCATCCTTCTTCTTGACTAGGGCAACCGGGGAGGCCCAGGGGCTGGTGGAAGGCTTAATAACGCCGCTCCGAAGCATGGTGTCTACCTGTTCTTCAATAACTCGTCGCTCACTGGCGGAAACACGATATGGGCACTGTCGCAGAGGGGCATCGGCGCTGGTTTCAATGCGATGCTCGACTGTCGACGTGCGCCCCAAAACGCGTTAGTGGCAAACGAAGGAGGAGCGAAACTCCTCAAGAAGCGCAAGAAGCTGGGTGCGCTGAGTTGGAGGAAGAGTGGCGTCTATAGAGCGAAGGAGTAGGTGGGTCAACAACGGGGCGTACGCAGGAGTAGGTGAGCTGAGAGCGTCCATGGTGACCGGCGCTGATTCTGCGGCAGCGTCGGGGTGTTTGAAAACAGAATCAAAGAGCTGCACGGTGCCGACGCATTCCCCGCGGCGCAAAGCGAAGGGGCTTGAAAACGGGTTGAAGACCCATAGTGCGGTTAGGCCGGCGGAGAAAGTGAGCA
This sequence comes from Amblyomma americanum, assembly GCF_052857255.1. NCBI lineage: Eukaryota > Metazoa > Arthropoda > Arachnida > Ixodida > Ixodidae > Amblyomma > Amblyomma americanum. Next base: position 328,231,247 of record NC_135497.1, on the reverse strand, counting down.
GGGCATAAGGCAGCGGCAGACAATGGCGGCGTAGAAAAGTAGGAGACGGCGTGAAGATGACACTGACATCGCGAACACAAGCACAGGACAGAGGGCACAATCACGGAAGAGCACGCAGGAAAATCGGTACTGTCGGCGACAAAAGCTTTGGCAGAAACAGGAGCGCCACAAATTTCAGTCTCTGGCACGGGATTCGGCAATGTAGAGAGGGCTACTTGAGCCCGAGTACAGTCGATGACCGCATCGTGGAGCGATAGCAAGTGCCAGCCCTAGATGATCGAATGCGAACATGAGGGCAGAAAGATGAACTCAACCAAATATAAAATGTCTTCTATGACTACTCGAGCAGCACACGCTGCTAACGGCTGGATGAGGTGCGCACTTGCAGTTCGTAACGACAGGCTAGAAAGGGGCGTCTTCACTTTCCTCAAAGAGCGCGGCTAAGCGCTGCATCCATGAGAGAAACCGCAGCATCGGTGTCGACAAGCGCCAACACAGATACGCCCTCTACAAATACTTCAATTAAATTAGTGGCAGACAAACGAGGACTTTGAAATTTCGACGACTGCCCAGTTCTCGCCTCAGGAACTGCGGCGCGTAGTTTTCCTCTTGAGGGGTCGAGGGACGCCGTCCCATCGAAGAGATGGAGCGCCGACGTGGAGAAGGCGAACGGCGTCCAGATAAAGCAGTGCGCTCAGGAGACAGAGAACGGCTTAGGGGCGGCTCAGCAGGAGGTGGGTACTGACGCTGGGACCAGTAACCGGGAACTTCAGGAGGTGTTCGTGAGACGTTCATGCGTCGACGGCACAGCCGCGCCACATGAACTGGCAAACCGCAGAAGTAGCTGATCGGGCGGGCGGGATTTACGGACGGTATGTGATGTGCGCTGGTCCCGTGAGTGGAGACGAACGTATGGCTTGCGGAAACCGCAGCAATAGAAGAGAAGGGGATGCCTCGCCCACTGCCGACGGTAAAACGATGGCGCACGACACGGGGCTGGAGATCTGCTTCGTGGGGCCTGGCCTGCCGTGTAGGAAGTGGTCAAAATGGTCGACGGGGTGCACCGGCTGTCTGCAAAAACGAACTCACTGTGGCATTGGGACATGTGGCTTGGGGCAGAGGACGCAAGTCCGGGGCGTAGCTATCGGAATCGGAAGGATGAGGTAGTGCCGAGTCCATAGCAGGTGGTGGATGGAGCCCGCTGTAATGCGTCGTAAGCATTCCACCACTTTCGGTGGCCGTCTCGTCTGTCACAGAGGGACAGTCACGTGGGAAGGCACCAAGTGGGAAAGGAGCCGTGGCAGGCGGTTCGGGTGGCGCGTTTTGCGCGACAAGGCTCCGGTGTGACTTGCATGCGCGCCTCGCGACAGGAAGGACAGTTGGGCTCACTGTGGTTGGGCTTCAAGGAGCAGGGAACTTGGGACTAGAAGGGAGTCTGGGCCCGGGTCGAGCGAGGGTGCTGCCGGTGATGGCCCAAGGTCAGGTGCCGCAGCTGGGAAGCAGGGCTGGGCAGGAGGCGCCCAGGGACGGGAGCTCGCAGGTGTATGGCCGTCCGTAGGGGCCGTTGCAGCAAACTTGGGAGAGACCGGGATGTAGTACGAGGCAGCTGGGTGTGAAGATGGGCAAGAGGCCGACGCGCGCTCACGTGGCACTTGCCGAACCGTGGGTGGGGGTACATGCGGTGGCGGCGATAGCGGAGAGACCGGTGTGGGAAGGGGCGCCGACGCAGGAGCGAGCGGGGGGAAAGCCGAAACAGCTCGGGTAGGGAATGTGGCCAGAGGTGGTGGGTCGAGTGGAGCCGCAGCCTATGAGTCGGGAAGATGAGCGCAAAGAGGCGGCGGGAGCTCCAAGCCAAAATACCCCGTCAGGCCCTTCTTGAAATCGGCGTATATGTCGGGGCCAGGAGGCTGCAACCGCAGCTGTGCCAGGGGACCGGGTGGGAGTTCGCGGCTGGCGTGCTGATAGCGCAGCAGCTGGCTGGACACGTTGTTGACATGAAAGTGCGAGTCCAGCAACGCCAGCCACAAAACGGGGTCCCTGGCATAAAACGCGGGCAGGCCCGGCACCCGAGGAAGGAAGGAGCGTTGATACGGCGGGAGAAGCTCACCGGATGTGATGATAGGCGCATGCATGGTGGCGAGGAGAAAAGAAACTGCCGAAGGCCGGGTGCGAACAGTGGGCGTGCAGCGGCAAGGCCAAGTGGAGGGACAGAACGGGCAGGAGCGCCGAGCCGGTGGGAGCGGCGTTGCGTGCGTCGAAGCTGTCGTCCAGTGTCACCAGATGTGGTGGGAAGACCACATTTATTGAAGTCCCGGTAGCCGCAGCTGGTGAGCCGGCGGAGCGGGCTGTTGACGTCGCTGGCCAGGCCAGTTGCCCAAAGCGTTCTGTGTTGCGCGTTTCAGGTCGCTTTCCCAGCTTCATCTTCAGCGCCGCTACACGTCGAAGCTCTGACACAGGGTTACGACTTCCGCGACGATGCGAAGGTCTCGCGCAAACAACATATGAAAGGCATCGTCATCATTGCCCTTGAGAGTATGCCTGATCTTGTCGGCTTCGGACATCTGCGCGTTCACCCTCTTGCACAGATCGACAACATCCTCGATGTAACTCGTGAAGGTCTCTCCTACCTGCGGCGGCCGCGCACACAAGCGCTGATCGGCACGGAGTTTTCTGACAGCCGGAAGGCCGAATACCTCTGAGGAGTTTGCTTTGAAAATGGATCATGTTGTAACGTCCGCCTCGTGGTTTCGATACATATTCGCCACGCCCGTCAGATAGCAAATCACATTGTTCAGTTTGGTTTCCACGTCCCACTTGTTGTATGCGCTCACTCGCTCATACGATGTGAGCCAATCCTCAACATCATGGTCGTCCGTGCCGCTGAAGATTGCGGCGTCTTTCTGGCGGAGAGAACCAGCACAGACGACGGCGGCCGGGCTCACTTGTACGGTTTAGTGGTTTGCATCCGAAGGCATCGCGGTAGGGGGTAGCGTTCGGTTGCGGAGTTCCAGGGCGAGACCATATTACCCGGCACCTGCGCTAAGTGTAAGATGGGTTTAATTCGGAGAAGCTTCTTAACGGGAGCAGGGCCAACAGCAGTCCGAGGTCAACTACTCCAGCCAGGAGCGTCCACCAGGCGATGGCCATGCGGCTCGCGCGTACGTCCGTCGTCTTCCTTTTTGCATCTTTTACGTCCCTTGCATTTGTTGCATTTTACTCCTTTATCCTTGGCACGCCGCGTGGTACACTTTGACTGCATTTAGACACCCACCTGTTCAGTACTCTGTTAACAAAGTGACAATGCAAAAAATGGTTTCTTCAGATAGCTCCGCCTTCCTTTACGACATCCTGTTGGGACATATCTTGTGTAGTTGTGGAGAGTAATTCTGTGGCCTTCCTTTACAGTTATTTAATAGCAATTACAAAGTCAGAGCCTTTTAAGCATCTCATCTGACTCCCAAGTTGCCGTTACCTTTTGGTGCCCACTACTGAATTCAAATGTTTTTGTGGTGCAAATTACATCTGCTCAGCACCGCCTCCACTTGCCAAGGGCACAGGCAGCTTTAACTTGCCAACATATACAGGCAGTTCAAATATCTGGCATTAAAGGGCTTTCCTAGTGGATTTTAGAGTCCCAAAAGCATAAAGCATTACGAAATATTTCGCCTTTGGTCTAAGTTGCATTAAAGTGGCTATACTTGATTGCAAGACATTTTATAAAACTAATCCCAAGCCAAATTACCTTCAAATACCCAAGAAGCCCAGCAAAAATCAGAGTTGCATAGGCCAGAACTACAAACTCCTCGCAAAGAAGCAAACTTATTCATGTTATGACTTACTAATGAAGCCAACAAGCAAAAACATGCTTCCAAGTTACCTTCCGAGATTCTTCCCTGTGTTGACTCAAAATGCAACTATATGCACCAAATTCGAATTCAAATTCATAACCATTATTCTCCCTGAGGTATGAGGACACTCCTGAAATGCCAGTTTTCTTAAAAAATGCTATTTTGCACTTTTTTGGCAAAAGTTATAAGGGCGTTTGAGGTTACCAAAAATATAAAAATGCAAACTATCATTTTTTGAAGAGGGAGAGAGAACTTCTTTCTCTCTGCCTTAAAAAATGGTATGAATTTTTAAACTTTTTGTAGCCAAAAACACACCTCTACCTTTTACGAAAAAAACTATGATTCGGTCTTGTGGTGTTCAAAATTTACAGGCTACATTGTTACCTGCAACATGCTTGTGTCTATAACGCATCTGTTTAAATCTTGTTTTTCTAGAAATGAAGTTCTTTGTTGTGTTTTTCCAATATGGATAGAGCTGCACTCAGTGAAAATTTCAAACTTTGTACGCTCATTAATTATGTATCAAGGGACCAATGAACAAGGATTACCGAAATCCGCTAATATTTTTTATGTTGTAGCCTGTTATCTGAACGATCATGCTTGTGAAAAGCCAGTTTTTGTGTATGCGTTTAATTTTCTTGTGATAACTGCCTGAAAACTCATCACAGGCTCTTTATTCGAGTTCACTGCACAGGTAATAGATAGACCCGCATAAATTCCGAAGCAATATGGCTAACAATGGTACGTTTCCGTGTTATCACTGTTGACTTAGAGGCAAATTTAGCACATTTCAAAGTAAAACATCATGTTTAAAAATTAAAAACAAAATATACTCACTGATGACATCAACATGGTATGCCTATAAATTAGAAATAGTAAATTGACTTATATTTACTATTTTATTAATATTACTAATTAATGTTTATTACAAAAAAAACATTCTTCCTTCACGAGTGTCCTCATACCTTAGCGGATAATACCCTGTAATGGTAGCTCAACAAATGCGGCATACATGACGAATTTTTTGATCAGATTATATTGACAATTACTTCCTCACAAATCTCATAAATGTAATTTAATTACGTTACAATTACTTCATAAAAGTATAGCAATTACTTTTAAATTACCTTTGGTTTCTGACCACGGAATAACATAGAAAGGAGCGCCTGTTTGGCTGATAACAGGACATGATCTTTACCACACTGGTGAAACCTCAGTGGGCCATCTGATTGGCGGTGCTTAGATTTGGCATTGGCGCGGGTAGAAAACTCCCACTGCACTGCAGCTCCACCGGTTCCAGGGTCATTGGTGCTGGAAACTCTCTCCCTCTTATTCTGCAGGCACACGCGTGCGTCGTGGTTGTCATCTGCTTCACAGTGCCGCTCTAGCACACCGCTTGCAACGGCACAACCACTGATCAAAACAGCATTTCGTTTCATAGCATTGTCGAAACGTGGAGCATCGATGAGGTTATTTTTGCAAGGTGAACAGCGAAATAGGGAAAATGTGTACATAGCCGCAACAGTGAGCGAAGGATAGCGGAAGGAAAGAGTACTGTGCAAAGCTGAAAGCTTAGTGCCCGACGTGCACTGGGCATTCGTGTAGCAAAATCGTGCCTGCTGATTGCATTGCAGCAAGCCTGAACTGGAGCACCTGTCTATCTTAGTCTGTGTTAAAGAAGTACTCCGGTTACAGCTGTCAAGCATTTCATATTTCTTTATTGCAAGAACAACTGAGCTTCAAAATGGCCATCGGAAATTTTGCCCTGCTTTGAAGAACGGGTGTTCTTCGCCATGCTGAACAGCCTCTCTGCAGAGGCAAATGAGGGCAACTCAGGGTTCTACATCATAAATGACTTTTTCACCCTTGATTACAACTCAAAAGCTGTACAATCACCTACTTCGTTCTTCATCCGCTGGCGAAAGTCATCGTTCATTGCGTCATGTGGTCGTGCCCTCTTTATTTTGAACAAACTGTCATCAGCGTCAGTTGTGGGCGGTGCAGTGGCTTGATCTTCAGACTCATCACCTCTGAAATGACCCTGGTAACAGGAGTGGAAAGCTGCCATTTGTTTATGGTGAAGTTTCTCGTCCTGGAGCCACGCCAACTTAAAATGTGGATGTGTGGCTGCTGCAGTGGTGTAGTCCGCGTCCGCGAATTCTACAGTAACTGTACAAAGAAGCTAATCATCGAGTGCAAACTTGTATAAGCTGGGTACACACCATACATCCGGCATGTGACTTGCTATTTCCAGCTGTTACCGCAGTACAGTAACCATTAACAGGCATTTGTACGCTAAAGCAATCTGCTCTCTCCCAGTCACTTAGCGCAGGGAAGTGTTGTACTACATGAATTGGGTAGCTGTTTGGAACAGGATCATCGCAGCTCAATGACTGCCACTAGGACATACAGGAGTGTGACAGCAGTTACAGATTACACGACGCGAACGAATAAACAGACACCGTGATGAACACCTGCAATGAAACAGAGTTGAAAAATAAAATAAAAAACCTCACTGCACGGTTGCGACTATGTATTGCGAGATTCAGTGATAGCTGTCTAGGTTTATAGTCATGTGATCACTGGTGTAGTGGTCACGTGATGCACCCCTGCTACAGTGATCTAGAATATGGGTAGTGGGTTCAGGGAGCGGCCGCCGGTGAGGCGACTTGTGTCGACGATACCAGATGGCGCCACCAGAGCGTGGGCTGTATGAAATGCGGCGCGCCGCGGCGTGGCTGCGCGCTGTGCATAGAATCGTCGGAGAAATAAACAAGGCTCTGTCTTTTAAAACAGGACCTACAAATAGGTGAAGCTGCACACAGATATTCTCGGCGAATCAAGAGAATTAGATGTAGTAGTAGCCAGCAGCCGGTAGCGCGGTGGTGCGGACGAGCGGCCCCGTTAATGCTTCGCAACGCTGATCGTGCTCTTTTGCAGGTAAGGCTCCCATATTTCAACGTTAGTGCATAGCAGTATTATCGCCGCCCTTAGGAAAGGCTGAGTAAAGGGAGAGGGGTAAACATTCTATCGATCATCGGGGTTATCCAGCGGCCAACTCGAAGCTGTCGGCAAACGTGGCCGAGCGTACTCCAGCTTGAGCTATCGGAAATGTTTTAGTAGAGGGACGGGGCAACAAGAAATTGGAATAAAAAAAAAACGCTTCACTTAGAGAGCGTTGTGTGTACCACGAACTATATGAGAATGCGATAACTTTAAGTGGGGTATGCATGCCCCTGTTTTAGTTGTTGTTCCGATGCATGCATTTGTTTTCTCTTCAAAACGAAGGGTCAATTGCCGCCGATGTATAAAGGCTGATGAATGCAAGACAAGGCAAAATAACTTTTTATAAAATAAAGCACTCCTTTATTGCAGCGCGCCAACTATGCACAGTGTGAAACATATTCTTGAATTTCTCAAAGGAATGCCGTGTTTTCTTGTTTGCACAGTACATTTAGCCGCGCCACTATGAACACTTGCCCATCTTAGCATGAAGCTTCTTTTTCCTGCGAGCTTCTCGCGACTCATTGATTGCTTTAACATAAAAATACAGCCTTGTCAAAACATAAAACATGACAGTGCTGGCAGTGAGCGCTTCTGCGTGCTGGCTGCACTCTACACCACATGAAATCTGAGATTTGCCCAGCACCATAACATCTACTATGCTGTTACTGCACAGCTTTTCCTGACTAAAAAAAGTTGTGTAAAGGTTTTCCAGCCTTCTCACCGTCAAAAAAAAAAAAAGCCCACGGGACGGGTAGAGCAACCCTCCTTGGTCACAAATTGCAATAAACTCACTGTCTTGTCTTTCCTGATTTGGCGCCTGTAGAAGCAAGTTTTTGCATTCGACACAGTCACTAGGTGCAGTGAACTTGCGCGCTACATAACCCGCCATGTAGTGTATTAGCCGGTCATCGCTGTTTTCAGTAACATAACCGCTGTGATCTGGAGATATTTGGAGTAGTTCGCCTTCAGCCAATGAGAGATTGCCGGACTCTATGAGTTTGCCAATGTCTTCCTCTGCAGTATTGGCATCATATGCGTCCAGCAAGGAACTAAGTGGCTCATTGCTGTCGGCGTTGCCTGATCTCACTACGCTCGCTAGATTGTAAAACGAAAGACAATTCACTACAATAAAAAATTGGGTTGGTTTAGGGTGATCGTTAGATCCACAGGACTGCCTAACGATACCGAAAAAGTTCTCCAATTGGTCCTGGCTCAAGCGCGATGTCATTAAATAGTTAAAGCCCTGTGTACTCGGGAAGTCCAATAGTTCGAGGGTGGTAGAAAGTGTGACCTTAAAGCCAACTGCTGTGGACAAACTTTTGAATCCTGCACCATTTGCATGCGTTTCCCAGCGTGATAACAGCTGCAGGAAGTCCTTGATTTGCTGTACACTGTTAGAGCCTGGATGCGATTTTTGCGCTGTAAACAGACGTCATGATCCTTATGAGACTGCTGACAGTTCTGAAGAAGTGAAAAGCAAACTTTAGTGCAGACATAGGACACCACATGGTAAAATAACCAAATTAAGTTGCTGTCGCAACGATACATTAAATAAGCATAGGAGCAAGAACGCAGTTATGCAGAAAAGTGAGAAATTAACATTGAGTTTAACATGTCCGGCAGTCATCAACCAATGCTATTGCTGTCAATGCTATAATGTCACGTGGTGGTGACAATGCCGCAGGCAACAAATGAACTGGCAGGTAGGTGTAGCCCTCGTATGAACTCTTTATTGGGCTGACTTGCGCCCGCAAATCTACTCGGCGGGCTCAGTAACACTGGCGCATCAGCTTCACATGCCGCAATTTTTTTTGTGGTCGTATAAAGAAATGAAAATGAAAATTGGTTTATAGGCGCCCGTGTGCTGTGCGATGTCAGTGCACGTTAAAGATCCCCAGGTGGTCGAAATTATTCCGGAGCCCTCCACTACAGCACCTCTCTCTTCCTTTCTTCTTTCACTCTCTCCTTTACCCTTCCCTTACGGCGCGGTTCAGGTGTCCAACGATATATGAGACAGATACTGCGCCATTTCCTTTCCCCCAAAACCAATTATTATTATTATTATTATTATTATTATTATTATTATTATTATTATTATTATTATTATTATTATTATTATTATTATTATTATTATTATTATTAATATAGGGAAAGAAAATGGCGCAGTATCTGTCTCACATATCGGCGGACACGTGAACTGCACCGTAAAAAAGGCACAAAGGAGGGGGCGAAAGGAGAAAGGAAGAGAGAGGTGCCGTAGTGGAGGGGCTCCTGAATAATTTCGACCACCTGGGGATCTTTAACGTGCACCGACATCGCACAGCACACGGGCGCCTTAGCGTTTCGCCTCTATCGAAACGCTAAGGCTTCCACTGAAACGGATTTCGAACGCCGTAAGTATGATCTTCATGGGCAATATAAAGATGCACCATCCCATGTGCCAGAGAGATAGAAAATTGAAAATTGGCACCGTCAGTTAGACGTGGATGGGTCACTGCCATTTATTCTTCTTGTCATCACAGAAAACAAAAGCTGATTGAATGAGAAGTTTCAAATATAAACACTGCAAGTTCGCAAGAACAGAAAAAATCTCGTTAATTGGACCTCCGTTAATTCGGCCCCCACGTCCGGTCACACGTATGTACCATTCTATGGCGTTAAACCATGGCTAAATCAAATGAAATCGTCCCCACCTCGGTTATTATTTATTTATAATTATTTCAGCATACTGCAGGCCCTTTTCGGGCCCATGCAGGAGTGTTAACAAGGCATCAATGTGATCAAACACAAAAATACAGATCTTCTGTGATCTAAACACAAAAATAATAAAGAATAATAAACAGAAAAGTCAATTTTATCAATATAATTAACAAATAATTTCACGGACGTACACTTCACCGCATCTTCAGGCAGTTTATTCCAATAGGATATAGCATCTGGAAACAGGGAGTACTTGTGGATATTTACACGGCTGACTGGTTGACGGACTGTTTTACTATGGTTAGTTCTAGACGAGTGTTCGAAAGGAGGGTTTAAGTATTGTGAATTTGTTATTTTGAAGTGGCCGTGAAGAAGCTGGAACAAAAACTTTAATCTTGAAATGATTCTTCCCTGTGACAGGCTTTGCAAATTTGATTGAATTATTAGACTGGTAGCGGTAGTCTGGCGAGAATACTTTGAGTATACAAACCTTACTGCTAGTTTTTGGATGCGCTCTAATTTGTTGATTAAAATTTTTTGATGGGGGCTCCAGACTATATCCGCATATTCTCGGGTAGGTCTGATGAGAGTTTTATAGGCACTGAGTTTAATATGGGCCGGCGTGTTACGCAGCTTTCTCCTTAAATAATTTAATTTACCTTCAGCTTGAGAGCAAATTGATTTGATGTAGGGTTCCCAACGCAGGTTGGATGTTAGGATGAGTCCTAGATATTTCACCTGATCATATTTTTTGACCTGTGTGTCGCCAAGTGTGTATGTAAATCTTAGAGGCTGCTTCTTATTAGTGAATGTGATGCTTTTGGTCTTTTTCGCGTTAAGTTTCATTCCCCAGGTCTTACACCAAGTGTGGATTGATTCTAAAAAATTGTTAAGGAGAATTTGATCTTCTAATTTTTTTGCAGCTATGTATACGACACAGTCGTCTGCAAAAAGACGAAGCTGGATCGATGAACTAACACAGGAATTAATATCATTTATGTAAATGAGAAACAAAAGAGGCGCAAGAACTGATCCCTGGGGTACACACGAATACACATCCAGGTTCTGCGAGACGTATTCACCTATTTTAACACATTATTTTCTGTTCTGTAAATAGCAAGAAATCCAAGACACAATGTTACAATCAATTCCAAAAGATAGTTATTTTGTTTTAAGGTAATCGTGAGGAACAACATCAAACGCTTTAGAGAAATCTAAGAATATTGCATCTATCTGGTTGCCTTCATTAATTGTGTTAGCGATGTCATGAGTAATTTCAGCAAGCTGCGTTACTGTTGAAAGCCCTGTTCTGAAACCATGTTGTTTTTCGTAAATTAGATTATTATTTTCTAGATATGAAACTATGGCTTTAAAAATAACGTGTTCCATCATTTTGCAGCTTGTACTTATTAGCGATATTGGACTATAGTTATTCAGTTCAGTTTTAGAACCCGATTTGTGTATAGGAATTATTTTGGCACAGCGCCAGTGATCTGGGATTACGAGTGTTTTTAAGGATCTTGTATAAATTATATGCAGGTATTTGGACACCCATTCAGCGTATCGGGCTAAAAATGTGTTTGAGATGGAATCTGGACCCGGAGATTTTTTTGTGTCAAGTTTTTTAAAAGAGAAAGGATTCCGACTTCACTAATGGCTAGTTCTGTCATGGGTTGCTTGATTGTGTAAGCGGGTAGCGAAGCGTGGGAGGCTGTTCGGGTGAAAACGGACTGGAAAAACTTATTGAATTTATTTGCAATAGCATCAGGTTTACTTGTGGTGTCACTGAAATCTGTAATGATGGAACCAGTTGACTGGTCCTCAGATAAGTACCGCCAAAACTTATGATGGTTGTGGGCCATGAAGGAAGGCAGCGTCAAATCAAAGAAACGAGATTTTGCATCTCGGACATTGCTCTGTAAACAGTTAACAACGCTTGCAATTTCGTTCTCCTTTCCCTTTTTTCGCCGTCGTTTTATTTTTCTTTTAATTTGAATTATCTCACGCGTTATCCACGAGTACTCTCTGTTTATACGTTTTTTTCGGAGCGGAACGTATCTCTTTTCGCAAGTATGTACAATGTTCTTGAAACAAGACCACAGTTCACGCACATCCGTCAATCCGCTGAATTCGGCAAAGCTGCACTCAAGTGCATTTAAAATTGCAGGATCATCTGCACGCTCATAGTCCTTGACAAAGGTAGGCGGTGTTTTCTTTTTTTTTTGCAGGTGACTGATATGGGACATGATAGTACTAGCAATTTGTGGTCAGATATGCCATCTTAGATACGCACTGAACACCCTGGAAGTGTACTGCTAACGAACATTAAACCAAGAAGTGAAGAGGAGGACGATAGAACTCGGGTGTTATCGGCAACCAGCTGATCTAAAGAAAACCCAAATGCAGTAAATAAAAGTGTTTCCGCGCTTTGGGCATTTTTTCCGTCATGTGAAAAGTCCGCCCAATTTATCCCTGGCAGATTAAAGTCACCCGATAAAATCAACTTAGATCTTGAATTAGTGTGCTGGGACCGGTAATCGTACATTTTTTCAAGATAATCTGGAGGGGCGTTTGGCGGTTGATACACGCCTCCCAGTAATATGCTTTTACCGGAATATGTTATTTTGCACCATACACTTTCGTGGTCATCGATACCCTTCAGGACTGAATATTTTATGTTGCTTTTAATTGCTATAGCTACTCCTCCCCCTCGTGATCCTCTATCTTTACGTAGCAATTTATATGTTAATGGGACAACTTCGGAATCACGTACCCCTGCTTGTAACCATGTTTCCGTTATAATTATAATGTGAGGATGGTGCCCCAGAATTAGCTGCTCAAGGTGACCTAATTTATTTGCTATACTTCTAGCATTAAATGAAAGGATTCTTCGTGTTTTGGTTTTGGTTGGTCAGATATGATTGCTGCTCGAGTTTGCTGTTCCTGGAGAGGAAATTGGTTGGGTTTGCCTTGCATCATCGGTCCTTCTGGTTTTGTCGACCCTGGTTTGTTGTGTTTCGTCCCAAATGAAAACCTTGCCATTGACCTTTAGCTTGTCAAAGGAAAGCGACACCTTCGCCCCAGCCGCCCTCTCGAGTTCCGATGAGCGCCATAGCTTAGCGCGTAAGTCTCGTACCCTTTTTGAAAAATCTTCAGATATGGAAATTTTAGAACCTTTTAGTTTGAAACAGCTTGACATAATATCCGTTTTCTCTGCAAAATTGAAGAGCCGAACTATGACTGGACGTGGTTTTTTTTGCTCTTAGGATTACCTATCCTGTGAATTCTTTCGACAGATTCTACTTCCATGCCCAGCTTGTGTTTGAATATTTCTTGCTTAACGTGTTCCTCAAGTGATTTAGCATCCTCCTCCGGTTTCTCGATCACACCGTAAATCACTAAGTCACTAAGTTGTTGCGCCTACTACGGTTTTCTAAATCATCTATTTTGCAGTTATACCTTGAATGTGTTTGTTCGTACTCCTGAATAGTCTTTCACTTTCATCAATTCTTTCATCGCATTTCTTCAGCCTACCCAAATCGTTTTCAATTGTTTCAATTCTCAGCCTCATATTATCGACCGTTTTCTCGACGTGTTTTAGGTTTGTAACTAGTTCCCTCAAAGTTTTCTTGGTTTTTGCTTGTTCTTTCAGAATCTTTTTCAGTAGTTCATTGCTAGGTTGACCGTCAGAATCAGAGTCAGAGTTGGGGCCTGGGTTGAGTTCAATGTCACCCGATGTCAGCAGTAAAAGCCCAATGACACTATAACAATCACAAAGCATACTAAGGAGAAATTGTGGACCTGGTAGCACCATCAGGGTTACATCATTGTCTCTCACTGAGGAAACAGAGTATTTGCCACCAACCTGTACAACAAAGACGAAGAATTTGAGCATTGGTCTCTAGTCGGTGCCACCAAGTCGAATGAAGTATCCAGCTGGCGGGATTCTGGTTATATTCCCGGGTAGGCGTGGTTCCGTTCAAGTCCCAGCAACAGCACGGTGATAGTGGCGCTCCGGGCTTGCTTCGATGTAGCGCAGATTACACGCATCTTTTTGGAAAAGCAGCTGCTTTGCCGCATCCGCCGATAAACTGCCTTCCAGCAGGTCATGTGCCTCCGTGCTGGTGATCAGGCTGGACGGCCACAGAACAACCTGTACAACAAAGACAAAGAATTTGAGCATTGGTCTCTGGTCGGTGCCACCAAGTCCACTCGAACAGGTATCAGATCACTTGAGCAGATGGCTCCAGGGATGGCGCATAAGCTCTTGGCCATCCGGCGGGGCTGACGTGCTGTGTTATGAGGGGCCCTGCCCTTCCCAATCAGCTAATAACGTTTTAGACCGAAAAGCTATACTGCTCCCATGCAGAGCCTGAAGTTCGTCTGGCTCTTAGATTTGACCTCTAACGGGAGGCGCGTCGCGTGTGCAAAATCGCGCGTGGCAGGTACCCGCTGCGGTGGCTCAGTGATTAGGGCGCTCGGCTACTCATCCGGAGTTCCCGGGTTCGAACCCGACCGCGGTGGCTGCTTTCCGACGGAGGCGAAACGCAAAGGCGCCCATGTGCTGTGCGATATCAGTGCGCGTTAAAGACCCCCAGGTGGTCGAAATCATTCCGGAGCCCTCCACTACGGCACCTCTTTCTTCCTTTATTCTCTCACGCGCTCCTTTATCCTTTCCTTTATGGCGCGGTTCAGGTGTCCGGCGATATGTGAGACAGATACTGTGCCATTTCCTTTCACCAAAAACCAATTTAATCTAATTTAATCTGCCTCAGTCTTCATCTTGTTATTCGTCTACATCTTCCTCCTCTGCGTCCTTGGCAGTCACGCCCGCCGCTGTGTTGGCTGCTGCTCGGCCGCTCCTCCTCGCCAGTTGTGGCATGCGATGTGTCATAGTTGAGAGAAAACTGACTCCAACCAATGCTTTTAACTTTACCCAACGTATCGAGACCAACTCGGTCCCTTCTTCAGGGGTGACTTGGGTAAAGTTAAAAATATTGGTGGGCGTCTGTTTTCTCTCCGCTATCTCAAGAACCCAACCAGACGGACTTCCGTCGAAGATGTTTTCGTGATTTGTCATGTGATTCGCTTTGCGCTTGGCAGTCACCGCCGCTGTCGCGTCGACCGCCGTTCCCGGAAGCTCGCTTTTGCACTTGTGGAACGTGACGCTTAACGTGATCTGCTCTCGCTGAAACAATTTGCTCTCGCTGAAGTCTTGAAACATTAAAGATGGACCAAGGCTACACCGTGTCTAACCACGGTGAACAAAGCTTTCGCTCTGTATATCCTGGCTCAGCTGAGTTGAACCGCAGCCACTTTTATCGTCTGTCTGTCTTCCTGGATCCCTGTTGCTATCGGCATCACTGTTCTGGCATTTCCACTCATCTGTGTGGTTTGAAGAAGAAGCAGCATGATAGGAACGGCTGAAGAAGCCGAAGTATGGGGAATTTATTTATACCTCGCTGAACACTCCTTTTCTTCCCTCTCAGCTTTTTATATGCTTTGAGAAACACTTTTTGCAAGCTTGTATACGCATCGAAATATTATTGCATACGTAGAGGCTCTTCTGTACCAAGTTTTTTTACATGTGCGATATTGACGTCACCACGGTTCAACGGTGCCAGCGGTAGACATTGAGTGATGATAAGCAATCTTTCTAGAAGAAGATCTGCTAGTCTTTTTGAGGATGCAATGATAGAGATGAGTTTTTTTTTTACTACAGACGTGAATATTATAAACAAAAACGTAGCATATGGGCGGGACGTCTATAGAAGGGCGAAGACAGGACGGTCCTGTCCTTCTACGTCCCGTCCATATCCTACGTTTTTGTTTATAACATGTCTTACCAACTGGCCCCTCAGTATACTCTGTTAAAAGACGAGAATATTCCGCGCGGCAATTACATCAAATCTTAAATTAGTTTCTCTGATGAACTAAAAAATCGAAACTTTTGCTTCGTAGAAGGTGAATGTTGGGATTTATTTATTTATTTATTTATTTATTTATTTATACAAATACCTCACAGGTTCCACACTTGGAACATTGTGTGAGGGGAGGGGTTACAATATTTAGCAGACAAAAGATGGTACAAAGTGGAAAGAACAAAAATAAACAATATTAAATACATTGGACTGCAAACAATGATTACACCGTACATGAAAAAAAAACCGTAATATATTGACACAGAGGAAAAACAGCAAACAAATAGTGGCACTGCATGGATTTGACAACACATACGAAAACAATTTATGTACAATATCATGGATGCATGAAGGTGGTCAATTCGTTTTTGAAGATTAATGGGTCACGTATGGTAGCAGTGCAATCCGGAAGGCCATTCCAACACTTGATAGCACGTGGCAAAGCAGAAGAATTAAACGCGAGTGTTCGGCCGAATAGACGTTGGAAGCTAAGATTATTATGTAGGCGACGTGAAGTGCGCATTGGGCGTGTAAGTGGCAGTGTGGACGCGTGACGACTGTATATTAGTTTCTGTAGTAAGCAAAGAAGTGCGATATCCCTACGTGTCTGTAAACTTGTTAGCGATAAAGATAACTTGATGCTTGTTACGCTGGAATGACGGTTGTAGTCGTGAGAAATAAAACGCGCTGCACGGTTCTGAATTGCTTCGAGTGAATGAATTAAATAAGCCTGATGTGGTGACCAGATGGCTGATGCATATTCGAGTTGGGGACGGACAAATGTTAAGTATGCTAGCTTGCGGGTAGAAACAGGTGCGCTATGAAGATTTCTTATCAGGTATCCAAGCGTGCGCGATGCTTTAGCAGTTATGCATTGAATATGTTCCGCCCAAGAAAGATTTGAAGTCAGATAAACGCCAAGGTATTTATAGGAAGACGTGCGGGATAGTGTGACACTGTTAAGGGAATAAGTGAATAGCGAGTTTGAATGCTTCCGGCTAACTGTCATGATTTTACATTTGTCAGCATTAAGTGTCATTTGCCATGATGTGCACCAGTTAGTTACACATTCAAGGTCCTGCTGAAGAATTGCATGGTCAGTGGTTGAACGGATTTGGCGATAAATTATGCAGTCATCGGCGAACAGTCGGACCGATGATGTAAGATGCGATGGCAGGTCATTTATGAAAATTGAAAATAATAAGGGACCGAGAACACTTCCCTGAGGGACGCCAGAAGGGACGTCACTAAGGGGTGATGAAAAGTTGTTTCTTACCGTGAACTGCTTACGAAAAGATATAAAGTTCCGGATCCAGGAGACAGTTAGCGAGTCTAAATTAAGCGACGATATTTTAGCTATAAGGCGACAATGGGCAACACGGTCAAATGCTCTGGAAAAGTCAATGAATATGCAGTCAGTCTGGTAGTTTTCAACCATGTTCTTGAATAAATCACTGGTAAGTTCAATTAGTTGTGTATCACAGGAAAACCCTTTTCTGAATCCGTGCTGGCGTGGGAAAAAGAAATCATTGTTCTCGAGATGGCGCGCGACGTTAGATGCAACGATGTGTTCAAGTAACTTACATGGAATACTCGTTAGTGATATGGGGCGGTAGTTACTAACTGTGTTTTTGTCGCCAGATTTGTAAACAGGGATTATTTTGCCAATCTTCCAGTCATAAGGAATTTCGCCGGTTGCTAAAGATTGCCTGAAAATAAGACACAGAATGATACTAGAGGGATGTATGGTGTGTTTGAGAATTTTTGTATTTATTCCGTCTACCCCTGAGGAAGTTGATACCTTAAGACTGTTAATTAGAGACGCTACGCCTTCTGCTGTTATATCTATTGTAGTCATGAATGGGTAATTGAGTTCTTGGGGTTGAGGTAGGTTGGAATAGTCTTCGGTAGTGAATACTGATGTGAAGTAGTCATTAAACGTGACTGGACAGTTCTCTTGGGGTATTGGACATTTGTTTTCATCAAGCAATGAAATGGTGTCCGACGTGCGTGACGGGGAAATTGTTTTCCAAAATTTTGCGGGGTTCTTTTTTATGAGCGATTGAAGGTCCTGTGATAAAAATTTATGTTTGGCCTTCCGGATGGCATGGCAGTATGATGCTTCACACAGTCTGTGCTCAGCATGCGCAGAATCAGTGCGCAATCATTTCGCGGCTCTGAAAAGACGTTTTTTCTTGTTTTTCAATGCTCGTAAGGAATTGTTATACCAAGGTTTAGATATGTTGACCCGTAATGTTATTCTCGGAATGTGTTTGCGCACCAGTTTCGCTATTTTTTCTTTGAACAAAGTCCAGTTTTCGTTAACAGACCGGGATGAAAAATCACGCACAAAAATTTCGGAGAAATGCTCGAGACAACGATTAATAGCGTCAAAGTCAGCCTTCCTGTAATTTAGAATCTGTTTTGGTTGGGTGCGGCGTGAGTAATAAGGGGCATTAATCGATAACTGAAGAAGCTGATGATCACTGAACCCGTCATTATAAGATATATCACTAACCCTCTCGGGAGCAGATGATAAAATAAGGTCTAAAATATTAGCATCGCGTGTTGGAGCATTGACTAGTTGAACAAAAGAAAAGTCGAGTGTTAGCTGCATGAACTCATTAGAGGCAGATGAATGTGAACATAGGTTCAGCCAATCAATGTCTGGGTAATTAAAATCCCCGAACAAGAAAATGTCAGATTTAGGAAATCTGGTTCGAATAGCCGTGATATTGTCATGTAGGTCAGCGACAAACGAGGCAGGGGAGTCCGGGGGCCTGTAGCAGATGCCTAAGACAGTGTTACCGAGGCGGGATGCTATTGCTACCCATATGATTTCCAGTTCACATGGAATATCCACAAGGAAAGACAAAATGTTATTATTAACTGCAATTAATACTCCGCCGCCCCTTTTGCTTATTCTGTCTTTTCGGTAAATTTGAAATCCGTTGCTATCAGGCAGAAGTTCCTCGTCAGCGATATCTGGACGCAACCACGTTTCCGTTAGAAGTAGTATATTACAGTTGCTATTATCAAGATATGAGCAGAGTTCGGTGCGTTTAGGAAGAAGGCTGCGTATGTTAGTGAATGTCAAATGGAGAGGTGGGCTTGGAATGCTATCTATAGGCGACTGGATCGGGTTTTTGGTAACACGTGCATTGCTTCGGCATCTTAGCTATCGTGAGACTTCTATTACTTGGTCAGTGTCAGAGTCGTACATGTATACTGAATCACCCATGCGCAGTTCGTCTACGCTGAGCTTGTAGGCCGTTTTTTTAGATTTGGCAAATTCCAAGAGCTTTTTCCTGGCGAGCCGCGTTTGTAGTGAAAAGTCCTCACGCACTGCATAATCGGTGTCTTTAAACTTCTTTCCGTTTTCGAGAATAAGTTGTTTATCCTTAAAATATGTAAGTTTTACTATGATTGGCCTGCATTTCTCAGTCTGAAACTGCCCTAGACGATGCGATCTTTCAATTTGTGTAGATTGAAGATTAACCCCTAGTTTTTCGGAACAGAGATTTATAACTTTATTTTCTGCTGTCGACCATGTTTCAGACATCTCGTCCGGAATGCCAAAAAACAGCAGATTGGATCGCCTAAGTCTGTTTTCCGCGTCTTCACACCTCGATTCGATTTTTCGAAGCTGTGCGCCAATAGTACCTGACATATTCGGTCCGGACTCGGATGCTGCCGAAACCTGCTCAATCTTACGTTCCGCCATATCAACTTCGACTGTGCGAATCCTTTCAGATAGTTGCTTCAGCTCGACGTCAACACAGGCACGCCAGTGCTTAAGCGCAGTCAATTCGCTCCGAATGTCGTTTTGACCTCATTCTATTCTTTGTACCGTAGCGAGCACAGTTGACAGTACATCCTCGTTTCCGGGGTTGGGACCAGGGTTTGTCTCCACGTCGCCGCAGAGCATCAAGAGCAGGTTACTAACGCCGTGAGCGGCTTTGCCGTCAAGCAATCCTAGCACATCACACAACAGCTCAGGGCACGACACCGCAAAGAAACAACGATTGCTGGATCTAACGCAACGGCAAGCGTTTAGGTAACTGACCTGGAAGAAGAGGCGAGGTGAGTGCACCATTCTGAATGCGGTGTCGTGCCCCGCAGGGGCGGCTGCTGGAGGCTGCTTATATTCCCGGTGGTCATTGTGGGAAGCAAAGACAATTCGGATGTTGGCGAGCGGCAACCGGAGCAAATGAACAATGCGAATGAGCGGACGCCTCACCTTCCGCTTTCACTTTTTTTTACCGCTATGTAGAACATCCTGTGAGCATCGGCAGCGAGCTGCGGGAAGGGGCTTGCGCAGTGCATCTCGTGCACCCTCGCTCGTGCAGCACGGGTGGGACACTCTCGACACTGTGAACAATACAGTGTGTGTGGCTGCTTTTA
Organism: Amblyomma americanum; assembly: GCF_052857255.1. Taxonomy (NCBI): domain Eukaryota; kingdom Metazoa; phylum Arthropoda; class Arachnida; order Ixodida; family Ixodidae; genus Amblyomma; species Amblyomma americanum. The sequence goes on along the minus strand of NC_135497.1, from coordinate 328,211,368 downwards.
GTGCAGTAGCTCTACTCAATGCAAAAGTCGCTCACCGTTCCGTGGCTGATTTGACCTTGGTTTAACCTTGAGAAGCACAACATAGCAACAGAATGGCTTTGACAAGTTGACCTTGGCCGATTTGGACCAAAATCTATGTCCAACCATAACTGACCGTGCCCGACACGATGGCGACCAATGAATTTGGTTCGGGTAATTTCCAAAATTTTCGCCCGCGCCACCCCAGAAATTGACCTTGGCCGATTTGGACCAAAATCGATGTCCAACCATAATTTAGCATGCCCGACCCGATAGTGACCTCCAAATTTGGCCCGGGTCATTTCCAAAAATACGGCCCGCGCCATCCCCGAAATTTGACCTTGGCCGATTTAGACCAAAATCTATGTCCAACCATAACTGACCGTGCCCGACACGATGTTAACCCCCAAGTTTTGCCCGGGCCATTGCCAAAATGCTATCGCTCGAGCTTGGGTATAACCGTGGTTAAACCCTGCCTAACTTTTTCAAAAGCTCCAGCCATTAGCGGCACATTATATACGAGCAGCAGGTATGTTAGTTGATTTAACATACGGATGGCCGTACAGAGCTGTTAATTCTTACGCGTCGAAGTGGATGTGATGTGCCACAGCTGGCGCATGATCAAGTTAATTGCAGAGATATGAGAGAGGCCTTTGCCCTGCAGTGGGCATAGTCAGGTCGATGCTACCGCTGCTGCTGATGCTGAGGATATCCTAGCAGTAACCAAAACCGACGCGAAACGGGTTATGCACACATATGGCGACACTGTGCCCAAACAGGTAAGGGTCTAGTCAAGTCGTGGGGACATGGTTTGGGTCGTTTAAAGGGACACTGAGGAGGGCTCTATCAATTTTTTTTGTTAGCAAAATCTGATAGTTCGGCATTTCATGGCTTCGTTGCCGCTTGTCCGGGCGCGAAATATGCATTTATTTGAAAGCAGTTTGAATTCGAAGACGAAGAAGTTTTTCCCGCCGCTCTGATTCAAACTCAGGAAACTCTTATGACGCCACGGCAACTCTTATGACGTCTCAGAACGGAGTGACGTGACACGTGACGTAAACGCAGGCTCCGTGATTTCTGACGGCTAGCGGTGCGGTGCGCAACCTTCCTTTGCCAGCCTCAGAGATTCACGACTTCCATGAAGTAAGGAAAATTCCTCCAAGGTGGCGCCTCTTGTCCTAGGAAGTCATCACGCTTGTACTTGCGAGATTGGCCTGTGGCGGCGATACCTGTATTTTGGTTCTTGCTATTTTCTACATTACAAGAGCTTTGTTTTCAGTAAGAGTGGCGTTTTTGTGATCAGGAACTGCTATTCTATCGATACAAGTCAACTTCAATTTCTCCTCAGTGTCCCTTTAAGAGTGCTTACGCCGCAGCGAGTGGGAAACGACTGAAAAACAATTTAGTGACGGTCCCAGCTAATTCAATGGCTTATGCTGGTCGTTGCAGACACGGTAGCCCTGGACAATCCGCACGTAGTGGACCTGCGGTCGGACACTGACCAAGCGGACACCCGAGATGCGTCAGGCTATGAGAGACGCTGAGGTGGGGGACGATGTCTACAAGGAGGACCCAACCGTTTACGGTAAGCAGGGTGAAACGCAGCGGGGTAAAATACTAATGCGATGGCATTAGAGGCCCTGTCCTGTTCTCGAGTAAAACCGGCGTACGTCCGTCCGTCCGGGTAACGAAAAAACAGGTCGTAAACCTGCCATGCTGGGCAGGTGGCAACCTAGCCACCATGGAAGGTGACCATGAAATTAATTCAAATGAATTCAATGCACATGCTGCCTGCCCACCGAGGCACTGCGCATCAGTACATTGGTCGAGGGATAAACAGCGCCCTGGAGAACTATTGGTGCGACAATGAGCCTGATGGGAGCCTTGGAAGAGCAGCCTGGGTTTCATTAACCGCCACAGCACTCCGCCAGTAGTGGTATGAGGACACCCCATGATCTGTGAAGGGGAAAGAGTACTTGCATGGGAGGGATCTACAATGCTTTCGCATTATACTCTTAAGGGTATGTTAAGCGGTGGCCGAGCTTTTTTTTAAACAGCAAGAAAAAAATTCGACCGAAATTACCTCGCTATTAAATCAACCATTCAATGCGGTAGCAATAAAACGGGCTGGGCGAGGAAATTGCGAACATTTGCTGGTAAAACAGGAAAGAGTTGAGGTACGAGGGGATCTCCCGCTTTCCCCACATCCCAAAATAAAGCTTGATCTGAGGGTTGCGACAAGGTCTATACTATGAAAGTTCATCGACTATAAGTATCGCGTTATCTTCCATGGGCTTTAGGCAGATGCTATTGAGTGTTCAATTCGAGACAGCCAGACATACACGCTGCCCTGTAAAGCGCAGGATTAAAGGGACACTGAGGAGAAATTGAAGTTGGCTTGTATCGATAGAATAGCAGCTCCTGATCACAAAAACGCCACTCTTACTGAAAACAAAGCTCTTGTAATGTAGAAAATAGCAAGAACCAAAATACAGGTATCGCCGCCACAGGCCAATCTCGCAAGTACAAGCGTGATGACTTCCTAGGACAAGAGGCGCCACCTTGGAGGAATTTTCCTTACTTCATGGAAGTCGTGAATCTCTGAGGCTGGCAAAGGAAGGTTGCGCACCGCACCGCTAGCCGTCAGAAATCACGGAGTCTGCGTTTACGTCACGTGTCACGTCACTCCGTTCTGAGACGTCATAAGAGTTGCCGTGGCGTCATAAGAGTTCCCTGAGTTTGAATCAGAGCGGCGGGAAAAACTTCTTCGTCTTCGAATTCAAACTTCTTTCAAATAAATGCGTCTTTCGCGCCCGGACAAGCGGCAACAATGCCATGAAATGCCGAGGAATCAGATTTTGCTAACAAAAAAAAATGATAGAGTTCTCCTCAGTGTCCCTTTAAGTGCTGTTGTGTAAGCTTTTCAATCTATTTATACTAATGCTGTCAATTGGGTCGCTGACGTTGATACGCGCATTAGATTTATGCCTTCCCCTTTGTGTAGTGGCGAATTCTGGAGCTGGTTTTGCAACGGCTATTACTTTTTTTTTCAGGGGTATGAAATAGCATTCGTATCTTTGGCTGCACGATGGGCATGCTTCGCTGGTAGACTCGAAGCGAGTCGGTCTGAACTGACAAAGGAACCTTACTTCCTTGCTTCGAATCGAACACACAGGCTTGCGTTCTCCATCCCCGAGAAAACAAAATTGGCAGTGGCTTAACTTAGCTAAGCCTGGAATTCAGCGAAAAGCAAGGACGCTTGCTAAGCGTCTGAGGCTCGTTCATGGCGACTCCGCTGCCCGCTCGCGACAGCCGTTCTATGTACCACACGACCACGTGGCTATGACGTGGTATCACGGGGTCTTACGACACCCCTATCGGATGTCATCACGTGACCTCACATCCCACTATTGGATGTTCTTAAGGTCAAAGGTCATCCCAAAGGTCACCCAATGCCAAAGGCCAAGATCAAAAATTAGAGGTCATTTCAAGGTCAGAAGTTAAAGGTCAACTAAAGGTCAATGGTCAAGGGTTTGACGCCGTAACTGTACCACATATGGTCATACACGGCTAACGTGGTTGGGCTGAAGGTAGTTGAAGGTCATTCTCCGGCCTACGCGACGACTGCTTTACCTACAGAAGTGAAGCTTTTCGCTTCAAAAAAATACATATTAAGGCACAGGAAGCCGATCTTTGGAATTCACCTTAACTAATTTACCTTAACGCAGAACTCGCATCTCTCTCTAAGTCGAAGCTCTCCACCAGCTGCGCGGGTGCAGGTACAAAGACGTGCCTCTTCGCAAGCGGCCTCTCGGGGGAAGCAAAACACGAAATTCACGTACTCTGTACAATGTCAGCGAGAAACAGGACGAAAACACTCGTTAAAACGAATCCTTCCTTCATGGAACAAATACACAGGCTCTTGCTGTGACACACTTCAAGCGTCACCCAGTATTCATACCCAAAAATTGTGGACAAAGGCATTTTTGAGCGGGGAACAGTTTATGAACGAAATTTCTCTTTCCACCCTCCACCACGAAATCTGAAGCCTCACTCCTTCCACTGACTCTGTCCGCACCGTCAGCAAGCATGTCTCATGGGTGCCGGGCTGTTGACTGCCATTCTCCTTCCTCTCCGCCGGGGGGGGGGGGGGGGGAGGGGTGGCCTGTAGCGGCACTATCATCGTCAGCAGCGCTACGCCGCCTCGGCTCGTAACATAGCGCTCGCGCTGGCTACGTGGGGCCACGTGCGGCGTAGAATAAATACAGTTGATTCCTGGTTCCCGGCCTGTTCGCTTGGTCCGCGTCGCGCTCCGTTAATTTGTAGATGACGAAGTCAATGTCCCTCTACACAAGTCTATCAATGTGTCACATGTTGATGAGTGTGAGCAAAGGGTGGGGGGGGGGAGAAAGAGTAACTTCCTCAACCAGTAAAAAAACGAAGGCACTGCAAAAGGAACAGTTCAAGAACTGCAGTACATGTCGCATAAACTGGTGTAAGGGCCGCACTTTTGTTTTTAAAATGCAGGAGGGAATATTGAAGTTGCGGCCCATACAATAAGTACCAAAAAGGGTATAACAGCATTTTTTAATAAATTATCTAGGCCAAAAAAGGGGTCCGATCCATAAGCGGGGTAAGCTAAAATTGAAAAAAATCATTTTTACTTTTCTACCAATCTTGAATGACAAAACCTTGGAGAATATCTTTTGAGTGGGCACGCTTTAATGCCATTTAGCAGGACAAAAATAGCCCGGATCGCAAAACTGAGTGGTGAGCGGGTTTGGCTGATCTCCTTGGAGCTTGCCGTCACCCGCATTGCTGCTGCAAAAAATGACGTCCAATGTAAAACTAGTAGTTTCACTCAGTCGAGCTGATTGTTCAACAAGAGTTAGGCAGAGAAATAATTGGCATGGTGTGTTTTATTGAACGCCAGCGCGTTTTACCCTGTGCCCTTCTCGTTCATTCCGAGGCCATTTCGATGGCCCACTGCGACCAGCGGAGACAAGAGATTCTGGTGGGCGACGTCTCGCGCATCTTTATCAATGAGCAAGGAGGCGCGGCACATGCATGTGCAAGGGGCGCTCGAAGCATCATCATCATCATCATCATCATCATCATCATCATCAGACTAACTACGCCCACTGCAAGACAAGGGCCTTACCTTTATCCCAATGAATAACCCTGTACTGTGCTGCCTGTGGCCCCCTTATCCCGGCAGACTTCTTATTCTCATTCACCCACCTGACCTTCTGCCGCCCTCTGCTACGCTTGCCTTCTCTCGGTGTCTATTTCGGTGCCCCACACTTCAAACAGAAAGGAGCAAAAAGAGAGTAAGCAATTCTCTAGCGCACTCCCTTGCACAAAAGGGAGCGAACTAGAGTGCTTACTCCCTTTTGACTCCCGTGTATACAGACGTATACGTGTTTACAGTGTAAATGACCAATAACAATAACAATAATGGCTCTGATAGCAGAGACTAGTATCTTCAGAGTCAAAATGTAGGACTGCACCGCTCCCTTTGGTGTAGTGTCGCCGAGTCGCTACCTTGTAATCCACACCGTGTTCGCTCGTGTATGTGTGTGCACGTCTTGAGCGTATTTTTCTTCTACGGGCAAGCATTTTGATGGCCATTATATAGGTCAAAAGCGGATGCGTTTTGAATATGTAAAGCAGTGCTGTCGGAAGCGGCGGATTATATCCTCCTCGTGTAAGTGCTAGTCTAAGACGGTTCCCAGGACAATGTTTTAGTGTTGGTAGCATTAGAAGCCAGGGCCAACATTCGTCTTGGGTTGTAAAATTCTCCCTTTTGCTGGAAAGAACCGACGTCCCCAGACCGGAGCATTCCCATTGGGAGGAAGAAGATGACGTCACCAGACGGGAGCGTTCAGACTGGCTATAGGGAAGTGACGTCATCAGAGCGGAAGTGGCATCGATACCGTAAAGCATCAACAGCTGCTAGCGCTAACACATTGCCAACACACAACAATGAAACTAGGTGTCCCCTTTATTTTATGGACTTGAGCTCTTCTTTTTAGATGTACCCTCCTCACCGTCCTCGCTTCATCACCTTTTGACAATTGAGCACCCTTGGACGCTCCAGCAGTTAAGTGAGATATTCAGAACTTAATCAAGGGGGACAAACCGAAGAAGGCCACTTGACCAATGCATTACCGTACATACCTGCTGGAGCAGATCCCCCCGCCTGTTGCACTTCAATATAACCACGTCGCCACTGTAGCTCGGATTGTGAGTCGCTTTATTAGAAAGAGTTTCTCCCCACAGGTGGCGGGGGTTCATAGCTGGGATGTACCCATCAGAAGGACAGCCGCCTCCTTCTGGAGGACCTGAAGCCCCGCGTCAGATACAGGGACTTCCACTACTGCCCCAGGATTTCGCTGCTTTGCCTCGAGAACACGCACAACTTCTGCGGGGGCACCGTCCTACCCCTGAACTACATGGAACAGGTGCGACAACTAGGTGCTTCCGGTCAATGCCAATACGGCGCCGCTTCTCAAACCGTTGTCCGCAGACTGTTGGCGGACATCCTCTGCGACATCCTTAGGGAGCGAATTCCGAGAGTATTCTTCAGTTACACTTCTGCTTCTGCACTTATGAGGCTCGAAAGTACAATTGTGCATATCCTTGAGGCCTACAGGTCAAAGTATACCGTGTGCTTGCATCGACGTGGTTTGTGCATGGCTGTTCCTAAGCAGTCATTGCTGGATTCATTTCTCCTCGGATTTATTATTTATTAAAAGAGGGCCCGTGCTTCTTGTTACATGAATATAAGGACCCCGGTGCGACCATCTGTCGGCATTGTCATCAGAGTTTTTTTTAGCGAAAGCTTCACTACGCTAGGTTTTCAACGGGGCAGAGTCAGTTCAGTCATGTGACAGGTTTCACGTGGTGTCACGTGACAGGTCATGTGACCTACTGACGTCTTCACAATCTGCCCACCGTGGCAGATCTTGTTGCCTCTTCAGGGCTCCCTTCTTTCTTCTACGGTGACACGGTGAGGCCGTTGCACGTGTTGGGAGTTTGGCCAGGTGTTTTTTATTCCTCAATGTCAAAGTCAATGTATTGGTCAATGTCCCCCTAGGCCTCGTGCAATATATTTAGCTTCCCCGGGTGGGGGTCCGGCTCCCTGGTTCGATAGCCTGCCGGCCCAAAGTTTGCCCTTGGATTCTTTCGGTCGAAATGGCGTCAGTGACATCCCAGTGGCGCTTGTACCCATTGGAGACGGGGCCCTAAAATTGAAAAAAATTTAAAATTATCCAGGAGCAGTTGAAGGCTGTTACCAGCCGCCACCTGGAAATCTCTGAAGTGCGCCCTTTCGGCCGTAGGGGCATTCTGTGCCGATCCTCGGATGTGCAGTGCGTGTCGGAGTTTCTGCGCTGCACATCCTTCGCATCATTTCCACTAAATCATTTTATTCTAGAGCAACTGGCATGTTCAAAAGAGATCATCCGCGACGTGGACCCATAGGCCTCTCCTCAGGAACTACTTGACGACTTTCAGGACGCTGGTATCGGCGTGTTATCAGTTTACCGCTGCACCAGAGATGCTAATGGCTCACATGTGCCGACAGAGTCAGTGACTGCAACGTTTGCAGGATCTTCATGCCCGTCTGAGCTTAAGGTTTGGCCCATAGTGTACCGAGTCGACCCGCTATATCCTCGTCCGTTGCAATGCAGGAACAGCTGGCGCTTAAGTCATAGCAGCAAAGCTTGCAAATCTGCGACGCGTTGCCGACTATGCGGGTAGAACCATTCCGCAGACCTCTGCTCATCTGAGGGTCCTATTTGCATGCTCTGTGGCGGCATTCATCCGGCTGATGATGCTGGCTGTCCCAAACGTTCAGATGAGCAGAATGTTCTGGACATCATTTAACAGAGAAGGTGCTCTAGAGCTGATGCTTATGCACAATTAGACCGGAAGAGGCAATTTTATGCGGGTCTTGCAAGGTCATTTGGTTCTGAGGCACAGGGGTTGCTGAGAAAGTTTGTGGTGCCAGCTGTCGAGAAGGCGCTTGCAGTTATTGTGGACCGTATGCTGACTACATTCACTGAAGCTCTATCCCAGGGCATTTCAAGTCACGTTGCTCATTCAACTGCTGGCCTTCCAGTTCTATGAACTATGTCCTTCCCATAGCCTCCCTGGTGTCTCTCCCCTGGCTCCTATTCCTGCTGCGTCCTAGTCTGTGCCTGTACGTGGCGCCGGGGATACAAGCCTTTTTACCGTTTGCACTACGGACGTCGAGATGGCGAATCCTTCCCAGAAGCGTCGAGCTCCTTCCTCTCCGTCGAAGTCTGCCCTCCCAAACAACAAAAGCAAGAAAGGTTCCCCCAGTAATCCACATAAAACTGATGTGTTAAAGGAGGCTGTCACAGCCTCTCTGCTTTTACAGTAACAATGGCGAGGTTAAAAGTACTACAGTGGAATTGCCGTTCAGACGTATCTTCGTTTCACGCTTTACAGAACCTTGTCTCACAATTTGACACAGACATAATCTTACTTCAAGAAACTTGGCTTACTCCTATTAGGTCATTATCTCTCAAAAAGTTCCGGGTATTCCGAGCCGATCGCAATTGCGGCCGGGGTGGTGGCTTGCTAACATTAATTTCTTCTAAATTTGTTCATCGGGTGCATGTGTCACATCAAATTCAAAGACCTGACTGCGAATTGTTGGCTGTTGATATCGCAGTTCCACAGTGTACTCCCCTTACCGTTGCTAATGTTTACGTTCCTTCAGGTGTCAAAGCACAGATCATTAAATGATCTTTTGCGGTCTAACAATAGAGGGGTGTTTGCTGGTGATTTCAATTTTCATCACGCAATTTGGGGTTTTCGTACTGATGCATGTGGGCAGCTGGGCAGCTTATTTGGTCATGGATGTCGGCAAGGGACGTGCGTTGCTGCAAAAGTCCAGGAGTTACTTTCTTGCGTTCCTTTTCTCGGTCTGTCATTGACTTAACATTAGTTATTAACGGGGTTTATTCGTTTTCTATAGTGGATTGTGGTACTTCCAGTGAAAACTTTCCGATATCTTTCACAATAGCAGCTTCTCCCCTCAGGGCGACTGCTTCTCCACAAACTTAACATTAGCAGTGAACGGGGTTTATTCGTGGTCTACAGTGGAGTGTGGTACTTCCGGTGATCACTTTCCGATATCTTTCACAATAGCAGCTTCTCCCCTCAGTGTGACTGCTTCCCCACAAAAATTCGTAAACCGCACACTTTTAAAAAACTTGTGCAGTCCTCTTTCACCTTCACTGCATCATCTGTTAACTTGGATCGCGCTAACCAAGTTCTCTATTGCGTGTTCACGGTGCAGTCTACGGTCAAAAACAAGCAACCCTCCCTGGGGTGGATTGATAAGTGTGAGAGTGCATATCGACTTAGAAAAGCTGCCTGGAAAACCCTCGGTCATAGCCACTGCCCGCGGAATTGGATAAATTACTAATTTTTCGCTTCTGCATTTAAAAGGACCATTGGTAAGGAGAAGGAGGAGTACGATGCGAATTTGAACAGCTATCTATCAAGCCCAAATAAGCGCAAAGCTTTATACCGATTCATGGAACGAAACCATAATACGCCGTCCTCTCATGTTATAGAGTCAGTGGTGTTACCACCCCAGGATGCAAAAAAACAACTTGACCAGACAGCACAAGGCCTTGCTCTGCGCTTTCAAGCGCGGTTGGTGGTTCCATTCGTCCTACCCCCTCCGCGCGCAGACTTTATTGCGATTGCGCCCTCTGAATTATTTTCCATTGCTCCTGGCCTCAAACCTCCAGCTCCCGGATGCGATGGGATCTCTATCGGTATGTTGAAGTCTATTGCGGATGAATTTACCTCGGATGTATTGCATATGGTTAATATGTCCCTGAAGACAGCTTGGCACTCTCCTGGATGGAAAATTGCGAAAATAATCTTACTTCTCAAAAATACAACAAAGGGTTTTGTATTTGATAATATTCGGCCGATTTCCCTCTTGCCTAATTTAGTTAAACTTATTGAACGCATTGTTCACAGCCGTCTTACAGATCACGTCCTTGCAATAGAAGCCTTCAGTGCTTCTCAGATGGGGTTTCGTCGGGGTGCTCGATTTGAATCGCACATTTAGATTTGGAAAGAAGAATTAGGATTGCAATGAAGAAGGAAGAGGTCGCGGCTTTAGCCACTTTGGATATCGCTAAAGCATATGACAGCCTAGAGCATTCAATAATATTGAACAAGCTTGACGAAATTCGGCCGCCGTTTTATATTCTTGCATGGGTTCAGGAATTCCTAAAAGATATGCGTTTCTTCTGTTCTGACGGTTCCTTTACTTACGAGACTTTTTCACGGACTAAGGGCGTGCCTCAGGGTTCGGTACTGTCTCCTTTTATTTTTAATATACTTTGCGGGATATACCAATTCAAGGTGACGTCAAAGTGTAAGTGTATGCGGACGACATCGCCTGTTTTGCTTCTGCTAGAGACATTCACTTGCTTTACTAGCTTTTGCAGGCCTCATTTAATTTAGTCTCATTTAATTCTCATCGTGAACAAATATTTCGTTCTCGTTTTTCCTCCAGCGTCTCCTCTTTATATCTGTCTACAGTATTGTGGCGCCCAAATCCCTCCAGTTGAGTCCTTAAAGTACCTAGGTGTAATTTACTACCCTCATCTAGACTGGCGACCTCATATCAGAACTATAATCATCAAAGGTGAGCGAGCTCTTTGTCGCCTGAGGCGAATCAGCAATAAGAAATTCGGAATGCGCAGAGACGCTCCCTTATTTCTCTATAAGACTTACGCAAGACCAATTCTGGGGTTCGGTTACGTTCTGTTCTCCGGTTGTCCTAAATACAAAATCCAACCTCTGGTTCTTTTGAAGAGGCGCGCTCTACAGCTTTGTCTGGGTTTACCAAAATCAGTGGCGAGTTGTGTCCTCTTTCTGGAAGCTCGCATACGGGACTTGAACTCTCGCTTCCAGCTTCTTACAGTGCGCACCTTCTTCCGGGGACTTGAGGCAATGCCTGGAGTGGCTCCTCCAGTTTTTTTTACTAACCCAGCTTTGTTTATAGATAAACATTGGCCGCTTTACAAACTGCCTCAATTTGTGTTTACTGACCACCTTTTGCCCAGGATGGCAGTCTCGCTTAGGTCTGTGCAATGCGTCAGCAGTTTTCAGGCTGCACCAAGCTGTTTGCTTCGACCATACGCAGCCGCTATATGCAAAGCACTTATCTGCCAATGTGCTAAACGGTCTCCTGGAGGAATATCTGTTTCAGTATTCGAGCCATGCTGCAATTTTCACAGATGCCTCTCAACAAGGCGAAAAGGCAGCAGTAAGCGTTTATTCCCACACACTAGATTGGAGTTATTCTCTCCGGACCCCTGATTACACACCAATTTTCGCTTCTGAATTTCTCGCTATTGGTTCGGCCCTTCAAAAAGTTCCCCGCAATATTTCTCAAGTTATCATTATCTCGGACTGCCTCTCAGTCTTGGCTGCACTAGAAAGTTCGGCAACTAGTCTCCTGTACCGATTCCTAATGTACTTTGTGCCACGTCATGTCCTAGAGGTGCGCTTTCAGTGGATCCTAGGGCACTGTGGCGTTACTTCAAATTCGATGCCCGATTTCTTAGCGAAATCAGCCATCAATGGGCCATTTGCCCATGTCGTTACGAACCTCACCCTTCTGGCCACGTCCCGTTATGAACTTTACCTAATACACCATTACCTGAGCCCATCCTTGGTACAGCGCATTTCGAACATTTGAAATTCCCATAGAACATACGTTCCTGCGCATCAAGACAATGTGAGGTTTCCATGACACTGTTGCGCTGTAGGATTCCTTGCCTTCATCTATATTTAGGCCGTTCTGGGTTCACGCCGTCGATTCTATGTGTCATTCGGGGACGTTGAAACGATAGATCATTTCATCCTGTGTTGCCGGCGGTTTGCACGGCAGAGAATTCAGTTTTTGCAAAATCCTCTCGCTCAATTAAGGTTGCCGTTTACTCTTTCCGTCCTCCTCCCGTTAGGTGGAACCGTCAAAGGGCATGCCATTAGGCAGGTGTGTCAGCTTCTTCACAAGTATATCATTGAAACCGGGAGATTTTTGTGTTAACTTCTCGATGCCTTTACTTTCCTCTCAAAATTAGTTTCTTTTGATCAATTCGTAAAATTTAGTTATTCTACTCGCACCGCTTTGTTTCCTTGATTTTCATTCCAAATTCCTCAAGCTCTCTCAAAATTCTTGATTTTCTTTTTCTCTCAGAGTCCTATTTATGAGCCGCTTGAGATAAACCTGGATGAGATTTTTCGTGTTTGGATCTGCACCAAACCCTGGCCAATCCACCACCGTGGGTATGTGCCATCGTATTTGAAGAAACAACAACATCCTCGGTGATTGTAACGCTCTTGCAGGTTCGCAAAGGGGACAGGTCCTTGCTGGCTGCTGCTGTTCTCTGCTTCTCCTGGTGGTTCCGACTTGTTCATCATTGGTGAGGCCGTACTACGTTGGCGGTTTTGGCCAAGGCGTAGGATAAGATGCAGTTCATGCGAACCTGAGGGCGTGTTTTTGCTGAGAGATGTCGTTGACCTCTCCAGGTGGAGGGTTGACAGCTTGGTTTGCCAGCTTGCCAGCCCAAAGCCTGCCGCTTGAGTCCTTAAAAAATAGCATTGATGCAATTGCCGTGGCTGTCGTCCCAATCGGTGAGGGTGCGATCAAAATGAAAACCCCCAACTAATTCAACAATAGCTAAGATCATTGACAGCCCACTATCTGCAGATCTCTGAAGTGCATCATCTTCTTTCACTCCCTCCTTTATCCCTTCCCTTACGGCGCGGTTCAGGTGTCCAAAGATATATGAGACAGGTACTGCGCCATTTCCTTTCCCCAAAAACCAATTATTAATTATTATTATTATTTGGCGGTAGAGGCATGGTGTGCAAGTACTCGGACATCGCTTGTGTTGCAGACTTGCTTCAGTGCAAAATTTTCAGCTCACTACCGGTTAAAGCATTCATTCCCGAACAGCTTGCATGTGTCAAGGGTATTGTACGTGGTATTGACCAAGCACCTTCTCCGCAAGAAATTCTAGAAGAAATACAGGATGTAGGAGGTGGGGTCCTTTCAGTCTACCGCTGCAGTAGAGAGGTAAACGGCTCGCATGTTGCAACTGAGTCTGTAATAACAACTTTTTCTGGCTTTTCCCTGCCTGATGAACTAAAAATTTGGCCGATTGTCTACAATGTGGACACTCTACATCCCCGCCCTCTTCAATGCACCAACTGCTGGCGGTTCGGACATAGCGGCAAAGCATGGAAGTCGGAGACACGCTGCCGTTTATGTCGAGAAGGTCATTCTGCTGATAATTGCACCTCATAGCAGCGTCATTGTTGCCTCTGCAGCAACATCCACTCAGCTGATGATGCCTACTGCGCAAAACGTAGTGAAGAGCGTAGCTTGTTGGATATTATCAAAGAGAAGCGGTGCTCAAGAGCCGATGCTTACGCTGTTCTTAACAGGAAAAAAGACTCATACGCTAGCCGTGTGCGCGCTTCTGTTGGGAACATTGAATCCAACTTGACTGCCTCAATTGTGACCTCAGTAGAAAAAGCCCTTAATAATGTGGTTGCCGGAATGTTAAACACTTTTTCTGAGGCGTTGGCTCAGTTTGTTGCAGTTCAATCTGTGACACCATCAACATCCATTCTGGCAGCAACGCCTGCATCTGTTTCAGCTTGTGCAGCTAATGCTACCCGCTCAATATAACCTCCTGATGCTCCCCAGGTCTCACCTAACATCTCTGTTCCTAGCATTGCGTGTCGCACCGACATCTGCACAACAGATGTCGAAATGTAGTGCGCTACGCAGAAGCGCCATGCTTCCTCGTCACCATCTAAATCTAGTTCTGGACAGATGAAAGCTAAAAAAGGACCACCCAAACTTCTTCCCCATGTTGATATCCTTAAAGAGGCGATTTATGCCTCTTCAATTGGTCAATAATCATGGCAGGTATAAAAGTGTTACAATAAAATTGCCGCTCCATATTTTCTTCTCTTCCAGATCCAGAATTACCTATTCGCAAACATAAACCTATGTTGTGCTTTTACAAGAAACGTGGTTATCACCTTATAAATCCTTTTCAAAGAGAAACACCACATGAGCATATATTGTCACCGACAAACGGGCGAAGCAATCAAACGAGGTTTAATTAGACGTGCTGGGAGTGCAAGACAGCAGGGAGCTCGAGCAAGGAAGAAGACGAATACCCTATCCCCTCGAGTGCGCAAGGCATGGCAAGTCCCATCTAAAACAGTTCGGCCGTGGTATGGCGCCACTGGATTGCTGGGTACTGTGGCATTACTGCCCCTCTCTGAAGGGCAACGACTCGGTGCCGCAACAATGAGAAGCAGGAAGGCAAGGGACGGCGAATGTTCCGGCGGCTGGTGTAGACACGCCTGAAGAGCTAGCGGGATGGTACGGCTCCTTCCGTGCGACATGGACGACTTCGGTGGTCGGCCGTCTAGAGGAGCGAACTGTACCCTGGGAAAGAACCTCATTCAAAAAAACAGCGCGAACAGACGGGGACTAGACGAAGAATACACAGTCTAGTCCCCGTCTGTTCGCGCTGTTTTTTTGCATTATGTATCACCAACTCGCCCGCTTATCTATCCTGTTGAAAGAACCTCATAGTTCACCTCACTGACTTGGCGGAGTACCTCGTAGAGGCCAAAATATCGACGTAGAAGCTTTTCGGAGCACCCACGCATGCGTATTGGGCTCCAAACCCAGACTTGTTCGCCGGGCTGGTAACTAACAGCTCGGTGGTGGAGGTTATAGCGGCGAGCGTCGAGGGCTTGCTGGTGCCAGATGCGCTGTCGGGCGAGTTGCCGGGCGGCCTCGGCGTGACGAAAGAATTGGGCAGCACCCATAACAGATGAGGTACTACTAGTCGGGAGCAGCATGGCGTCCAGCATGGTTGTGGTTTCGCGACCATGCGCTAAACGAAATGGAGGGAAGCGTGTAGAGCAGTGTTATAGGCAAATGTGACGTAAGGGATAATGGCGTCCCAGTTGCGGTGGTTTGCGTCAACATACATGGAAATCATGTTGGCGATTGTCTTGTTGAGCCGTTCGTTCGTTTGAGGGTGGTAAGCGGTTGTCTTGCGGTGACTGTTGCCGCTCAGGCGCATAACCTCCTGCGTAAGGGCCGAGGTGAAGGCCGTTCCTCTGTCAGTTAAAACGATGGCGGGTGCACCGTGACGAAGCACAATATTTTGAACGAAAAAGTTCGCAATTTCGTCAGCGGTACCACGAGGGAGAGCTTAAGTTTCACAGTACCGGCTGAGGTAGTCGGTGGCGACCACAATGTAACGGTTACCCAGCGAGGACTCAGAAAATGGGCCGAGTAAGTCCATGCCGACTTGGTGGAAGGGGACTTGAGGCGGATCAATAGGCTGCAGTAGTCTGGCTGGCATAGTCGGCGGCGTCTTGCGACGTTGGCACTCGCGGCAAGTTCTGACGTAACGCTGGACAATTGCAGCAACCCTGGGCCAGTAGTACTTTTGGAGTATCCGCGCCAAAGTGCGGGAAAAACCCAGGTGACCAGAAGATGGGTCATCGTGGCACGCCTGCAGGACTTCGTCGCGCAATGCCGCAGGTACGACGAGTAGATAGGCAGCTTCTGTCGGGTTGTAGTTTTTTCGTATACAGAACGCCATCGCAAAAACAGAATGATGACAGTCCACGTGAGAAGATTTGCGGGGGCGACGCAGCGCTTCTTTCAAGATACTCAATGAGAGGCCGTAGTTCAATGTCGTCCATTTGGTGTTGCGTGAGGATGGACGTAGAGATGGCGCAGAGAGAAATAGAATCGTCGTCGGGATAAACTCGGTTATCCTCGATAGGAGCACGAGACAGACAGTCGGCATCACTGTGCTTCCTACCGGACTTATAAACGATGGTGACATCGAACTCTTGAAGGCGAAGGCTCCAGCGTGCAAGCCGTCCCGAGGGGTCTTCGAGGTTCGCCAGCCAACAAAGCGAATGGTTATCACTGACGACTCTATAAGGGCGGCCGTATAAATACGGGCGAAATTTGGTCACTGCCCACAGAATTGCCAGGCATTCTTTTTCAGTAGTGGAATAGTTCGCCTCCGAGCGTGAAGAAGTGCGGCTTTCGTATGCGATGACACGTTTGATACTATCCAGCCACTGCACAAGGACCGCACCGAGGCCGATGTTGCTGGCGTCGGTGTGCAGTTCAATGTCGGCTGATTCATCGAAGTGGTCAAGGATGGGCGTACTCTGGAGACGAGTACGGAGGTCTTCGAAGGCCTGTTGTTGCTCCTGGCCCCAGAGGAACGATTCGGCATCTTTCGTGAGGCGGGTGAGGGGCTCAGCGATCTGGGAGAAGTTCGGCACAAAACGCCGATAATAGGCGCAGAGACACAGAAAGCGGCGCACACTGCTGCGCTTATCGGTTTGCACGGGAAAAGCAGCGACGGCGGCTGCCTTATCGGGTTCAGGGCTGACTCCCTTAGCGCTCACGTTGTGGCCGAGAAACTTCAACTCCTGGAAGGCGAAGTGACACTTTTCGGACTTAAGGGAAATACCGGCCGAACGAACTGGTGCGAACACAGCGCGCAGGCGCCTCAGGTGCTCTTCGAACGTGGCGGAGAAGATGACAACGTCATCTAGGCACACTACGCAGGACTTCCATTTTAGATCGGCAAGCACGGTGTCCATCATCCGCTGAAAGGTAGCAGGAGCCGAGCACAGGCCGAAAGGAAGTACCTGGAATTCGTACAGACCATCCGGTGTAATAAAGGCGGTCTTTTCCCGGTCGCATTCGTCCACCTCGATTTGCCAATAGCCACTGCGTAAATCTAGAGACGAGAAGTACGTGGCGTGGCGTAACCAGTCCAGGGAGTCATCAATGCGTGGCAGAGGATAAACGTCTTTTATGGTGACGTTGTTCAGACGCCTGTAATCAACACAGAACCGTATGGTTCCATCTTTCTTTGCTACTAGAAGCGACGCCCACGGGTTCGTCGACGGTTGTATCACGTCGTCTTGGAGCATTTCTTGAACTTGGCGGCGAATGGCATCCCGTTCCTTCGAAGAGATCTGATAAGGCGGCTGGCATAACGGTCGTTGGTTTGCGTCAACTATAATGCGGTGCTTCATTAGCGGAGTCTGCCCAACCTTCGAGGTCGAGGCAAAACAGTCGCGTAAAGATTCGATAATGCTCTCGAGGCAGCCTTTCTGATTAGACGGGAGGTTCGGGTTCACGTCGGTTTTTATGGGAGTGGTCGGTGCCTCCACTGATGCCGGGATTTCGGACAGCGAGTGCTGTCCCGCGAATTCGCTAAGTTCTTCGAAATACGCTATAGCTGTTTTGCCAGGCAAACACTGGGGTTCAGAACCAAAATTGGTCACTAAATGTTCGGTTCGCCCACAGTTCAATTCAATAATTCCGCGAGCTACACACAGAAGCAGTGAGATGTTGGTTTCAGCGATGCCACGAGTGCTGGGGCTGTGATCACACTCGACGGTAACAAACATGCTGGCTCTGGACGGGATCAATACGTCGTCGTCACAGACGCATAACTTAGCCCTGCGTGGCTCGGTATCGTCGTCGACAGGGCCTTGGATGGAAAACGACACAATTAGCTCCTGGAGGTTGATAAGGGCACCGTACTCCTGAAGGAAATCCAAAACGAGTATGAGGTCTTTGGAGCACTCGGGTAACACAGCAAAGCAGCCAGGGAAAGTAACACCGCGGATCTGGATTCGCGAAGTGCAGACACCGATCGGAGTTACTACGTGGCCACCAGCTGTCCGGATCTGCGGCCCAGACCAAGAAGTCAGAACCTTCCTCAAGGCCGTGGCTAACCGTCTGCTCATTACAGAAAAATCGGCGCCGGTATCCACGAGTGCGGTAACGTCGTGGTTGTCGGCGGATACCGGCATTTCGGCGGAGACCAGTCGGTCGGAGCGCGTCGTCGAGGTCGTCGGTTCAGGTCGTTGTCGGTCGGAGCATCGCGGCGGATCACCGGTTGGAGGCTCTTGACTCGGTCCTGTAGCGGCAGCCCTACCCGCGGAGGACGCCGTCTTCAGTTTTCCCGACGTGGGGACGTGCCTCTGAACTGGCCAGAGGATGATGGGCGGCCGGGCGAAGAGAACCGCCTTGGGGAGGGATGGCGATCGGGACTGGCGTAGCTTCGAGGTCGAAGATTGCACGTTATCAGCCAAGTACTGCTCGATATCACGTGGTCTTTCACCGTAGCGTGGTCGAGGTGCGTCAGGTGAAATACCCCTTAAACCCATTCTGCGGTAAGGGCAGTGGCGGCGGATGTGGCCGGGCTCCCCGCAGAGGTAACAGAGCGGCCGATTGTTTGGCGTACGCCAAACGTGCGCTTTGCTCACGGGTGGCCTGAACTCCTGCTGCACGGAGGGTACAGTTGCGACTGGCTCCTGCAGGTATGGCACAGGAGCGACGGGGAAAAAGGCTCGCATCACTGGCCCGGGACTTCGTAGCACCTCGCTGTACGTCATAACGGAGGGCGCCGGGTGTGGAGCTGGGGGTGGCTGCACAACTCGTCGGATTTATTCGCGGACCACGTCCGTTACGGCAGCGGCGCTGACCTGTGGAGCTTCAAAGCAAAGTTTCGCCAGTTCTTCGCGCATAAGGCTTCTTACAAGCTCCCGAAGATCCTCGGCGGGCAGCGACGTAGGCGTGTACTGGGAAGCGGCTGCTACAGTAGCCTGACGTCCGTAGTGGGCGCCTCGTTACTGCAGAGAGCGCTCGATACCCATTGCCTCCTTGGTGAAGTCGGACACTGTTCGTGGCGGGTCACGGACCATTCCGGCAAATAGCTGCTCTTTTACGCCACGCATGAAGTGGCGTACCTTCTGGGCTTCGTGCATAGCCGGGTCGGCCCGATTCAACAGTCGCGTCATGTCCTCTATGAACATCGCGACCCTCTCATTCGGCTGCTGTGATCTTGAGCGCAGTGCGATTTCAGCCTTTTTTCGTTCGCTGGTGTTGAACGTGGCTAAGAGCTCTCGGCGAAAGATCTCCCGGTTAGTGAAGGAAGCTTCGTGGTTCTCATACCACGTCTTGGCCGAGTCCTGTAGTGCGAAGTGCACGTTCCGCAATTTGCGCTCGCCGTCCCTCTCGTTGAAGCCCGCCACACGATCAAAGCTGGCCAACCAGTCTTCGACGTCTTCAAACCTCTTACCGTGGAATGATGGGGGCGACCGAGGCGTGTGAAGGACGAACGGCGGGGCATTCCCGGAATGCGGACTTGTCTGGCTAGCCGTAGCGGACGTCATGGCCCTTGCTGGTCTTGCGAGTTGTTCGAACTCTGGCTGTAGACCTCGCAGGCGGCGGCTCGCCTTGTGGACTGGTGTTGTAGACACGCGTTGAGAACTGACGTCAAGAGCGTCCTCGAGGTCAGCGTACATGGACCGTTACCCAGCGGTTCCATCAAATATGTCACCGACAAACGGGCGAAGCACTCAAACCAGGTTTAATTCGACGTGCTGGGATTGCAAGACAGCAGGGATCTCGAGCGAGGAAGAAGACGAATCCCCTAGCCCTTCGAGTTCGCAAGGCATGACAAGTCCCATCTAAAACAGTTCGGCCGCGGTATGGCGCCACTGGATTGCTTGGTACTGTGGCAATATTACAAGAATACTTAACCGTAAACGAAAAATACAGGGAATATACAGCATTTTATACTGATGGATCAAAATCTCCACACTACGTCGCAAGTTCTGCGGTTTAAAATAATTGAGAAAAACAGTACGGCTGCCTGAGTACGCATCAATTTTCAAGGCAGTGTGTTACGCAGTCTGTGAGCTGTAGAAAAAATTATAAATGAGCACATTGTGAATAGCATCATTTACACTGATTCTCTGAGCGTACTCACCTCACTTCACCATAAAAACACAGTTAGACCACTAATCGGTGACATCATTCATATCATAAGAAGAGCTAGAACACAGGGAGAAGACAAAAATTTTGCTGGGTGTCAAGCTACATCGGAATCACAGGCAATGAGAAGGCGGATGCATGTGCTGCAAAAGCTCGGAACAAAGAAATAACGTGAACATTCGATACAAAGATGGCATGAAGCTGGTACAGTGTAAAATCAGGTATGACAGTCTCAATGGAACACTGATAGAAATAATAAGCTACACTTAGTAAATCCCTTAATAGAAGAATGGAAGTCATGCTCAAAGCAAAAACATTTTCATCGAAGTTATTTTTGCCGTCTCCGTAATGGACACGCAAACCTAACACAACTTTCTAATGACAAAACAAGACAGACCTTTATTGTAGAAATGTGGAGATGAGCTCACAATAAATCACATCCTATTCTCGTGCACACAACTCGAACGGCAAAGAAAAAAAATATTTTACCGTATTTTACAATGAACGCATTCCCTTCCACCCCAATTTACTTTTAGGAGATAATTCATCTGTAAGAATTTCATGTGTTTTTAGTTTTCTGAAAGAAGCAGCGATTTTAAATAACATATAATATCACATAACTATTATTTCTAAAAATCCTTACCCTATGCTTTGACGCATTTTACGATACACCTCATTCATTTTCTCAGACCTGAGAAGGCGGCTGAGGTCTACATTTGATTAGTTGGTCTCCTTGGAGTCCCTGTCCGGACAAGGACTTTCACTGAGGACAACCAATGCTTGAAATAAATCCTACCATGTGTTTGGCGCATGATAGCCTGAGTAGCTTATGCGCCATATAGAATCCCAATACAATACAATACCATACAATACACAAATCGTCTATCGACCACTCGACCTAATCTCATGGACGTCACTATCGACCGTGTTACTGTGCGCGCCCTGATTGACACCAGTGCCCATGTATCAGCGATGAGTGCTGCCCTCCGCCGTCGCCTCCGCAAAGTCCTCACGCCTGGCATGTCCCGTGTGCGTATTGCGGATGGCGTCACGCCTGCTGTGGACGGTATGTGTACCGTGCGCGTTACTATTGCCGTCCAGAGTGTACCGGTTCAGTTCACCGTGCTGACCACTGGTGCGCATGACCTTATCCTCGGCTTGGATTTTTTGACTGAACATTCCGCCCTTATTGACTGATCGGGGGGTGTCCTAGACCTCCAACTTCCACTGCTGGATTCAGAACCATTCGTTGTATCACTACGACTGTTCAGGGCCAAATACTCTCGCCTGTCATCCCGAACCGCCTCTTTCGTTCCACTGACCCCACCTCGCCCAGTCCCAATCTTGACCTCTTGCTGACCCGTAACGATGCCCTACCTCATACCATCGCCATCGTCTTAGACAACGCCCTCTCGCTGCATTTCCTCAACTTCGGCGTCTCTTCTTAAGTGCTCCCGTCCGGCATCTGCGTGGCTACGCTATCCCCTATCGCTCCTTGCCACGTCGCTACGTTGGCCGCCACCCCTGTTCAAGACACCGCCGCCACGCGCCGGCAGGATCCTCTGTCGACAGACGCCTTCACGACAATGATGGCTACCGACCTCCGTCCCGACCAAACTGCCCAGCTTCGTGCCCTTATCGAGTATTTTTCGAATATTTTTTGATTTTCATGTGAACAACACCACGCTGGGTCAAACTCTCGCCGTCAGGCACCGCATTGAAACCGGTGATGCCCCTCCCATCCGCTGCTGCCCCTACCGGGTCTCTCACGCCGGGCGTCAGGTAATCAATGCGGAAGTTACTTGTCAAGAAGAAGGAGTTTTTCAATTGATTATCGCCACTTGAATAAAATCACTATAAAGGACGTGTACCTCCCGACGCGCATCGATGACGCACTTGATTGGCTCCATGGTGCCAAATTCTTCTTATCCATAGATCTTCGTTTGGGCTTCTGGTAAATTGTTGTAAATGAGCAGGACCGAGAGAAGACCGCCTTTGTGACCCCTGATGGCATTTATCAATTTAAAGTTATGCCTTTCGGATTATGCAACGCGTCAGCAACATTCGAACGCATGATGGGTGCCATTTTGCAAGGCTTTAAGTGGTCCACCTGCCTGTGCTATCTCGATGAGTCATTGTCTTTTCGCCGACGTTTTCCTCTCATCTCGCTGACCTTTCCCAAATCATTTCCCTCTTCCGTCAAGTTCCGGCCTGCACCTCAACTCGTCTAAGTGCAGTTTCGCGCGCCGTCAGCTCGCCATCTTGGGTTATGTGGTCGACCACACGGGGTCCATCCTGACCCTGATAAGAACCGAGCCGTCAGACTTTCCCCAGCCACGTTCCTGTAACGACGTCCGAAGCCTCTTAGGGCTGTGCTCCTACTTTCGTCAAATTGTTGAAGGCCTCGCCGACATCGCTAGCTGCCTCACCGACGTCCTGAAAAAGGACGCCACCTTCATCTGGGGTCCCGACCAAGTACAAGCGTTTTCCACCCTGATATTGAAGCTTACTACCACGCCAGTTCTGGCACACTTCGGTGTGACCGCTCCCACTGAAGTCCGCACTGACGCTAGGGGCTACGGCATCGGCGCTATCCTCTCTCAGAGGCAATCCGGACAGCACCGTGTCATCCCCTACGCCAGCCGCCTCCTCTCTGCCCCGGAGCGCAATTACTCAATTACGGAACGTGAGTGCTTAGCCCTTGTGTGGGCGGTTGGGAAATTCCGCCCATATTTATACGGCCGCTACTTTACAGTTGTCACTGACCACCATGCGTTGTGCTGTGTCTCTTCCCTGAAAGACCCTACAGGACGGCTAGGTCGTTGAGCACTGAGCCTGCAGCAGTACGATTACTTTGTATTCTACAAGTCTGGTCGCTTGCACGCCGATGCTGACTGCCTTTCCCGTTACCCTGTTCGCCCGTGTGACAATCCTGGCACTGACAGCGAGGACGCCCTGTGCTCTCTCTCTCTGCCCTCGCCAACATGGCCGAAGAACAGCGCCACGCTGCGGTGCTGCGCTAAATTATCGACCACCTCCATACCACCTTATTAGACCCTCCGAAGTGCCGCTTTGTGCTCCGTGATGGAGTTTTATACCGTAGGAGCCTTAATCAAGCAGGCCCTGGCCTCCTCCTCGTTGTGCCCAAACACCTCCGCACTGCTGTCCTCCGAGAGCTGCATGATCTTCCCACTGCTGGCCACTTGGGTGTCTCCAGTACTTACTACCGCGTGAGTCGTCGATTCTTTTGGCCCCGCCTCTACCTCTGTACCTCTGTGTACGCCCCTATGTTGCTGCCTGCGAGGAGTGCCAGCGCCGGAAACGCCCCACCACTCTGTCGGCCGGTCTGCTTCTGCCGATTGACGTCCCACCCAAACCATTCGAACGCCTCGGCTTAGACCTTTTGGGAACGTTTCTGCAATCCACCTCGGGTAACAGATGGGTAGCTGTTGCCACAGACACACTACTCGTTACGCAATCACGCGGGTACTTCCCACCAGTACTGCTATTGATGTTGCCGATTTTCTTTTGACTGACCGCATCCTACATTATGGTGCTCCCCGTCAACTTCTTACCGACCGAGGCGGATGCTTCATGTCCAGAGTTGTCGCGGACATTCTTCGGCCGTGCACTACAGAACATAAGCTCATCACTGCCTACCACCCGCAGACAAACGGCCTCACAGAACGCCTCAACCGCACTCACCAAAATGTTGGCTATGTACGTTTCTCCGGACTACCGCGACTTGGATATCGCTCTACCCTATGTGACCTTCGCGTAAAATTCTCCCGCCATGACACTGCCGGCTGCTCCCCTTTTTATCTTTTGTACTGCCGCGAGCCCCTACTGCCTCTGGAGACGCTGCTTCCCACTTCTACTGCTACTCGCTTCCCGGCTACTCGCTTCCCAGAGCTCTCAGCAGGAAGTCTACAACCGTTCTCACCGTGTGGTCTCCTTCTCCCCTGGCTCCCTCGCCATCTCGCCGCTTGGGGCTCTCTGAAAAACTTCTGTCCTGCTATATCGGACCGTACCGTGTGCTGCGCCAAGTCACCGCAGACACTTATGAGATCGTTCCGGCCTTCCTCGGTGCCAGGTCCTCTCAGCATGAGCCTGATATTGTGATATGTCTCGCAATCCCATTCACTGCACTGATGTACACCGGGACGGTGCCTTTTCGACCGGGAGTCCGCGCAACGGATAATCTTCGTAAAGACGACGTGGAGGAATTGCCGGGTGTGTGCGCGCTATCCGCTCAGTGTTCTCTGTGCCCTGTGCTCCGGTCGTCCGTCTGCCTGCCTATAGACTTCGGGCCACGTAGCAATATTGTGCACGTAGATCACTTACCTGGAGGAAGCGGGAGCAGCACACATTGTGTGGACTTGTGCTACAACAGACCTTTGTAAACTGCTGAAAAGCAACAGTCTTGACAGAGGTTGTACATAGTTGCAGGCCCAATTCCCAAAGGTGGAGTAAGGTTTTGGAGGTTTAATCGCACATTAGTATCCGCCCATGCGCATCCTTCCGGGTAAAAAGGAAGTAATGAAACCAAGGAACCCCGCTATTTATGAAGAAACATCCGGTGTTCAGAGCTAACCTAGACTGCTAGCAGGACAGCAGGGAAAGGGGGGGGGGAAGAGAACGGAGTTTGTAGGAACGGTGTAGTAAGGTTGGTTTTGAGGAAAGGAAATGGCGTAGTAGCTGTCTAGGCAATTTGCCTATTATCATCCACACAAGAGCAGCCATATGGCTACAGAGGATGCTGAATAATTACTCCATTATTTACATACTGTTACTCCCTGTCGCTATCGCTCACCCGAACTGGAGTCATTTCATTTACTGTCATTAATTTGAGAATAAAACAACGCAGTGATGCAACAAGCAGAAGTCACTTTATTTCAAAGTTCAAACAAAAACAACAAAGAGCATCAAGTATCCTTGAATGCCACTGCACACAAAAATGAAAGAAGAAAGGGTGCCACCAGTAAGCCCTGCTGCTGAAGACCTGAAAAAAAAAACATGCAAGCATAGAGTTATGCCACTGATTCAAATTGCCAGCTTGCACGCTGACAACACAGCTTCCCGCGCAGGGAGCATCGCCAACTAAAGCGGTAACAAAACATTAGTGGGAACATACGAATAACATAAGACATGCACACGAAGGCTGCACACAACTACGTCGAAAGATATTCTCGTGATCTGTACATGATCAAATTAGCCCAGGACAGATGTTACATGTTCTAATACTCGCGGATTTTATGCATTCAGTGCTAGGAAAAATTGGAGGGACGCAATATCCGCCTTAAAGGTATGACGTGATAGCGTACCCCTTAACGTCACCTAGGTGGCCCACCAGCCTCCAACACGTTGCTCCCTTGAAACCACCTGCCAGAGCCATGCCCGTGAGTTTTTTTTTTTTCTCTCATGGCGCCGACGCCGACAACAAAAATACCAGGGCCCGCTTGCACAAAACTCGTTAGTCCAGTCTTACTCTAAACTTCAGACGCAATCGCAGCTCATTGGAGTATCTTCCCTAGCCGAAAAGTTGCTTGCACGAAAGAAACTAGCCTGCAACAAGGCAGGAAGTGAAGCTTTCAATAGGCAGGAAACCTAGCCTGCTTCGGGCAGTCTCAACGAAAAATATTGCAGTCTTCTCCAACATGGCTGCTGTGCGGTTGATCCGCCTCGAGTTGCTCGCCGATCGGCTGTTGCACCGCGAACGCGTATTTAGTGACGGGACAGATCGGCTTGACACATTCAGCAAGGAGCAGCTGCAGCGCCGCTTACGGCTCGGGCGTGAAGGCATTTCTCGCCGAGCCAAGCCAAGCTTCTTCGCTCCAAGATCGAGCCCTCGACGCGTTGGAGCGTTCGGAGCGGCGCTTTGTGCACCGAGCTGCAGCTGATGCTGGCACTGAAGTTTTTGCCTCCGGCTGTTTCCTGGATTACTGCCGGAGGTGTGATCGGCGCCCACGAATCTACAGCAAGCCGCACAGTACGCCGAGTTGCTGACGCCCTCGTCCGCCGCAGCAAAGATTGGATCTGGTAAGCCTGTCTCCAGCCTTCTATCTTTCCCTCTATGTTGTTACTGCCGCTTGCTTTCTTTGGCTCTGCGTATTCTCGCATGAATTTTAACCAGTTGCGCGGCTTGAGCATCAGCTGCCGCACGTCCGACGTCTCAAATGCGTTCTTTTTCACGCGAAAGGATCGCAAGCAGTGTGTATAGTTATCGCTGGCCGTGAATGTTTTGGTGTTCAAGAGCATATTTCTTGATTCTGTTCTTTCGAGCCGACACCGTGCGAGGCTGTGTGATGGTCAGGTGAGATTAATATCATTATAAATGTGACTCCCTTAATATGTGCGCGTGCGATCGAGTGTGTGCAAGCCCGCGCATGACATCGGTGTGAAACGGAAGATGAACACCCCCGTTTTCTTTCCAGCTGGCCGTCGCCTATCCAACTGCGGGAAGCCCAAGGCGGCTTCTACGCGGTCGCCGGCTTTCCTTGCGTCGTCGGTGCGATCGACGGCACCCATTTGCGGATGCAGGCTCTCAAATAGAATATGGTCGCAAATGAGAATATCCAAAAGGGGGCCACATTCAGTTGCGGAGAGAAGTTGAAAATAGCGAAAATTAAATGTAGCAATGCGTATGGCACTTATTCATGTTCCCTGCACTAGCAACAGCACCCTAAACGTGGCTCTACAGCCTACCAAATTTCCTAACCTGTTGAGCGTTTTGCTCACTTCTTTGTTCCTGTCCTTTTGTGCCAGCTAGTTGCAAGAAAAATATAGGCGGTGGTTTAGCTTTGCTTAAACCTGGAGTGACGCGATAGCTACAGCTCTAGCTATAGCTCTACAGCTGGCCGAGTGAAATTTGGTCACGTGACCAACCACGTGACGAACCACGTGATAAGCCACGGCGCCGCGCCGCCGGCAGCTGTCCGCACCACGTGTCCAACCACGTGAGAGCATGGCGGCGCAGCCACAGGGTGTCGGCGCCGCCACTGCCACGGCGCCGCCACGCTGAAGGGACGAAATGCCACCATAATGTAGCTATCGCTACAAAAACTCGTCCAAAAAATTCAAAAGGGAACTTGACATAACAGAATACATTTATTTTCGCATCACATCATGGCGCAGAAAAAGTCTAAATGATACATTTCGACAGTTTCCTAGAAATACACAATATCACTCATGCACTGAACCAGCTTCTGAAAGTGTCAGTAGTAAATATTAAGTATGACAAAACTTTACACTTTTTACATAGACGTGTACCACTTGCAACTGCCACACATCACTAGGTTGGTTGTGAGGAAAGGAGAGGTGCAATAGCCGCGCTACAATCAGGTCAGCCACATGAACCGCGCTGTTTAGGAGGGAACATGGGCAGCCATATGTGCACTCCGGTGGCATTTCAAACTTGCACTGCACTAATTATAAAACATACGTGGCCTAATTTTCATGAAACACAAAGAACACAAAACAACACAGCGTGACAATATAGAAAAAGTATAAACATCTCATACATCAATACACATACAGCGGGAATATATTGCACATCGAGACAGATTATCACAAATATGGAGAAGAACGAAGAACATTTAGTGCACATATAAGTTACTATATATAAGCATAAACAAAGAATTTCACATTCGCTTAGTCGTGCAAGCGATACTGCGAGTTTTAGCACTGAGTGAAGAGACGTAGTGAACCGTAACAAGCTGCAAGTGTGCACATACTGCAGTACAAAAATTTTTGGTCAATATTTCCTTAAAAAAGCGAAAACAGGCATACAGACTTGTGGAACGTCGCGAACAGGCAAGGGAACTTTTTGCCATTAGAAGTCAAGTCGGCTGCTGAACACATCGCTTTTCTCTTTCTTTGCGAAGCATCTCACGCAGTTTGGGAACTGATTTTAGTTTCGTTGAAATGCCAGCGGCTTTCAGTTAGGTCCGCAGTTCAACCGCGTCCATATCCTCGATGCAAGCGGGAGGTGTATCCTCGTGCTCCATTTCGGGAGCGATTCGAGCCCTATTTGTGCGACTCTCTTAAAATCATACCTTCAACCCAGTATAAACGACCGTGTTTTTTGTACGCGCGACTTATTGTTACGTGTGCGCTATTCTCAAGGCATTTTGCCAGCTTCAGTGCGTCGGCGGCAGCAGCATTCCATTTATTGGATTTTGCATGATGCCATTGTTTCAGAATATTCTTTTTCTCAATGCCTTCGCTGGAACGCCACCCCAAACACTTGAATTCTTTATGCTTCTTTGAGGCATGACAGAAAAGAATATGCATATATGGCGTCATTCTCTCAGCCCCGTAACCCGTATGCCCTAGTTCTCCAAGTTCTAAGTAGGTTTTATGAAATTTTGTCGTTTCTTGCTCGATGCATTCGCCGCTCATGTTATGCTCAATATGATCAAAAACGCGACTAAGCATTTTCCAAAGTGAGATGATTTTCTTTTCTGTTTCCGGGCTGAGTTTTCCAAGGAGCCTCTCTGGCAGCATTTCGAGCAGGCGCTCGCAGGAGTCTCCTTGAATGCCGGTAATTTTTTTCCTTTTCTTTCGTCCTACCACAGCTGTTAATTGCCTGCACAATCACTTCTACGTGAGTGCCCTTGGTGTTTAAGTTCGTAACTGTATCGCGGTTGTCTTTGTCCATTGCTTCAACAATCAATCCATCAACCAGACGATTAACGACTCTAATGCGCATGTGTTAAAATATCTGGAACCACGAACGCAGGTTCAATGTTGAATAAGGGAACTACTTTCATTCCGTATTCTTCAGCAAGGCCGTCCTCTCTCGTTTTTTTTAGAGTGCGCAGAAGAGGCGGCTGATTAAGCTCTGTGTTCGCCCCAGCTCTGCTTCGTTCCTTTATGTTTGCACGATAGAAAGGACATGGGTGCCTAGAAGACGCTGACTGCATTCCTTGAACTATGAGCAAGAATTTTAGATCGGAGCCCACACAGACTAAGGCAGGAACTTCCTGTCCCTCCAAGATGACACTGCCCCTTTTCACAACACTGGTAACTTCGTCAATCAAATCCTTCAGACTTTGTGTAATCTGAAAATAGTTGTCAGAAACTGCGACGACTGCGAGCAGGCGTTGAAAAGTATGGCTGTATGATTGATTGATTGAGTATGATTGACAGCAAAAGAGTTGTCCAGCTTGTTCGTTTGCTGACAACACAGCCATCTCCTTCTACTGTAACCAAAATTGACTGCGACCTGAGCTCTTCTCCTGTCGTACCTCTTTTGACTGCGTTCTCCCCAACGGATTTCCAGTTCGTGCACAAAAGACACCTGAGCGCCAGTTACCTCTCCTGGGGTTTTAAATTTACACAGCAGTGCTTTCGTCTAGTTTTTGCATGTACGAGTTGATGACACGGAGCGAGGGTAAATTAGGGACAGTTGAAGACATTTTTTCCCAAAGAACATTGCTTACAAAGTGGTTCTTTCAGAGCGCGGTGATTGCACGGACGCTTTTCTTCTCGGGGGAAGATGGATTCCGATAGTCAGTTTTACCATTACTGCGGTATTATTTTTGATATTTCGCTCTACACAGATGCCGTCAATGTCAGAAAAATTATTTTGTGCAGTAGCCCTTGAAGGTCTTCTACAACCAACAGGCATAAGTTCAACCCATAGCTTTCTAAAATTTCTTCTAGCACTTGAACTATCACACATCCTGCAGAATGCAGCTTTCTTCTATCGGTGCTTTTCGAACCTTCCCCGACCCTTTTTCCGCGGTTGTTGAGCAAGCGGCTGTTTTGCCTGTGATGACAGGCTTTTATTTTCGTCTTGCAGCTGAAGGCATTTTTCCTCAAAATCTTGAATGGACTTACGCAGCTCTGAAAGAGACCGCTCTGATACACCCTCCATTAGCTTCATTTCTTATTGTAACGCTTGAATAATCGTGTCCTTGATATTGTTATTTGGATTTTGGACAGAACTTTCCTTATCAAATGGAATGTTTAAATGGCTCTTTTTTTAAAGAGCCCCTCTTTTGCTCTGCCTTTAATATTTCGGTGCTGAGTGGCTACCGGGGTGCAGAAGCTTCTAGATCTTGTCTCAACAAACCTTTAAACTCTCTGAGCTGGGCATGCTATGTGGAGTCAAAGAGTTTATTGTCTCAAAATACGATTTCTCCAAAAGCGTTTTGTTGCTAGAGATTTTCAGAACTGTTTGATTTGTCAATGTAAATGAAATGCCACATTCAGAAATCTCTAAGCGCAAAGCTCCCGAGCTCATTTTTAAAAGAAATACTAAACAACACAAATTGAAATGCAAGAATCAATACTATATAAAAAAACAAAAACAAAGTTGCAAAACGTATGCGCTGGAAACACAGATTTGAAAGGCGGAGGACTCACTAAAACATAAATCAGGACATTTCTGTGGGTTAGGTTCTGCCTGCAACAACCTTCGACACAAGGAACATTTGCAGACTTTCCACAGGATAGCCGTTTGGAAAGAGCTTGCAAGCTTTCTGTCGTGTCACAGTAGCCTTCACCCGCACTGGAAACTCAATCGCCACTGCACTGCAAGTTTCGTTTCTCGCTCAGGTCTCTCGTTATTTTCCACGTACTAATCGAGTATGCCACCCAAAGAGAAAATTCAGCTTCGAGAAGTCTGCCTCGATCATGATCACTGCACAGAATCCAAACCCTTTCTAGCCGTCTTCCTTTCCTACTGAAAACCCATCTAAAGATGTCCAGGTATATGTTCACCTTGACAAGCCCGCTGGACCGACGGCTGTTGGAAAGTTTCTTTTGCACAGCGTAAATGACTTCCTCAGCAGCAGCTTCCAGTCGTTGTGGTGATGACTTGCTTGGGTGCTTAAATTCCCGGAGACAGGCGCCGTTCAGACTTTTTCTTGGTTCAACGGAGCAATGCCACTTGGAATATCCTTTCCGTTTAAGAAGGTATCCCTTGCTCTGTAAGAAAGAAGCCAAAGATGGCATGGTGAAACACTTAGCGCAAGAAAACTCACACACGCCGAGGAACGAAAAAGCGAAGCACAAGTGAACCAAAGAAAAGACAAAGGAAAGACATGTCGCTACGAAATGAGAGACAATGAAATTGAACGGTAATTTATGCAAATGTTAACATATCCATTTGTGACAAAATGTATGCCTTCTTCAGTTACTGGGAGGCTTTGCTCAAAATCTTGACCGCGCGCTATCTACCTAACTCAGACTGCCCGCTCAGCGTGAAAAAATACATATATGAAAAATGCGTTGTCTTTGGAATCATCGCTAAGTTTGGAAATCGAGTACTCAAAACTGGCGGTATACAAATAGTTACGGAGGCATTTTGTTATAAGAAGTGTCCCTGACTGCTGTGTTTTGGAGCTCCTACTGTCCAAATTTCCCAAACCACTAATTTCTGTGATACATGTTCGTCAATGAAAACCTGAAAAAACCTAAAGAAAACCTGATCAAGACACCTTTAATAATTGCTTTTTTTGTGGGGGAAGGAAATGGCGCAGTATCTGTCTCATATATCGTTGGACACCTGAACCGCGCCGTAAGGGAAGAGATAAAGGAGGGAGTGAAAGAAGAAAGGAAGAAGAGGTGCCGTAGTGGAGGGCTCCGCAATAATTTCGACCGCCTGGGGATCTTTAACGTGCACTGACATCGCACAGCACACGGGCGCCTTAACGTTTTTCCCCCATAAAAACACAGCCGCCGCGGTCGGGTTCGAACCCGGGAACTCCGGATCAGTAGTCGAGCGCCCTAACCACTGAGCCACCGCGGCGGGGCTCAAGACGCCTTTAAAATGTGTATTCCTCCCAGCTTATATATATTTTAGCTAGCGACATTATTTCAAACATGAATAAAAAAGGCAAAACAAAAAGCTTTGCATTTTCCTGGGCTCTCGTATAAACTAACAAAGCGAAAGCTGTCGGCATTCATTGTGTTCATTAGCGTTGGCGCTGACAACGTTCTAGACTCCGATGATTTTGTGGAAAGGAAGGGCGCATATAACTGGCCACCTGGGTCAGTGGACGCCTCAATCGCGCTTTGAGGTACGTGGCGGTGGCGAGAGATGTGGGCCGCATGCATTAGCGCTCATAACGCGTTGGGAGACACGCGGCACTGCAGCAATAGGCCACAGCGTTCATTGGGCGACCAACCTCTCGCGATCAACCATTAATTTACCTGCCACCTGCCAGGGTGGGCGCGCTGCCTATCCAGCGAGCGGAACGCAATCAATGCTACAGACGCCAAGCCGCATCTACTTGCACAACACGTCACAGCTCTCGCTCTCTAACAATGTTCAGGAGTAGTTGAACCACAACTAATTTTTTGTTTATCCAGCTGAGGCTCGGCTAAATCACGTGGTCCGGAAGCAGCCGCTCCGCAGCTGCGGAGCCCCTGCGCAACGACGGCAAAGACTAGGCTTGGCTGCGCGGCGAAGTCACGTGATTCCTTGCTATGGCTGCGGTGCTGCAAAGACGTTCAAGGTTAAACGTGAGGCAACGGCGTAATCGCTCCGGTAGTTAACCGTTAGTTATTCAGTAGTTAACCGGTAAGTAACCGATAGTAATTTCGAAAACGCGATTACCCTCATCGCAGTGGCTCGACAAAATTTGGCCACACTGTGCGATAACCCAGTGGTTAAGGTGCTTGTCTACTGAGCTGGAGTACCCGCGTTGGCACTCAACCGCAGCCACTGCGGTTCTATGGAGGTGAAACGCAAAAGGCACCCATGTGCTGTGCAATATCAGTCCACTTTGAAGATCCCCAGTTGGTCGAAATTATTCCGGAGTTCTCCACAACGGCGCCACTTTGTTGCTTTCTTCTTTTACTCTCTTCATCTCTTCCCTTACGGTGCGGTTCGGGTGTCCGCCGAGATAGGCGAGACAGTTACTGCGTCATTTCCTTTCCTCGAAAACCAATCTTCAAGAACCAAATAGCACATTTCTTATTGTGTAAATAGTTTGTATATATTACTTATCCCCCTATCCTCTCTTCCTGTCCCCTCTCCTCTTTCGTTTCATTTCTCCCTTCTGTCTACTATCCTTTATTTCCGCTGCCCCAGCTCAGGTGCTTCAGTATCGATGGCAGATGCCGGGGCTAGCAAAAATCTTTTCATTCCTTTTTACTATTATATTAATAAAAAACCACTTACCGCCAAGAACCAATTAGCACCAAAATACATGCGCTTTCGAAAGCATGCAGACAAAGAAACCTTTCCGGTGCACGTAACTAGTCAAAAAACCCAAATTTTGTCGAGGCAGAGCGCCAAAGACAGCCATGTTTCGAAATTATAAAAGACTTGTATGGCTATTACTAACGACCGGCTACAAATCTATGATTGCAACTAAGCGCCTTACACCAATCGTTAAAAGTTAATTATTAAAATCTAGTTAACCAGCTTACTACTAAAACAATTCACCGGTTTTCTGGTGCCCAACAGTAGTAATACTGTGCCGAAAAAGTCACATCTTAAAGCCAAAAAGCATACCTTTAAAAATTTCTTCCCTGTAACACCTGGTAAACAGAGTCGCTCAGCTAATCCTAGGAAAGCTTGAGGAAACAATTAACCGCGCACTCTGCAAATATTCGGCACTTGAAAGGTTTAGGTTGTCATCTTTTCTATACAAACATATTGTTATGCGGTAATTTTTATTCCTCCACATGGGAATGTAAACTTCAGTTGTTTTCGTCAAAGCGAAAGAGCTGCAGGTTTCTTTTTTTTTAAGTATTGTCGCTTCAGTCTTCTGTCAATAGGTATGCTATACCGTTTTACATCGCCCACGAGCAATTCCTGTTAGTTACTCATACTTTTCGCTCGCCTTACATGCTTAGCATATTGTATACTTGTGAATGGCAATGTATCCGCTAACCTTGGCATGTGTACATATGTAAATAAAGTTCTCACTTGGTCTACACTTATGTTGAAAATGATGAGATCAAATTATGTAAAGAAAAGAGATAGCGCTGCTTGTTAATTACGCACTTCAGAAATATGACCAGCCGTAGGCCACTGCTATATTTCTGCATTAGACGGACCTATGCATATTAACTCTTAAAGCTTCGGTAAATTAGCTTTCTTGTCTTGCATAACCTTCGGGAATTAATAATACATTTGCTTTCGCACTAAAAACCACATCCACCACCCTCAATTGCGTAATCAGGACACGCAAACACAAAACACAACATGGACCCAGGTGCTTACATAAATAGCTTGGGAAGCTTGTTACTTACCGTTTTGGTAATGACTCTCTCGACCAGGTGATACATCAAAACTTCAGCAGAATAAAGTCAATGGACCCAGGGAACTGGCCAACCAGATACAGCTGATGACAGACAGTAGCAAGACAGTTAGGTCCTGCCGTATTTAAACGGTGCAGGAGCCGAGGAAAAGGGGTATTTTGGGTGATGGCGGATATGCACGGAAACACACTTCCTAGTTTTGCTAGCCAGGAAACCGCTCTGTTAAACACCTGCACGTGGGGATGAGTCAACCCGTGTACACACACGCGACCCGGCCAATACTTTTCATTTTTGCGAAAAGACATCATTTTCTAGCAAAAATCTTCACCTAACAAGATATCAAGTCTGCATCCTTGTTCACACAACGCCCAGAGCGGTTCCGAGCACACATGTGCTTTCCGCAAAAACTTTCCACCGGTCTAAACAACGTGACGTTGAAAGACTGCAAAGCATACCGTAGATGTGCAACCGGAGACGTATACCGATTTACCGGAAGGCCGGCTGCGCACTCGCAGTGGCTGCCCATCACCCCAACAATGCCACTGCGCATGCGCAGGAGGGGTCCGGTAAACCGGTATACGTCTCCGGTAGTACGTCTACGGTATGCTAAAAATGTTCAGAACTGCTTTCCCCCGGAGCCGGTTCGGGAACGCTCTTCCGCCACCACTGTTCTCCCGTTTAATAGTGCCTCGTTATGCGTTGCAGTCTCTTCTTCCACTGTGCGGAATTCACAGAGCAAGAATCCCAGCTCTCTCGAGGGTACAGTGTTCACACCTCACAAACTGCGTCATGGTTAGAGCCATGACGAGGGAGGGGAGGGGGGGGGCACCATCCGCAAACCATGGATGTAAGAAGAGGGAAGTGTCTCCTGTGAGCTATTAACATTCTTCCGTGTCTGTTGGATGTGCCACGACTAGAGTAGAAGCCTCCTTCGTTGGTTAGCTTCGGTGTCCAGTACAATAGTGCCGTCAAAGTCAATTCGGTGGTCGCATGCCTCGCAGTGTTCGGCCGCAGCGCTGCGCTGACGGTTAATTTGTCAAACCTCCGGTTTGTGTTGCCTCATTATTTCGGCGAAGTTCTTCGTTTCCCCTAAGCACGAAGCCAGGCAGACCGAGCAGGGGATTTTCTATACAACGCCTTGGGCCCTTTCTTTTGGGTGATGGTCTTTTGGGGGGGGGGGGGGGGGGTGGGGGGGGAGAAGCGTCCGATGGTGGTAGTCGGTTTGTGCGTTGTAAGTACCCCTTCTTTACCGAGAATGCGAGCCAGCGCCTCGCTCACGCCTTTCGCGTATGGAATGCACTTTTCCGCTTCTGGCGTGCCCTTGGGGAAGGAATAGAGCTGTTCTTCCATGCACATGCACATGTGCGCGACGCGGCCAAGCATTCTTATTTTCTAAGAATTGAAAATTGCCTCCCTTCCAGCAATGCAGACAGCTTTGCTGCGCATTCGACGCTGATTTCCCGGACATGGCCGAATCTCCTTTGACTAGGGAACAGTGGCACCTTTCGTACGTGCCTTTCAGTGTCACTGTGTACAGCGCCCAGAAATAAGCTTAACTAAGCCTGTCCTAGCACAGAAATCTATTAGCGGTTTTGAAAGCCGCAGTCGCGATAACCTTTGCCGGAAATGAGTTTTTTTAAGTTTTACTCGTGTTTCATTGTGCCGCTGTCGAATTTACGTTGTTCTTTTGTCCTTTGCTAGCCGATAGTATGTCTGTGTACTTTCAAACAACTTTAGTGACGG
Organism: Amblyomma americanum; assembly: GCF_052857255.1. Classification (NCBI taxonomy): domain Eukaryota; kingdom Metazoa; phylum Arthropoda; class Arachnida; order Ixodida; family Ixodidae; genus Amblyomma; species Amblyomma americanum. The sequence continues at coordinate 328,175,442 of NC_135497.1, read as the reverse complement.
GATCATAGCATACAGCGTGTTCTTGCCATCCGTACTTTCGTACGCGCTGTTTTTGTGAAGATGTTTAGGATCACTGAATAATTTCCTTTGTGAGTTCAGTAAAACGAACTCAGAGAACCTAGTCTTGGGTCCAGGTTTTAAACTTGTGGCTGGAATCCCAACAGAGCTCTTCCTGAATTACCAACTGTCCTCGAAATGTTATCGCTACGTCAGCAGTTCGTTTCGATAAATCATGCGTGACGCTATAGATACTTTCTCACATCAAGTCGTAGCCATGCCCGATACGCGGATTTCTACAAATTCTTACTTTGAGCCTTCCTTTGGGCTGTCTAAAATTATTCCGTCGGCATGTATATCTGCGAAAGCACTAATCCGGAGGTGCAGAGCCTAGAAAGATCGTCTCTTCCCAATGTATGTCCACTCCTTCCCGAGCATAGAAAAAAAGCGGAAGGAAATAAGAAATATCAATGAATGGGAGTCGAGCCCGCGGAGACACGAACAACGGCCGCTGCGCAAGAATACCTGGATATAGATCGCAGCTTTTTTTTCAACATGGCACTTACTGCACGAGGTTATGTATGTATAGAAAGGGGCTATATACAGATTATTTACTAAGCACTCGGCTAGTAGCTGCACAGCACTAGCTTGACAAAAGGCAACACAACTAAAACGGCGGCAAATATAGACACCGGCTCAACAGCTGAAACCAGTCCTGCAGAAAGTCTGTTCGGTCATAAACGTCCTAAGTTGTAGCCTGTGATGCTACAACTGAGGTTATCTGCGCAGCCGAACATGCCTCGCATTAAATTCCACCGCACTCTTGCTCTGTACATTGCAGAGCGTCGTCTTCGTCAACTTCTATCCGCTCCGTACCGCGGCACTGCCCGCTCATTGTCGTGTTCTACGTAGCACAAATCCGTGCTTTCGCAATGACTGGGATGTAAACAATCTCTGCAGATTTTTCTTGTCAGCAGTAGCCTGGAAATTGCCAAGCGTTTCGAATTATCGCTTAGCAGAATATAGTTTCCTAACGTTTGCTATGTTTTGCCGACTTTGGAAGAATCTTCATGTCAATATTAATGAAATCGTTTGGCGGCTTTCTTCACCTCCCGTATATTTGTTCGATGAATTTCATTCATCCGACGTTAAATGCAATGCTGAGCCAGCTTTGGACAGTTGGACAGTTGTGCTCTATTTGACTCGTTTTTTGCCACACAAGCCGAAAACACGTGGTTTTTGAAGCTTTCACCAATCACGGGGCCGCGGAAAGGTGTCGCCCGTTCACGATGGTTGGTTTTATTTTGTACTGTACACAGGCCATAAAAGCACAGTGCGCTCACGTTGCATGACAAGGAACGAAGTAAAGGCTCTAAGCAAAAGCCTTTCAGCGTGCCGCCTTTTTCAGTGAGTGAGCAGATGAGAACCACGGCCACTCGATGATGCGGTTCCATCGAGCGGCCGCATTGGTACCAACCGCTGCCTCCACAAGCTGGTAGAACAACCGCGGGCTTACGGGGTCGCATTTTTTATTCTGGCGCTCCGGCTTCAATTTTGGATTTTGACGTGGCCTGTCTGTACGTCTGAAATTTACTTGACCTAAAATAAAATAATAGGAAATGTTTACCGGCCGCGAGTGAGTCTCGAACCTGGGACGGCGAGAACACATCAGTTTTGCTGGTTACTGCATTAGACAACTGCAACACCGCCGCAGCCGAACATTCTGCGTCCTAAAATACCAGTTTTGGTTGCAGACTAGCAGTTTTATAAGTCTTTAAACCCAACTTAGACAGGCAAATCTGTCAAAATGTTGTTTTCAATTTTTTCATTGAAAAAGCAACCACGGTCTGAGCTCCACGATTCGAGGAAAAGTAAAAGGAGGAAGAAAAAGAAAGGCAAGCAAATGCACAGCAGTGAGAAGAAGAAGAAGAAGAAGAAGAAGAAGAAGAAGAAGAAGAAGAAGAAGAAGAAGAAGAAGAAGAAGAAGAAGAAGAAGAAGAAGAAGAAGAAGAAGAAGAAGAAGAAGAAGAAGAAGAAGACCGTGTGCCATATTACTTGAGGAGAAGAAGAAGAAGTTAGAACAGACGTGCTGACGTGTTCTTGCTGGCCGCTGCTGTTTTCTTCATCTTCTGGTGGTTCCGGCTTGATCATCCTTGGTGAGCCCGTACTACGTTGGGGGGTTTTGGCCAAGGCGTAGTTTAAGACGCAGTTCATGTGAACCTGAGAGCGCGTTTTGCTGAGAGATGTCGTTGACCTCCCCAGGTGGAGGGTCGGCAGCTTGGTTTGCCAGCTTGCCAGCCCAAAGGCTGCCACTTTAGTCCTTCCACAAAAATGGCATTCATGCGGTTCCCGTGGCTATCGTCCCAATCGGTGAGGGTGCGATCAAAATGAAATCCCCAAAACTAATTCAACAGGAGCTAAGATCATTGACTGCCCAATACCTGCAGATCTATGAAGTGCGTCCATTTGGCCGTCGAAAAATTGTGTGCAAGTCCTCGGACATCGTTTGTGTTGCAGACTTGCTTAAGTGCACAATTTTCAGCTCGCTGCCGGTGAAAGCATTCATTCCCGAACAGCTTGCATGTGTCAAGGGTGTTGTAAGAGGTGTCGACCCAGCATCGTCCCCGCAAGAAATTCTACAGGAATATCAGGATGCAGGCGTTGGGGTCCTTTCAGTCTACCGCTGCAGTAGAGAGGTAAACGGCTCGCGCGTTGCTACTGAGTCGGTAATAACAACTTTTGCTGGCTCTTCCTGCCCTGCTGAACTAAAAATCTGGCCGATTGTATACCATGTGGACCCTCTTGAACCCCGCCCTCTTCAATGCACCAACTGTTGGCGGTTCGGGCATAGCGGCAAAGCATGCAAGTCGGAGTCCCGCTGCCGTTTATGTGGACAAGGTCATTCTGCTGATAACTGCACCTCAGAGCAGCCTCATTGTTGCCTCTGCAGCAACAATCACTCGGCTGATGGTGCCAACAGCGCAAAACTTAGTGAAGAGCGTAGCTTGTTGGACATTATCAAAGAGAAGCGGTTCTCAAGAGCCGATCCTTACGCTGTTCTTAACAGGAAAAAAGATTCATATGCTAGTCGTGTGCGCGCTTCTGTTGGGGACATTGAGTTCAACTTGGCTGCCTCAATTGTGACCACAGTAGAAAAGCTCTTAATAATGTGGTTGAGCGAATGCTAAACACTTTCTCTGAGGTGTTGGCTCAGTTTGTTGCAGTTCAGTCTGCGTCACCATCAACACCCGTCCTGGCAGCAACGTCTGCATCTGTTTCAGCTTCTGCAGCTAGTGCTAGCCGCTCTACATCACCTTCTGATGATCCCCAGGCCCCACCTCACATCTCTGTTCCTAGCAGTGAATGTCGCAGTGACATCTGCACAACAGATGTCGAAAATGTCGTGCCCTACGCAGAAGCGCCGTGCTTCCTCATCATCTAATTCTAGTTATCCACAGGTGAAAGCTAAAACTGGACCACCCAAACTTCATCCCCATGTTGATATCCTTAAAGAGGCTTTTTCGGCCTCTTCAATTGGTCAATAATCATGGCAGGTATCAAAGTGTTACAATGGAATTGCCGTTCCGTCTTGTCTTCTCTTCCAGATCTAGACATACTTATTCACAAGCATAAGCCTGATATTGTACTTTTACAAGAAACGTGGTTATCACCGTATAAATCATTTTCAATGAGAAACTTTCGAGTTTTCAGGTCAGATCGAAATGTTGGCAGGGGAGGTGGACTGCTAACCATGATATCTAAAAATTTATGTCATCACGCATGTATCTCTAAGAAAATTCTTCTCCCTGACTGTGAGCTTTTAGCGATCAAACTTTCATTTCCGCATTGTGCTGATATTACAATTGCTAATGTCTATTTTCCTTTAGGTGTACACAGGACAGACTGTTTAGACAGCTTGGTGACTGGCACAAACAGTGCACTCATCGCAGGAGATTTTAATTCTCACCATAGTTACTGGGGAAGTCGCACTGATTCCTGCGGCCAGCTTCTCTGGTCGTGGCTGTCTGCAAATGCTGTACGGTGCTGCAATTCTAGAGAAATAACCTTTATGCGAGGGGTTGCTCGCTCAGCCATTGACTTAACATTATCTGCAGGTAGGCTAGATGCGACTGATTGGTCGACAGAGGATTCGGGTACGTCTAGTGATCACTTTCCCATAACTTTCACTATCCGGTTATCTCCTCTTAAAACTAGTTGTGTAACCCATAAATTTGTCAACCACAAAATTTATAAAAATCTGATGTCCGCCTCACTTGCTTCTATAGTTAATACAAGCCGGGATGACAGAGCTCAGCAGACGGTTTCATTTTTGCAAAATGCAATAGACCACTCAATATTCGCTGTGCCCGCAGCAGCCTCTAATAAACAGCCGTCTCCTTGGTGGACAGAAGAATGTGAGAAGGCCTATCGTCGCAGAAAAGCGGCCTGGAAGAGGCTGTCCTGCAACCAGAGTCCGGCTAATTGGTTAAATTACAAATTCTTCTCTGCATCTTTCAAGAGAACAATTGCAAAAGCCAAGGAGGAGTACAACCAAAATTTAAACACACATCTTTCAAATCCTCGTCATCGGAAATCCCTGTATAGATTCATGGAACGTAACAAGAGTTCTGCCGTCCCTCTTCTCACTAGTTCAACAGTGTTATCACCACAAAAGGCTCAGGAGAGCCTGGAGTGTATTGCTCAGGGATTGGCGTTACGCTTCCAGACGCAGAGAAACGTCCCTTTGTGCATAATTTCACCCTCTTCGGATTATACCGAGGTTGACGCATCAGAGCTCCTCTCAGTCCTGGCAATGTTGCATCCTGCAGCTCCTGGACCAGATGGTGTCACTGTTGATATTAAAATTTTAGCCGAGGAGTTTACAAGCGCCCTCTTAGATATGACCAATGCTTCTCTGGAAAATGCATGGATTCCAAGCATTTGGAAGACGGCGAAAATTATTTTATTAATGAAAGATGTAGGAAAAGGATACGTCTTGGATAATATTCGGCCAATTGCATTGACTTCAAATTTAGTCAAATTAATAGAAAGAATAGTGCACAGTCGCCTCACAAAACATGTTCATGACATCAACGGTCTCAGCTCAGCCCAAATTGGCTTTCGTCGTGGATGCTCTATATGGTCCGCGCATGTGGATCTAGAGAGCAGGATCCGGCTCTCGCTACGCAGAAGAGAAGTTTCAGCTTTGGTCACTCTTGATGTAGCAAAGGCCTATGACAGTGTAGAGCATACTATTTTACTTAGCAGACTTGCTCAGTTACATCCTCCAACCTACATTTATGCGTGGATATCTGAATTTCTGAAGGACAGATTCTTTTACTGCGCCGAGGGAACCCTATGTTCAAATACATATTATCAATCAAGAGGTGTGCCGCAAGGATAGGAGCTATCCCCTCTGCATTTTAATATTTTGTTCAGTGACATCCCCATTCGTCCTGATATAACAGTTTTTGTGTATGCAGATGACAGCTTTTTTCGCCTCGGCCAGGGATATCCACTCCCTTTACCACATTCTGCAGGGATATTTGGATGCTTTTGGAGTATGGTTGCAGGGTAGTAGAATGGAAAGTTGGGCGAGTTGGTATGCGTTCATTTTGGGGGGAAAAAAACAGCGCGAAAGGGACGGAAGACAAAGAAGAAGCGCTCGTCCGTGTAGTTTCCTTCTTTTTTGTCTTCCGTCCCTTTCGCGCTGTTTTTTCCACCCAAAATGGTTGCAGGGTATTAATTTATCCCTGAATGTAGACAAATGAGGAGTTTTGGTATTTCCTCCAGACAGGCCTTTGCACATTTCATTAGTCCATCGCTCTCTCCAGATTCCACATGTGGAATCCGTAAAATATCTGGGTGTTACTTATCACCCAGCATTAGATTGGAGCCTTCATGTAAAGAACTAGGCCGGCTGACAGGAATCGCCAATAAAAAGTTTGGGATGCGCCGCGACACGTTATTGTTACTGTACAAAGCCTACGTAAGACCTATACTTGAATTTGGTTGCATTCTGTTCTCTGGTAGCGCAAGCTACAAGATTCAACCCTTAATCTTACTGGAAAGGCGCGCTCTCCGCCTCTGCCTTGGTCTCCCAAAATCAGTTTCAAACGTCCTGCTTTATCTGGAAGCCCGTATCCCTGATCTAACTTCCCGTTTTCAAATACTCACGGTGCTAACTTTCCTCAGGTCGATGGACCCAGTGTCTGATGTCAGTACTCCTATTTTTGTGTCTCATCCGGCCTTATTCTTTTCTCATCATTGGCCACGGTATCAAATGCCAGAACTTATGTTAACGCAGAACCTTTTAACACCGATTGGTGTTGATCTCAGTTCTTTGCAGTGGATTGATGGCACGCCGGCAGCAGTGGAATTCCATTTCGACCACATCTTCCCATCTCATGCGAAACGCATGCCCGCAAACATTTTAAACGGTATTCTCTCGGATCACATAGAGGAATACCCCCATCATACGGTGCTTGCTACCGATGCCTCCGTCAACTGCCAGAAAGCTGCAGTTGGCATCTTTTCGCAGGATTTGGCATGGAGCTATTCTGTCCGCATCCCAGATTATATTCCTATATTCTTTGCGGAATTTTTGGCTCTTGGAATGGCCCTTCACAAAATTCCATGCCATGTGTCTCATGTTATTATTCTCGCTGATTGTTTGTCGGTGTTAGTCTCCCTTGACACTTCACAAGAAGATTTTTTGCGCCGTATCCTGCGATTATTGTCCCAAGCATTTTGAAGGTGGTCCTTTTTGTCTGGGTCCCTGGCCATGCTGGTATTCATTCAAATGAGGTGGCTGATTACTTAGCATGGTCGGCTCTTGACGGGTCAGTGACACATCCCGTCCCGAATTTCAGCCTGCTGGCGATTTCCAGGTTTCAGCGGTTCCTACATATATCAGCCAGGTTACGAGATCCCTTACTAAATACCACTGACTATCAGCCCTTAGCACATAATTGGAACGTCCGTTCGTCTAAATCCAGGCTGTGTGAGGTAACAATGACGCGGTTGCGATGCAGGATTCCAAGTTTGAATTTATATCTACGCAGGTGTGGGTTGACACCGACGAACCTATGTGACGCATGTGGGAAAGTTGAATCTTTAGACCATTTTCTCCTCTACTGCCCAAGGTTCGCACTTCAGAGAAAGATTTACCTGGAGGTCCCTCTCTCCAGGTTAGGGCTCCCTTTATCTTTGCCAGTATTATTATCGTTTGGTGCGAACGCCAAGGGATTTGCATTGGGTTCTATTGTGGGTTTCTCCACGATTACATAATCGCAACTGGTAGGTTGATGTGCTAACTCTTTTAAAGTACTACGAGCTCTTCTCTTCTCACCAAAATGCTGACTGTTATTTAACTGTCAATATTGTTCTGTTGTTTTTATTCATTGATTTTTCAAAATTCACGATTGGGGCTACACTTTGTCGTCATCTTCCATGGAAACTTCTTTGTTATTCTACTACACCTTGACCAATCCCCCCGTGGGGTATGTTCCATATACCTGGGGTGAAGAAGAAGAAGAAGAAAGGCACAGCAGGAGACCGCAACCCCACTGTCCTTTCTTTCCTCCCCCTTACCAACCTGCAACCGGCTGCCCGTGTAGCTCTTGAAAAAGAATTTTTCCCTACCTATGCATCTGCTCACATCTTTGGCCCTTCACGTTACCGCCCCTCCTCCTCTTCATCCGTTTTAATGCTGCGAGCAGTGGGTATTGTTCTCGTAGCCTTTGTGGGAGGAACACTGCCAAAAAAAAGGGTGAAATTCAAGCAAGTTTTGGTTAAGACGGTTTCCCAATTCTTGCTATTTGTTTTAAAATCCGCGACAAACAGCAATGACTTATCGCTTTAAGCAGGCTGCTCGAGGAGGGTGTGTGATTCGTTCCCCAGTGCCGCCGTGTACCCATTGGTTTCCCAATGGGCACAAGTTTGCTCGAAACCTGGCGCTTGGTTCTTTGAGTTGAAGTGCTCGGAAAATGGTCGTCACCTAACCTTGTGTTGAAGAAAACACTGCACTATTAACAAAAGAAAACATTTCTAAGAAATGGATACCCAAGATTCTTACTCGATATATCATCCAAAACCGAAAAGGAAGCAATACAAACAACTCTATATGCTTACGCTTAGGACACGCCAGTGGCAAAACGCGCATGCAGTTCGTACGCAAAAGGTGTCAGCCGAACCTTGGCCAGTATTCTCAGAAGCAAGGGATGCAAACTATGCACAAGACGGCCACCATTATCGGACGCCTCCTCTGCCCCTTCAAAGACAGTCATCCGACAGAAAAGGCCGAAGGCGTGGTATGGAAAATACCCTGCTTCGAGTGCTAGGTGTCGTAGGCTGTGGAAACCAATCAAGGCAAATTTAAAAGTCGCGGGAGGATGTTAATCGATCCCTGGAAACGGCGCCCTCTTCTTACAACCGCGGTCTGTGAACAACCCCCCCCCCCCCCCCCCCCCCCCCGGAGCCACACGTCGAAGAAGTAGTAGTTTGCCAATCGCTTGAGAGGCAACAACAACCGACGAAAATACAAAAAGGACGCTAAAAATGTCGCTGGCCCGGCAATTGTTATCTAATCGCTCAAGTACCGGAACTGCAACCGGCGGAATTAAAGGCAAAGAGAGAGGATACCGAGAAGTACACAGGAGAGCGACAGCAAAAAAAAAGGTGGGGGTAGGTTTACACCTCATATGCAAAAAAAAATGAATATGTTCGCGCCACTCGTCCGAGAGTGCCTGTAGGTGCTGTTGCACATATTCGCAACACGGTAAATTCACTGCATATTCAGGGCCGCGCTCATGTAACGCCCTGTCGCTAATTAATCATGTGACCGCCACATTGCACAAGCAGGCTGGGTGCAGCGCCCAGCAGCCGCGCTGGAGAAACGCAGTAAGCATTGAAACCTCGTGTTATCCGACAGTATCTTCCGCTCATTCTTCACCAAATTTAAATCATAATCAAGAACATTTAATTCACGTTTGACTCTTAATTGCTGCTTTGTGTAACGGCGTATTTACTTGCATGCCGAAGAGATGGCACACTCTTCAGAATAGTTCCCAGCATGCCATTCTATGAAGTGTTCGTTAGCGGTTGACATATAACTGCCGAAACTAGCATCGATTACAGCAGTGGCAAAGCCCTTATCGACGGCGAACGATCGAATCACGAGATTCACTTTACCAACCTAGAAAAAAATGTTGCGAGCTACCACACTGCTAATTGTTACATTGGACAAATCACCTACTGCCATAAAACGCAGCATCAGGTTTGCCGCCTGGCACTTACGACATTCACTTCAACGCATCCGTGCTGCTCTTCCACCACATCGACAAAACTTTCGAAGAGCTATCTGCTATTGAGCCTAATAATATGATTGTTAAAATGTAGTCATTAATTCACTATTTTAATATTTCCAACGCACAATGCAAGACCCATATACAAGTATCGGTGAGTGAGCTCTAAGTATTAGCGTCTGGGAATTACGCATTTCACTGCTTGAACAAAGTACCTTGAAGTTTCATTGCTTTGCACTGTTAATGCGCACGCAATTCCACTGTCACCTATGCCCGTGTGGTCACTGTACGCGCTTAATAAAAAATATACCTGTCAAGCAAAAGATTCTCCTTATAGTTTTCTTTGTATACCTCATAGAAGGCACGCGCTTTCTTGTAGCATTTTATGTAGCAGCCCATGGTCATAGCCTCACTCCGATGGGGGCACTTTTGATAAAAGTGCGCATTCGTACAGCACGGCTCAACCTCACAAAGCAAACTACCAAAGCAGGGACACTGCAGCGGGGACGTGCGCCTTGCCAACACACCAAGAGAGGGCGCCACACGTTTCTTGCCAATGCTGAGGATGCATGAGAGAGCAACAGCGTAGGAAATCTTTTGCTTCATTCAAATGTAAAATACTTTATACTTCTTTCAAGGTAGGACATTACGCTTCCTGAAGCTCCAATGAGCTTGTCGATATATTGTAATTTAGAGCTTTGGTGAACGATAAAGTGAAGTGGGGTATTTTTCAGGACTTCGTCATAAACTCCATGCTATCGTAGCTTATTGCGTATGGTAAACGCAGCATGTAAGCTATAATTATGAAACTCTACTAAAAGAAACTTTAAGAAGCATTTAACATCTTGGCGAGACAGCTATTCTCTAACTTATGCGCGACGAGGTATTAATTTTTATTTTTTCATCGCCATTGAGTTACGCGCCGCCGGCTGTCGCGAGATGGCGCGACCGGTTTCTTGAGGCGCATGGGCCAGAATGCTGGGGATATGGAGGAGCTTTGATGGCATTAACTTTGGGCAACCAGCCTGTCCATGCCTTAGGTTCCGCGTTTTTTTTTTTTTGCCGGAGACAAGTTCCTTAGCGGCACTGTATAGCGCAGTTTTTTGTCAATGAGCCCTCATGGCGAGACGTTTGTTCTTATGCACATAGCCTACATAGCTCCTATAACTGACCCGCCGTGGTGACACAGTGGCTATGGGAAGACCGCCGTGTGCCATGCGATCGCAGTGCACGCTATGGAACCAGCAGGTGTTCAAGTCCAATGCGGAGCCCTTCACAACAATACCCCATATCCCATGAGCCGCTTTGGTACGCTACACACCCACCATGCCATACTTTAGTATGGTACAATGACGTCATGACAGCTCAGTGTACTGAACATCGCTCACCCAGCAGTGTTGGTCCTCACACGAAGTACATGCCAGTCTTGAGGGACTCGAGCACCTTGACAGCCTCCGCATACTGACGGGTTGAGACGGCGTCGGCGCTGCCCCCAGACGAGTCGCTGCTCGAGCTTGACACATCCACCTTGCTCATCAGGTGCTTCTTGGCCCGGTACGCGGCCAGATGAGCATAGTAAACGGGCGCCGGGATGCTAACGCTCCGCGTGCAGCGGGCGTACGTGTGACAGAGGTAGTAGCTCAGATACTGCACGTCGTCCGCAGTAAAGCTCGAGTCGTCCCACAAAATGTAGTAGTGCGACGGCCTGCTCGTGCCCTGCACCACAGACACCACGGGGCCGGTTCAACCCACGGAATCGCAGCATGATCTCCTGGTTGTAGACGACAGACCTCGCGTCACATCCCCGCCAACACTTAGGCAGTCTTAGCTTAGGAATCAAGAGGAAGAGATGGGCTTGGGCTGGGTATGTAATGCGAATTGGAAGACAACCGCTGGTCTTTAAGGGCAACGGAGTTGATTCCAAGAAAAGGGAGGCGTAGCAAGGGGCGGCAGAAAGCTAGGTGGGCGGATGAGATTGGCAAGTTTGCCGGGATACGATGGCCGCAGCTTTCAAAGGACAGGGTAACTGTAGAGACATAGGAGAGGCCTTTTCCCTGCACTGGGCATAGTTAGGCTGATAATAATCATGATGATGATGAATTTGGGTGCCTTAAAAGTTTGTTACTATCCTGTGGCCCCCTTTTTGGGACACATCCCGTTCCCGGCTGTGGCGGACGAATTTCGACGATGGAGGCGAAATTCGAGAAGCCCGTGTACTGCGCAATCTCAGTGCACGTTAAAGAGCCCCAAGTGGTCGAAATTTCCGAAGCCCTTCACTACGGCATCTCTCATAGTCTGAGTCGCTTTGGGACGTTAAACCTCCATAAACCAAACAGATCCCATTTTGCGGGAACCCTTTACTGGCAGTTGCACAATGAAATATCAAAGTAGGCCCATGCGCAGTTGCTATTCGGGCCCACAGCTAACAGTCATCCTGTGCTTTATAATGTGTAAGATGCGCCCAAACTCCCTGTCACTGCCTCTATAGTGGTCTGCTTAATGTTGCACTGAAAAGTTCGGAGCACGTTCAGTTCGCTTCTGCGTCATTAGGGAGTTTCTGCGACCCAAGTACCGACTACTGGGCCCCAGACTGCATTCCATTACTGTGCACCTGAATGCCGAAATGGCTGCAGAGGTAGAAGTCGAAGTCGAGCGGGTGCGTGACAACAGAGTCTACGGTGGTGCCGGGCGGCACGTTGCGGCACTTGCCAACCCCGTCCCGGTCATTGGCGGGCATGAAACGCGTGTGGTGACGCTTCTGGACCACGATGAATGTCAGCGCCGGCTCGTACGTCTCGTTCGGGGAAAGCTCCTGGCACGCCAGTCGGATGGCGCTCACCTGGAAACAAGATCACGGCCAAGTTGTAGCCCTGAACTGGTCGCCTAATGGATTAAACACTGCTTCTGGAGCTTGACACAAGGGATGGGCAGGACAACACCATTTCGTGCACAGTCCAACAGCAACGAACCGTCGTCTTTCGAACAAAGTTAGGAGAAGGTAATGGCGCTGTGAGTAAATTCTTATCGTATATGGAAAACTGGTAGAATCCACAGTAACTTGGAAGCTTCTCTGATCGGGCTTGCAGGTAATTCATGACAGCTAAAAATGCAACAGTGCAAGACGGGTACGATGAACACCAGCGCTGTGGTGTCCAGCGCTGTGGTGTGGTGTTTTATCTACATTGAGACCCGCCAGTTACCGCGGTCGATGATGTTCGATGTAGAATCCGCGAGACGATATGCTGCTGCCCCTTTCAATCATAACCAACCCACAAAAAGATGCGGGGATAAATCATTTTGCATTCGAAACTTACCTCGCGGTTGCGGACCTCCATGAACTGCCCCTCGCTCACTCCGTCCCGGTAAAAGATAATGCGCTCTGGCTTGTGCCTGGTAGCATGATAAAATGCCTTCAGCGTGTCTTTCATCATGTCCTTGAGGTCCTTGATGATCTCCAGGCGCGAAGTGGCAGCGGAGTCTGCCATCTGGACGCGAACGGAGGCGTGGAACTTGTACGGAATGGCATCCAAGCTACCAACGCACGCCGCGATGGACGGCCTCAGCTTGTCCCCAGGCGCCGGGTGAGTCACGTCCGCGCCGATGATGATAACCGGCTTCTGGAAGATTTTCGGCTTCTCCTTGGGCAGCAGGCTGTTGTTGATGCCGCCCAGCTTGGCGTTCATCTTCTGACAGAGGTTGGTGATGAGCGCGGCGTTGCACTTCTTGATCACGTTGTTGTCCATTACGCACTGCGTGCGCAGCCCGATCTCGGTCTCGGCTACCTGCTTGATATCGGCGTAGCTCGTGTTCTTGGCAAGCACGATGATGACCATCTCGAGGTTGGCGGTCTTGCGCTGCTCCTCGAGCAGGATATTCCGCACGGGCTTGCGGTTCGTGTCAGTCGTGGTGACATCCAGCGGCTGCTCGATGCTCATGCCCAGTTCCTGGCCGACGCGGATGAGCATCTTGACGAAGTTGTCGAGGCTGTCTCGCTGCGCGAACTGGCTCAGGTTGAGCAGCGTCCAGCGGGTCAGCGTGGCCGACTTGTAGAAGTGACGGCCCCGCAGTTCCCAGGTGCCCTCGCGGGGCTTGCCGATGTTGTTGTTCTCGAAGACCAGCGACGGCGGATCGAGCACCCTGCCCTTGAGCTGTGTCGGCTCGGTGCTGATTTTGATGCCGAACTCGCGCAGGCACTGGTCGCTGCTGCTGACCAGATCCCGCACCGACTGGCGGATCTCGTTGAAGCGCTTGGCCGGTGGCTGGGCCGTACGCTTGATCATCTCGGACGTCTGGTTCTCGTCCAGTTTCTTCTTGCAGTGCTGCCCTTCGACGATCACGCAGACCTCCAGCGGGAGGTAGACCGGGTGGTTTTCGCTGCCGGTTTGGATGCAGGGCAGGTTCGGGTACTTGAGGCGGTCGTAACGGTTTTGGAAGTAGTCGGCCACCGAGCAACGGGTGCCGTCTTCCATTTCGAAGTAGAGCTTCTTGGCTGGTTCCTTGGTGACGCGAATTACCTTGTACTTGCGAGGGTATGGAAGGTGGGTGACCTTGACGCGCAAACCCTTGAGCTCCTTGTTGAGACGAACGTTCTGGAAGTCGCGCAGGTTCTTGAAGTCTCCGGCCGACATCTCGCGCCGGCAATCGCTGAACAGTTTGCACATGAAGTCGGTCACGGGTAGAGGCTCGTAGAAGGCGGTGGCCGAAATGTCGACGTTGAGCATGGGCTTCCACTGAGCAGGTCGAACGCTAGTGTAGTAGCCGAACCAGACTTCGCGGCCACCTCCAAGGGTGTTGTATTCGCCTGGGGCCGGCGGCCTGAAGAAGGACCGCCCGACGGGCGTGAGTTTTATCGACGGTCCGTGCCGCAGCACGATGTCCACGGCTTGGAGGACCTCCTGAGGAACATGGCTGACGCGTCTGTCGAAGACCGCCTGTAGCGCGTCCAGATTCACGGTGGCCGCGTACTGGATCTTCACGATGAACTTCTGAATCCGCTGGTCCTCCTCGAAGTCGACCGTGAAGGTGCGCTCACGGAAATTGAGCTCACGGCGCGTGTACAAGTTCTTGCGGCCGTCGAAGGCGGGCATGCAGCCACTCAGGTCGACCCGGTACTTCTTGACGAGCAACTCGATGACCAGGCGGTTGATCTTGGTGCTGATGCAGCGGTACTTGCGCTTCTCGGGCACTTTGTTGGTCTCCTTGCGCGACTCTGAGCATATCTCCACGTCGTAGTGGAAAACGTTACCGGAAGGGATCTCAACGCTGAAGTGGTTGGCGGTCAACTGGATCGGCCGGCCCAGTTTGCCTTGAGTAGGCCGGCGCGGGAAGTGAGACGGCAATGTCCGCTCGATTTCCTGCAGAGCGCGCCGGGGCAGCCCGCGGCTAAGGTTTAAATTCCGACAGCGCACAACTCGTGTCCAACATTCTTGGACAAAATTTGAAAATTTTAAGATACTCTTATGGAAATATTGAAGGTAATGGTCATAGTCCGATTTTTTCTTTACTAGCTGGCATCACGCTGTTCAGACTGCCATAGAAAAACAATGAGGAACGCTTTTGACGGTAGCAAGAACATAAATGAAAACATGCAAGCCTGCCGACGGCAGATATTTTGTCCAGAATTGTCGGTTAGGCGGTTGAATTACGCACAAATTCCGCGCGTAAACTACGCCTGACCTCTGCGTTAGCTGTCTAAAAGTAAACTCCTCCATACATTGGTTAATCGATAAAAGTCAAAAGTCAACTCCTCCACACTGACGATCTGACTTGCGCGTCACGCTGTTGATATGGAGAGCTCAAAATTATCTCGGTAAAGTAAGGAGAGTGAATGGAGTGCATTGGTCAGATTTTCGCGTCTCCACGCCGCGGATGAGAACTCGCGATTTTGTTTCGGTGATACTTTTTCGCCTGTGGACTACTAGCACGGAACCCATTCCAGTGAGCTCTTAATCGATAGCAGTACGCCTTCTTATCTTTTACTTGTAAAATACCTCGAATTACGAGAGAAATGCGAAAAATTCAAATTTCAGAGATTCCTGCGGGGAAAAGTGACAGCTGTAGGCAACCTCAAGTTTGCAGCGTCACTCGAAGCACTCTAACACACGCCAGCGAGAGCACCAAGCCTTCTTTGATGGAGTGAAGGCGCCAAATTTTTGGCACTGTGCCTTTGGTCTGCACACAATAACTGCAGTATGAACTCTGCTTTGTCGTTTTAATTAACTGAAACTTACACTGAACTGTTGCAGAAATCAAGATTTCACGTGGTGATTCATTTTAACTAATTGTGTGCGTGTCTGTTTGTTTCACTTAATGGCGCATAAGCAGCTGAGGCTATCATGGACAGGGTTGGTAAGATCTCACTGGTGTGCTGGCGGACAACTTCTTTTAAAAACCAATTTCCTGGTCACATTTCCTTGTTTTAGGAATTTAACTAACTACTCGTGTCAGGTTTCCTAGTGTATTCTCTCCTAAGAGCAAGCAAGGGTGGAAAGGGACGCGTTTGTTGCGAAATTTCGAGTTTCCTGCATGAAAAAATGCGGACGCCACATTCACAAAGATTTTCTTGTTTCATAATGTGCGCAATCATTCGCAAGCAAAAATACACAATAAAAATTTCGGCGAGCACATTAAGCGAGCCCGTAGTGCTTTTACACAACCACATTCCAATTTCCGTACTTCGTTGAAGCCATCAAGTGGCGTTCGTCAAGTAGCTGCATAGGCAACGCCGAGTGCCGATCAAGGAATGTAAAGACGTGTATAATCATTCTCCACGTTGTATCTGAATCCCCTCAATGAGCTGAAAATAAAGCGAACCTCGGAAGAAAAAATTGAAAATTGGTTTTTTGATGAAAGGTAATGGCGCAGTAATTGTCTCTCATACGTCGCGAAAATATGGGTTTCCCCAAAGGTACCTTCACATGATATAAGGCGGGACTGCACTTACTGAATCGCATGTGCCGGGGGACACCGGAACTGCGCCGTAAAAGAAGGGAGGAAGGTGGGAGGGAAAAAGAGAAAGAGGTGCCGTAGTGGAGGTCTCTGGAATAATTTCCACCATTAACTTCTGAAGCACGCCGCTCACCTCCAATACTGTCCATACTCTCGACATCAGGCCCTCCCAATGGTGGGACGCCGTCACGTACTTTCACGCCATTTCTTCCTTTCTCTTCCCTCGCGGTGCCAAAAAACGCGAGCGGCGCATGCAAGCACCGATGTCATACGTAGCGCGATTATTCCGGGGAGTGCTCAGGTTTAGCATCGCGTAGGAGCCAAAGTCGACAAGCGAAGAGGAGCCGCAAAGCAGAAGAGAGGGATGTAGTCGAGGGTTTGACGGCATACCGTCTGGTCAGGAATCATGGTGATGCAGATTGCTGGTCACTGGCCAAAGTCAAAAGATGAAAAGACGTTTCGGGAGCACTACGGCTCCCTTGTTCACTATGAAACAATCGGCGCACGGATCCGTCCTTTTGTAGCACCCAGTAGCGTTTTTAATGATTCAGCATAGATAGGATGCAGAGTTCCGTCGTTCCTGTTTAATGTGTTAGACGATGTCTGTAAAATAGGTGACTTAAGATTCTGCCGTGCTGATGTGTTCTTTTCTGTTGTCAATATCTTTATTTGATCCCAGCTAATCTCGTGGCCGGATTCTTGCACATGCTCTGCGATGGCGATAGATGCTACTTTCTGGTTTCGGACGTCATTCTGGTGCTCTCTCAGGCGTCTCCTGAAGTCCTTTGTTTCACCGATATATATTGATGAGCAATCGGCGCAGTCAATCTCATACACAACACCTGGAAATCTTTCACGAGGGAGCTTGTCCTTCACATTCACCAGTTCTGTTCGCACCTTGCCAGCGGGGACGTGCGCGATGTTGACGCCATGCTTGCGGAAAATACGAGCAAGCGCTTCGCTAATTCCCGCTACGTATGGGACAAGCTCGTTTTTCTTTTGGTTTTTTGCTATCGCGTTCTTCGGAGGTAGACACAGACGCGAGAGCACAGAAAAACCAAAAGAAAAACGAGCTGCTGTCCCATACGTAGCGGGAATTAGCGAAGTGCTTGCTCGTATTTTCCGCAAGCATGGCGTCAACATCGCGCACGTCCCCGCTGGCAAGTTGCCAACATAACTGGTGATTGTGAAGGACAAGCTCCCTCGTGAGAGATTTCCAGGTGTTGTGTATGAGATTGACTGCGCCGGTTGCTCATCAATATATATCGGTGAAACAAAGGACTTCAGGAGACGCCTGAGAGAGCACCAGAACGACGTCCTAAACAAGAAAGCAGCATCTAACGCCATCGCCGAGCACGTGCAAGAATCCGGCCACGAGCTTAACTGGGATCAAGTAAAGATATTGACAACAGAAAAGAACACATCAGCACGGCAGAATCTTGAGTCCCTTATCATAGAGACATCGTCTAACACATTAAACAGGAACGACGTAACTCTACATCCTATCTATGCTAAATCCTTAAAAACGCTACTGGGTGCTACAAAAGAACGTATCCGTGCGCCGATTGCTTCATAGTGAACAAGGGAGCCGTAGTGCTCCCGAAACGTCTTTTCATCTTTTGACTGGCCAGTGACCAGCAATCTGCCTCAGAAGAGAGGGGATTGTGCGCTACCTTTGTCCGCTGAGGGGCGTTAATAGAGTTAGCATCACGTGACATTTCTGAAGCCTAGTCATAAAACGTATAATGGAAAGCCTCATGGGAAATGCACCCACGTGAAAAGGCAGCGGTAGCTGCTAACAAAGATTCACTTTCGCTTGCTGCGCAGCGTAACGCCTGCGCTTGAATTTTTTTTGAGACGCGCCTTGGGCGCAATCTGTGCAACCTGAGATGGAATCTATGGAAGCTCGATGCAGTACGGTGCATGCACGGTCACTGAAAACACCACTCACCAAGCCATGGCTTGCAGTCTGGCAACTATCAAGAGCCGCAAACGTGCCCAGGCAGGCGCGCTGTTGACGAGAATGTGGCGCCATCTGGCGAACTCAGGGCGAACTGCGCATGCGCGGTAGCGGTACGCGGTCTGGCAAACTATCTGCTGGCATGCTACGACGGCATTGCCGCCCACACCCATCCACAGGGTTCAGACACGTCCGTGGGGGCACGCAGGAGCAGCCGCCGCTCACCTGAATGCTGACCTCGTCATTCTGCGACTTGGTGTTGCCGACACCATTGCGGGCCTGCACGGGCGCGGCCGTCGGCGAAGTCGAGGTGGTGGGCACGCCTTCGGTGGGCGCCACAGTGTGAGCCCCGTTGCCGTTGGTTCCCTCTGCGCGGGTGATGACGGCTGTTCCGGCGGCAGTGCTGGAGAGAATCTGGGGTGGGGCTGCTCTGACCACCCGCTGCTGCACGGCTTGCGCGAACGAAAGCGCCGATGGGGCGCCCGGCGAGCGTCCAGTAGGCCGCCCTAGACCAAAGGGAAGGAGTTAGCGTCAACGATATCGACAAGGCTTACCGATGCGTGACCAGTTTTGCCAACATGGCGTGACCGAACAGCTCCGAGCACTAACAGGCGATTCACTATTGCGCACCTGCAAGAATGGGCTATGTATATGTTACGTCGCTGAAGCCATGATAATCCCGCCTTCTGTAGAGCACCCGCCTTGGATTTGGAGGTGGTGGGTTCGACTCCTGCTGTAGGATGATTACGCAGCCGTTTCTCAAAATAAGTAGAAGCTATGCCCCGGCAGGGTGCTCGGATTGCTAGGTTTGCATGGCTTGACAAAGGAGCCTGCGCCCTCAAATCCTGTCGCTGTGGGCTTGAAGAGACACATCGGAAATACACTAGATCTTGCATTCGGTCAAAGCGCACTTTGGCTTGAGATGAATATTTTTCTGAAAACCAAATAAAAATCGGGGAAAGGCGAGAGAAGGTTGTTGAAACTGATTGAGATAATCCATGAGGTAAGCCTATCGAACGAATTATGGCTTTGAGAGCAAGGTAGCAGGGTCCTGATCGGAAGTATCGGGCGACACGCCCCGCAGTGGTTAATGTATGGCAAGGAGGCAAGACTAGTCGACACAGCCATTGTGAACCAACCCACTCGGCGATTCGAGATGCTCTATATCCAAAAACCAATATGCGTCAATTAACACCATCCGACGCGTCGGAATAACTGCTACCTCGGCTACATTCGAGCGCAAATAACAGGACTTGCTACTCCCTTTACACCCATTGTAGCGGGCTCGCACAGGAGCAGCGGCAAAGACGCGAATTTAAACGAAAAAGTGCACGGCAAAGCTGATCGCTTCACCGCGACCAAACAAGGATCATGCGCCTCTAGGCAAGGTGTAATCGCGTACGCGTCGCGCGACAAGCCAGAAGCACAAACCTAGGGGTTAGGCCTAGTGCGTTCCTGCAAGCCGACCAAGAATTAGTGGCGAAAGAAAAAACGCCATCTGCAATTTTCATTTCCGCTGAAGAAATCTCGCGGAAGAACATCGGCATCGCGAAAACCGAAGACCTAATCAGCTTCGGTCCAAAGCGAATCGCCACTCAAGCTAAAAGCGGCATCGCGCGCGGGACATCATGACTTCGCCACGCCCAGAGCCCGCCACGCCGTACCAAACGGACCGGGCGGCGTGGTGACAGTCTGCGGTCGTGGCGTCATCCTAAGCCACCCAGTCAGAGGGGTTTCCCTACAGCCAGCGATTCGGATGGCTGACCCGTGACCTCCGCGGTAGGCCCCGGCGGGGCGCTGTGCTCTACCACGGAGGCCACGGCGAGCCATGGAAAGCGCCTGCGCGATAGGCTCCGCCGGAGCGCTGCGCTCTATCACAGGCAATGGCGGGCCAAGGAAAGCGCTCACCTGTTCCGCAGCTTCGTCGTTGCGACCGCGGGGCGGACTCCATTGGCCTCAAGAAGCGTTTGAGGGAGGCCCGGTTTGCGACGTGAAGGCGGACCCCTGGACAGCTGGCCGGGGGGGGGGGGGGGGGGGGGGGGCAGGGCACTCGAGCAGCGATGTCGCAGCGACCGGCCGGCCGATGAAGGAGCCCTTTCTGGCCCGAGCTCGGCGGAACGTGCCTCGCGCCTAACCTCCGGCCCGGATGGGCGCGGCCGCAGGGCCGGGCCAATGGGGGAGCGAGCCAGTGTAGAACCCGCGCTGATGACATCACAGACGAGGGAGCGAGCGGAGCAGGGCCGACCGCGCGCGGTCGTGCCACCAGCTCGCGGTATGCGCTTCGTCGTCTTCGTCTCGGAGGTATAATTTGGTCAAGTAAGAAGAAGTGAGGTTGGAACGGTTAGCGCTCGGATCGCGGTTAAGTCTTGCAAACGTAGTGGCCGGCCGGCGCGGTCCCGTGTGGCTCCGCACTTTCGCTTATGGCGTCACGGCGGGTGGAGGAGGGAAACGTCTTCATAAGCTGCGATTAAAGCTTATAACCAAGGGGAACAAGCGAGGGTACGTATAGTCTCTGCCAAAATAGCTAGGCTGCATGGCCTGCTTCTCGCTCCTATATATTAGAGCTCTTACAGCCTCCGTAAAGATCAAGTCTTAAACGGTGAAGACTAGGGCTGTCCTTACCTTACAGCGATTTAGAGCTTTCGGGATGAGAGAAGTTCTCAAATGTTCAACTAAGAGGCAAACCATGTATTCTGGTTACTAATTGCATAAACTGTACATACGTGTAAGCGGCGGGGCTGTAGAACAGTCCTTCAAAGACCGTGTTCTCTGAGAATTCGCGGGACAGCACTCGCTGTCCCGCGAATTCGCTAAGTTCTTCGAAATACGCTATGCTGTTTTGCCACTCAAACAGTGGGGTTCAGAACCAAAATTGGTCACTAAAAGTTCGGTTCGCCCACAGTTCAATTCAATAATTCCGCGAGCTACACAGACTTACCGACCCAGAAGCAGTGAGATGTTGGTTTCAGCGATGCCACGAGTGCTGGGGCTGTTATCACACTCGACGGTAACAAACATGCTGGCTCTGAACGGGATCAATACGTGGTCGTCACAGACGCATAACTTAGCCCTGCGTGGCTCGGTATCGTCGTCGACAGTGCCTTGGGTGGACGACGACACTATTAGCTCCTGGAGGTTGATAAGGGCACCGTACTCCTGAAGGAAATCCAAACCGAGCATGAGGTCTTTGGAGCACTCGGGTAACACAGCAAAGCAGCCAGGGAAAGTAACACCGCGGATCTGGATTCGCGAATTGCAGACACCGATCGGAGTTACCACGTGGCCACCAGCTGTCCGGATCTGCGGCCCAGACCAAGGGGTCAGAAACTTCCTGAAGGCCGTGGCTAACCGTCTGCTCATTACAGAAAAATCGGCGCCGGTATCCACGAGTGCGGTAACGTCGTGGTTGTCGGCGGATACCGGCATTTCGGCGGAGACCAGTCGGTCGGTGCGCGTCGTCGAGGTCGTCGGTTCAGGTCGTCGTCGGTCGGAGCGTCGCGGCGAATCATCGGGTGGAGGCTCTTGACTCGGTCCTGTAGCGGCAGCCCTACCGCCGGAGGACGCCGTCTTCAGTTTTCCCGACGTGGGGACGTGCCTCTGAACTGGCCAGAGGATGACGGGCGGCCGGGCGAAGAGAACCGCCTTGGGGATGGCGATCGGGACTGGCGTCGCTTCGAGGTCGAATATTGCACGTTATCAGCCAAGTACTGTTCGATATCCCGTGGTCTTTCACCGTAGCGTGGTCGAGGTGCGTCAGGTGAAAAACCCCTTAAACCCATTCTGCGGTAAGGGCAGTGGCGGAGGATGTGGCCGGGCTCCCCGCAGAGGTAACAGAGCGGCCGATTGTTTGGCGTACGCGAAACGTGCGCTTTGCTCACGGGTGGCCTGAACTCCTGCTGCACGGAGGGTACAGTTGCGACTGGCTCCTGCAGGTATGGCACAGGAGAGACGGGGGGAAAGGCTCGCATCGCTGGCCCGGGACTTCGTAGCACCTCGCTGTACGTCAAACGGAGGGCGCCGGGTGTGGAGCTGGGGGCGGCTGCACAACTCGTCGGATTTATTCGCGGACCACGTCCGTTACGGCAGCGACGCTGGCCTGTTGAGCTTCAAAGCGAAGTTTCGCCAGTTCCTCGCGCACAAGGCTTCTTACAAGCTCCCGAAGATCCTCGGCGGGCAGCGACGTAGGCGTGCACTGGGAAGCGGCTGCTACAGTAGCCTGACGTCCGTAGTGGGCGCCTCGTTCCTGCAGAGAGCGCTCGATACCCATTGCCTCCTTGATGAAGTCGGACACTGTTCGTGGCGGGTCACGGACCATTCAAAGTCCTCATCCTACACCCAAAGCGTCAAAGAAATAAAGCGCCTGAGATCAAAATATACGTGGAAGGGGCAGCCATCACAGAAGTGGAAACACAGAATATTGAGAATGCTGATACAGTCAAACAAAAAAAAAACGACACACTAATTAAAAAGCTGAGAAACACCGTCAACAAACTTTCCCTCCTCATCAGACGCATCGCGAATAGGCGAGGAGGAGTTAAAGAAGCCGAGACCAGGAAACTAATCCAAGCCTTCGTTCTTAGCAGAGTCATCTACTCTAAACCATACGTCACCCTCACAGTCACAGAAAGAGACGACCTGAATGCTCTAATTAGACAATCCTACAAAATTGCGCTCAACCTCCCCCGTCATACGCCAAATGAAACACGACTACAGTTAGGAATTTATAACACCTCAGCGGAAATGATGGAAGCACACCTCACCGCACAATACGAAAAACTATCAGGCAATGAAACGGGACGTTTCATCCTAAAGAAGGCAGGAATACAATATGAAGGAATTCGCGCACACACCTTGCCAATTCCAAGACACGCGCACGAACACTTAATAGCCCATCCTCTGCCCGAAAACATGCATCCACACTACGATACGGACAGAAGAAAGGCTAGGGCAGAAAAACTTCATGAAAGATTTTCAAGCCACGGCGCATGTGCACGAGGCTGAACATGCGGACAGAGACGCTTTTTCTCTAGCAGTTGTCGATCATCGAGGTTCTCCCCTCGCATCGGAAACAGTCGATAAAACAAAATTTCCGGAGGAGGCCGAAGAAGCTGCCATAGCTTTAGCCATTACCTCCACCACTGCTAAATAAATCATCAGCGACTCTATAATAATAATTGGTTTTTTGGGGAAAGTAAATAGCACAGTATCTGTCTCATATATCGTTGGACACCTGAACCGCGCCGTAAGGGAAGGAATAAAGGAGAGAGTTAAAGAAGAAAGGAAGGGAGAGGTGTCGTAGTGGAGGGCTCCGGAATAATTTCAACCACCTGGGGATCTTTAACGTGCACTGACATCGCACAGCACAGGGGCGCCTTGGCGTTTTGCTTCCATAAAAACGCAGCCGCTGCGGTCGGGTTCGAACCCGGGAACTCCGGATCAGTAGCCGAGCGCCTAACCATTGAGCCACCGCGGCGGGTATCAGCGATTCTATAAAACCGCAATTCGAAATTTTGCCAAAGGAAGGGCCCACTCCGCAGCCATCAAAATATTACAAAAAAATCTCCAATACCCACCAGATCACATTGCATGATCTGGGTCCCGCCCATTTGGGCCATCCTGAAAACGAGGCGGCGCACCAATTTGCCCGAGTATGCGTAGTTAACCGGGAGGTGCGATACCGCGAGCTCAGGTCGGCCAAGGAACGAGTTACGACCTACAAAGAAATTACTACCCACTTCAAGAAAGAAAGACAAATCTTCCCAGAACCACATAAATCTCTAAGTAAAACACAAGTCATGGTTTTTTCAGCAGCGCAGGGGACAAAGGACGTGACAAGTGCACAGACAGGGCGCTGATGCGCAGACACTTGTCACGTCCTTTGTCCCCTGCGCTGCTGAAAAAACCATGTCACATCAACTTGCCCAAGCTTCTACAGTAACAACAAGTCAGCTGGCGGCAGCTCCAGACACTTTCTTTAATCCATACATGTACTCTATATGGTTCTCAGAGCAGTTTAGCCCCGTCTATTCTCTCTGTGGACACCATAAGGCAGACACACCACACATCCTATACTCATGTAATCAAGAGAAGCCGTCGAACAGTCTGCAGCTCTCTACCCAATCGCAGTGGGAGGCCGCGCTGCTCAGCTCGGACCCGGAGGTTCAACTCCGAGACACGGAGCGGGCCGAAGAAGTCGCTCAACGACATCGTCTGTCGGCCACCTGGCGTCCGGCCTAGAAGAGGAGCCCACCGCGGGGAGGGGAACGTCACCCCACCCGCGCCTAAGACCTCTTCTTTAATAAAGTTTACCTCCTTCTCCTCCAGTCTGGGTGGGCGCTCGCTGCTCCCACGAGGCTCTACGTCAATACTTTTTAACGCGACAGCGTTAACGAACGAGCTCGTGTCGCAGAAAAGTCGGTGTCGTCGGCATCGGTCATGTCTTTGGTCGTGAGCGAAAAATGGCGCATCTCGGTGGACACCTGAACCGCGCCGCGCCGTAAGGGAAGAGATTTTAACGCGACAGCGTTAAGAATTGATTGATTGATTGATGGATTGATTGATCATTTATTGATTGAATGATTGATCGATCGATTTTTTGTTCCCTTGCGGCGCGATCCGGATGTCCAGCGAGAAATGTGACAAGCCTCATTTCCTTTCCTTAAAAGCAATTGTTCATTTCATTTTCCTTCCCTTTCCGCCCGGTTCAGGTATCCGCCGAGATATGTGACACAGGCGTCCTTTCCTTAAATTGTCCAATGGGCTACGCGTCGCGCCGAACGGGCAATGGCGTTCCGTGTACACCTCGGCAACGCTGCGACACGCTGTCGCGTCTCACTCTTAAAGACTAGTGTTCCTGTATATGCTCCCGCCGGGAGCAGAGTTGCGCGACTGTTTTCCTCACGCCGCTCTTGACGCCATTCGCTAAGCGGCCGTCACGTGATGCTGCTGACGACGATTGTTCCATTTGGGAGTGGAGGAGCCGACTTTCCAGGCGCAATGCCGGTTCCTCGCAAGCCCCAGTACCCTCTCGATTGCCATCGTGATCGTACGCGTCCGGTGCGGTCGGCTGCGGTGTGATCCCGCCTTTTACGTGCGCTCCAGTTGTATACATTTTGATAGTGTGCAGTGACTGCAGCCTCCAACTATGACGGGGTGCAGTGCGCCAAACTGCAAGAACCTTACTGAAAGCGGCAAAGCTTTTTACGCCGTGATCAAGCTTTGCCTAGGCTATTTAACTATTTTATTTAAGATTACCCTTAAGGTTCTACTGACAAGGGTGTCAACACTGGAGGAGGGGGAACAAAAATAGCATGAAATACATGAAAGCAAAACTGGATATTCAGATAATTATTTTTCCTGGAGTAAAAGCATGAAGCAGTCCAAAACAAAGATATTTCAGAATGCAGTGAAGGTACATATAATTCAAGTAGGTCAAGAGAAAACGCAATAGTGCTTAGGGAAAAACGAGCAAATAACAGCACCAGAAAGAGATACACATCACTTTTCGAGATCATTGGAAACTCGTATGCCACAATTCAGCTACAGTGACTTAAGGCAGGCTTCTCTAATTTTTGGATATTAAAGAAGTACGGCACGTGATGAGTTTGGCTTGAAAAGATGACCATGGCATAGGAAAAATGCAATGGAGGGCTAGAAGTCAGAGCAACAAATGATACGTATATTTTGTGAAAGATAAGCGCGCGAGTTTGCGATATCCGTGCCTTTGGTTGGTTAGATATACTTGCGTGCAAAATGCATCGCTTTAGACTGCCCGCATTCACATCGTATGCAGCGTGGTTTCACAAGCTTCGTGCAACATCGGCGGTCGCAACCCTATAGAATAATGTATTTCAATGTGGTTCTGCAGGGAGATGCAATACCACACTTCTCTT
The DNA here is from genome assembly GCF_052857255.1 of Amblyomma americanum. Lineage (NCBI taxonomy): Eukaryota > Metazoa > Arthropoda > Arachnida > Ixodida > Ixodidae > Amblyomma > Amblyomma americanum. The sequence continues at coordinate 328,149,340 of NC_135497.1, read as the reverse complement.
CATCGCACAACTCACGCAGGTTTTTCATTTCCAAGCATTTCTGCCCCATTTTGTCCGTACTGCGAGCTATCGCTGTCATTCCGCGATCTTTCTGTCATGCATTTTCGGCAAATCAGATTATTTTCCGACATTTTTTTCAACGAAGTATGATGGGCTTAGCATCGATCTCTGAGCACTGATACATTAAAGGGAAATAAGGATGCCCGCAATCAAGCGCAGTTTGTAAGCTTTTCAAAAAAAAAGCGAACTGCTCTACAACGCCAGCCCCGTCATGATCCCAGCGCCTGTGCGCTCGAGGAGCTGCTTTCCCGCACAGCTTGGAACAAAATGGCGGACCTTCGCGCAACTCTGCTCCCTGCGGGATCATATACAGGAACACTATTAAAGACGAAGCTTAAGCGCCCTCCTATTTTTTTTACTCCCGTACCGGACTTCATTAACTCAGCTAGCATTTTCCCATTGATTTAATCATTACTGCATCTTTCATTAACACCTTCGCCCATCATTGATGCCCTGATGCAATAAATCTCGCTTTTAAAAAACTATGCGCAACTCCACAGTTTACTGCAAAACACCCCGCGTGTAAGGCGCTAAAACTAACGAGTACGATTATAGCAAGTATTAAATCGGTACAGACATGGGAACTGCACTCACATTATTCTGGCCAGTCAGCGAAATCGAAGATGTCTTGGGAGATACTGAACTTTGTTATCAATATAGAAACATTGGTTCCCTGGAACTTGCGAGATTCGCCTTCATAAACCATTCAAGAATAAAGCTATAAAACAATTCGAGTCCCTCAAAAGCTAGCAACTGTTGAACACGGTTTCATAGCAGGGAGCGGCAAAAAGTGGTCTACCCATGGCCGGTTGCTTGCGCCTTTCTTCTAATGTTTTGTCTTTGGTATGGTTTCTGGTTATTCTCTGCATTACACCTCTTTCTTCCCGTATATGTACATATACCAGGTGTCAGCAAAATCTGGCCAAGTTTTTAAAAAGGACGGTGTACTGGGCGCTTAACACAAACTCGGTTATGTTGAGGGTAGTGTGGCATATTCTGCAGTACTTTTTTGTATTGCATAGCTGGTTAATTAGTTTAATTTAACTCGCTAGCTATTTAAATATTGGCTTCGGAAAAAAGGTTCATTTCAAATGTTGTTGGTCACCTTGAAAAACAGCCGGCTGAAGTGTTTTTGGCAAGGTACCGTCTGTACAGCTTCATTTAAGAAATGTAAAAGAAAACTCGCGGGATTCGTAATAGCTGTAGTAAAGTAGCACCACGGCTGCATAGCTGTGGTCCTACTTGAGCGCCCCATATGAAAATTCAGTTATCGCATATATCGCGCCCAGTGCAAACACAAAACTCGGTTGGAGACTCGTTTATCTGGAGCACCTGGTATAATGACCAATGAAATAAAACCACCATCCGCTTTCTGTTCCTAGGCAGCTGGCGCATTTCGTGGCGCAAGACCGGTGTGCATCAGGCGAGAGAGAGAGAGAGAGAAAAAAAAAGCTTTTTTTCTTCGTGCCCACATGGGGTCCGCGCACCCGCGCGTCGCCGCCGAAGCCGCGACGCTCGCCGGCGCCATCTCTCGCTCACAGCAAGTAAGCCGTGGATCACGTGAGGCGAGCTCGCGCTGTGACTGGCGCGTTCTCCGTGGGGCTCCGTCACCCCCGCTCGACTGACACGTAGAGCAGGACCAAGCGGCGCCGGCCGCCCGATTTCGGGGAGTAGCCGGTCCACAAACGCCCCCCTCCGTCAGCTGGCGGCGCGATGGAGGAGACGTAGCAAGGGAAAAACCGGCTGTGAGAATGACGCCTGCCCGACGGTGGCGGCGGCGCTGTGCAAGCTCCATTGGTGTAGAAAGACTCTTCTCTCCAAACAAGTGTTGAAACTCTTAAGCCTTGGTCGCCGCTTTCCCACCTGACGCCCGACCCTCTCGCTCATTTCCCCGATAACTAACTGCCTCTGCACATCCATCCTGAACTCACAGGCACCCATGAACAGCGCAGTGTACTAAGGTTTTTTTCGGATTGTGCGTGCACCTTTCGTAGCGAAGCAGTACTCATCAAACAAGGTTCCTGAACAAAGAGTGTTTTATTAACCGGTGGCGCTGCGTTTTCTCCTCAGGATGCAGAACTTCCGAAAACGCAGGAACACTGGTACTATAAAGCATCTCCTTCCATGCGGCATGAGTAGCACCGCTCAATGACCGCTCCTCTTTCTTCTCCTAGTGTAACTTTCGGCAAAAGGGCCAGAATGATGGGCCATTACGACCGGACAGGTCCAGGATAACCGCCACTTCATTGTTCTCGACGAGTGCAATGTTCCTGTTCTTTTGGCTGACGCCATGCAGTCCGAAGCAGCTTCGTGAGAGGTCCGTACAGCAGCTGCAGGACACAGCCACGAAGCAGCTGCAGGGCAGCGCTTCGAAGCAGCTGGACGACTGGGACACGGGCCAGCTACAGGAGGAGAGGGTTCCAGAGTAGCTGCAGGAGGCATTCTCTGGGCACGGCCGCATCAAGGTTCGCTGGGTTGATGCCGCAAGACTTGTGCTTGCAACAGGCTCTTTGGGGAGCTTATCGTTGACGGCACGAGCCAGTCCACCGGTTCCCGAAGCACAGGTCGCCATGGAAGCCGCGGAAGCGAGCGAAGACCCGGTGGCTTTCTTCGTTGTAGCCAGTGAAGCTTCCCTGCCATTAGCCAAAGAATTTGAGGCAGTAGCGTTTACGGGATCGTTTCGGAAAGTCTTTTCACGCTCCTTACACCACTGCTCCCAGGATTCCTGCACGTGCTTCGAATACTTCGAATTCCGGCTGCGCTGGCATTGTTTTCTGACAATGGCTTTGTGATCCTGTGCATCGAGGCTTGTCGAACACTCGGACGTGGAGCAGCTCGGCATGCTAGAAGCGAGAGGGGTGACCCTGAAAGTCCTCGATGGCTGTGAACTGTCTTCGTGTCCCTCGGTATCCTTGCGCACCGCCAAAGGCTTCTGAGCAGAAGGTTGACTTGTCAGAGACTGAGGTTCTTCAACAACACCCGGCAGAACAGAAGAATTATCTTGAGATTTCCCAGTAAGCCGTTTAGTGGTCGGTCCGCGACGTGGTTGGCTGATTTTTCTTCTAAATCGTCGGTCACAACGCCTCCGCGGGACTGCCTCGGACGCAGGTCCCGGTTTGTTGGCCTCGGTTGTCTTGGCGCCTGGCGCTGTCCGTTGTGATCCCGTGCCACGTGTGGTCTTTGCTTCTACGTTTCGTGAGTTACTGCTTGGCAAATTCGCCGTATCGCGGCTCACCCAATGGTATCCGCTAGCCTGCGACCGATCCCGTCGTTTTGGGTGCCTTTGACGCAGCGGTTTTTCACTCCTAGTGCTCGGCTCATTTACGGAACCGTCATCAGTGGACTCGCATGATTTCTGTACGTTGCGGTATGGGGGTCTGGACCTAGTTTTTGCTTTCTTGTTTCTGTTGCTAGCCCGTCTTCCTGAATATCCGGCCCTCGACGATCTAGCTGGAGGAGGAGGCGATTCCAGAAGGCACTCACCTCTTGAAGAACGCTGTCGTTTTTCCGCCAGCGTAAAGCCGGGACGACTCTGCTGTTCGGAAGACCGGCGCAGTCCGGGCTTTCTTTCGGAGTGAGTATTTGCTAGCGGGTCGTTCTTCGTTTCCCCTTTCCTGCTGCTTCTTCGTGGCAACTTAGTGTTCCGTTTTGAAGTGCCTGGGCTCGAAGTAGGCGTTTTCACTGCAACGACTGGCCTCCGTGCTTGCGTTTCAGCACCTAACACTGAGACCTTACCATCTACAGGTCTCGGCTTTAGTCCCGCGCGGCTCCTGCGACGGGAAGACGCCTTGGGTTCCTTAAGCTTGGCTGGACCACTGGACGGACACCTATTGGTTCGTGACTCAAGTGACGTCGCCTTGCGAGCAACACACGCCGCCTCCACTTGCGGTCCAGACGGCTTCCCGACTTTGGGCGGCAGTGAAGTATCTCTCTTCTTGTACCCCTGAACCACTTGGAACGGGCGCAAAGTCTCTTTGTCTCGAAGAAGCTCAGTAGGAGTTTTCCTGCAGTCACGCTTGGTCGCATAGTCACCGACGTCCCCGCCTTCGGAAGGACCGACGTAAGATGTGTCTGTTGTTACCCGTTTTATCGGACCACCGGATTCCTTGGGGAGATCCGTGCCTCTTCCTAGCGGTCTGACTGACGAGAAGTGGTGTCGCCGTGTATTCCTGGCCTCGTTGACTGCTAGGCACTCCTCCGGGCTTTCGCGCACCGTTCCAAGCCTGTCCTCGCGTTCGACTGTGGTCCTCACCTTCATGTAGTAGTTCTTCCAGATGGCCAGCTCGCTGTGCTGTTGTGCGGCGGGCACCAAAGTCATGTCCCGGGGCCCCAGGTCGTTGGATCGCGCTGTTGACTCATCCTCCGTGGTCATACAGTTGTCTGCCGGCGACGAACGCTCGACTTCTGCATCCATCTCTGCGGCAGCTAAGCAGCTGTCCCGCTGGCATCGCGAAAACGCAATACTGGACTTTATGACGACGCTGATCTTCCAGCAGAGCTTCCACACGAGCCGGAGTAGGGTCTCCATGGCGCAGGACTCCCACAGACGAGCGAGAACGGTGCCGCACTTCTGGAAGAACACCGCGGGGAGCAGCGCCCTTGCCATGGCGTGATCTCGTACAAGTGACGTGGCTGAGAAGAGCTGGCGTGATAAGGAAGACACACGTCAGTGTTCTCCTCGCGACGATGGCATGCGCCACGCGCTGGAGTGCACGAGCTAGTGAGGAGAGTGGCGATGATGCTAGTCACTCTGTGGCTTGCCTTCACGAAGCTTGGAGTCACATATTTTAATCAAAGGCGTAATTTTAGTCAAAACCTAAAAAAACTAAGCCGGGGTACCAAGGGACATTACGGGACAAAGACCCTTCACATGTATATGGTACTTCAAAACGCTAACTATTCAAAACTTTTTTCTTCTCAACGAAATGAATTGGTCTGCTGCACGATGGACCCCACATTTTTTTAAAGCGAAATTTATTGCCACAGGGCATCAATAATGGGTGAAGGTGTGATGAAATATGAATCAGTGATTAACTGAATGGAAAAAGGCTAACTGATTTGATGAAGTCCAGTAGGGAACGATGGTACGGTCACTGTGTCCAGGCAATGTATGAAGTAGGGTTGCTTGGTGAAAGACCCGCTACCTTCAGGTGCCGGATCCTTGTAGGCTTGAGAGCTGGGCAGTCCCACAGTAAGTGATGAATGTCGGCTTCAATGTCCTCGTGTTTGCATATCGGATACCCTGGCCGAGGAAACAAATCTCGGTACTGAGGCCACTTCCGAGTGACGGCAGGTGTGAGGGCAACCCGGCCCGACCCGGATCCTACTAAGCGCAACCTCCTCTGCACGGGTAAGACCGCGGGGGAGGGTTACCGCACACGGAGGTATGAGAGCACGTGTGCGGCGCCGGAGGAGTCCCTTTCTTGATGAAAGGAGGGTAAAATTGTTCAAATGAAGGAGCCGAGGCAGTGATGAGTTTGGATTCGCAAGGCGGGTCGCTAAATCTGCCTGGCTTTGATAGGTCAGAAGATCCCGTGGGACCCACTCAATACGTACTGGCTGCGGGATGCGTGCCACGAGCCGGTGGATGTCCTGACATATCGTTGGACAGCGGCTAACACGTCGTAGCAACCGGACAACTTGAAGGGCGTCAGTGCGGATGTCAACGCGGGCCGCAGGGAGCATAGTTATGCCGGCCACGGAGCAGAGTTCTTCCTGAACTGCAACGAGCTCAGCACAAAAGGACGAAGGGGGTCCCGTAAGCTGAAACCTAGAGGTTTGATTCAGGGAAGGTCTGCACGGGCAGTAAATTGCTGTTGTTGCTTCGCAGGCTTGCATGCTTGAGTCTACGTAGACAACAATGGATCCTTCAGCCAGGCAAGCACCTTGTTCCTCAAATTTCTGGAAAAGCAACGATGCCGAATTAGCAGATGTTGGCTGGCGATTATCTGTTGGCTTGTTGTCGCTGAGCTGTACAAACTTCCATGGGGGAAGAACTGGCGTTGGCGGCTGAGGAATGATGTGTGACGTTGCATAAGTGCTCAGTGCATGCGTGGAGTGCGATAGACTGGCCTTAAGGCTGCGCGCATCACGGCGCTGCTGTACCAGCTCATCAATCGTATTGAGCTGCGCATTCTCTTGTAAAGCTATGACCAGTGTGATGCGTGGAAGGCACGTAATGGTCCTCATAGCCTCTCGGTTCACGGCTTCAAGGCGATCCCATTGGGCCCTTGTAGCATGTTGAAACTGGGCTTGACAAACAATACGTGACTGCGGAACTGCCCTCACCAATTGGCGTTGCAACGAACGAACCTGCGCCGCCCATTTTAGGAGCAATTCTTCTAATCTAACCCAAAGTCTGAATAGCTTGCCTTTTTACCTGAGAAAGCCATGCAGTCGCTGATCCTGATTGGTGAATCATTAAGCCAAGGATTTTTACTCGGACTTTCTTGTAGTGGGGTGCCTGATAGACAAAGACGGATTGGACTTGCAGCAAGTTAACGGCGTTCCCGGCGGTTGGCGACAGACTTGTATGTTGTTTTATGCACGGATTGCTGAAGTCCGATGGATGATGCGTAATTACAGGTAACATCCAAGGCAGAAGGCCAGCCTCCTGAGTACGGAGATCTTGGGTGAGTACTGCACACCGTGATGTCGTCAGCGTACTGAAGAAATTTTATGTCACGGATGTCATGTAAGCGCCAAACCAACAGGATGAAATCAATATTAAATAACGTCGGTGACAATACTGATCTCTGGGGCACGCCGCAGAGAGGAACAAATGATCCGACCGCTTCGCCGCTGAGGCGTATTGCACATTTTCTGCCTTCCAAAAATGATTGGACAAAACTACGCACTCTCAGAGGGAGATGAAGCATGACAATAGAGTTCAGAATGGCTGCATGACTGATGTCATATCCGTTTTCAACGTCCATTGGTAAAACGGTACGCACATTGCGGCTGCGGGTAGATGACAACACTGCAGATGCCAAGACAGCCAACCCGTCCTCTGTACCAATATATGGACAAAAGCCGATTTGTGCGGGGTGATAAAAACCGTGCTGCTCTAGCTAGCCACCATGACAATCGTGTGGCTAGCATTTTCTCCGCCAGCTTGCACAGCGTAGGAGTTACGGAAATAGGTCGCAAGTTTGCAAGGTCCGTCGGAGGCTTTCCTGGTTTCGGAATAGGAATCACGACAGCGGATTTCCAGCTCTCGAGCACGACGCCATCCAGCCATACGTTCCATTGTACGGAATGTTCGCCAGAGAGAGGCATTCGAAGATTTTGCAGAAAACTGTTCGCACCACGCATGCCACTGCCGTCGAGAGAGGTCGCGTTCATATTTCCGTGCCTTAGCTGTAAGATAGTGCAATCGCGCACGTGCCTGCGACGAAGAAGGGTCTCGCGCAGCAGCCAGCTCGGCTTGACGGCGTGCCGCCCACAAGCTAAGAAGGCCGAGGTCTGGTGCCGGTCGACCAACATCAGTCCAGGTGGTAGTCGTAGAACTGTTGATCGCTGTTTGTATGCGCTCAACAAGGATTTGGCGAAGAATCTGAGGAGAGATTGTCCAGACAGGAGCGAAAACTGTACCAGTTGATCACAGAACATTTGTAGCGTAAATGTTGGAAATGTGAGGTGTGAAGACCGATGATGATAGGGTGATGATCACTTCCCCAGCAGTCTGTCTCCATGTGCCAGGAGGGAGTACCCGGACCCGACCACGACCTCAAGTCTGCAGCATAGGAAGAACTGCGAGTTTGACGCACTGGTCGTGTACGTTGCTGTCCCAGGATGGTTGAGCAGCACAAATTGGGCGTCCGTGAAGGCGTCCCGTACACGCCTGCCACGAGGGCTCGAAGTGGTTTGGTTTATGGGAGTTGAACGTCCCAAAGCGACTCAGGCTATGAGGGACGCCGTAGTGAAGGGCTCCGGAAATTTCGACCACCTGGGGTTCTTTTACGTGCACTGACATCGCAGAGCACACGGGCGTCTAGAATTTCGTCTCCATCGAAATTCAACCGCCGCGGCCGGGATCGAACCCGCGTCTTTAGGGCCGGCAGCCGTGCGCCATAACCACTCAGCCACCGCGGCGGCTGGCTCGAAGTGGGGTACCCCCAATCCTGGTGAGGGGCGTTAAAGTCACCTCCGACTAAAATCGGACACCCGGGATACTGCCGACGGACACTTATAAACCAGCCAAGATTAATACGGGAGGAAGTACCACCGGCTGGTCTAACGTAAAATAAAACGACCACAACGGTTCCCTTCCTAAATTTCGCAGCCACTGCCACTACCTCTTGATACGACGTGCACCAGTTTTCGAGAGCAAGGCGTACATGCGGAAAACGTGAGTCCACATACACCCCCTCCTTTTCCCGGGGGAGCAGCAGTTTGTACACGACGGTCTATCATTGAAGGAGACATGTAGGCACTGAAGCCTGGAATCGATGGCAATTAATGCGTTTGTTTCCTGTAGAAACATGGCCCTTACCTCACATTTCACCTAAGCACTACGTGATCACCTGTGAAAGCTTGTTCTGCGCGTTTTTTAATGTGTAAGCATTGTGTGACTGTATGTTCGCGGTTTCGTATCATCACGAGCTTGTCATCACGATAACGTTCGAAGGAACTGAGTTATAAGAAAAAGAATCGTTGGATTAGATAGAGCATCAAAAAATGTCGCGGCGGAAATTATGAGGTGCATGCGGGGTAATTAATTAATTAGAGCCAAAAATGTCAAAAAAGTGGGCGAGGCCGGAGCAAAAGTGGCCCCGAATTTGAAAACACCGGAGATAGGCGGAGCTAAAACGTAACAAATTTGAAAAGCCGGAAGTGTGGGCGGAGCGAAGCGTAGCGCCAAATTTGAAAACGAAGCGTGGCGCCAAGTTTGAAAACTGAAACTGTGCAATGATGGAACTTAATTCATGCAAAGAGGGTCGAGGAGGCGTCAATGGTGACGCATTCCTCCAATGCGGGTGCCGCAGTTATCTCATATTTTTTTATTATTATTATTATGCAGCGGCCATCTTCCTGCTTCGGACATTTCGCGCTGCCACGCCGATCGTGCAGTCATGGCCGAAGTTTGTGGGATACAGATTCGCGGGGAAAAAAAAGACCGCGGTGCCTCGCTAGTCAGTCAGCTGGTATGCATCCGGAGGACGGAACACATATGTACATGCCCTCTTGTGCTTCAATGCTTTTTACTGAACTCATCTGCCCGACCGCATAGAAATACATTTTTGCGTACCGATGGAAGAAAAAAACTGCATGTTGTTTGCGTGTTTTAGTGTAGCTTTGTTGATGAATGGTGAAAGGTAGCGCGAAAAGAACACGCGCACACTATAGTATGGGCAGGGTCACTGACTGCTGAACATGCCTCTGACCTCGCCCGCTTAAAGCGCGCATAATCTGCCTGTAGCTCTTTTTCTTGCTTGAGCAGCATCTGCCATCAGACGCTGTTCGTAACTGAACAGTGTGTTCTGCTGGCTTCGCTGCTTTTGGAGCTTTGAGTGCCGCCGCGTTCAGTCGCTTCTGCTTTTCGTGATGGGCAGCGCCCTCAACTCAGCGTCCCTCAATTGTTTGGCGCGCAATAGCGCGCAGTGCGGCCTTTCGATCTCTTGACGCAGCCAGTTCAATGGCGCAGCTACGCGCGGCAGCACTATATCCGCTCTGAGCACGAACGGATGAAAGAAGAGGAAGACAACGATTTACAACATGCTAACTGTAAAAACCCAGTTCTCGTGGCTGGGGACTTCAATTCTCACCATGTGTCGTGGGGTTTTAGGACTAATTATACATGCGGCCAGCGCCTTTGGGACTGGGTTTCTGATCACCACCTGATGTGTTCAAATTCAGGATCGGCCACTTATCTTCGCTCACACACTCAATATGTTTTAGATCTCACGTTCATTAGTCCTGCAATTGGCGTAACGAATTGGTCGACTGTTGATATGCGGCACCTCAAGTGACCATATACCTATTTATTTTGATATCATTTGTCGTGTTACTCCGGCGTCTTCTCAGTTGCGGTCACATGTAAATTATGACAGATTTCAGACGGCGTTGCGCTTTGCCCTTGCTTCAGTGTCTAGCATCGCCGAAGTCCACCAGTCAGCAAGCATATGTCTGGCTATAGAGGAAAGCCGTAAAGTCGGAGTTCCTGGTACGTGGGGCCAACAAAAGGGAATTTTAACTGGTGGAATGCGGACTGTACAAGAGATTACAGGCGGAGGAAGGCAGCATGGAAAAAGCTTCTTCATAACCAATGCCCGAATAACTGGAGTGATTATAAATTTATTGCAGCCACCTTTAAACGCACAGTTTCTCGCGCGAAGGAAAAATATGACTCAGAACACTTCGATTATCTTTCAAAGGCGGGCAACCGACGTGCACTATTCGGTTTTCTACGGTCTCGGAAACAGCTCATGTCCTCTCATAATTTTCAGTCATTAGTTATGTCACCTGAAGAAGCTATCCAGGCGGTTGAATTAATTGCCACAGGCCTGCAAAAGCGGTTCTCGTCTTTACTACCTTTGCGACCATTGTTGTTTACACCAGTCGTGCCAAATGATAATGCCTCACAAGTAAATTTATCAGAGCTTTCACAAGTTGTCCAGAGATTGCCAGCTGCTGCTCCTGGTCCTGATGGTGTTACTACAAAGATGCTCAAGATTCTATTTGAAGAGTCTCCCAACTCCTTATTGCACCTAATAAACTACTCTCTCAAACACGCTTGGATACCTTCCGAGTGGAAGCTGACCAAGGTGATCCCTTTACTTAAAAATCAGGGTGGAGGCTATGAATTGGATAATATTAGGCCAATTTTTTTAACATCAAACGTGGTAAAGTTGATAGAAAGGGGGTTACTAATTCGGGTGTCAGCCATTGTGGACCGCAAAACTATACTCAGCCCGTGCCAACTCGGTTTCCGGCCACGGTGTTCGATATGGAATGTACGTGCTGATCTTGAGAGCAGAATTCTCCTTGCTCGTCGTCAACGCCTCGTCGCGGCTTTGGTTACGTTAGGCGTCGCTAAACCTTACGACAGTGTAGAACACTCCATTCTGATACATAGGCTACAGTCTCTTCAATTTCCAGATTATATAGTTGCATGGATATCTGCATTTCTTTATAACAGGGAATTCTTTTGCGTCCATAATGGTGTTCATTCAGAGAGGTACAGACAAACGCGAGGTGTACCGCAAGGAGCTGTGCTTTCTCCTGTGCTCTTTAATATTCTGTTGAGCTCAATTCCTCTCCACCACCATGTACGCACTTACGTCTATGCAGACGACACTGCGTTTTTTGCTGCTGCGCCGGATATACATTCTCTGTATGGCCTGTTGCAGTCATATTTGAATACACTTGAGCCCTGGTTGAGCGCATTACACCTGAAGTTAAATGTTGGCAAGTGCGCCACTCTTGTTTTCCCTCTATTCACTCCTGTAGTGGTCTCTCTCACTTGCCAGTTAAAAATAATACCGCAGGTTCAATCCCTAAAATACCTAGGGGTCATTTATGACAACAAACTCACCTGGCGACCTCACATTGACCATGTCGCGGCGAAAGGGGCTCGTGCCGTGGGCATGTTACGGAGATTATGCTATCACCGGTATGGCATGCGCAAAGATGCGCTATTAATGATCTACAGTGTGTATGTCAGGCCAATTTTAGAATTTGGATCAGTGTTGTTTTCAGGCTCGGCTACATATAAACTTCGCCCTCTCGTCCTTTTAGAGAGGGAAGCACTTCGCATGTGCCTCGGCCTTCCAAAATTTGTGTCTATCAATGTGCTGTACCTTGAAGCCCGCATTCCATCTCTCTTATCACGACTTCAATTTTTAACTGTGCAAACTTACCTCAGGATCTATGAATCCCATTTCCATCGTTCACAAAGCATTTTCTGTTCTCAGCCGACCTCCTTTTTTGGTGTCCCCTGGTCTCGTTTCAATTCCCCTCAGGTAGTGTTTGTGCAAAGATTACTTCAGCCTTTAGATGTAAACATTTATGATATCCTTCCTGCGCTTCGCAATGGGCCCGCTATCCACATTGTTTTCGATGACATATTCCCAAAAAATGCAAAACTTTTGCCACCGAGTATTCTGAATGGTCTTCTAGAAGATCATCTGAGGACCCTACCTGCAGATACAGCAATAGCCACTGACGCATCGCAATGCAATGAAAAGGCAGGTGTGGGAATATTTTGCTCGCATTTAGACTGGTCCTTTTCACTGCGCCTTCCAGATTTCACCCCTATTTTTCAAGCAGAGTTTCTAGCAGTTGTACTTGCTCTACGCAAGCTAGACCCCTCTATTACAGCAGTTGCAGTAATTACTGATTCTTTATCTTTGTGTTCGTCCCTCGCTGCACATGTTGACAGTCCCATTTTAACAACTTTCTTATCCCTACTTCCTCCGCATTTGAGCCTTGTTCATTTAGTATGGGTTCCCGGTCACAGCAGTGTGACAGTAAATGAGATTGCTGACAATCTCGCAAAGGCTTCCCTCAGCGGCCCCGTGTTGCCAATCATCCCGGCTACAGCCTATATTACAGCATCTAGATTTCGGCTACGTGCGTTTTTAAGCATGCAAGACACATCACTTTTAACATCGGCGGATTATGAGCACCTTAAATATTATTGGAACAGGAAAATTTGTTGCTCTCGGCAGCTTGAAGTATCACTGACGAGGCTGCGCTGCCGCATCCCCCCTCTAAATTTCTATTTACACAAGTCGGGTTTGGCGCTCTCTCCCCTTTGTGCATTTTGCCGTGAGCCTGAATCTACAGAACATTTTTGGCTGTATTGTCGCCGATTCAACTCTCTGAGAAAAAGGTTGCAGGAGGAGCCCTTTCAGCATCTTGGCCTTAGTTTGAGCAGTCCGCTTCTTGCTATTGTTTGGTGCCACCACATTTGGGTTCAGCCACAGATCTGTTTGTACCGCTGTTCTAAATTTCCTAATAGAATCTCACCGACTGCCTTGCTAAGTGTTCCAAACTTTTCTATCAATTATTACATTTTGACTAAATCATTATTATTTAATCCCTCTCTTTATTATTCTTATAATTTTGAAATCAAAACTCTCATCCCTTTTCTGTTCATGACGAAGAATTCACCGGTGTTGCGCTCCCACGTGCTTTTCCGTTTTTTAACTGCGTTCAGGTGAATAGCCACCCGATTCTTGGTCGATCCCCCAGTGTGGGTATGTGCCATCTTTTGATAGGCTAACAACAACAACAACAACGACTATCACTTAGTACATAGAGGCCAACAACAACACGCGAGAGGCTGCGGCGATAGCCGATGAGGACGTCGGAAAACAAAGCTGCTCTGTTGGCGCAGGCGCTGGTTCGCAGGCCACTCAGTTTTGAGGTTTTTTGCTGCTGGCTACCGTTCTCACGGAAGAGTTCGGAAAGTTCGGCCTCAGGTTCGCCGCGGTTAACGGATGATGTTCGCCTTAATTTGTCGAGAATGGGAGCTAAAAGCATTTCACGCTTCAAAAAAAAAAAAAACCAATAACATCCACCTACATTTGTTGTTTTTAAAACAGATAAAACGCGGATAAAAAGAACAGTAATTGTCACTCTCTATTTCACTTGGTCAGAACTTTGTCATCATTCGCCACAGCACTTTGCAAATTTATTCACTCTGTTCATTGTATGCATTTTGTGTCATTATCTGTGCATGGGAGCTGCTTTTAGGTGCCTTCCCTGCTAAACTTTTCTTCGCGCGTATTCACCGATACTGTAAATTACCCCATTAAGAATTTGAGCTTAACTATAGGCTATGAAGTGCCGCTTCTGTACAACCGCAAAAAGCCATTGATAGGTTCTGTCCTTGGCAGTTTACCTAGTGCATAGATAACGGACGTTTCAAACGCATGTCCATGCGCGTAAAGTATTCTTTTCAACTCTTTCAGATATGCATTTCCTCTGCTTGCAGCATGATAGGAGGATAAATAATTACATCAGTCGCAAGTTTCTGATGGCATGTACAAATGATCAAAACCTATTCTCTAACATATTTTACGGAAGGTCATGTAAATGCGATTTTGTATTGCAATGGTACTGACAAATGACAAATTTAGTTCTTGATTGTGGCATATTCCATAGTTTTTATTCTATTTTATGGCGAAGAAAAATATCCAGATAATGTAATAGCGTACACCAGCATTGAGAAGTAAACCCTTCATGTCACGTATTTAAGGCATGCCTAAGCAGTAGACGGCGTTTCAGCGAACGTTAACTCATTGTGCAAGGAACACTCACCACCAGGAGTTATATCGAAGCGCGTTAACAGAAACAAAAATAAATGCTAGAATTGAAAGGGACAGCAATGCCAATCGCTCATTCAGTTGTGTCGGCTGACAGAGGCGCTACGTTGACGTCGGCACAGCTGCCTCGCAGCTGCCCCGCGCAATCGAGGACTCCGCTGTCATAATTAAATGTCCACCCGCGCTGTGGAATGGCAACTAAAACGCGCTGTGTTGCAGAGCGACCTTGTGTTTGCCAAGTCGACTGCCAAGGACATTCAGTGAGAGCCAGTCTCGGCGCACTTTAACAATCACAAGGCACTAGAGGCATAAGTCACCACCTGTAGGTTAGGACACCAACAGAAAGTACTCTCAACTTTCAACAGCGTTTCTCTTTAGCCGTTTCTTGTGTGTGGGCGATCGTCGACTGAGCGTCATTCACAATGCCTTATCTGCATGATGTGTGCTCACCTAGTCTGCTACACGTCTGTGCGCGGTGCCACATAACAGCTGTCGTATGCATATCATACGTGGTGGTGAAAGTGTTGCGTAACCTTCTTTGTCGAAGCCTGGCATCATTTTCCTTACGGACCACGTATGCCACGCAGTGCGGTTCGGCACTTGACGTTGGTGCACGTCATCATTTTATCTATCATGGGCACAATGAGCTTGGTCACAGGTGCGGACCCCTGCCACTCCTTCATCATGCAGATCTTTTTGCTGTGCGCACTGAACCAACAGCAGATTTCACTCCTGCCACACAACGGTTTTTTGTACAAATGCACTGTTACCTAGAGCTGAGCTTTCTCTGAAGTTCTATAGACTTGTGTAAATTGCGAATAGCCATGCATAATTGTTTCTGTTTGATTCCAGAAGTGATTAAAACAACTGCAGTTAATACTTTGATCATTTTTACAAGGGTACAGATATGTACAGAGCTTGTCAAAAGCCCTCAGACCACAGCCCCCAGTGTCCACCTTTCTGCCTTGTAGTGGGGCGTTTACGACACCTCCAAAGCCCTAACTACCTGGAGGGAGTGGTGAAGTTTCAATCTCACTCCTGAGAACCTTGGTGAGGAGGTTCATAGACGCCCTAAATTCCGCACCCTTCTGTTCAAATGCAGACCGTGTGGCCTGGGGACTTTTGACCAACCCTTAACATACCGTCAGACAATACGCAGGACAGCCTTTATAATGTCATAACTTCCGTCGGATTACTACCAGTAATACAGACCCTATCCGAAATAGTCACAGAAATATGACTTCAGAAATATAGATATTGCCATCACAGAAATATTTGCCGTCATACGTATGAAATGTCATAATTAATGCGCACATTCTGATTCAGCTCATAACAAGTCTTCGCCACCCATGACGAACAGATGGCATCCATATACATTCCTCTTGCCTCCCTAAATCCTCATTTGCATATCATGCGTGAATGAACTGATCAGAAGCGCCTCTATCCTTGCTGCACATTGTAATGAACAAAGCTTCATGAAAAGCTTTGCCTCATGAATGCAGGCAAAAACGACTTTTTTCACTGTGTATCCTCACTAAAAAAATTTGTCTACCTCGTCGTCGAGAGTGCAAGTGCAAGTGGCAGTGCATGGCAGGAAAGCTGTAGCACATTCTGCGACAACTCATAGCGGCAGCTGCACTTGGGTATTGGCCAGGTCCTTTGGCTGTTGGACATACCGCCGCCTTCGCTCGCTTCTGCCCTCCAAGTTGGGCAGCGTGCTAGGCGTCCCTTGTGCTTTTGGCGGCTGGCGTAAGAGGTGTATGCACTGCAGCTATGCCATAACGCTCTGCTGGAATCGTGCTATTACAAAAACCTGAATAATGGCAGTTTCTTTGTATAAATGACCTACTGCTTCGCCTAGCGCGGATGTGTTTTTGGTTTTTCTTGCAGGAATGCAATGCAAAAGGAAGCATGCAAGAAGTAATGAAGAGAAAGTCTGAACCACCAGATGAGTGTTTGCTAAATTTCCAGGAGGGTGAAGAGGGGTCCACAAAAGCCTTCAACTGTCCAGCAAACAAGTCCTTCGTGTCTGGGCGCAAGTTAGGCTTTTTTCTAGAGAGATGCTCATAAGCATCTCTTACCTTAGAGCTTCATCCTCTGTCGAAATGCAAAAATGCACATGTGCTTTGCAATGCCACTGCACTATGAATAACCCCCAATGGCAGAGATCAGTCCGGAACCCTCCACTATAGCAATTCTTTCACCATTTCGTCACTTCTTTCACTCTGTTTATCACAGCGTGGTTCAAGTATCCACATAGGTACAGTTCTTGCGTCTCTCCTTATGCTCATGACCACCACACCCGATATGGTGCGGCACTGAGCACGTTCGTTTGGAATGCGGTCATATTATGGTAGGCTTTGCTCTCAGTCCGGGTTGTATGCTGTGAAGTATGGTTGTGTGAAATACTGACATTCTTGCAAATATATTCACAAAATCCTTTTGTGCAACCTGTCTAAAGGTCCCTCTGACTGGTGTGTAAATTTCGGATGTTTTCGAGTACGAGAGATACAAAGTTCACATGAGAGAACATTTGCCGAGGTCATTGTAGTACTTACTGCCATTGCTAATATCTTGACTAGTCACAGCAGAGCACGAGAGAGCTTTTTATTTATCGTAACAAACCAGTAAACTGGGACGCAGAAGAGATTTTAATTTTTGTTGCTCGCGGTGATGTATGTCTTTTAGTTACGTTTTGCCCTGTATATTTATAATTGTGTTTAATTTTTGCCTTGTATCACGCGTTGTTTTTAATTTATTCTTCCTATTTGCTTAATCTATTGTTTTGCCCCCCTTACTCAATGCCCTTCTGGGCCCTGTAAGGTATTTTGAATAAATAAATAAATAAAGATATGCCGAAAGCGAACTGTTTTTGTTTGGTTTACAGTCTATGGCTTATGGGGTTTAACGTCCCAGAGCGACCCAGGCTATGAGAGCCACCATAGTAACTGGCTCCCGATAATTTCAACTATGCACCTGTGGTTCTTTAACATGCACTGACATCGCACAGTGCAGGGGCCTCTAGGATGTCGCCTCCATCGAAATGCAACTGCCATGGCTAGGATTGAGCCCGTGTTTGCCTAAAAAAAACCAATGAGAACTACGGCAGAACTTGCGTGCTGATTAACACACACCATCTTCGCGTATCTCACATGCAAGATACCTCGCCAAAATCACAAGTGCCCACTTAGACTCACTCACAAAAGTTTGCTCAAACTATGGACACACTCAAACGGAGAGTCACACAGGCCCAAGTCAAGAAATCAAGCTCATTTAGGCTCACAACTCATTTGTACTCACTCCAGCTCACAATTAATTCAGGATCAGCCACTCGTTAGAATTCACAACTCACTTCAACTCACAACCCATTTGAGTTCACTCATATCAACTCGCAACTCAATTGGGCTCACTCAGTGGTTTCGACTCAAGACACACACGGGCTTAATAGAAGCGCCCAAGTGGCATGCCCCCGAGCCAACCTCTCAAGTTTGAACATCTCAAGCTGTTTGTACAGCTTTTTCCTTAGCTTTCTTTGCAATACCATGGCTTTCTTCACAACACCTCGTAGTGGAAATAAACCTTCAGTCTGAGACACGTGACAAGGGACCACCCCTGTGCAGTGACATGATGGAACTCGGTCATAGGTTCCAACACATCCCAACATGGCTAATCACCGCACCTGCACCCGAGTAAACTAGCAAAGGGAAAGAGACAAAAACACCTGAAAGGGACAAAAACGCCATTTTCCTTGCTTCCGGAGAATCCTCTACTTCGGTCGCCCACAGGTGCCTCGCCCTCAAGCAACCTTGGTTGCGGCAGCAAATTTTTCCTCCCCTCCATTGTCAGCAAACCAGGAGAAAAAAGAACTAAGCGCACACCGTCATCAAGAAAACACTGACCATGATCTGAGTCTGAGCCCGGACACATGACTCAGAATGTGAATTCGGAATCATTCACAACTCGGACCAATATCTGAGAGTCCGAACTCACTCATGACTCAGGTCATGATTCGATTGCGAGTTACAACTCGCTCACCATGATTATGATCCCCAAACCTATGCCATTTTCATGCGGTTATTTCTTTGTTGTTTCTTCCTTTACAGTCGTAGCTTCTCAGTGGTGTCTCTGCGACATTCTTACCCAAATTATAGTATAATGCGCCTAGTCTATTGAGCTTTCTTTTTTAAGTTCTGCTGAGAATCAGTCAACTTCCTGGATTTTACAGGTTTCAGATGGAAGTCCAGAAATGTCTACTAGTAAGGAAGCAATATCACTCATCCCCAGAAGCGGTGAAGAAGCCGGGGCCTGCTAATGTGTCGTCCACAGCAAAAACTACATGACATCTTTTTGACTGCCGACAGCTGTGAAATGCAGTAGGGCATGCGGAGTTTCAGTACCCTTGGCCATAAGGAATTCATCTATGTAGATTATTGGCGCATTTGTGCACCAAGAGACGACTGCGGTCTATAAGCTTTGCAACTATTTTAGTTACTCCAATCTTCGCCTTCGGCGTTCACATGTGGACTGATCGGGCTAATAGAAACAATCTAAGAAATATGTCGCCCATTTTCACGCCTGCTCAATGCAGACTAGAAGGTGGCACTGATTGAGCGCTTCGCATGCACAACCTTGTAGGAGCAATGGTGCTGGCTGCCGTGCAGAGACGCACGACACCAGTGATTTCTACACCACTCCTAGGCGTTCGTTCGCCAGATGCTGCCTGCCTATAGGCAACATACACATTAGGTAGTTTGGTAAGATCACCGGCATACCTGCCAGCACCTGTGACCGCTGCCCCCTGAGACGAATATATGTGCAAGGTGTTTGTAATATAAATGGGAACTTCCAGGTGCACTCGTCTGAAGTAAAGTGCAAGCACCGATCTCCACTAAGCGTTATTGTATCAAATAAAGCTCGTTTTTCGCAACGTCTTCATTCTTTATGCATACGTATCTGTTGTTTCTGCACGCATGTTAGGACCGAGTGGATGGAGAGTGAGAGGGCAACTGTCATCATCAATCTCCAAATTATCCAAAATCAATTATCAACCTTTTCCGTCTCTATGCATGTATGTTTGTACTGAAAGGCGGCCATATATATAGACTATTCCATTTGATAGACTGCCTGCCGCGAGCCAGTGGTACTGCAACAAGGGACAGCAACGCCATTGCTGTCTGTACTACTTTGAGTGTAGTGCACTACCGAAGTTAAACTTTCTGGTGCACGAAATTTTGCACCTGCACTGCAAGTGCTGCAAGGGATTCAAATTTACACACCTTTCCATTGCATGGATAATGCTCAGTATCATTTGGTCCAGTGCCTGTTCTGAATGGCACGCACCATTATGGGCGCTATCCGTGTTTTGCACAGATTTACTTTTGCACCATGACGGTGTACAGAATGTCCGCTTCTGTACACCACCTGTACTGAGATTTCAGTATGACGACAGAATTGTTACACACAAGGAGGAAGATTGCGCAGGTCGGGTCCCAGAAGTTCAAATAAATATTATGCGCTTTGTAATGTGGGTGCTTCAAAAGAGGCTACAAAGGATTGAGTAATTCACAGGTTTATGAGGTCACAGAAATAGCAAAAGTTATCGATGGCCGGAGCAGCAATATCTCCACACGTGGTGGTGATAGCTGGTATGGGAACTCTAGTAGAGTATAGCAACCTTGGCTGTTCCCATTTCACAGCTTTAGGGGAGGAGGTCCATTGGTGGTCGTGTGCAAAAATCCATTCTTTGCAGAGCTGCCCGCAAGTGTGTGGGGGGGGGTGTTGCCTTTCTTTTCTGCACCCCGGCCAGAAATTTTCCCCATTTTTCGACAAAAAAGGAGGCCAAGAAATACATGGCGCAAACGGGACAGAATCCTCTAACAGTGGCCCATAAATCCACCCCAGGGTGCTAGGTCACATGCATGATAGTGTGCTTTGTGAATGGCTGTTGTCTACAGACTTTCGCTGCGTTACACTAATGAGAACAACATAGCAATCCAGTGACTGGTCCGCATGCGTGACTACAGCGCCTCATGTTGCCCTTCCTACGTACCAGAGGCTGACACGTGCTAATTCTTTATCATGAACAGTATAGCCTGTCGGATTTGTTGATGCATTTCTATGAGCCAAAGCAATGCCATGGGCTCCGAGGCATGCCAAACTCGCACATTATTCTTCTCCAGCAACTGTTTATTGTAAATTGCAGCTGTAGTGTTAGTGAGCCAGCAGCTGGACCAGAGAAACCCAGGCATACCTCAATCCAGAACAAGCACAAAGAACCAGCAGTAGAAAATATTTATTCTGTGGTTGACACTTACTGCCCACATTAACAGGGCTGCAGTTCCTAGGCCCACTCATCAAGTGGCGCAAGGCAAGCTACATCTCATATGCAAATCAGGACGTGAGCAGCGTGCAGATTTCCAGGACGCCTTGCTGGCACCTGGCAATATTCGCATACTTGCAAGGGTGGTCAAACGGGCTAGTTGGTAGCTCATATTTGAAAAAAACAGCACACCTTTAGACACGAACAGAGGCAGATATAACGACACAGCGCTGTGTCGTTATATCTGCCTCTGTCTGTGTCTAAAGCTGCGCCGTTTTTTTTCCAAGTATTCGCATACGCAGCCCTTTCGAGGCCTGCTCGTGTTTGAGTGCATGCAGCAATACGACTGAAGGCTGCTGTGCCATACTTCTATGCTGTTGTTGGTCTTCAGGAGACTCCGCGTGTCCAAGGGCGTGACAGCTGCACAGGGAACGTTGAAGCGGTCAAAGCAGTCGAATATTTCCTGCTCCTGATGATCCGCCTCCTGGAGCTCCTCGTAGCCTAAAAAATAAAAGCCTATTAGGGATGAAAACTTTAGTGCAGAACAACTGAGCTTACGGAAAACTCCTCAACTACAGGGGCCCAATTATTTCTTGCTGTCATTACATAAGGCAGGACCACATTTTTTCATGCCTATGAAGTCGATACTGTAGCTGCTGAAAGTCTTCATGCGTGCCACCTAACACATAAGTATCGCAGGCTCGAGTTTTGATTATTGCCATAGCAAACGAATGACTGGCCTCATAATAGAAGTTGCAAAAACATGAAATGCCAACGTTACAGTGTGGAAAACGTCATAAGCATTTTTTTTGTTAAATTCTATTAACAACAGGCATGGCTCATTCAGTTGCTCAAAGCAGGCTTTTATAGGCACGGCCGTCTTATGCAAAGCATTGCTTATCAAGCGGCCATGGTATAGGGTAAGCGCGTCGGCGGGGCAATCGTCAACAAAGTGGCGTACGCTAGGACTTTGCCTCACACACTATACCATGACATAAGAGTAAATGTTGTGATTCAGCAGTGCTATTTTCGACCAACTACAGCCTCCTACGTGATGATAAATAAGAAATACATGCCCCTTTAAATAGAGAGAGAAGGTGATGCGAAAACCCCGGAACACAAAAGTAAATCAAAATGAAATGATACTGTAAAGTTTAGTTAGCACGATGACAAAATTGCACAAAATAATTTGGAACCTTGCTTAGCTTATTAGCCCCATTTTTATTGCATTCAGACGTTTAATAGGGTCCCAATTATGTATGCTCTCTTCCAGTATATCTAATGCTAGCAAAACAAATATTGTATCCTTCCTAACATCAATGTTATAATGTTATTTTAAACTTTAGTTGATGGCATTATTGTTTACTTGATTTAATTATCGTTTTGTCAGGCTCTTATATGACTGCTGACTCCTCCACAAAGTAATTATTGTTAATACAATTTAGGACAGCAACATTTTGAATGTGAATCTCAACACCTTAGTGTAAAAAGTCAGTTGACAATATGTATCCTTCAAAAAGGTAACCATTCCCACTTCACTCGTTGATATGCAGGTGCCTTAGACGAAGTGTGACCACATTCTAACAAAAAACTAATTCGGGCTCATTGCTCCATTTCTATGAACTGTATTATGAAATAGAGTGGAAAGGTCACTATTCCTACAGTGCCTGGCACCGCGAAAAACCCTAAACTTCATTGGATTTACAATCTAACCATCAAGAGCATCTCATTATCAGGTATACTTTCTTTGCCATTTTCCACTGGCATCCTGTCCTGAAAGTCGGTAAGCTGACTGTGAAGTGGGATCGTGAATGCTGATATCAATTAGCTTTCCTTTCAGTGCATCTAAAAGGCCACTGGCAGTTTCTGTGCCCTCATTTACAACCAAGAGCAAGTTGTCCCGTGTTTTTAAACTAGCCTGCCATCGCCGTGCATGCACTTTTGCCATGCACAGCGGCCGGAAACTCTCCATGCCTCTGTAACTTGACATTCCTTGCGTTGGACTTTGCGGAACTAATATTTGCTCAAGTGAGGAGGAACCTTGTCACTGCCAAAAGTCGCCTTGGCATATAGATGGACGCATTGCATCGATGGTGTGCTCGATTTGAAGAGAGCCAAGAATGCATGTGCCGACTCGCAAGACATTTCGCTGGAATTAATGGCAGATCTCCACGTGGAGTTGTTTAATATGGCAATGCAAGCGAAAACGATTTTTTTTCGCCCGTGGTACACTGACTGCATTTGGACACCCACCTGTTCAGTACTCTGTTAACAAAGTGACAATGCAAAAAAATGTTTTCTTCAGATAGCTCCGCCTTCCTTTACGACATCCTGTTGAGACATATCTTGTGTAGTTGTGGAGAGTAATTCTGTGGCCTTCCTTTAAAGTTATGTAATAACAATTACAAAGTCAGAGCCTTTTAAGCATCTCATCTGACTCCCAAGTTGCCGTTACCTTTTGGTGCCCACTACTGAATTTAAATGTTTTTGTGGTGAAAATTACATCTGCTCAGCACCGCCTGCACTTGCCAAGGGCACAGGCAGCTCTAACTTGCCAACATATACAGGCAGTTCAAATATCTGGCATTAAAGGGCTTTCCTAGTGGATTTTAGAGTCCCAAAAGCATAAAGCATTACGAAATATTTCGCCTTTGGTCTAAGTTGCATTAAAGTGGCTATACTTGATTGCAAGACATTTTATAAAACTAATCCCAAGCCAAATTACCTTCAAATACCCAAGAAGCCCAGCAAAAATCAGAATTGCATACGCCAGAACTACAAACTCCTCGCAAAGAAGCAAACTTATTCATGTTATGACTTACTAATGAAGCCAACAAGCAAAAACATGCTTCCAAGTTACCTTCCGAGATTCTTCCCTGTTTTGACTCAAAATGCAACTATATGCACCAAATTCGAAGTCAAATTCATAACCATTATTCTCCCTGAGGTATGAGGACACTCCTGAAATGCCAGTTTTCTAAAAAAATGCTATTTTGCACTTTTTTGGCAAAAGTTATAAGGGCGTTTGAGGTTACCAAAAATATAAAAATGCAAACTATCATTTTTTGAAGAGGGAGAGAGAACTTCTTTCTCTCTGCCTTAAAAAATGGTATGAATTTTTAAACTTTTTGTAGCCAAAAACACACCTCTACCTTTTACGAAAAAAACTATGATTCGGTCTTGTGGTGTTCAAAATTTACAGGCTACATTGTTACCTGCAACATCCTTGTGTCTATAGAACCTATCTGTTTTAATCTTATTTTTCTAGAAATGAAGTTTAGTTCTTTCTTGAGTTTTGCCAACATAGATAAAGCTACACTCAGTGAATATTTTTCAAACTTTGTACGCCCGTTTATTACACATCAAGGTATCAATGAACAAGGATTATCGAAATCCACTAATATTTTTTATCTTGTGACCTGTTATCTGAACATCCATGCTTGTGGAAAGCCAATTTTTGTGTATGCTTTTAGTTTTCTTGTGATAACTGCCTGCAAACTCATCACAGGCTCTTTATTTAGACAGTTCACTGGACAGGTAATAGATAGGCCTGCATAAATTTCGAAGCAATATGGTGCACATTAGTTAGTTTCCGAATTATCACTGTTGGCGTAGAGGCAAATTTAGGGCACTTTTCAAATTAAAACATCATGTTTAAAAACTAAAACACATTTTTTTGAAGCTTTATACTCACTGATGACATCAACATGGTATGCCTAAAAATTAAAAATAGCAAAAGGATTTATATTTACTATTTATTTATATTACTAATTAATGTTTATTATTAAAATAAACATTTTCCATCACGGGTGTCCTCATACCTTAACTGATAAAACCCTGTAATGAGAACTCAACAAATGCGGCAAACATGGCAAAATTTTTTGATAAAATTATATTAATAATTACTTTCTCACAAATCTCACAAATATAATTAAATTACGTTACAATTACTTCATAAAAGTAAAGCAATTAATTTTCAATCACCTTTGATTTCTGATCACAGAGTAAGATAGAAAGGAGCGCCAGTTTGGCTGATAAGAGGACATGAATTTTACCACATTGGTGAAACTTCAATGGGCCATCTGATAAGCAGTGCTTGGATTTGGCATTGGCGCTGGTAGAAAACTCCCACTGCACTGCAGCTCCAGCGGTTCCAGGGTCATTGGTGCTGGAAACTCTCTCCCTCTTATTCTGCAGGCACACGCGTGCGTCGTGGTTGTCATCTGCTTCACAGTGCCGCTCTAGCACACCGCTTGCATCGGCACAGCCACTGATCAAAACAGCATTTCGTTTCATAGCATTGTCGAAACGTGGAGCATCGATGAGGTTATTTTTGCAAGGCGAACAGCGAAATGGAGCAAATGGAGAGCCGCAACAGTGAGCGAAGGATAGCGGAAGGAAAGAGTACTATGCAAACCTAAAAGCTGAGTGCCCAACGTGCACTGGGCATTCGTGTAGCAAAATCGTGCCTGCTGATTGCATTGCGGCAAGCCTGAATCGGAGCTCCTGTCTATCTTACTCTGTGTTAAAGAAGTACTCCGGTTACAGCTCTCAAGCATTTCATATTTCTTTATTCCAAGAACAACTGAGCTTCAAAATGGACATCGGAAATTTTGCCCTGCTTTGAAGAAAGGGTGTTCTTTGCCATGCTGAACAGCCTCTCTGCAGACGCAAATGAGGGCAACTCAGGGTTCTATATCATAAATGGCTTTTTCACCCTTGATTACGACTCAAAAGCTGTACAATCACCCACTTCGTTCTTCATCCACTGGCGAATGTCATCGTTCATTGCGTCATGTGGTAGTGCCCTCCTGATTTTGAACAAAGTGTGATCAGCGTCAGTTATGGGTGGCGCAGTGGCTTGATTTTCAGACTCATCACCTCTGAAATGACCCTGGTAACAGGAGTGGAAAGCTGCCATTTCTTTTGGTCAAGTTGCTCATCCTGGAGCCACGCCAACTTAAAATGTGATGTGTGGCTGCCGCAGTGGTGTAGTCCGCGAGTTGGTTCGCAAACCTGGATAAATTTAACATAGTGCATTAAAAATACCCACACAGTCAACATTATTCCACGCATTCTTACATTTTTTTTCTGGTAAATCAGACCTCTATATACTCACAGAGGAGTGTGGAAAGCGCTCTGCAACTGAACTGAACCTAAAAATTATGAAAAGTGCAAAAATGAAGTGAACAGCAATGACGATGACTAGGTCAGCTAGTGCTGCCAAATAAAAAAAAACAATGAAAAATTACGATGATAAGACTGGAAGCGAACAGTGCTTACATTTATGTCTTTCGGCCTTGTCTTGCTCTTTCACGCTGTGGTATCCTATCCTATGAAAGGTATGAAATTTTAGTACTATACTCAAGTTTTCCTTCAACATGACAAACCAGCCGGATATGACGTTTCAATTAACCTCGCACTTCTGCACAATTTGACATGAATGAAATACTACAGTACCTGTACAAAGAGGCTAATCGTCACCGCATCGAGAACAAACTTGTATAAGCTAGGTACACACTATACAGTTGAACCTCTATGTAACGAACCTCTATGTAACGAATTCCTGGATTTTACGAAATTTTTCAATTCCCCAGCACATCCCCCATTGAAGCCCATGTTGTGGAGTGAATACCATGCAGGCAATAAAATGAGTGAAACAATAAAATGAACAACAGGGTAAGTAGGGTCATGTTTAACCTGAATAACTTGAATTTTAAAGCATCTGTGATGGTCACAGTAACCTTGTTCAGGATTTCACAGTCCACCAATACACCATGAAGTGCATGTGCAAGGACGTATGTATGGTGCCCAGTATGGCAGACTTTCTCGTGCAGCCTTGGCCCAACCAGTGGACGAGAAAACTTCTGAAATATACACCTTTTATTTAGTATATCACTATGTGGTGTATGACAAAATATGCATGCTTTGAAATTTCTTGAGAGGGAGGTTGCAATGTAAGCTTGCCTAACGATGAAAGGATATCCAGCAGTCAGCCATGCAGCATACAAGATGCCATGCCTAGAAAACAGGCACGCAGCTTGTCCTTCATTTCCTCAAACAATTTGTTGACTCAGCCAGCTATTGCCCAGCGGAAGAGCACCTTGACTCCATGTTAAAGAGTTTGCAGGAGGCCAATAAAATCCAGGTGTTCTGCAATGAAGAACATATGGAAAGATCCTATGAAAAATGTATTTATAGCTAAGTCTAACTGCTGCTTTGAAGGTGTGGACACTTTTCCTACAGAGCATCCAAGCCTCATCTGCTTTGGGGCATACGAAGAGCCTTCACAAGCTCCGTCAGCAAAACGCTTCTGTCTGTGAATATCGAGCTCTTTTAACGTGCGCATATGGGTGCTGCTTCTAAAAAAGAAATTACCTGCAATCCTCAATGAAAGGGATCACGAACCAAATCCACCAAGTATAAAAAGGCATAAAAAGATATTTAACCAGAAAGGGGCTTTCACGGTGAATTACAGTCGAGCCCACTTATAACGGTCGCAGATATAACGAACGCTTGCTTATTACGAATGGGCGCGGTGCTACCGTCAAAATATGCACAAGGGCAATGGCAATCCATTGCAGATACTATGAACAACTTTGGCTGCACCACTTGGTTTTAGCGAACAAGGAGGTGCTGTAAACTCCCCACCGCAGTTGAAGAGGTCATGCTTCCAGCAAGCGCAGAGATCAAAGATTGCCTCTCAACCTTCACGACGCTGCCTGGGAAAGAACATGTCGACCCAAAAATGCAATAAAAAGGAGGCATTGAAATGGTAAGTAACTGCCGACCAAGCCCACGCCAATGACCTATAAGCGCAATCATTGCCTGCATGTTCATCGGCTGAACAAAGCATCCCCAAGCGGAAGAAGCATGTTGCATGCGAGACAGGGGCATCATTGAAAGCGAAGCTACTGATCATGGTCGTGGATAAAGTAACAGCAGCGATTTGAGAATTTTGAAAGGCTTGCTGGCCATGCTGGTCACATGGTATGCATCACGTGCCTGGCCTGCCAGTCAGCTCCATCTTTTGCGCTGCAGGCAGTGTCATACAACGGACAATGTAGCTGAAGCAGTGTGCCATGAGCACTGCACTGTTTTCTTGGCTGCATGAGCCCAACAATGACAGATGAAGCTCGAAAACACACGTGATCAGACGCATGTATATTTGTAACAACGCTTCATTTATGTATAGCTGGCCAGATGTTTCCTCAGATGACTGCACTCCTGCGGACCACAAAATTGCAGAGGCGCATGCTCTGACAAAGATGTTGACCACCAAGTACGAGCACACTCCTACTGCCAGCAATCTTATTTGTGTGGTCTACCTGCCACCAGCTGCCACGGATGCTTCAATCACAATTAGTTATATCCTGTCCCCAAATTTGATAGTTCGGAGCAAGGGTCTCAGTGAGGATTAAATGACTGCCCTAGAGAGCCTGAAAAGAGCTGCGGCAGGCTCTGCTTTGCACCAGTAGGCATGCAAAATGCGGTTTTATAAGAAACAAATGCTTCTTTGTCAGCCTCAGTGTTTTTGGCTGTTATACGGAGAGTCCACTTACTACGAATATCAGATATAACGAACAGAATCCACGTGACTGTCAGGTTCCTTATAAGTGGGCTCGACTGTATTCTGCTCTGCCCTGCTCACATTTTAACAAGTTTCAATGAAAACTGGTAACCTTAGAAGGAAAGAAGTTAAAGAAAGAAAATTTCAGCAGAAAAAACTACTCTCAGGGCAAGAGATGCTAAATTTTTTTCCCCTCAAACTAAACATATAAGTCACTCAATGCATTGTAGCCAGTGGTGTGACACTTCCATAGACTCAGTGGGGCAGAAAACGTGCTAGCGGCAGCAGCAGCACCTAGTTGGTCAGTGGAAAGCATTCAGATTAACAAAGTGTCTTTTGCATCAACTCGCAAGTAAAAGTACTCTTTACTCCTTTAAAGACTATAGTTAATAACTGACAGTTGTAAGAAAGTTATTCGCACACTGTATAAGCCTAAGACACTATAATTAAATTTTACTGACGACTGAAACTGCACTGATGCCAGTCTCGAAGCCCCACAACAAGCCAATCCAAACAATTAAATATGGCTGCTTGGATCACCCGGAGCTGGTATCACCAGTTGCTCTCGTGGTAGCTGCGCTTTCTGCTGCTTGATTGGATCATGGTAAATATACGTTGTAGCGACAAACTGCTAAAGCATTACACTTCCTGTTTGTCGAGGCACTCACCCAACGTGCGTATTCGGTCTTGTTTTTATTGTGGCAGCTCATGTAGCATGCTTTACACTGGCGTCCGACTGGAGTGAAAGCTAGCAAAACAACAGCACAACGCAGGAAGAGTTCTATGTAAATGAGACTTTACTAAAATAAGCATCCTTGTATACACAACCTTACAAAACCAGAGTATCTGGAGGCAGTCTTTAAATACACGTACGAATGCAAGATTGTCCACAAGTGTGAATATATACATGATTCGACAAAGGGGCAATCAAGCAATAAGCTGAAAAAAAAATCTTTCAGAAGAGCATAAAGAACACCTTCAGAAGAACCTAATATTCCATATATCTGTAGCCATGGCCCATAGAGTTCCAGAGAAAGAAAATAACTGCGGGCGGACAAGTGTAGTGATGATTCGGAACATCAGCTGGAGCAATGTAAGCTGAGCTGGCATACAGCAGGATTAACTGCAGCTCTTCGCGAGAGATTGCTCTGCTGTCGAGTGACACAATTAAACTGATGGTGACGACATAATCAAACGCAAGCTTGCGAGGGGAACATCAAAAGAATTGAACAAAATCGGGTAGAGAGTGTTACATAAAGTGCTCTTTTGTCTGAATGTCACTACAGTCGAGCCCACATGTAACGGCCCCACTTAAGACGAACTTTCGCTTATAACTAACGAGACCTGCGCGACCGCCAAAATATACATTGTTTCAATGGCACAAGATCACACGTATAACGAGCATCATTAAGCCCTGCTGATCGGTTACAGCAAACGGACGGCATAAACCTGGCGCCGCGATGCGAGATAACCTGCCTCCGACCCCTTTGTGCGCCCAGCGAGCGGTATGTTTTCCCGAACCTCATCGCAGGCGAAATGCCCCCCCCCCCCGTTTCGTGCCGCTCTCAAGCGAGCTGACTGATATCCTCCGGATCTGTCCGGCTTCCCCTCCACCCAGCAGACCGGAGCCACTCCAAACATGGGAGGACTGGGAGACCTCACTACGCTCCACAGATCAGGCACAACAGAAGATTGTCGCCACCTGTGCGGCCAGCGTCATGGACCTTTTAGCCATGAACGTTTGAGTGCGGTGTGGTCGTGCGAGGACCCAGGGGTCCTGGGAGGCCCGAATTCCTCTGCACAATAAAGTCTTTCTCTCTCTCACTCTCATGCCGTTCATTGCGTTTAAAATTTTGTGTCTGCACCCCTTTAAGGACGATAGACACCAAATTTTTTCTTGCGTGTTTTCTTCTTTCAAACGATATCGTAGACATTCGTATACATGAAGCACCCTGTGGTATTTGTGTACGAACGCTAAATAGTTTATAATTGAATTTCTTCTTCACGCTGTTTCGGTTTCGTCGACCGAAGGACGACTGTGACGTCAAGTTGATGTTTTCGCCACGTGATCAACTGGAAAAACTTGTAAGGGCCAGTGCAGGTGGCGCCATCAGGGGACACACAGGGACGGCTGACAACACTGGAGGGAGAGGGAATGCGTGGTTGGCTATGGCGGGAATGTGCGTGAGGTGTGCGCGGGCAGCGCGGGAGTGATCCGAGTGGTGTGGTCGAAGTGGGCTCAAGTGTGAGCTCGGTGCGCGTTGCATTAGGTGCGCGAACTGCGGATGACTATTGGGGGACTCCGGCACGCGGGACTCTGTGAGCGTGTGTAATAAATCATCCCTTGACAAACTTTAATATAATCACTGACCGGCTTGTCATTCCATGTTTTGCAAGATGCTGGATTAAATGTCGTAGTCAATTGAATATACATATCAGCGATTATATTACAGTTTTTCTAGTAGATCACGCGAACAAACCGTCAACTTGACGTCACAGTCGTCATTCAGTCAATGAAACCGAAACAGCACGAGAGAAGAAATTCAATCAAATTATTTAGCGCTTGTAGGAAAATACCACACGGTAATTCATGTATTCTAATGTCTAACGCATCGTTTGACAGAAGAAACCATGCAATAAAATTACACTAGCTGCCCACTGAAAGAGAAGACACTTTCGCAAGGCAGCAAAGCTACCAAAGGTACAAGATGGTAGGTTCCAAAATTATTTACCTGGATGAGATATGTGCAACAGCAGCAAGCGCAGTGTTGGTGTAAGGACAGAACAGCGAGCGTGTGCTGCTTGTGCCAAGATCAGGACAACCATGGCCTGGAGCAGGCTGCCAGGGAAGGGCCACCGCATCATTGTGATGCACATCAGCAGTGAGAAAGGCCCATCAACGGCTGCCTGTATGTTTCCTGCAGAAAAAACGAAAAGGGTGAAGACTGCTATGAAGATACGGGTGGCAACCATTTTGAGATGTTTGCACTCATGTGCTCCAGAGGCAGACAAGAGAAACATCGTACCGAAACACAAGCAGTTGTGCCATTCACATCTGGACGAAGCAATGCCGACAACAGTTTTACACAAAGAAGCAGTTCAGCAGTAGCTGACAGAGAGAACACTAATGGAACGCTATGATGCCAACAATGTGGCTCCCATAAATCATGAAGCTGCCCAAACTGTGTGTTGTCAAATACCATGTAGGTGTCGCTGTGGCGAGGGCTGGCAACGTCAAGCTCTGGCTCCCACCTAGGCTTTAACCTATGGAGTTTCTCTGGGTACAAGTTAATAATGATACCAAGAATGAGCATAAAGATTTATGGCTTCCTTTGGTTGAAGCTCTGCTCATAAACAAGACACCAACGGTTTCAGCAGAAAAGTGGAGCAATTGTGCACACCACGCCATGAATAATGATGAAAAATTCAGAGCAAACTCTGCCAGCGGCCCTCATATTCATTAACACATACGAGTTTCACAAAACATAACTATGTAGCACATCGGCTCTGGGATGCATCACAATAGTAAACCAGCGCTAACATCTCTTGCACTGCAAATTAAGACTTTACATCACCAAGTTATCAGGCTTCCAAACTTTGGAACTGATATGCCAGGTTTAACTTCCTGAAGGAACACATGGGCTATGAAGAACACCACAGTGGACGGCTCCGGATTAATTTAGACCGTATGGGGTTCTTCAACGTGCATTGACGTCGCACAGCACACCATTGTTTTTATGTTTTGCCACCGTCGAAATACTGCCACTGCAGCAGGATCGGGCTCAAACCCGCGACCCTGAGATCAGCAGCCGAACGCCAAAGCCACTAAATCATATGGCGGGTGCTTCCAAATTTTCATCTAGCTGCTTTTTCTATGGACTGCTTTCCTGTCTCACTAAAGAATACAATACTTGCTTTAACTATTCGCTTAATAATTCTTTAGGCATGCTGTTTTGTCTTTGCTGAGAACGAATAAACAACTGAGGCTCCTCAACCTTCACACTGTCAGCAGGCAAAGGACACCTGCAGCTGCATTCCTTTAATACAAGCACATGCATCAGTTTTTGTGCTTATACGCAGGTTGGAGTGGAACGTCAATTCTTATAAATGTCCGACATGAGTATGACGACATCCATACAGACACAAGGCAGCAACGGGAAACTGCAATACGGGCACTGCCTTTGATAAAAACAACTTACTTGTGTGGTGCATTCTTTTCAGCCATCTCCTGCTTCTCGATACAGCTAACTCATTGTTAGAAGCATACAGAAGCAGTGAGCCACTCACAACTTGCCTCCGCGTCCCCCGGCTCTGCTTCTTGCATCGACCCTTTTTCCTTTAAAAGCGCTTACATCGAAAGGTGGGCGACCTGTCACATTTGCAAACAGCGCGCCTGTTTTGCACCTTGCTAGCCATGACGAAGCAAGTACGCATCGAAATGTTCACTGAATGTGGGGGAAGATAGAAATACAAGAAAAGCATTTAACGCTCTAGCGCACAAATTCAATACGACGCAAATTTTTATTTTTCTCGTCGAGCAGCCACGATCTACCACTGACGCCGATACTGTAGAAGCTTGGGCAAGTTGGTGTGACATGGTTTTTTCAGCAGCGCAGGGGACAAAGGACGGGACAAGTGCACAGACACGGCGCTGAACTTACATCCGGTTTATTGAGGTGATTTTCACTACTTAAGTACAGTGGCAACCAATCTCAAATGAAAAGACAGATACACAAAACAGATTGACAAAAATGACAATTCCTGAGCACAGGTCTACAGTGGCACAAGACCAGCTGCGCACGTTTTTCTATTCTCATCAAGGAAACGTAGTTCTTTATCAGACAGAGCTATTGAGGCAACGCTTACGCATTCATCTTTGAATTTATGGATTTCATGAGCTTCAATGATTTCACGAGTGATTTTTGTTCTATTATCTGACAGCACTCGACACTGAGTGAAAACAGGATAACACGGCGGTTTTTTGTTCTTTTTTCTTTCCTGTGTGCAGTTTCTGCAATGAATGCCAAGGTGACGGGAAGCGGTGCTGCTCACGTTGTTGTTGTGTTCCCGCAGCCGGTCGTTGAGGCAACGACCAGTTTGCCCCGTGTAGTGCTTGTCACATGTAAGCGGAAACCTGTACACAACATTGCTACTACATGGTACAAAACCTTTTCGGTGTTTCTTATCGCAGCCAACCGTCCTTTCATTGCTGCTGTTTACAATATGGCAGAGTTTGGAGAGCTTATCGGGCGCGGAAAAAACAACGTTTACATCGGCACGCGCTCCCACCCTTTTCAGATTATGTGAAATGCGGTGTAGATAAGGAATAACCACATACTTTCTTTTTTCTTCCTTGGGCCTTTCAGTGGAATCTCTGCGGCCTGAATTAATGATTTCTCTTAGCAGGCTCTCTGATATTGCAATCAGAAGGTCGGAAGGGTTTCCTGCTGCTTGTAAGCGTACCACCTGATTTTGATAGCTGTCTTGCATCGCATGATGGCATGATTTTTCTAGGGCATTTCTTAAACACAACTTTGCGATGCCGCGCTTTACAAGCTTAGAATGTACAGAAGCGAAAGGCGTGAGGGGCTTCTGGCATCGTGGCTCGTAACGCCAGCACACATGGCTATTCTTGAAGAACATGGCAAGATCTAAAAAACGTAACTTTCCTTCAGAAGGCGTTTCATGCGTCAAAACAAGAGGGTCAAGACAGGTGTGAAAAATTGATAAAACTTTCGAGACCGAGGCCCCTGCGTCAGTAACTGCACATGTCATCAAAACTAAAAAATCATCTACAAACCTAAAAACACGAGCCACGCTTTCGTCGAGTTGACTATCAAGGAGCTTGTCATGGTGCGCGAGATAAATGTCGCCCAGTATCGGAGCTATGCATGAACCAATGCAGACGCCATTGCTCTGGAGGTAAACAGATTCATTCCAGGTGAAAAATGTGGAGTTAAGGTAAAAAGTAAGGAGTTCCAAGAAGTTGCTATTGCTGATGCCTGCAGAATTCTGGAAAGCTACCACACCAAAGGAATCAATTGCATTCTTCAACGCTTTCCAGCAGTTTCTTTTGCGGAAGGGAATAATATAAATCTTTTATATCGATAGAGCAGGCCGAAAAGCCTTTCCCTGGGTTTTGTTGCAAGGAAGCGATTACTTGGTTAGAACTCTTCACCTGAAAAGGGTCGTCAATGGTTAAGAGGTTCAGCTTGTCTTGCAAAAAATAACGCGACAGACTTTTGCCATGTGCCATCCTCGGAGACTATTGCTCGAAGTGGGCAGTCCAGCTTGTGAGTTTTGGCTGTGAAGAATATCTTTAAGCAGGACCCCTTGCTTTTCTCTATACACTTGGCTAGGGATTCCAAATTCATTTGTGCACACATTTTCCGTGATCGGGCTTTCACTTTACTTAGAGTGACATCGCTTCTCTGCCGGAAAGTCGAACTGATAGCATTTTCTGCTTTCGATAAGTAGAGCGCTTTTAGCATCACAGCAAAACCTCCCTCTTTACCAGCCTGTAATAGGGTCAGCGAGTTGTTCTTTAAAAACGAAACGGTGAATTTGATTGGAATTCTACACCTGGTAGGTCTACACTTTGCCAAAATGTACACTCCATCTGAAACACATCGGTCCACTTCAGGAGCCACTGCTAGGCTGGAAACTTGTCTCACCATCGCAAGAAGTTCAGATGCCGATTGCCTGGGTTCCACGGCGAACTTTGGTCCTCGTCTAAGGACGCCTTGTACTTGTTCCGGCAAGGACACTTCACCATAGGTGTGGACCGGACTGTGCATCTTCTTAGTGATGGCTCGAAGCTGCGGCAGCGCGCACTGCCTTAAGAATTCCGTAGTCCTGTCTGCCGTCTGAGGTCCACCGCCGCCATTCAAGTGCACCATGAGCTGAAGATGTGCCGCTGTGTACTCTCAGGAAGAGCCATTCTCTGTAGAGGCAAAATCACTCGTCAAATCATTGAAGCTCATGAAATCCATAAATTCAAAGATGAATACGTAAGCGCTGCCTCAATAGCTCTGTCTGATAAAGTACTACGTTTCCTTGATGAGAATAGAAAAACGTGCGCAGCTGGTCTTGTGCCACTGTAGACCTGTGCTCAGGAATTGTCATTTTCGTCAATCTGTTTTGTGTATCTGTCTTTTCATTTGAGATTGGTTGCCACTGTGTTTAAGTAGTGAAAATCACCTCAATAAACCTGTTGTAAGTTGAGCGCCGTGTCTGTGCACTTGTCACGTCCTTTGTCCCCTGTGCTGCTGAAAAAACCGCTGACGAGCGAAGGCACGGAGGGGACACAAGGACATGTTCCTGGAAAATTTTAAAAGTTTTCGAGCAGCCAGCTACGCAGAAGTAAGACCCTTTACGTCACTGAAGACTTACATTTAAATATCAATACTCCACACTATGTAATATCAAAACACAAGCATATCACAACAGCGCGCTGAAACGGACAGGGAGAGCAGCAGACACGACCCGCTCACGCTTCGCGGCCTGGCCAACAGGCGGCGCAGCTAATGCAATGAGCATGGGCTATAGTTTTCATGCGTCTGTGTCAAAGTAGGTGCTATGTAAAATGCGTTTGATATTTCATCATAGATCCCAGCATGGTGACAATCTTCCTTGTTGAACATGTCTGCCGTACACCTAAGGGACTTGACTAAGAAGCAAACAAGTGGAGTTTTTTTTCTCGTAATGCAATGAGAAACAATCTTTAATTGCTACAGTTCTGGCAAGATAGAGACTTGGGACATACTGTGAATAAAACATGTGCATTTGTCAGCAAAATGCTTGGTGTTAGTGCATGGACAGCGTTTAATGGAAAGAAGGAGAGGCAAGAGTAAGCAGGTGGAAGTGGTCGACACCCAGCACAGAATGGCCAGGAAGTGGAGATTAGCGGCGTAGCACCCTGTATGACAACTTCCCAAAGCTGGCATTGAGGTCATGGATGCACAACTTTTCCCAGCACTATGTTAGATGGTAACTGCATGGCATATGCTTTAAAGGGGTCCAGACACAAAGTTTTTCGGTGTCAGTTTATTTGCCTTCAAAGAGGCCTACGGGCCTAGCAATCATGAAAATAAGAGCAAAACACCAGTGCACAGTGTGAATAATTAATTACAAGCCATTTTGTACACAAAGCCTTTGGTCTCAGTCAGCGCCAGCGCTGAAGTGAACAACACCTGAGTTCAGCGACGTCACAATAATTAAAGCAAGTGCACCATGACATCACTCGATGTGGGTGGAAATAGTTTCGTTTATGGGGGTTAAACGTCCGAAAGCGACTCAGGCTATGAGGGAGGTTGTAGTGAAGGGCTCCGCAAAATTTCCACCACCTGGGGTTCTTTAATGTGCACTGACGTCGAATGGTACACGGGCCTCTAGAATTTCACCTCCATCGAAATTCGACCACCGCGACCGGGATCGAACTCGCGTCTTTCAGGTCAGCAGTCAAGCGCCATAACCACTGAGCCGCGGAGGCAGCCCGATGTGGGTGGAAATGGCGAGAGGCTCATCGGACAGCATTAAAAACAACCATAACTTATGTTCCACTCAAAGCCTGCGCCAGACACTTGCAAGATGGCAACTTCTTACGCCCATGAAAGAAATCGTACGGTAACTAACCCCTCTCTCCTCTCCCACTACCGACCCATACCACCTTCCTGCCCTGTGTGCAATGCTCAAAAGGCAAACCTGACTGATATCTTCGGGATCTGTCCGGCTTCCCCTCCACCCAGCAGGCCGGAGCCACTCCAAACATGGGAGGACTGGGAGACCTCACTACGCTCCACAGATCAGGCGCGACAGAAGATCGTTGCCACCTGTGCGGCCAGCGTCATGGACCTTTTAGCCATGAACGTTTGAGTGTGGTGTGGTCGTGCGGGGACCCAGGAGTCCTGGGAGGCCCGAATTCCTCTGCAAAATAAAGTCTTTCTCTCTCTCTCACTCTCATGCCGTTCACTGTGCTTAAAAAGTTTGTGCCTGCACCCCTTTAAAGGACTATAGACACCAAATTTTTTCTTGCATGTTTTCTTCTTTCAAACGATATTTCAGACATTCGTATACATGAAGAACCCTGTGGTATTTGTGTACGAACGCTAAATAATTTATAATTGAATTTTTTCTTCACGGTGTTTCGGTTTCATCGACCGAAGGACGACTGTGACGTCAAGTTGATGTTTTGGCCACGTGATGAACTGGAAAAACTTTAATATAATCACTAACAGGCTTGTCATTCCATGTCTTGGAAGATGCTGGATTAAATGTAATGGTGAATTAAATCTACATATCAGCGATTATATTACAGTTTTTCTAGTAGATCACGGGAACAAAACATCAACTTCGCGTCACAGTCGTCGTTCAGTCAACTAAACCGAAAGAGCACGAGAGAAGAAATTCAATCAAATTATTTAGCGGTTGTAGGAAAATATCACCCGGTAACTCATGTATTCTAATGCGTAACGCATCGTTTGACAGAAGAAAACGCACAATAAAATTACACTAACTGCCCACTGAAAGAGAAGACACTTTCGCAAGGCAGGAAAGCTACCTAAGGTACAAGATGGTAGGTTCCCAGATTATTTACCTGGATGAGATATGTGCAACGGCAGCAAGCGCAGTATTGGTGGAAGGACAGAACAGCGAGCGTGTGCTGCTTGTGCCAAGATCAGGACAACCATGGCCTGGAGCAGGCTGCCAGGGAAGGGCCACCGCATCATTGTGATGCACATCAGCAGTGAGAAAGGCCCATCAACGGCCGCCTGTATGTTTCCTGCAGAAAAAACGAAAAGGGTGAAGACTGCTATGAAGATACGGGTGGCAATCATTTTGAGATGTTTGCACTCATGTGCTCCAGAGGCAGACAAGAGAAACATCGTAGCAAAACACAAGCAGTTGTGCCATTCACATCTGGACGAAGCAATGCCGACAACAGTTTTACACAAAGAAGCAGTTCAGCAGTAGCTGACAGAGAGAACACTAATGGAACGCCATGATGCCAACAATGTGGCTCCCATAAATCATGAAGCTGCCCAAACTGTGTGTTGTCAAATACCATGTAGGTGTCGCTGTGGCGAGGGCTGGCAACGTCAAGCTCTGGCTCCCACCTTAGCTTTAACCTATGGACTTTCTCTGGGTACAAGTTAATAATGATACCAAGAATGAGCATAAAGATTTATGGCTTCCTTTGGTTGAAGCTCTGGTCATAAACAAGACACCAACGGTTTCAGCAGAAAAGTGGAGGAATTGTGCACACCACGCCATGAATAATGATGAAAAATTCAGAGCAAACTCTGCCAGCGGCCCTCATATTCATTAACACATACGAGTTTCACAAAACATAACTATGTAGCACATCGGCTCTGGGATGCATCACAATAGTGTCACGTAGTGGTGACGGCAGTCGAAGCAGCGATGAAGACGGACGAAAGGATCTTCTAAAAGAACTGTTTATTGGGCTGACTTGCACCCAAAATGGACTGAATCACTCGGCGGCGGCGAAGCGCCAAGCGTGCTCGACAGTTGTCGAACAGAATGCCCGCCGCAGTCGGCCGTGCTCAATTTAAAGCTGATAGCGAGCATTCGAGATAAAGGGCGCAAAGTTACTATAACATTCCGGAACAACGTAGAATGAGCTTTGCCTGGCTGCGATCAATCGAGATAAATCTAGTCGCGTCTTGCGTCGCAAACAAAGCAATAAGGTGGTGTCGCGGCAGATTTGAAAAACGAACAAACACTGCAAATACTGGCGGCATTACTCCCCTCTCAAAGAAGCATCGACCCGATGCATTAAAACAAATAATGCGACTAGTAAGGGAAAAAAACGGATCTTGCGAAAATAGAGCATGGAAATGCAGCGGCCTTTAGCGCGCATAATACGGCTTCAGACGGACTACATGGACAACTTCTGGTCGTACGCGGCGTCGCTGGGATGCAGTCATTGCGTCAGGGATGACTTCATAATCCAGTTCACCCAGCCGATGAAGAACCTTGTACGGGCCGAAATAGCGGCGCAAAAGCTTTTCACTCAATCCACGGCGGCGAATGGGCGTCCACACCCAGACTTTATCTCCTGGCTTGTATTCCGCGTTGCGTCTTCGTAGGTTGTAGCGTCTGGCGTCGGACCGCTGCTGATCTTTGATCCGTAATCGGGCAAGCCTTCGAGCTTCTTCTGCGCGTTGAAGGTAGGCGGCAACGTCGACGTTCTCTTCTTCTGTAACGTTGGGCAGCATGGCGTCTAGCGTGGTCGTGGCATCCCTGCCATGGACGAGCCTAAAAGGTGTCATCTGGGTGGTCTCCTGCACTGCGGTGTTATAGGCGAAGACGACGTAAGGCAGGATGACATCCCAGGTTTTATGTTCGGCATCGACATACATAGCGAGCATATCGGCGATGGTTTTGTTCAGGCGCTCGGTCAGTCCGTTGGTCTGCGGATGGTATGCAGTTGTCCTCCGGAGGCTGGTTTGGCTGTAGCGCAGGATGGCTTGCGTGAGTTCCGCCGTAAATGCTGTTCCTCTGTCCGTGATGAGCACATCGGGGGCGCCGTGTCGAAGAAGAATGCACTCCACGAAAAATTTGGCCACTTCTGCTGCTGTTCCGTTCGGTAGGGCTTTCGCCTCGGCGTAGCGGGTCAGGCTATGATGATCCACTTATTTCCAGATGTTGACGTTGGAAAAGGGCCAAGCAAGTCCATGCCAATCTGCTGAAAGGGTCTTGAGGGAGGTTCAATGGGGTTCAGAAATCCTGCTGGTCGTGTGGGAGGAGTCTTTCGTCGCTGACAATCTCGGCATGTTTTCACATAGTGTGCGACATCGGCAGACAGTCAGGGCCAGTAATACTTGTCTTGAATGCGGCGGAGGGTGCGAGTAAACCCTAGATGTCCAGCTGTCGGCTCGTCGTGTGAAGCCTGTAGAACTTCTTCGCGGAGACAAGTAGGTACAACAAGGAGGTAGGCTGCTTTGTTCGCTGTAAAGTTCTTCTTCACAAGGACCTCATTCTGCACACAGAAAGAAGACAGTCCTCGCTTGAATGAAGCGGGGGGTGAAGGAACCTTGCCTTCCAGGTACTCGATGAGGCCTTTTAGGTTGGGGTCCGAGCGTTGCTGCTGAGCAAAAGAGCTTGCGCTGATGGGTCCCAGGAAGGCGTCCTCATCGTCGTCCAGCGGCGGTGCATCTACAGGGGTTCGTGAGAGGCAATCGGCGTCAGTGTGCTTGCGTCCGGACTTGTAAACGACGGTGACGTCAAACTCCTGGAGACGCAGACTCCATCGAGCGAGTCGGCCAGAGGGATCCTTCAAAATGGCAAGCCAGCAGAGCGCGTGGTGGTCGCTGACCACCTTGAACGGCCGTCCGTAGAGGTAGGGGCGGAATTTTGACGTAGCCCAGATGATGGCAAGGCACTCCTTCTCAGTGGTCAAATAGTTAGCCTCGGCCTTAGAAAAGGAACGGCTAGCGTATGCGATGACCTTCTCCAGCCCGTCACTTTTTTGAACGAGAACGGCGCCTAGTCCCACGCTGCTTGCGTCGGTATGAACTTCAGTATCGGCGTTTTCATCAAAATGCGCAAGGATCGGTGGGGACTGTAAACGACGCTGAAGTTCCTTGAAGGCTTCTGCTTGCGGCGCTTCCCATTTAAACGGCACGTCTGCCTTCGTCAGTTGGGTCAGGGGCTCGGCGATGCGCGAAAAGTTTTTCACAAATCGTCGGTAATATGCGCATAGTCCGAGAAATCTGCGCACTGCTTTCTTATCGGCCGGCGGTTGAAACTGTTCAATAGCGGCTGTTTTCTGCGGGTCTGGGCGTACTCCTTCCTTGCTAACGATGTGGCCTAGAAACAGCAGCTCTTCGTAGGCAAAGTGGCATTTCTCTGCTTTCAAGGTTAGGCCAGACGACTTGATTGCGTCTAGTACTGTTCGAAGTCTTTTGAGGTGCTCTTCAAAGTTCGAGGCGATGACAACGACGTCATCTAAATATACCAGACAAATCTGCCACTTCAGGCCTGCCAGCACTGTATCCATTACCCGCTGAAACGTCGCTGGTGCGGAACAGAGACCAAATGGCATCACCTTGAACTCAAACAGCCCATCCGGAGTTATGAATGCCGTCTTCTCGCGATCTCTTTCGTCGACCTCAATTTGCCAGTAGCCGCTCTTGAGGTCCATCGATGAGAAATATTTGGCATTGCAGAGGCGGTCCAGTGTGTCGTCGATGCGGGGGAGGGGGTAGACGTCCTTCTTTGTTATGTTGTTCAAGCGGCGGTAATCCACGCAGAATCGAAGTGCGCCGTCTTTCTTTCTCACTAGAACAACCGGTGCCGCCCATGGGCTGTTTGAAGGCTGGATGACGTCGTCGCGAAGCATTTCTTCGACTTGGTCCCGGATGGCTTGTCGTTCTCGCGGAGACACACGGTAGGGGCTTTGACGGAGAGGTCGGACGTGTTGATCCGTTATAATGCGATGCTTGGCAATTGGCGTCTGTCGCACCTTCGGCGATGTCGAAAAGCACTCACTGTAGTTTTGAAGCAGATTGCGGATCTGGTCTTGTCTGTTCCGGTGCAGGGCTGGGTTGATGTCGAAAGTGGGCGAGTTCTCTTGGTCAGGCGGTTCTTCTGCAGAGGGGTCGGAGAGGGCGAAGGAATCTCGTACGTCAGATATTTCGTCGTAGAAAGCAATCGTCGTTCCTCTGTTAATATGCCGGTATTCTTCGCTGAAGTTAGTCAGCAGTACTTCGGCCTGGCCATTGCGGAAATGTGCGATGCCTCTTGCGATGCTGATTCCTCGGTCTAGTAGCAACTGCATGTTCCCCTCGATGATGGCTTCAGTGTTTATGGCTTTCGTGGCGCCTACGGTCACGATAACGCTTGAACGGGGTGGGACGCTCACTTCTTCCTCCAGGACACTTAGGGCAACGTGATTTTCCCGAGTTTTCATCGAAGCGATGGCTTCGTCCGTCGAAAGCGTGATCAGCTTGGATCGCAGGTCGATGATCGCCTGATGCTCATTAAGGAAATCCATACCCAAGATCACTTCGCGGGAGCATTGCGGTAGCACAACAAAGGTCGCAGGATAGGTATGTCCTTTGACAGTCACTCGCGCTGTGCATCGTCCTGGTGGCGTAATGAGGTGGCCCCCAGCGGTGCGAATTTGTGGGCCGTCCCAAGCCGTTGTGACTTTTCTGAGCTGCGCAGCGAATGTTCCATTCATCACCGAGTAATCGGCTCCTATGTCGACTAGAGAGGTAACTTTCCGGCCGTCGATAGTCACTTCTAGGTCGGAGGTCCTGGCTCTTGCATTGCATGTCGCTCTCGGCGTCGGGTCATGGCTTCGTCGCGTATGCGAGTCACGGGTTGGGCGTGTGGTCGAAGCTCCTCTGGGTGGCGGCGTCGATTTCAAGGTAGCTTGCGTCGTGGTCGAGGTTCTCATTGTGTGCGGCGTCGGTGCAGCGAGTGTCGGTTCTTCATGCGGCGTCGCGGGTGCAGCGTCTTCATGGGGCGTGGTCGGTGGAGGATCTTCGACATTTAGCTCGTGAGCAACCTCACCTCCAGAGGTTGCTGCCTTTAGTTTCCCCTACGGGGGCTGGGCGACCTTCCTCGTACCGCGGCTGCGTAGCTGCGGCGTGGCGACGCAAAGCGCGAGGTTGACGGCGATGGTGGGCGCGAAAAGCGGTTCGGCGTGTACTCTTCTCGACGCAGGTACTCGTCGATTTGGTGCGGATGTTGTCCGAAGCGTGGTCGTGGGGCGTTAACGGCAAATCCTCGAAGACCGATACGTCGGTACGGGCAGTGACGAAGAATATGGCCAGCCTCACCGCAATGGAAGCACAACGGCCGGTTGTCGGAAGTCCTCCAGGCGTCGCATTTCCTGGGGCTTGAGCGTCGGTCATAGGCTGGGCGGGCGGGGGCTGGGAGGCGGCGTTGTGGAACGATTGGCTCATCTCGGGGAGGACGTGGGGGTTGTCGCTGGGGCTGAGCAGTACTTACTGCAGCGGCGTAGGTCATGGCCTGGGGTTCTGTGGCCGTCGGGGTGCCAAGTGCCTGTTGCACTTCTTCCCGTACCACATCCATCAGAGTCGCTGCTTGTGGCTGTGGGGAAGATGGCAGTAATCGGCGTTGCTCCTCTCGGACGATTTCGCGGATAACTTCCCGCAAGCTGTCGCTGGTGGTGGCCGGCGTGTCCGAACGGATTGCACAGGCAGAGGAAGGGCGATTGTACTGCCGAGCTCGAACGTCAAGGGTATTCTCAATCGTGCAGGCTTCTTGCATAAACTCCTCGACTGTTTTTCACGGCTGGCGGACGAGGCTTGCAAAGAGTTGTTCTTTTACGCCGCGCATTAAAAACTGAACTTTCTTTTCCTCGGTCATCCCAGGATCGGCGCGGCGAAATAGGCGCTTCATCTCCTCGACGTAACTGCGGACGGGCTCATTCGGAAGCTGGATCCTGGACTCGAGGAGTCGTTCGGCTCTTTCTTTCCTCACGACACTGGTGAATACCTTCAATAGTTCTCTCTTGAATAGCTCCCATGTCGTAAGGGACGACTCGTAGTTTTCGTACCACGTGCGTGCGGAGCCATCCAATGAGAAAAAAACGTGTCCAATCTTTGCCGCATCATCCCACTTGTTGAATGACGCAACGCGCTCAAATTGGTCCAACCATTCTTCAGGGTCTTCGCCTAGGGATCCATTGAAAGTTGGCGGCACCCGCGGCTGCTGCAGTATGATCGGTGTCGACATCTTTGGCGAGGTTGCGGTGCTGGTAGCAGCGTCTTTTTGCTGTCTGGTGCGGTCCGGCAGTTTCCCGAACTCAGGCTCCTCTCCCTGGAGACGTCGGCTGGCTCGCTGAGCTGCTGGTTCGTCCTCGGGTGTGAAGCGCTTAGGGCTGGGTTCACGACTTGAAGGGGGCGTCCGGAACATGGAAGTTACCCAGCACCTCCACCAGATGTCACGTAGTGGTGACGGCAGTCGAAGCAGCGATGAAGACGGACGAAAGGATCTTCTAAAAGAACTGTTTATTGGGCTGACTTGCACCCAAAATGGACTGAATCACTCAGCGGCGGTGAAGCGACAAGCGTGCTCGGCGGTCGTCGAACAGAATGCCCGCCGCAGTCGGCCGTGCTCAATTTAAAGCTGATAGCGAACATTCGAGATAAAGGGCGCAAGGTTACTAGAACATTCCGGAACAACGTAGAATCAGCTTTGCCTGGCTGCGATCAATCGACATAAATCTAGTCGCGTCTTGCGTCGCAAACAAAGCGATAAGGTGGTGTCGCGGCAGATTTGAAAAACGAACAAACACTGCAAATATTGGCGGCAATAGTAAACCAGCGCTAACATTTCTTGCACTGCAAATTAAGACTTTATATAACCAAGGTATCAGGATTCAAACTTTGGAAGTGGTATCCCAGGTTTAACATCCTGAAGCAACACATGGGCTATGAAGAAAACCACAGTGGACGGCTCCAGATTAAT
Source organism: Amblyomma americanum (assembly GCF_052857255.1). NCBI lineage: Eukaryota > Metazoa > Arthropoda > Arachnida > Ixodida > Ixodidae > Amblyomma > Amblyomma americanum. The sequence continues at coordinate 328,104,648 of NC_135497.1, read as the reverse complement.
TTAGACCGCATGGGGTTCTTCAACGTGCATTGACGTCACACAGCACACCATTGTTTTTATGTTTTGCCATCGTCGAAATACTCCACTGCAGCAGGATCGGGATCGAACCCGCGACCCTGAGATCAGCAGCCGAACGCCAAAGCCACTAAGCCATATGGTGGGTGCTTCCAAATTTTCATCTAGCTGCTTTTTCTATGGACTGCTTCCCTGTCGCACTAAAGAATACAATACTTGCTTTAACTATTCGCTTAATAATTCTTCAGGCATGCTGTTTTGTCTTCGCTGAGAACGAATAAACAACTGAGGCTCCTCAACCTTCACGCTGTCAGCAGGCAAAGGACACCTGCAGCTGCATTCCTTTAATACAAGCCCATGCATCGGTTTTTGTGGTTATACGCAGGTTGGAGTGGAACGTCAATTCTTATAAATGTCCGACATGAGTATGACGACATCCATACAGACACAAGACAGCAACGGCAAACTGCAATACGGGCACTGCCTTTGATAAAAACAACTTACTTGTGTGGTGCATTCTTTTCAGCCATCTCCTGCTTCTCGATACAGCTAACTCATTGTTAGAAGCATACAGAAGCAGTGAGCCACTCACAACTTGCCTCCGCGTCCCCCGGCTCTGCTTCTTGCATCGACCCTTTTTCCTTTAAAAGCGCTTACATCGAAAGGTGGGCGACCTGTCACATTTGCAAACAGCGCGCCTGCTTTGCACCTTGCTAGCCATGACGAAGCAAGTACGCATCGAAATGTTCACTGAATGTGGGGGAAGATAGAAATACATGAAAAGCATTTAACGCTCTAGCGCACAAATTCAATACGACGCAAATTTTTATTTTTCTCGTCGAGCAGCCACGATCTACCGCTGACGCTGATACTGTAGAAGCTTGGGCAAGTTGGTGTGACATGGTTTTTTCAGCAGCGCAGGGGACAAAGGACGGGACAAGTGCACAGACACGGCGCTGAACTTACAACTAGTTTATTGAGGTGGTTTTCACTGCTTACAGTGGCAACCAATCACAAATGAAAAGACAGATACACAAAACAGATTGACGAAAATGACAATTCCTGAGCACAGGTCTACAGTAGCACAAGACCAGCTGCGCACGTTTTTCTATTCTCATCAAGGAAACGTAGTTCTTTATCAGACAGAGCTATTGAGGCAACGCTTACGCATTCATCTTTGAATTTATGGATTTCATGAGCTTCAATGATTTCACGAGTGATTTTTGTTCTATTATCTGACAGCACTCGACACTGAGTGAAAACAGAATAACACGGTGGTTTTTTGTTCTTTTTTCTTTCCTGTGTGCAGTTTCTGCAATGAATGCCAAGGTGACGGGAAGCGGTGCCGCTCACGTTGTTGTTGTGTTCCCGCAGCCGGTCGTTGAGGCAACGACCAGTTTGCCCCGTGTAGTGCTTGTCACATGTAAGCAGAAACCTGTACACAACATTGCTACTACATGGTACAAAACCTTTTCGGTGTTTCTTATTACAGCCAACCGTCCTTTCATTGCTGCTGTTTACAATATGGCAGAGTTTGGAGAGCTTATCTCTTAGCAGGCTCTCTGATATTGCAATCAGAAGGTCGGAAGGGTATCCTGCTGCTTGTAAGCGTACCACCTGATTTTGATAGCTGTCTTGCATCGCATGATGGCATGATTTTTCTAGGGCATTTCTTAAACACAACTTTGCGATGCCGCGCTTTACAAGCTTAGAATGTGCAGAAGCGAAAGGCGTGAGGGGCTTCTGGCATCGTGGCTCGTAACGCCAGCACACATGGCTATTCTTGAGGAACATGGCAAGATCTAAAAAACGTAACTTTCCTTCAGAAGGCGTTTCATGCGTCAAAACAAGAGGGTCAAGACAGGTGTGAAAAATTGATAAAACTTTCGAGACCGAGGCCCCTGCGTCAGTAACTGCACATGTCATCAAAACTAAAAAATCATCTACAAACCTAAAGACACGAGCCACGCTTTCGTCGAGTTGACTATCAAGGAGCTTGTCATGGTGCGCGAGATAAATGTCGCTCAGTATCGGAGCTATGCATGAACCAATGCCGACGCCATTGCTCTGGAGGTAAACAGATTCATTCCAGGTGGAAAATGTCGAGTTAAAGTAAAAAGTAAAGAGTTCCAAGAAGTTGCTATTGCTGATGCCTGCAGAACTCTGGAAAGCTACCACACCAAAGGAATCAATGCATTCTTCAACGCTTGCCAGCAGTTTCTTTTGCGGAAGGGAATAATATAAATCTTTTATATCGATAGAGCAGGCCGAAAAGCCTTTCGCTGGGTTTTGTTGCAAGAAAGCGATTACTTGGTTAGAACTCTTCACCTGAAAAGGGTCGTCAATGGTTAAGAGGTTCAGCTTCTCTTGCAATAAATAACGCGACAGACTTTTGCCATGTGCAATCCTCGGAGACTATTGCTCGAAGTGGGCAGTCCAGCTTGTGAGTTTTGGCTGTGGAGAATATCTTTAAGCAGGACCCCTTGCTTTTCTCTATACACTTGGCTAGGGATTCCAAATTCATTTGTGCACACATTTTCTGTGCTTGGGCTTTCACTTTACTTAGAGTGACATCGCTTCTCTGCCGGAAAGTCGAACTGATAGCATTTTCTGCTTTCGATAAGTAGAGCGCTTTTGGCATCACAGCAAAACCTCCCTCTTTACCAGCCTGTAATAGGGTGAGCGAGTTGTTCTTTAAAAACGAAACGGTGAATTTGATTGGAATTCTACACCTGGTAGGTCTACACTTTGCCAAAATGTACACTCCATCTGAAACACATCGGTCCACTTCAGGAGCCACTGCTAGGCTGGAAACTTGTCTCACCATCGCAAGAAGTTCCGATGCCGATTGCCTGGGTTCCACGGCGAACTTTGGTCCTCGTCTAAGGACGCCTTGTACTTGTTCCGGCAAGGACACTTCACCATAGGTGTGGACCGGACTGTGCATCTTCTTAGTGATGGCTCGAAGCTGCGGCAGCGCGCACTGCCATAAGAATTCCGTAGTCCTGTCTGCCGTCTGAGGTCCAGCGCCGCCATTCAAGTGCACCATGAGCTGAAGATGTGCCGCTGTGTGCTCTCAGGAAGAGCCATTCTTTGTACAGGCAAAATCACTCGTCAAATCATTGAAGCTCATGAAATCCATAAATTCAAAGATGAATGCGTAAGCGCTGCCTCAATAGCTCTGTCTGATAAAGTACTACGTTTCCTTGATGAGAATAGAAAAACGTGCGCAGCTGGTCTTGTGCCACTGTAGACCTGTGCTCAGGAATTGTCATTTTCGTCAATCTGTTTTGTGTATCTGTCTTTTCATTTGAGATTGGTTGCCACTGTATTTAAGTAGTGAAAATCACCTCAATAAACCTGTTGTAAGTTCAGCGCCGTGTCTGTGCACTTGTCACGTCCTTTGTCCCCTGTGCTGCTGAAAAAACCGCTGACGAGCGAAGGCACGGAGGGGACACAAGGACATGTTTCTGGAAAATTTTAAAAGTTTTCGAGCAGCCAGCTACGCAGAAGTAAGACCCTTTACGTCACTGAAGACTTACATTTAAATATATTCGCGACTAATCAATACTCCACACTATGTAATATCAAAACACAAGCATATCACAACAGCGCGCTGAAACGGACAGGGAGAGCAGCAGACACGACCCGCTCACGCTTCGCGGCCTGGCCAACAGGCGGCGCAGCTAATGCAATGAGCATGGGCTATAGTTTTCATGCGTCTGTGTCAAAGTAGGTGCTATGTAAAATGCGTTTGATATTTCATCATAGATCCCAGCATGGTGACAATCTTCCTTGTTGAACATGTCTGCTGTACACCTAAGGGACTTGACTAAGAAGCAAACAAGTGGAGTTTTTTTTCTCGTAATGCAATGAGAAACAATCTTTAATTGCTACAGTTCTGGCAAGATAGAGACTTGGGACATACTGTGAATAAAACATGTGCATTTGTCAGCAAAATGCTTGGTGTTAGTGCATGGACAGCGTTTAATGGAAAGAAGGAGAGGCAAGAGTAAGCAGGTGGAAGTGGTCGACACCCAGCACAGAATGGCCAGGAAGTGGAGATTAGCGGCGTAGCACCCTGTATGACAACTTCCCAAAGCTGGCATTGAGGTCATGGATGCACAACTTTTCCCAGCACTATGTTAGATGGTAACTGCATGGCATATGCTTTAAAGGGGTCCAGACACAAAGTTTTTCGGTGTCAGTTTATTTGCCTTCAAAGAGGCCTACGGGCCTAGCAATCATGAAAATAAGAGCAAAACACCAGTGCACAGTGTGAATAATTAATTACAAGCCATTTTGTACACAAAGCCTTTGGTCTCAGTCAGCGCCAGCGCTGAAGTGAACAACACCTGAGTTCAGCGACGTCACAATAATTAAAGCAAGTGCACCATGACATCACTCGATGTGGGTGGAAATAGTTTCGTTTATGGGGGTTAAACGTCCGAAAGCGACTCAGGCTATGAGGGAGGTTGTAGTGAAGGGCTCCGCAAAATTTCCACCACCTGGGGTTCTTTAATGTGCACTGACGTCGAATGGTACACGGGCCTCTAGAATTTCACCTCCATCGAAATTCGACCACCGCGACCGGGATCGAACTCGCGTCTTTCAGGTCAGCAGTCAAGTGCCATAACCACTGAGCCGCGGAGGCAGCCCGATGTGGGTGGAAATGGCGAGAGGCTCATCGGACAGCATTAAAAACAACCATAACTTATGTTCCACTCAAAGCCTGCGCCAGACACTTGCAAGATGGCAACTTCTTACGCCCATGAAAGAAATCGTACGGTAACTAACCCCTCTCTCCTCTCCCACTACCGACCCATACCACCTTCCTGCCCTGTGTGCAATGCTCAAAAGGCAAACCTGACTGGTATCTTCGGGATCTGTCCGGCTTCCCCTCCACCCAGCAGGCCGGAGCCACTCCAAACATGGGAGGACTGGGAGACCTCACTACGCTCCACAGATCAGGCGCGACAGAAGATCGTTGCCACCTGTGCGGCCAGCGTCATGGACCTTTTAGCCTGAACGTTTGAGTGCGGTGTGGTCGTGCGGGGACCCAGGGGTCCTGGGAGGCCCGAATTCCTCTGCACAATAAAGTCTTTCTTTCTCTCTCACTCTCATGCCGTTCATTGCGTTTAAAATTTTGTGTCTGCACCCCTTTAAGGACTATAGACACCAAATTTTTTCTTGCGTGTTTTCTTCTTTCAAACGATATCGTAGACATTCGTATACATGAAGCACCCTGTGGTATTTGTGTACGACCGCTAAATAGTTTATAATTGAATTTCTTCTTCACGCTGTTTCGGTTTCGTCGACCGAAGGACGACTGTGACGTCAAGTTGATGTTTTGGCCACGTGATCAACTGGAAAAACTTTAATATAATCACTAACAGGCTTGTCATTCCATGCCTTGGAAGATGCTGGATTAAATGTCATGGTGAATTAAATCTACATATCAGCGATTATATTACAGTTTTTCTAGTAGATCACGCGAACAAAACATCAACTTCGCGTCACAGTCGTCGTTCAGTCAACTAAACCGAAAGAGCACGAGAGAAGAAATTCAATCAAATTATTTAGCGGTTGTAGGAAAATATCACCCGGTAACTCATGTATTCTAATGCGTAACGCATCGTTTGACAGAAGAAAACGCACAATAAAATTACACTAACTGCCCACTGAAAGAGAAGACACTTTCGCAAGGCAGGAAAGCTACCTAAGGTACAAGATGGTAGGTTCCCAGATTATTTACCTGGATGAGATATGTGCAACGGCAGCAAGCGCAGTATTGGTGGAAGGACAGAACAGCGAGCGTGTGCTGCTTGTGCCAAGATCAGGACAACCATGGCCTGGAGCAGGCTGCCAGGGAAGGGCCACCGCATCATTGTGATGCACATCAGCAGTGAGAAAGGCCCATCAACGGCTGCCTGCATGTTTCCTGCAGAAAAACGAAAAGGGTGAAGACTGCTATGAAGATACGGGTGGCAATCATTTTGAGATATTTGCACTCATGTGCTCCAGAGGCAGACAAAAGAAACATCGTAGCAAAACACAAGCAGTTGTGCCATTCACATCTGGACGAAGCAATGCCGACAACAGTTTTACACAAAGAAGCAGTTCAGCAGTAGCTGACAGAGAGAACACTAATGGAACGCTATGATGCCAACAATGTGGCTCCCATAAATCATGAAGCTGCCCAAACTGTGTGTTGTCAAATACCATGTAGGTGTCGCTGTGGCGAGGGCTGGCAACGTCAAGCTCTGGCTCCCACCTTAGCTTTAACCTATGGAGTTTCTCTGGGTACAAGTTAATAATGATACCAAGAATGAGCATAAAGATTTATGGCTTCCTTTGGTTGAAGCTCTGGTCATAAACAAGACACCAACGGTTTCAGCAGAAAAGTGGAGGAATTGTGCACACCACGCCATGAATAATGATGAAAAATTCAGAGCAAACTCTGCCAGCGGCCCTCATATTCATTAACACATACGAGTTTCACAAAACATAACTATGTAGCACATCGGCTCTGGGATGCATCACAATAGTGTCACGTAGTGGTGACGGCAGTCGAAGCAGCGATGAAGACGGACGAAAGGATCTTCTAAAAGAACTGTTTATTGGGCTGACTTGCACCCAAAATGGACTGAATCACTCGGCGGCGGCGAAGCGCCAAGCGTGCTCGGCAGTCGTCGAACAGAATGCCCGCCGCAGTCGGCCGTGCTCAATTTAAAGCTGATAGCGAGCATTCGAGATAAAGGGCGCAAAGTTACTAGAACATTCCGGAACAACGTAGAATGAGCTTTGCCTGGCTGCGATCAATCGAGATAAATCTAGTCGCGTCTTGCGTCGCAAACAAAGCAATAAGGTGGTGTCGCGGCAGATTTGAAAAACGAACAAACACTGCAAATATTGGTGGCATTACTCCCCTCTCAAAGAAGCATCGACCCGATGCATTAAAACAAATAATGCGACTAGTAAGGGAAAAAAACGGATCTTGCGAAAATAGAGCATGGAAATGCAGCGGCCTTTAGCGCGCATAATACGGCTTCAGACGGACTACATGGACAACTTCTGGTCGTACGCGGCGTCGCTGGGATGCAGTCATTGCGTCAGGGATGACTTCATAATCCAGTTCACCCAGCCGATGAAGAACCTTGTACGGGCCGAAATAGCGGCGCAAAAGCTTTTCACTCAATCCACGGCGGCGAATGGGCGTCCACACCCAGACTTGGTCTCCTGGCTTGTATTCCGCGTTGCGTCTTCGTAGGTTGTAGCGTCTGGCGTCGGACCGCTGCTGATCTTTGATCCGTAATCGGGCAAGCCTTCGAGCTTCTTCTGCGCGTTGAAGGTAGGCGGCAACGTCGACGTTCTCTTCTTCTGTAACGTTGGGCAGCATGGCGTCTAGCGTGGTCGTGGCATCCCTGCCATGGACGAGCCTAAAAGGTGTCATCTGGGTGGTCTCCTGCACTGCGGTGTTGTAGGCGAAGACGACGTAAGGCAGGATGACATCCCAGGTTTTATGTTCGGCATCGACATACATAGCGAGCATATCGGCGATGGTTTTGTTGAGGCGCTCGGTCAGTCCGTTGGTCTGCGGATGGTATGCAGTTGTCCTCCGGTGGCTGGTTTGGCTGTAGCGCAGGATGGCTTGCGTGAGTTCCGCCGTAAATGCTGTTCCTCTGTCCGTGATGAGCACATCGGGGGCGCCGTGTCGAAGAAGAATGCACTCCACGAAAAATTTGGCCACTTCTGCTGCTGTTCCGTTCGGTAGGGCTTTCGCCTCGGCGTAGCGGGTCAGGCTATGATGATCCACTTATTTCCAGATGTTGACGTTGGAAAAGGGCCAAGCAAGTCCATGGCAATCTGCTGAAAGGGTCTTGAGGGAGGTTCAATGGGGTTCAGAAATCCTGCTGGTCATGTGGGAGGAGTCTTTCGTCGCTGACAATCTCGGCATGTTTTCACATAGTGTGCGACATCGGCAGACAGTCGGGGCCAGTAATACTTGTCTTGAATGCGGCGGAGGGTGCGAGTAAACCCTAGATGTCCAGCTGTCGGCTCGTCGTGTGAAGCCTGTAGAACTTCTTCGCGGAGACAAGTAGGTACAACAAGGAGGTAGGCTGCTTTGTTCGCTGTAAAGTTCTTCTTCACAAGGACCTCATTCTGCACACAGAAAGAAGACAGTCCTCGCTTGAATGAAGCGGGGGGTGAAGGAACCTTGCCTTCCAGGTACTCGATGAGGCCTTTTAGGTTGGGGTCCGAGCGTTGCTGCTGAGCAAAAGAGCTTGCGCTGATGGGTCCCAGGAAGGCGTCCTCATCGTCGTCCAGCGGCGGTGCATCTACAGGGGCTCGTGAGAGGCAATCGGCGTCAGTGTGCTTGCGTCCGGACTTGTAAACGACGGTGACGTCAAACTCCTGGAGACGCAGACTCCATCGAGCGAGTCGGCCAGAGGGATCCTTCAAAATGGCAAGCCAGCAGAGCGCGTGGTAGTCGCTGACCACCTTGAACGGCCGTCCGTAGAGGTAGGGGCGGAATTTTGACGTAGCCCAGATGATGGCAAGGCACTCCTTCTCAGTGGTCAAATAGTTAGCCTCGGCCTTAGAAAAGGAACGGCTAGCGTATGCGATGACCTTCTCCAGCCCGTCACTTTTTTGAACGAGAACGGCGCCTAGTCCCACGCTGCTTGCGTCGGTATGAACTTCAGTATCGGCGTTTTCATCAAAATGCGCAAGGATCGGTGGGGACTGTAAACGACGCTGAAGTTCCTTGAAGGCTTCTGCTTGCGGCGCTTCCCATTTAAACGGCACGTCTGCCTTCGTCAGTTGGGTCAGGGGCTCGGCGATGCGCGAAAAGTTTTTCACAAATCGTCGGTAATATGCGCATAGTCCGAGAAATCTCCGCACTGCTTTCTTATCGGCCGGCGGTTGAAACTGTTCAATAGCAGCTGTTTTCTGCGGGTCTGGGCGTACTCCTTCCTTGCTAACGATGTGGCCTTGAAACAGCAGCTCTTCGTAGGCAAAGTGGCATTTCTCTGCTTTCAAGGTTAGGCCAGACGACTTGATTGCGTCTAGTACTGTTCGAAGTCTTTTGAGGTGCTCTTCAAAGTTCGAGGCGAAGACAACGACGTCATCTAAATATACCAGACAAATCTGCCACTTCAGGCCTGCCAGCACTGTATCCATTACCCGCTGAAACGTCGCTGGTGCGGAACAGAGACCAAATGGCATCACCTTGAACTCAAACAGCCCATCCGGAGTTATGAATGCCGTCTTCTCGCGATCTCTTTCGTCGACCTCAATTTGCCAGTAGCCGCTCTTGAGGTCCATCGATGAGAAATATTTGGCGTTGCAGAGGCGGTCCAGTGTGTCGTCGATGCGGGGGAGGGGGTAGACGTCCTTCTTTGTTATGTTGTTCAAGCGGCGGTAATCCACGCAGAATCGAAGTGCGCCGTCTTTCTTTCTCACTAGAACAACCGGTGCCGCCCATGGGCTGTTTGAAGGCTGGATGACGTCGTCGCGAAGCATTTCTTCGACTTGGTCCCGGATGGCTTGTCGTTCTCGCGGAGACACACGGTAGGGGCTTTGACGGAGAGGTCGGACGTGTTGATCCGTTATAATGCGATGCTTGGCAATTGGCGTCTGTCGCACCTTCGGCGATGTCGAAAAGCACTCACTGTAGTTTTGAAGCAGATTGCGGATCTGGTCTTGTCTGTTCCGGTGCAGGGCTGGGTTGATGTCGAAAGTGGGCGAGTTCTCTTGGTCAGGCGGTTCTTCTGCAGAGGGGTCGGAGAGGACGAAGGAATCTCGTACGTCAGATATTTCGTCGTAGAAAGCAATCGTCGTTCCTCTGTTAATATGCCGGTATTCTTCGCTGAAGTTAGTCAGCAGTACTTCGGCCTGGCCATTGCGGAAATGTGCGATGCCTCTTGCGATGCTGATTCCTCGGTCTAGTAGCAACTGCATGTTCCCCTCGATGATGGCTTCAGTGTTTATGGCTTTCGTGGCGCCTACGGTCACGATAACGCTTGAACGGGGTGGGACGCTCACTTCTTCCTCCAGGACACTTAGGGCAACGTGATTTTCCCGAGTTTTCATCGAAGCGATGGCTTCGTCCGTCGAAAGCGTGATCAGCTTGGATCGCAGGTCGATGATCGCCTGATGCTCATTAAGGAAATCCATACCCAAGATCACTTCGCGGGAGCATTGCGGTAGCACAACAAAGGTCGCAGGATAGGTATGTCCTTTGACAGTCACTCGCGCTGTGCATCGTCCTGGTGGCGTAATGAGGTGGCCCCCAGCGGTGCGAATTTGTGGGCCGTCCCAAGCCGTTGTGACTTTTCTGAGCTGCGCAGCGAATGTTCCATTCATCACCGAGTAATCGGCTCCTATGTCGACTAGAGAGGTAACTTTCCGGCCGTCGATAGTCACTTCTAGGTCGGAGGTCCTGGCTCTTGCATTGCATGTCGCTCTTGGCGTCGGGTCACGGCTTCGTCGCGTATGCGAGTCACGGGTTGGGCGTGTGGTCGAAGCTCCTCTGGGTGGCGGCGTCGATTTCAAGGTAGCTTGCGTCGTGGTCGAGGTTCTCATTGTGTGCGGCGTCGGTGCAGCGAGTGTCGGTTCTTCATGCGGCGTCGCGGGTGCAGCGTCTTCATGGGGCGTGGTCGGTGGAGGATCATCGACATTTAGCTCGTGAGCAACCTCACCTCCAGAGGTTGCTGCCTTTAGTTTCCCCTACGGGGGCTGGGCGACCTTCCTCGTACCGCGGCTGCGTAGCTGCGGCGTGGCGACGCAAAGCGCGAGGTTGACGGCGATGGTGGGCGCGAAAAGCGGTTCGGCGTGTACTCTTCTCGACGCAGGTACTCGTCGATTTGGTGCGGATGTTGTCCGAAGCGTGGTCGTGGGGCGTTAACGGCAAATCCTCGAAGACCGATACGTCGGTACGGGCAGTGACGAAGAATATGGCCGGCCTCACCGCAATGGAAGCACAACGGCCGGTTGTCGGAAGTCCTCCAGGCGTCGCATTTCCTGGGGCTTGAGCGTCGGTCATAGGCTGGGCGGGCGGGGGCTGGGAGGCGGCGTTGTGGAACGATTGGCTCATCTCGGGGAGGACGTGGGGGTTGTCGCTGGGGCTGAGCAGTACTTACTGCAGCGGCGTAGGTCATGGCCTGGGGTTCTGTGGCCGTCGGGGTGCCAAGTGCCTGTTGCACTTCTTCCCGTACCACATCCATCAGAGTCGCTGCTTGTGGCTGTGGGGAAGATGGCAGTAATCGGCGTTGCTCCTCTCGGACGATTTCGCGGATAACTTCCCGCAAGCTGTCGCTGGTGGTGGCCGGCGTGTCCGAACGGATTGCACAGGCAGAGGAAGGGCGATTGTACTGCCGAGCTCGAACGTCGAGGGTATTCTCAATAGTGCAGGCTTCTTGCATAAACTACTCGACTGTTTTTCGCGGCTGGCGGACGAGGCTTGCAAAGAGTTGTTCTTTTACGCCGCGCATTAAAAACTGAACTTTCTTTTCCTCGGTCATCCCAGGATCGGCGCGGCGAAATAGGCGCTTCATCTCCTCGACGTAACTGCGGACGGGCTCATTCGGAAGCTGGATCCTGGACTCGAGGAGTCGTTCGGCTCTTTCTTTCCTCACGACACTGGTGAATACCTTCAATAGTTCTCTCTTGAATAGCTCCCATGTCGTAAGGGACGACTCGTAGTTTTCGTACCACGTGCGTGCGGAGCCATCCAATGAGAAAAAAACGTGTCCAATCTTTGCCGCATCATCCCACTTGTTGAATGACGCAACGCGCTCAAATTGGTCCAACCATTCTTCAGGGTCTTCGCCTAGGGATCCATTGAAAGTTGGCGGCACCCGCGGCTGCTGCAGTATGATCGGTGTCGACATCTTTGGCGAGGTTGTGGTGCTGGTAGCAGCGTCTTTTTGCTGTCTGGTGCGGTCCGGCAGTTTCCCGAACTCAGGCTCCTCTCCCTGGAGACGTCGGCTGGCTCGCTGAGCTGCTGGTTCGTCCTCGGGTGTGAAGCGCTTAGGGCTGGGTTCACGACTTGAAGGGGGCGTCCGGAACAAGGAAGTTACCCAGCACCTCCACCAGATGTCACGTAGTGGTGACGGCAGTCGAAGCAGCGATGAAGACAGACGAAAGGATCTTCTAAAAGAACTGTTTATTGGGCTGACTTGCACCCAAAATGGACTGAATCACTCAGCGGCGGTGAAGCGACAAGCGTGCTCGGCGGTCGTCGAACAGAATGCCCGCCGCAGTCGGCCGTGCTCAATTTAAAGCTGATAGCGAACATTCGAGATAAAGGGCGCAAGGTTACTAGAACATTCCGGAACAACGTAGAATCAGCTTTGCCTGGCTGCGATCAATCGACATAAATCTAGTCGCGTCTTGCGTCGCAAACAAAGCGATAAGGTGGTGTCGCGGCAGATTTGAAAAACGAACAAACACTGCAAATATTGGCGGCAATAGTAAACCAGCGCTAACATTTCTTGCACTGCAAATTAAGACTTTACATAACCAAGGTATCAGGATTCAAACTTTGGAAGTGGTATCCCAGGTTTAACATCCTGAAGCAACACATGGGCTATAAAGAAAACCACAGTGGACGGCTCCAGATTAATTTAGACCGCATGGGGTTCTTCAACGTGCATTGACGTCACACAGCACACCATTGTTTTTATGTTTTGCCATCATCGAAATACTCCACTGCAGCAGGATCGGGATCGAACCCGCGACCCTGAGATCAGCAGCCGAACGCCAAAGCCACTGAGCCATATGGTGGGTGCTTCCAAATTTTCATCTAGCTGCTTTTTCTATGGACTGCTTCCCTGTCGCACTAAAGAATACAATACTTGCTTTAACTATTCGCTTAATAATTCTTTAGGCATGCTGTTTTGTCTTCGCTGAGAACGAATAAACAACTGAGGCTCCTCAACCTTCACGCTGTCAGCAGGCAAAGGACACCTGCAGCTGCATTCCTTTAATACAAGCCCATGCATCGGTTTTTGTGGTTATACGCAGGTTGGAGTGGAACGTCAATTCTTATAAATGTCCGACATGAGTATGACGACATCCATACAGACACAAGACAGCAACTGCAAACTGCAATACGGGCACTGCCTTTGATAAAAACAACTTACTTGTGTGGTGCATTCTTTTCAGCCATCTCCTGCTTCTCGATACAGCTAACTCATTGTTAGAAGCATAAAGAAGCAGTGAGCCACTCACAACTTGCCTCCGCGTCCCCCGGCTCTGCTTCTTGCATCGACCCTTTTTCCTTTAAAAGCGCTTACATCGAAAGGTGGGCGACCTGTCACATTTGCAAACAGCGCGCCTGTTTTGCACCTTGCTAGCCATGACGAAGCAAGTACGCATCCAAATGATCACTGAATGTGGGGGAAGATAGAAACACAAGAAAAGCATTGAACGCTGTAGCGCACAATTTCAATACGACGCAAATTTTTATTTTTCTCGTCGAGCAGCCACGATCTACCGCTGACGCTGATACTGTAGAAGCTTGGGCAAGTTGGTGTGACATGGTTTTTTCAGCAGTGCGGGGGACAAAGGACGTGACAAGTGCACAGACACGGCGCTGAACTTACAACTGGTTTATTGAGGTGGTTTTCACTACTTAAATACAGTGGCAACCAATCTCAAATGAAAAGACAGATACACAAAACAGATTGACGAAAATGACAATTCCTGAGCACAGGTCTACAGTGGCACAAGACCAGCTGCGCACGTTTTTCTATTCTCATCAAGGAAACGTAGTTCTTTATCAGACAGAGCTATTGAGGCAACGCTTACGCATTCATCTTTGAATTTATGGATTTCATGAGCTTCAATGATTTCACGAGTGATTTTTGTTCTATTATCTGACAGCACTCGACACTGAGTGAAAACAGAATAACACGGTGGTTTTTTGTTCTTTTTTCTTTCCTCTGTGCAGTCTCTGCAATGAATGCCAAGGTGACGGGAAGCGGTGCCGCTCACGTTGTTGTTGTGTTCCCGCAGCCGGTCGTTGAGACAACGACCAGTTTGCCCCGTGTAGTGCTTGTCACATGTAAGCAGAAACCTGTACACAACATTGCTACTACATGGTACAAAACCTTTTCGGTGTTTCTTATCGCAGCCAACCGTCCTTTCATTGCTGCTGTTTACAATATGGCAGAGTTTGGAGAGCTTATCGGGCGCGGAAAAAACAACGTTTACAACGGCACGCGCTCCCACCCTTTTCAGATTATGTGAAATGCGGTGTAGATAAGGAATAACCACATACTTTCTTTTTTCTTCCTTGGGCCTTTCAGTGGAATCTTTGCGGCCTGAATTAATGATTTCTCTTAGCAGGCTCTCTGATATTGCAATCAGAAGGTCGGAAGGGTATCCTGCTGCTTGTAAGCGTACCACCTGATTTTGATAGCTGTCTTGCATCGCATGATGGCATGATTTTTCTAGGGCATTTCTTAAACACAACTTTGCGATGCCGCGCTTTACAAGCTTAGAATGTGCAGAAGCGAAAGGCGTGAGGGGCTTCTGGCATCGTGGCTCGTAACGCCAGCACACATGGCTATTCTTGAGGAACATGGCAAGATCTAAAAAACGTAACTTTCCTTCAGAATCCGTTTCATGCGTCAAAACAAGAGGGTCAAGACAGGTGTGAAAAATTGATAAAACTTTCGAGACCGAGGCCCCTGCGTCAGTAACTGCACATGTCATCAAAACTAAAAAATCATCTACAAACCTAAAAACACGAGCCACGCTTTCGTTGAGTTGACTATCAAGGAGCTTGTCATGGTGCGCGAGATAAATGTCGCTCAGTATCGGAGCTATGCATGAACCAATGCCGACGCCATTGCTCTGGAGGTAAACAGATTCATTCCAGGTGAAAAATGTGGAGTTAAGGTAAAAAGTAAGGAGTTCCAAGAAGTTGCTATTACTGATGCCTGCAGAATTCTGGAAAGCTACCACACCAAAGGAATCAATTGCATTCTTCAACGCTTGCCAGCAGTTTCTTTTGCGGAAGGGAATAATATAAATCTTTTATATCGATAGAGCAGGCCGAAAAGCTTTTCCCTGGGTTTTGTTTCAAGAAAGCGATTACTTGGTTAGAACTCTTCACCTGAAAAGGGTCGTC
The DNA here is from genome assembly GCF_052857255.1 of Amblyomma americanum. Taxonomy (NCBI): domain Eukaryota; kingdom Metazoa; phylum Arthropoda; class Arachnida; order Ixodida; family Ixodidae; genus Amblyomma; species Amblyomma americanum. The sequence goes on along the minus strand of NC_135497.1, from coordinate 328,089,491 downwards.
AATGGTTAAGAGGTTCAGCTTGTCTTGCAAAAAATAACGCGACAGACTTTTGCCATGTGCCATCCTCAGAGACTATTGCTCGAAGTGGGCAGTCCAGCTTGTGAGTTTTGGCTGTGAAGAATATCTTTAAGCAGGACCCCTTGCTTTTCTCTATACACTTGGCTAGGGATTCCAAATTCATTTGTGCACACATTTTCCGTGATCGGGCTTTCACCTTACTTAGAGTGACATCACTTCTCTGCCGGAAAGTCGAACTGATAGCATTTTCTGCTTTCGATAAGTAGAGTGCTTTTGGCATCACAGCAAAACCTCCATCTTTTCCAGCCTCTAATAGGGTCAGCGAGTTGTTCTTTAAAAACAAAACAGTGAATTTGATTGGAATTCTACACCTGGTAGGTCTACACTTTGCCAAAATGTACACTCCATCTGAAACACATCGGTCCACTTCAGGAGCCGCTGCTAGGCTGGAAACTTGTCTCACCATCGCAAGAAGTTCCGGTGCCGATCGCCTGGGTTCCACGGCGAACTTTGGTCCTCGTCTAAGGACGTCTTGTACTTGTTCCGGCAAGGACACTTCACCATAGGTGTGGACCGGACTGTGCATCTTCTTAGTGATGGCTCGAAGCTGCGGCAGCGCGCACTGCCATAAGAATTCCGTAGTCCTGTCTGCCGTCTGAGGTCCACCGCCGCCATTCAAGTGCACCATGAGCTGAAGATGTGCCGCTGTGTGCTCTCAGGAAGAGCCATTCTTTGTACAGGCAAAATCACTCGTCAAATCATTGAAGCTCATGAAATCCATAAATTCAAAGATGAATGCGTAAGCGTTGCCTCAATAGCTCTGTCTGATAAAGTACTACGTTTCCTTGATGAGAATAGAAAAACGTGCGCAGCTGGTCTTGTGCCACTGTAGACCTGTGCTCAGGAATTGTCATTTTCGTCAATCTGTTTTGTGTATCTGTCTTTTCATTTGAGATTGGTTGCCACTGTATTTAAGTAGTGAAAATCACCTCAATAAACTTGTTGTAAGTTCAGCGCCGTGTCTGTGCACTTGTCACGTCCTTTGTCCCCTGCGCTGCTGAAAAAACCGCTGACGAGCGAAGGCACGGAGGGAACACAAGGACAAGTTCCTGGAAAATTTTAAATGTTTTCGAGCAGCCAGCTACGCAGAAGTACGACCCTTTACGTCACTGAAGACTTACATTTAAATATATTCGCGACTAATCAATACTCCACACTATGTAATATCAAAACACAAGCTTATCACAACAGCGCGCTGAAACGGACAGGGAGAGCAGCAGACACGACCCGCTCAAGCTTCGCGGCCTGGCCAACAGGCGGCGCAGCTAATGCAATGAGCATGGGCTATAGTTTTCATGCGTCTGTGTCAAAGTAGGTGCTATGTAAAATGCGTTTGATCTTTCATCATAGATCCCAGCATGGTGACAATCTTCCTTGTTGACCATGTCTGCTGTACACCTAAGGGACTTGACTAAGAAGCAAACAAGTGGAGTTTTTTTTCTCGTAATGCAATGAGAAACAATCTTTAATTGCTACAGTTCTGGCAAGATAGAGACTTGGGACATACTGTGAATAAAACATGTGCATTTGTCAGCAAAATGCTTGGTGTTAGTGCATGGACAGCGTTTAATGGAAAGAAGGAGAGGCAAGAGTAAGCAGGTGGAAGTGGTCGACACCCAGCACAGAATGGCCAGGAAGTGGAGATTAGCGGCGTAGCACCCTGTATGACAACTTCCCAAAGCTGGCATTGAGGTCATGGATGCACAACTTTTCCCAGCACTATGTTAGATGGTAACTGCATGGCATATGCTTTAAAGGGGTCCAGACACAAAGTTTTTCGGTGTCAGTTTATTTGCCTTCAAAGAGGCCTACGGGCCTAGCAATCATGAAAATAAGAGCAAAACACCAGTGCACAGTGTGAATAATTAATTACAAGCCATTTTGTACACAAAGCCTTTGGTCTCAGTCAGCGCCAGCGCTGAAGTGAACAACACCTGAGTTCAGCGACGTCACAATAATTAAAGCAAGTGCACCATGACATCACTCGATGTGGGTGGAAATAGTTTCGTTTATGGGGGTTAAACGTCCGAAAGCGACTCAGGCTATGAGGGAGGTTGTAGTGAAGGGCTCCGCAAAATTTCCACCACCTGGGGTTCTTTAATGTGCACTGACGTCGAATGGTACACGGGCCTCTAGAATTTCACCTCCATCGAAATTCGACCACCGCGACCGGGATCGAACTCGCGTCTTTCAGGTCAGCTGTCAAGCGCCATAACCACTGAGCCGCGGAGGCAGCCCGATGTGGGTGGAAATGGCGAGAGGCTCATCGGACAGCATTAAAAACAACCATAACTTATGTTCCACTCAAAGCCTGCGCCAGACACTTGCAAGATGGCAACTTCTTACGCCCATGAAAGAAATCGTACGGTAACTAACCCCTCTCTCCTCTCCCACTACCGACCCATACCACCTTCCTGCCCTGTGTGCAATGCTCAAAAGGCAAACCTGACTGATATCTTCGGGATCTGTCCGGCTTCCCCTCCACCCAGCAGGCCGGAGCCACTCCAAACATGGGAGGACTGGGAGACCTCACTACGCTCCACAGATCAGGCGCGACAGAAGATCGTTGCCACCTGTGCGGCCAGCGTCATGGACCTTTTAGCCTGAACGTTTGAGTGCGGTGTGGTCGTGCGGGGACCCAGGGGTCCTGGGAGGCCCGAATTCCTCTGCACAATAAAGTCTTTCTTTCTCTCTCACTCTCATGCCGTTCATTGCGTTTAAAATTTTGTGTCTGCACCCCTTTAAGGACTATAGACACCAAATTTTTTCTTGCGTGTTTTCTTCTTTCAAACGATATCGTAGACATTCGTATACATGAAGCACCCTGTGGTATTTGTGTACGACCGCTAAATAGTTTATAATTGAATTTCTTCTTCACGCTGTTTCGGTTTCGTCGACCGAAGGACGACTGTGACGTCAAGTTGATGTTTTGGCCACGTGATCAACTGGAAAAACTTTAATATAATCACTAACAGGCTTGTCATTCCATGCCTTGGAAGATGCTGGATTAAATGTCATGGTGAATTAAATCTACATATCAGCGATTATATTACAGTTTTTCTAGTAGATCACGCGAACAAAACATCAACTTCGCGTCACAGTCGTCGTTCAGTCAACTAAACCGAAAGAGCACGAGAGAAGAAATTCAATCAAATTATTTAGCGGTTGTAGGAAAATATCACCCGGTAACTCATGTATTCTAATGCGTAACGCATCGTTTGACAGAAGAAAACGCACAATAAAATTACACTAACTGCCCACTGAAAGAGAAGACACTTTCGCAAGGCAGGAAAGCTACCTAAGGTACAAGATGGTAGGTTCCCAGATTATTTACCTGGATGAGATATGTGCAACGGCAGCAAGCGCAGTATTGGTGGAAGGACAGAACAGCGAGCGTGTGCTGCTTGTGCCAAGATCAGGACAACCATGGCCTGGAGCAGGCTGCCAGGGAAGGGCCACCGCATCATTGTGATGCACATCAGCAGTGAGAAAGGCCCATCAACGGCCGCCTGCATGTTTCCTGCAGAAAAACGGAAAGGGTGAAGACTGCTATGAAGATACGGGTGGCAATCATTTTGAGATGTTTGCACTCATGTGCTCCAGAGGCAGACAAAAGAAACATCGTACCGAAACACAAGCAGTTGTGCCATTCACATCTGGACGAAGCAATGCCGACAACAGTTTTACACAAAGAAGCAGTTCAGCAGTAGCTGACAGAGAGAACACTAATGGAACGCTATGATGCCAACAATGTGGCTCCCATAAATCATGAAGCTGCCCAAACTGTGTGTTGTCAAATACCATGTAGGTGTCGCTGTGGCGAGGGCTGGCAACGTCAAGCTCTGGCTCCCACCTAAGCTTTAACCTATGGACTTTCTCTGGGTACAAGTTAATAATGATACCAAGAATGAGCATAAAGATTTATGGCTTCCTTTGGTTGAAGCTCTGCTCATAAACAAGACACCAACGGTTTCAGCAGAAAAGTGGAGGAATTGTGCACACCACGCCATGAATAATGATGAAAAATTCAGAGCAAACTCTGCCAGCGGCCCTCATATTCATTAACACATACGAGTTTCACAAAACATAACTATGTAGCACATCGGCTCTGGGATGCATCACAATAGTGTCACGTAGTGGTGACGGCAGTCGAAGCAGCGATGAAGACGGACGAAAGGATCTTCTAAAAGAACTGTTTATTGGGCTGACTTGCACCCAAAATGGACTGAATCACTCGGCGGCGGCGAAGCGCCAAGCGTGCTCGGCAGTCGTCGAACAGAATGCCCGCCGCAGTCGGCCGTGCTCAATTTAAAGCTGATAGCGAGCATTCGAGATAAAGGGCGCAAAGTTACTAGAACATTCCGGAACAACGTAGAATGAGCTTTGCCTGGCTGCGATCAATCGAGATAAATCTAGTCGCGTCTTGCGTCGCAAACAAAGCAATAAGGTGGTGTCGCGGCAGATTTGAAAAACGAACAAACACTGCAAATATTGGTGGCATTACTCCCCTCTCAAAGAAGCATCGACCCGATGCATTAAAACAAATAATGCGACTAGTAAGTGAAAAAAACGGATCTTGCGAAAATAGAGCATGGAAATGCAGCGGCCTTTAGCGCGCATAATACGGCTTCAGACGGACTACATGGACAACTTCTGGTCGTACGCGGCGTCGCTGGGATGCAGTCATTGCGTCAGGGATGACTTCATAATCCAGTTCACCCAGCCGATGAAGAACCTTGTACGGGCCGAAATAGCGGCGCAAAAGCTTTTCACTCAATCCACGGCGGCGAATGGGCGTCCACACCCAGACTTGGTCTCCTGGCTTGTATTCCGCGTTGCGTCTTCGTAGGTTGTAGCGTCTGGCGTCGGACCGCTGCTGATCTTTGATCCGTAATCGGGCAAGCCTTCGAGCTTCTTCTGCGCGTTGAAGGTAGGCGGCAACGTCGACGTTCTCTTCTTCTGTAACGTTGGGCAGCATGGCGTCTAGCGTGGTCGTGGCATCCCTGCCATGGACGAGCCTAAAAGGTGTCATCTGGGTGGTCTCCTGCACTGCGGTGTTGTAGGCGAAGACGACGTAAGGCAGGATGACATCCCAGGTTTTATGTTCGGCATCGACATACATAGCGAGCATATCGGCGATGGTTTTGTTCAGGCGCTCGGTCAGTCCGTTGGTCTGCGGATGGTATGCAGTTGTCCTCCGGTGGCTGGTTTGGCTGTAGCGCAGGATGGCTTGCGTGAGTTCCGCCGTAAATGCTGTTCCTCTGTCCGTGATGAGCACATCGGGGGCGCCGTGTCGAAGAAGAATGCACTCCACGAAAAATTTGGCCACTTCTGCTGCTGTTCCGTTCGGTAGGGCTTTCGCCTCGGCGTAGCGGGTCAGGCTATGATGATCCACTTATTTCCAGATGTTGACGTTGGAAAAGGGCCAAGCAAGTCCATGGCAATCTGCTGAAAGGGTCTTGAGGGAGGTTCAATGGGGTTCAGAAATCCTGCTGGTCATGTGGGAGGAGTCTTTCGTCGCTGACAATCTCGGCATGTTTTCACATAGTGTGCGACATCGGCAGACAGTCGGGGCCAGTAATACTTGTCTTGAATGCGGCGGAGGGTGCGAGTAAACCCTAGATGTCCAGCTGTTGGCTCGTCGTGTGAAGCCTGTAGAACTTCTTCGCGGAGACAAGTAGGTACAACAAGGAGGTAGGCTGCTTTGTTCGCTGTAAAGTTCTTCTTCACAAGGACCTCATTCTGCACACAGAAAGAAGACAGTCCTCGCTTGAATGAAGCGGGGGGTGAAGGAACCTTGCCTTCCAGGTACTCGATGAGGCCTTTTAGGTTGGGGTCCGAGCGTTGCTGCTGAGCAAAAGAGCTTGCGCTGATGGGTCCCAGGAAGGCGTCCTCATCGTCGTCCAGCGGCGGTGCATCTACAGGGGCTCGTGAGAGGCAATCGGCGTCAGTGTGCTTGCGTCCGGACTTGTAAACGACGGTGACGTCAAACTCCTGGAGACGCAGACTCCATCGAGCGAGTCGGCCAGAGGGATCCTTCAAAATGGCAAGCCAGCAGAGCGCGTGGTAGTCGCTGACCACCTTGAACGGCCGTCCGTAGAGGTAGGGGCGGAATTTTGACGTAGCCCAGATGATGGCAAGGCACTCCTTCTCAGTGGTCAAATAGTTAGCCTCGGCCTTAGAAAAGGAACGGCTAGCGTATGCGATGACCTTCTCCAGCCCGTCACTTTTTTGAACGAGAACGGCGCCTAGTCCCACGCTGCTTGCGTCGGCATGAACTTCAGTATCGGCGTTTTCATCAAAATGCGCAAGGATCGGTGGGGACTGTAAACGACGCTGAAGTTCCTTGAAGGCTTCTGCTTGCGGCGCTTCCCATTTAAACGGCACGTCTGCCTTCGTCAGTTGGGTCAGGGGCTCGGCGATGCGCGAAAAGTTTTTCACAAATCGTCGGTAATATGCGCATAGTCCGAGAAATCTGCGCACTGCTTTCTTATCGGCCGGCGGTTGAAACTGTTCAATAGCAGCTGTTTTCTGCGGGTCTGGGCGTACTCCTTCCTTGCTAACGATGTGGCCTTGAAACAGCAGCTCTTCGTAGGCAAAGTGGCATTTCTCTGCTTTCAAGGTTAGGCCAGACGACTTGATTGCGTCTAGTACTGTTCGAAGTCTTTTGAGGTGCTCTTCAAAGTTCGAGGCGAAGACAACGACGTCATCTAAATATACCAGACAAATCTGCCACTTCAGGCCTGCCAGCACTGTATCCATTACCCGCTGAAACGTCGCTGGTGCGGAACAGAGACCAAATGGCATCACCTTGAACTCAAACAGCCCATCCGGAGTTATGAATGCCGTCTTCTCGCGATCTCTTTCGTCGACCTCAATTTGCCAGTAGCCGCTCTTGAGGTCCATCGATGAGAAATATTTGGCGTTGCAGAGGCGGTCCAGTGTGTCGTCGATGCGGGGGAGGGGGTAGACGTCCTTCTTTGTTATGTTGTTCAAGCGGCGGTAATCCACGCAGAATCGAAGTGCGCCGTCTTTCTTTCTCACTAGAACAACCGGTGCCGCCCATGGGCTGTTTGAAGGCTGGATGACGTCGTCGCGAAGCATTTCTTCGACTTGGTCCCGGATGGCTTGTCGTTCTCGCGGAGACACACGGTAGGGGCTTTGACGGAGAGGTCGGACGTGTTGATCCGTTATAATGCGATGCTTGGCAATTGGCGTCTGTCGCACCTTCGGCGATGTCGAAAAGCACTCACTGTAGTTTTGAAGCAGATTGCGGATCTGGTCTTGTCTGTTCCGGTGCAGGGCTGGGTTGATGTCGAAAGTGGGCGAGTTCTCTTGGTCAGGCGGTTCTTCTGCAGAGGGGTCGGAGAGGACGAAGGAATCTCGTACGTCAGATATTTCGTCGTAGAAAGCAATCGTCGTTCCTCTGTTAATATGCCGGTATTCTTCGCTGAAGTTAGTCAGCAGTACTTCGGCCTGGCCATTGCGGAAATGTGCGATGCCTCTTGCGATGCTGATTCCTCGGTCTAGTAGCAACTGCATGTTCCCCTCGATGATGGCTTCAGTGTTTATGGCTTTCGTGGCGCCTACGGTCACGATAACGCTTGAACGGGGTGGGACGCTCACTTCTTCCTCCAGGACACTTAGGGCAACGTGATTTTCCCGAGTTTTCATCGAAGCGATGGCTTCGTCCGTCGAAAGCGTGATCAGCTTGGATCGCAGGTCGATGATCGCCTGATGCTCATTAAGGAAATCCATACCCAAGATCACTTCGCGGGAGCATTGCGGTAGCACAACAAAGGTCGCAGGATAGGTATGTCCTTTGACAGTCACTCGCGCTGTGCATCGTCCTGGTGGCGTAATGAGGTGGCCCCCAGCGGTGCGAATTTGTGGGCCGTCCCAAGCCGTTGTGACTTTTCTGAGCTGCGCAGCGAATGTTCCATTCATCACCGAGTAATCGGCTCCTATGTCGACTAGAGAGGTAACTTTCCGGCCGTCGATAGTCACTTCTAGGTCGGAGGTCCTGGCTCTTGCATTGCATGTCGCTCTTGGCGTCGGGTCACGGCTTCGTCGCGTATGCGAGTCACGGGTTGGGCGTGTGGTCGAAGCTCCTCTGGGTGGCGGCGTCGATTTCAAGGTAGCTTGCGTCGTGGTCGAGGTTCTCATTGTGTGCGGCGTCGGTGCAGCGAGTGTCGGTTCTTCATGCGGCGTCGCGGGTGCAGCGTCTTCATGGGGCGTGGTCGGTGGAGGATCTTCGACATTTAGCTCGTGAGCAACCTCACCTCCAGAGGTTGCTGCCTTTAGTTTCCCCTACGGGGGCTGGGCGACCTTCCTCGTACCGCGGCTGCGTAGCTGCGGCGTGGCGACGCAAAGCGCGAGGTTGACGGCGATGGTGGGCGCGAAAAGCGGTTCGGCGTGTACTCTTCTCGACGCAGGTACTCGTCGATTTGGTGCGGATGTTGTCCGAAGCGTGGTCGTGGGGCGTTAACGGCAAATCCTCGAAGACCGATACGTCGGTACGGGCAGTGACGAAGAATATGGCCGGCCTCACCGCAATGGAAGCACAACGGCCGGTTGTCGGAAGTCCTCCAGGCGTCGCATTTCCTGGGGCTTGAGCGTCGGTCATAGGCTGGGCGGGCGGGGGCTGGGAGGCGGCGTTGTGGAACGATTGGCTCATCTCGGGGAGGACGTGGGGGTTGTCGCTGGGGCTGAGCAGTACTTACTGCAGCGGCGTAGGTCATGGCCTGGGGTTCTGTGGCCGTTGGGGTGCCAAGTGCCTGTTGCACTTCTTCCCGTACCACATCCATCAGAGTCGCTGCTTGTGGCTGTGGGGAAGATGGCAGTAATCGGCATAGCTCCTCTCGGACGATTTCGCGGATAACTTCCCGCAAGCTGTCGCTGGTGGTGGCCAGCGTGTCCGAACGGATTGTACAGGCAGAGGAAGGGCGATTGTACTGCCGAGCTCGAACGTCGAGGGTATTCTCAATCGTGCAGGCTTCTTGCATAAACTCCTCGACTGTTTTTGGCGGCTGGCGGACGAGGCTTGCAAAGAGTTGTTCTTTTACGCCGCGCATTAAAAACTGAACTTTCTTTTCCTCGGTCATCCCAGGATCGGCGCGGCGAAATAGGCGCTTCATCTCCTCGACGTAACTGCGGACGGGCTCATTCGGAAGCTGGATCCTGGACTCGAGGAGTCGTTCGGCTCTTTCTTTCCTCACGACACTGGTGAATACCTTCAATAGTTCTCTCTTGAATAGCTCCCATGTCGTAAGGGACGACTCGTAGTTTTCGTACCACGTGCGTGCGGAGCCATCCAATGAGAAAAAAACGTGTCCAATCTTTGCCGCATCATCCCACTTGTTGAATGACGCAACGCGCTCAAATTGGTCCAACCATTCTTCAGGGTCTTCGCCTAGGGATCCATTGAAAGTTGGCGGCACCCGCGGCTGCTGCAGTATGATCGGTGTCGACATCTTTGGCGAGGTTGCGGTGCTGGTAGCAGCGTCTTTTTGCTGTCTGGTGCGGTCCGGCAGTTTCCCGAACTCAGGCTCCTCTCCCTGGAGACGTCGGCTGGCTCGCTGAGCTGCTGGTTCGTCCTCGGGTGTGAAGCGCTTAGGGCTGGGTTCACGACTTGAAGGGGGCGTCCGGAACATGGAAGTTACCCAGCACCTCCACCAGATGTCACGTAGTGGTGACGGCAGTCGAAGCAGCGATGAAGACAGACGAAAGGATCTTCTAAAAGAACTGTTTATTGGGCTGACTAGCACCCAAAATGGACTGAATCACTCAGCGGCGGTGAAGCGACAAGCGTGCTCGGCGGTCGTCGAACAGAATGCCCGCCGCAGTCGGCCGTGCTCAATTTAAAGCTGATAGCGAACATTCGAGATAAAGGGCGCAAGGTTACTAGAACATTCCGGAACAACGTAGAATCAGCTTTGCCTGGCTGCGATCAATCGACATAAATCTAGTCGCGTCTTGCGTCGCAAACAAAGCGATAAGGTGGTGTCGCGGCAGATTTGAAAAACGAACAAACACTGCAAATATTGGCGGCAATAGTAAACCAGCGCTAACATTTCTTGCACTGCAAATTAAGACTTTACATAACCAAGGTATCAGGATTCAAACTTTGGAAGTGGTATCCCAGGTTTAACATCCTGAAGCAACACATGGGCTATAAAGAAAACCACAGTGGACGGCTCCAGATTAATTTAGACCGCATGGGGTTCTTCAACGTGCATTGACGTCACACAGCACACCATTGTTTTTATGTTTTGCCATCATCGAAATACTCCACTGCAGCAGGATCGGGATCGAACCCGCGACCCTGAGATCAGCAGCCGAACGCCAAAGCCACTGAGCCATATGGTGGGTGCTTCCAAATTTTCATCTAGCTGCTTTTTCTATGGACTGCTTCCCTGTCGCACTAAAGAATACAATACTTGCTTTAACTATTCGCTTAATAATTCTTTAGGCATGCTGTTTTGTCTTCGCTGAGAACGAATAAACAACTGAGGCTCCTCAACCTTCACGCTGTCAGCAGGCAAAGGACACCTGCAGCTGCATTCCTTTAATACAAGCCCATGCATCGGTTTTTGTGGTTATACGCAGGTTGGAGTGGAACGTCAATTCTTATAAATGTCCGACATGAGTATGACGACATCCATACAGACACAAGACAGCAACGGCAAACTGCAATACGGGCACTGCCTTTGATAAAAACAACTTACTTGTGTGGTGCATTCTTTTCAGCCATCTCCTGCTTCTCGATACAGCTAACTCATTGTTAGAAGCATAAAGAAGCAGTGAGCCACTCACAACTTGCCTCCGCGTCCCCCGGCTCTGCTTCTTGCATCGACCCTTTTTCCTTTAAAAGCGCTTACATCGAAAGGTGGGCGACCTGTCACATTTGCAAACAGCGCGCCTGTTTTGCACCTTGCTAGCCATGACGAAGCAAGTACGCATCCAAATGATCACTGAATGTGGGGGAAGATAGAAACACAAGAAAAGCATTGAACGCTGTAGCGCACAATTTCAATACGACGCAAATTTTTATTTTTCTCGTCGAGCAGCCACGATCTACCGCTGACGCTGATACTGTAGAAGCTTGGGCAAGTTGGTGTGACATGGTTTTTTCAGCAGTGCGGGGGACAAAGGACGTGACAAGTGCACAGACACGGCGCTGAACTTACAACTGGTTTATTGAGGTGGTTTTCACTACTTAAATACAGTGGCAACCAATCTCAAATGAAAAGACAGATACACAAAACAGATTGACGAAAATGACAATTCCTGAGCACAGGTCTACAGTGGCACAAGACCAGCTGCGCACGTTTTTCTATTCTCATCAAGGAAACGTAGTTCTTTATCAGACAGAGCTATTGAGGCAACGCTTACGCATTCATCTTTGAATTTATGGATTTCATGAGCTTCAATGATTTCACGAGTGATTTTTGTTCTATTATCTGACAGCACTCGACACTGAGTGAAAACAGAATAACACGGTGGTTTTTTGTTCTTTTTTCTTTCCTCTGTGCAGTCTCTGCAATGAATGCCAAGGTGACGGGAAGCGGTGCCGCTCACGTTGTTGTTGTGTTCCCGCAGCCGGTCGTTGAGACAACGACCAGTTTGCCCCGTGTAGTGCTTGTCACATGTAAGCAGAAACCTGTACACAACATTGCTACTACATGGTACAAAACCTTTTCGGTGTTTCTTATCGCAGCCAACCGTCCTTTCATTGCTGCTGTTTACAATATGGCAGAGTTTGGAGAGCTTATCGGGCGCGGAAAAAACAACGTTTACAACGGCACGCGCTCCCACCCTTTTCAGATTATGTGAAATGCGGTGTAGATAAGGAATAACCACATACTTTCTTTTTTCTTCCTTGGGCCTTTCAGTGGAATCTTTGCGGCCTGAATTAATGATTTCTCTTAGCAGGCTCTCTGATATTGCAATCAGAAGGTCGGAAGGGTATCCTGCTGCTTGTAAGCGTACCACCTGATTTTGATAGCTGTCTTGCATCGCATGATGGCATGATTTTTCTAGGGCATTTCTTAAACACAACTTTGCGATGCCGCGCTTTACAAGCTTAGAATGTGCAGAAGCGAAAGGCGTGAGGGGCTTCTGGCATCGTGGCTCGTAACGCCAGCACACATGGCTATTCTTGAGGAACATGGCAAGATCTAAAAAACGTAACTTTCCTTCAGAATCCGTTTCATGCGTCAAAACAAGAGGGTCAAGACAGGTGTGAAAAATTGATAAAACTTTCGAGACCGAGGCCCCTGCGTCAGTAACTGCACATGTCATCAAAACTAAAAAATCATCTACAAACCTAAAAACACGAGCCACGCTTTCGTTGAGTTGACTATCAAGGAGCTTGTCATGGTGCGCGAGATAAATGTCGCTCAGTATCGGAGCTATGCATGAACCAATGCCGACGCCATTGCTCTGGAGGTAAACAGATTCATTCCAGGTGAAAAATGTGGAGTTAAGGTAAAAAGTAAGGAGTTCCAAGAAGTTGCTATTACTGATGCCTGCAGAATTCTGGAAAGCTACCACACCAAAGGAATCAATTGCATTCTTCAACGCTTGCCAGCAGTTTCTTTTGCGGAAGGGAATAATATAAATCTTTTATATCGATAGAGCAGGCCGAAAAGCTTTTCCCTGGGTTTTGTTTCAAGAAAGCGATTACTTGGTTAGAACTCTTCACCTGAAAAGGGTCGTCAATGGTTAAGAGGTTCAGCTTGTCTTGCAAAAAATAACGCGACAGACTTTTGCCATGTGCCATCCTCAGAGACTATTGCTCGAAGTGGGCAGTCCAGCTTGTGAGTTTTGGCTGTGAAGAATATCTTTAAGCAGGACCCCTTGCTTTTCTCTATACACTTGGCTAGGGATTCCAAATTCATTTGTGCACACATTTTCCGTGATCGGGCTTTCACCTTACTTAGAGTGACATCACTTCTCTGCCAGAAAGTCGAACTGATAGCATTTTCTGCTTTCGATAAGTAGAGTGCTTTTGGCATCACAGCAAAACCTCCATCTTTTCCAGCCTCTAATAGGGTCAGCGAGTTGTTCTTTAAAAACAAAACAGTGAATTTGATTGGAATTCTACACCTGGTAGGTCTACACTTTGCCAAAATGTACACTCCATCTGAAACACATCGGTCCACTTCAGGAGCCGCTGCTAGGCTGGAAACTTGTCTCACCATCGCAAGAAGTTCCGGTGCCGATCGCCTGGGTTCCACGGCGAACTTTGGTCCTCGTCTAAGGACGTCTTGTACTTGTTCCGGCAAGGACACTTCACCATAGGTGTGGACCGGACTGTGCATCTTCTTAGTGATGGCTCGAAGCTGCGGCAGCGCGCACTGCCATAAGAATTCCGTAGTCCTGTCTGCCGTTCTGAGGTCCACCGCCGCCATTCAAGTGCACCATGAGCTGAAGATGTGCCGCTGTGTGCTCTCAGGAAGAGCCATCCTCTGTAGAGGCAAAATCACTCGTCAAATCATTGAAGCTCATGAAATCCATAAATTCAAAGATGAATGCGTAAGCGTTGCCTCAATAGCTCTGTCTGATAAAGTACTACGTTTCCTTGATGAGAATAGAAAAACGTGCGCAGCTGGTCTTGTGCCACTGTAGACCTGTGCTCAGGAATTGTCATTTTCGTCAATCTGTTTTGTGTATCTGTCTTTTCATTTGAGATTGGTTGCCACTGTATTTAAGTAGTGAAAATCACCTCAATAAACTTGTTGTAAGTTCAGCGCCGTGTCTGTGCACTTGTCACGTCCTTTGTCCCCTGCGCTGCTGAAAAAACCGCTGACGAGCGAAGGCACGGAGGGAACACAAGGACAAGTTCCTGGAAAATTTTAAATGTTTTCGAGCAGCCAGCTACGCAGAAGTACGACCCTTTACGTCACTGAAGACTTACATTTAAATATATTCGCGACTAATCAATACTCCACACTATGTAATATCAAAACACAAGCTTATCACAACAGCGCGCTGAAACGGACAGGGAGAGCAGCAGACACGACCCGCTCAAGCTTCGCGGCCTGGCCAACAGGCGACGCAGCCAATGCAATGAGCATGGGCTATAGTTTTTATGCGTCTGTGTCAAAGTAGGTGCTATGTAAAATGCGTTTGATCTTTCATCATAGATCCCAGCATGGTGACAATCTTCCTTGTTGAACATGTCTGCTGTACACCTAAGGGACTTGACTAAGAAGCAAACAAGTGGAGTTTTTTTTCTCGTAATGCAATGAGAAACAATCTTTAATTGCTACAGTTCTGGCAAGATAGAGACTTGGGACATACTGTGAATGGAACATGTGCATTTGTCAGCAAAATGCTTGGTGTCAGTGCATGGACAGCGTTTAATGGAAAGAAGGAGAGGCAAGAGTAAGCAGGTGGAAGTGGTCGACACCCAGCACAGAATGGCCAGGAAGTGGAGATTAGTGGCGTAGCACCCTGTATGACAACTTCCGAAAGCTGGCATTGAGGTCATGCATGTACAAATATTCTCACCACAATGTTAGATGCTAACTGCAGGGCATATGCTTTAAAGGGGTCCAGACACAAAGTTTTTCGGCGTCAGTTTACTTGCCTTCAAAGAGGCCTACGGGCCTAGCAATCACGAAAATAAGCGCAAAACACCAGTGCACGGTGTGAATAATTAATTACAAACCATTTTGTACAAAAAGCCTTTGGTCTCAGTCAGCGCCAGCGCTGAAGTGAACAACACCTGAGTTTAGCGACGTCACGATAATTAAAGCAAGTGCACCATGACATCACTCGATGTGGGTGGAAATGGTTTGGTTTATGCGGGTTAAACGTCCCAAAGCGACTCAGGCTATGAGGGACGTTGTAGTGAAGGGCTTCGGAAATTTCCACCGCCTGGGGTTCTTTAATGTGCACTGATATTGCGCGGTACACGGGCCTCTAGAATTTCACCTCCATCGAAATTCGACCACCGCGACCGGGATCGAACTCGCATCTTTCAGGTCAGCAGTCAAGCGCCATAACCACTGAGCCGCGGAGGCAGCCCGATGTGGGTGGAAATAGCGAGAGGCTCATCGGACAGCATTAAAAACAACCATAACTTATGTTCCACTCAAAGCCTGCGCCAGACACTTGCGAGATGGCAACTTCCTACGCCTATGAAAGAAATCATACCGTAACTACCCCCTCTCTCCTCTCCCACTACCGACCCATCCCACCTTCCTGCCCTGTGTGCAATGCACAGAATGCAAACCTGATTGATATCCTCGGGATCTGTCCGGCTTCCCCTCCAGCCAGCAGGCCGGAGCCACTCCAAACAGGGGAGGATAGGGAGCCTCACTACGCTCCACAGATCAGGCACGACAGAAGATCGTTGCCACCTGTGCGGCCAGCGTCATGGACCTTTTAGCCTGAACGTTTGAGTGCGGTGTGGTCGTGCGGGGACCCAGGGGTCCTGGGAGGCCCGAATTCCTCTGCACAATAAAGTCTTTCTCTCTCTCACTCTCATGCCGTTCATTGCGTTTAAAATTTTGTGTCTGCACCCCTCTAAGGACTATAGTCACCAAATTCTTTCTTGCGTGTTTTCTTCTTTCAAACGATATCGTAGACATTCGTATACATGAAGCACCCTGTGGTATTTGTGTACGACCACTAAATAGTTTACAATTGAATTTCTTCTTCACGCTGTTTCGGTTTCGTCGACCGAAGGACGACTGTGACGTCAAGTTGATGTTTTCGCCACGTGATCAACTGGAAAATCTTGTAAGGGCCAGTGCAGGTGGCGCCATCAGGGGACACACAGGGACGGCTGACAACACTGGAGGGAGAGGGAATGCGTGGTTGGCTATGGCGGGAATGTGCGTGAGGTGTGCGCGGGCAGCGCGGGAGTGATCCGAGTGGCGTGGTCGAAGTGGGCTCAAGTGTGAGCTCGGTGCGCATTGCATTAGGTGCACAAACTACGGATGACTAGTGGGGGACTCCGGCATGAGGGACTCTGTGAGCGTGTGTAATAAATCATCCCTTGGCAAGTGGGGGCCCGTCCGACGGAACCAACATGGAGACCAATGCCGGAACGTCCGCATCTGATGAAAGCTCCGTCACAGCCACGGTCCCAACGACCCTGGTGCAGCAACTCCTGGCCACTACGACGAAAGGTACGCTGCTCGAGCGGGAGCAACTGGCAGCGCAAGTGCGCGAGATTCTGCTCACGACATCGATCGACACCAGCAGTACGACAGCGGAGCAGGCCAATGAAGCTAGGCCTAGCGGTCGCGGGCTTTGACGAAGAGGGAGGCACTTAGGCCGTTACCGAAATTCCTCGAATATGAAGACAGTCAACCCCCGCAAACATTCTTGGATCGATTCGTCGAGTACTGCTATTTGGGAGGCATCCCGAATGATCGTCGCCTTCAACATATCCCTGTGGCGTTGAAAGGCTCTGCGAAACAGTGGTGGCGGTTCATCGGTGGCCACTCAGATTGGACTTCCTTCGCCGAGGACTTCAAGGGCGAGTTCGCGGCCGTCGACTACAGGGAAAAATTGAAGGCAGAGCTGGCCGAGCGCACTCAGCACCCTGCCGAGAATCTAAAACAGTTCATACACATCATAGCAGAGTACTATGACCGTATTGGAGAGCCTGTCACCGACGCGGAAAAAGTTGATCGGGTGAGGCGGCAAATGCATCCGACCTTTCAGGACCTGACGAATAACATGGAATTCGCGAACCTGCGCGACATGGCAAAGGCAGCGGGCCTCCTTATGCAGCGTGCGTGGCACCGCCTGCGTTACGTGCCACCGCCACTGCGAAGCACGCAGGCCGCGCCCGACCTCGCCTTTGTTGACGCCGGCGCTCCACATCGTCACTGCCCTGTCGCGGCGGCCTCAACCGATGCTTCGTCACGACATGACTGGTCGCTTCGGCCTGCGGCGATGCTCGCGTCCCGACACGGGGTCCGTTCTTCGGGCTCGACGCTGCGAGCTGAGGCCCCTTTGTGGGCGCCGCCAGATCCCCGTGCACAGTACCAGTCGCCGGCTTCAATGAACGAAAGCGGCCGCTCCGCACCGGGCATCGCATGGCCCATGCCTCCACCTGACGCTGTTGTCTGCCACCGGTGCGGTGGTAGAGGTCATCGAGCGCGCGCATGCCCTACAGGCAAGTCACGAAGCAGACCGCGCTGCTTCCGCTGTGAACAGGTCGGTCACCTCCAAGCAAACTGTCCGGGAAATGGCCGAGCGTAGCAGTTGTGCCGGCCAACGGCTACGCAACTTCCTTGCAAGTTCTAGCGACGACCGGTGGGAAAGAACCTCTGCTCGAGGAATCAATCGGCGACAGTGTATTTTACGCCCTCCTGGACACCGGCGCCAGCGTTAGCCTGATGAACGCGCGAGCCTTCGAGGCGGCGAAACGAAGTGGCGCCAGCACCAGAGAAGAAAGACGGACTCTCCGGCTTGCAGAGGGATGGTCGGAGACAACACCCTCTGTACATTGCCGCATCCGATGGCAGGGTAGCAGCCGGAAACAGCGCTTCCTCTTGTTGGAGAAGCTTTGCCACGACATAGTTCTGGGACGAGACTTCCTTGCAACAGCGGGCTTTTCTGTACATATAGGCCTCGGTGGATGGACACTCGGGATGGATCCCCAGCCATTGGTGAGGTTCAGCAAGGCACCCTCTCGCCACCACACAGCGGCTGCTGGCCATGCTCAAGACAGCTCCACACAAGTTGCACAGCAGCATCCTGACATGGAAGACTGGGATGAGGACCTAGCTACCTCCTTGCAGCAGCTGTTTGCTCTGGAAGAGCATGGTCCACCTGAGGCCAACTGCAGCCAAGCGACGTCTGACCGCAGGGCCTCTCCAGACAGCGATCGACTGGAAGCCATCCTCAGTCAATATAAACATGTTTTCCAAAAATACCCCGGCTGGACATCTCTCGTTACGCATAGAATAGATACAGGCGACCACTGTCCAGTCCGTTGCAAACTGCGCCCAGTAAACGCAAAAAAGCGGGAAGTCATGGACCAATGTATACAAGAACTGCTGCAGCAAGACCTTATCGAACCATGCACCAGCTCATGGGCCAGTGCTCCAGTCCTGGTGCAGAAAAAGAATGGTGGGTACCGCCTAGCAGTTGACTGCACACCATTAAATGCCAGGACAAATGTACCAAGGTACCCAATGCCTCGTACCGACTGGGTCCTTGCACAGTTGGGTCGTGCCAAATGGTTCTCGAGTCTGGACCTTGCACAAGGTTTTTTCCAAGTGCCTGTAGCACCGGAGGACGTTCAAAAGACTGCGTTCATATGCCACAAGGGCATGTTTCAGTTTAAGAGGATGCCATTTGGAGTGGCTGGAGGGCCAGCAACGTTTCAGTCTTTAATGGACAAACTGCCAGACGGAATAAAACATACCTACTGCATGGCTTTCTTGGATGATATCCTTATCTACTTCGACACATTGGCAGAACATCCGGACCACATTGCCGAGGTGTTGCGTAGGATTGACAGGGCCGGCCTCTCAGTCAACCCAGCAAAGGTTTCCTTCTGCAAACAGACTCTCAAGTTCCTTGGGCACATAATTACTCCTGGTGAGTGCAGACCGGACCCAGACAAGGTGCAAGCTGTCTCTCAGTTTCCCGCATCCCGTACTGTCAAACAACTCCAAATGTTCTTGGGCCTAGTTGGCTACTACAGGAATTTTATACCCTCATTCTCCGACAAGGCAAAACCTCTAACACTGCTGTTGAGGAAAGGTACAGACTGGTTGTGGGGGGCTGAGCAGCGAGCAGCATTTGAGCTGCTGAAGACTACACTGGCAGGCGAGGTGGCTGTCACCCTACCGGATCTGAACCGACCATTCGTCATTGAGACGGATGCTAGTGGCACAGGCATTGCGGCGGTTCTACTTCAGGAGGTGGATGGCTTGCTTCGGCCAGTCTCGTTTATTAGCAGAACCCTAACCGCAGCAGAGCGAAACTACACAGTGCAAGAATGGGAATGTTTGGCAGTCGTGCGGGCTGTGGAAAAATTCAGGCCATACATTGAGCTTACGTCTTTTGAGGTTCACTGTGATCACGCATCGCTGGCACGGATGCTCAACACTGAACACACGTCGGGCCGGGTGCGACGCTGGGTTTTGCGATTGCAAGGGCTGAGGTGCACGGTTAGGCATCGCCGAGGCCGAGCTAACATCCCAGCCGATGCTCTGAGCAGATTTCCAACTGGTCATCCAGAACCAATGCCTTCAAGCTTGGCAGAAGAATGGTTTCCGATAGAACTCGAGGAACCACAGCTCACCATTCGCTTCGCTGATGTTGCCTCGGCTGACCTTGTTGACACCTCACCCCTAACCGACTGTGCAAAACTGAAGCACGAGCAACAGAAAGACCCGTTGCTGCAGCAGCTGCTGCAGTACCTTGAGGCAGCGATCCTACCAGACGACCCCAAGAGGGCAAAAATGGTCTCCGACTTGGCCAAGGAGAGCCATATAGCACCTCATGGGGTTCTGCTTTGGACACGCGGAGGCAAAGCGGTGCCGTGGCTCCCCCTCCATCTACGGGAATTGGTGCTTAAACTGAAGCACGACCATCCACTCAGTGGACACGCCGGCTTCTTCAAAACCTTAAGGCGCATCGAGAGCCGCTTCACTTGGTTGGGGGTGCGCTCCGACACGTCTCGCTATGTACGAGGGTGTCAGCAGTGCCAGGTCTTCAAGCCCCGTCGCCAGAAGCCAAAGGGACTTATGGACAGCACTTGGGCGTCCTCACCCATGCAGCACCTCAGTGTGGATCTGATAGGCCCATTGCCCAGAACTCCACGGCAACACAAGTATATCCTTGTAGAAGTTTATCGAGCTTTTTCCCCTGCGGGCACCAACTTCAAAAGCCATCGTTGAAAGGATGGTGGAAGTTTTCTGCCGGCACGGTGCACCTCTTTCCATCTCCAGTGATAACGGTAAACCATTCGTCAGCAAGATATGGAAGGGAGTGCTGCAACATTGGGGAATACAAGAGCGGCACACAGTCCCCTAGAGACCTGCTGGACAGCCTGTAGAACGTCACAATGCTACAGTCAAGCAGACCATTGTCAACTACTGCTCCTCCCACTGCAATTGGGACAAGCGGCTCTCTGAGGTGGCCTTCGCAATGCGGACATCAGAGAGTGTGGTCACAGGGTTTACGCCCGCATTCTTGTGCTATGGTCGGGAACTTCGTACACCTTGGGCAGATAGACAGCAGATTAGTGCTGAAATTTCTGAATCGGCACCCCATGCACTCGCTGCAGAGCTAAACCTTTACCTGCAGTATGCATTGGCCATGGCCAGGGAACACCAAGAATCAGCGAAGGCCGAACAGGCCAGGCATTACAACAAGCATCGTGAACCAACCACCTACAAAGTTGGCGACCTCGTGCTCCGCGACAAGCACACTTTAAGTAATGCAAGTACAGGCTTCACTGCTAAATTGGCCCCTCGCCGCTCAGGGCCCTACCTAATCACTGCCCGTGTGGGTGAAAACAACTTTAAACTCAAAGACCCTGCCTCAAGAAAGTATATGGGTGTGGCCAACGCAGACCAGCTAATGCCATACCATCCACCGTGGAGGCCTGCTTGCACGAATTAAGGGGGGGAGGATGTAAGGGCCAGTGCGGGTGGCGCCATCAGGGGACACACAGGGACGGCTTACAACACTGGAGGGAGAGGGGATGCGTGGTTAGCTATGGCGGGAATGTGCGTGAGGTGTGCGCGGGAGTGATCCGAGTGGTGTGGCCGAAGTGGGCTCAAGTGTGAGCTCGGTGCGCGTTGCATTAGGTGCGCGAACTGCGGATGACTATTGGGGGACTCCGGCACGCGGGACTCTGTGAGCGTGTGTAATAAATCATCCCTTGACAAACTTTAATATAATCACTGACCGGCTTGTCATTCCATGTTTTGGAAGATGCTGGATTAAATGTCGTAGTCAATTGAATATACATATCAGCGATTATACTACAGTTTTTCTAGTAGATCACGCGAACAAACCGTCAACTTGACGTCACAGTCGTCGTTCAGTCAATGAAACCAAAACAGCACGAGAGAAGAAATTCAATCAAATTATTTAGCGGTTGTAGGAAAATATCACCCGGTAACTCATGTATTCTAATGCGTAACGCATCGTTTGACAGAAGAAAACGCACAATAAAATTACACTAACTGCCCACTGAAAGAGAAGACACTTTCGCAAGGCAGGAAAGCTACCTAAGGTACAAGATGGTAGGTTCCCAGATTATTTACCTGGATGAGATATGTGCAACGGCAGCAAGCGCAGTGTTGGTGGAAGGACAGAACAGCGAGCGTGTGCTGCTTGTGCCAAGATCAGGACAACCATGGCCTGGAGCAGGCTGCCAGGGAAGGGCCACCGCATCATTGTGATGCACACAAGCAGTGAGAAAGGCCCATCAACGGCTGCCTGTATGTTTCCTGCAGAAAAACGAAAAGGGTGAAGACTGCTATGAAGATACGGGTGGCAATCATTTTGAGATGTTTGCACTCATGTGCTCCAGAGGCAGACAAAAGAAACATCGTACCGAAACACAAGCAGTTGTGCCATTCACATCTGGACGAAGCAATGCCGACAACAGTTTTACACAAAGAAGCAGTTCAGCAGTAGCTGACAGAGAGAACACTAATGGAACGCCATGATGCCAACAATGTGGCTCCCATAAATCATGAAGCTGCCCAAACTGTGTGTTGTCAAATACCATGTAGGTGTCGCTGTGGCGAGGGCTGGCAAAGTCAAGCTCTGGCTCCCACCTTAGCTTTAACCTATGGAGTTTCTCTGGGTACAAGTTAATAATGATACCAAGAATGAGCATAAAGATTTATGGCTTCCTTTGGTTGAAGCTCTGCTCATAAACAAGACACCAACGGTTTCAGCAGAAAAGTGGAGGAATTGTGCACAGCACGCCATAAATAATGATGAAAAATTCAGAGCAAACTCTGCCAGCGGCCCTCATATTCATTAACACATACGAGTTTCACAAAACATAACTATGTAGCACATCGGCTCTGGGATGCATCACAATAGTGTCACGTAGTGGTGACGGCAGTCGAAGCAGCGATGAAGACGGACGAAAGGATCTTCTAAAAGAACTGTTTATTGGGCTGACTTGCACCCAAAATGGACTGAATCACTCGGCGGCGGCGAAGCGCCAAGCGTGCTCGGCAGTCGTCGAACAGAATGCCCGCCGCAGTCAGCCGTGCTCAATTTAAAGCTGATAGCGAGCATTCGAGATAAAGGGCGCAAAGTTACTAGAACATTCCGGAACAACGTAGAATGAGCTTTGCCTGGCTGCGATCAATCGAGATAAATCTAGTCGCGTCTTGCGTCGCAAACAAAGCAATAAGGTGGTGTCGCGGCAGATTTGAAAAACGAACAAACACTGCAAATATTGGCGGCATTACTCCCCTCTCAAAGAAGCATCGACCCGATGCATTAAAACAAATAATGCGACTAGTAAGGGAAAAAAACGGATCTTGCGAAAATAGAGCATGGAAATGCAGCGGCCTTTAGCGCGCATAATACGGCTTCAGACGGACTACATGGACAACTTCTGGTCGTACGCGGCGTCGCTGGGATGCAGTCATTGCGTCAGGGATGACTTCATAATCCAGTTCACCCAGCCGATGAAGAACCTTGTACGGGCCGAAATAGCGGCGCAAAAGCTTTTCACTCAATCCACGGTGGCGAATGGGCGTCCACACCCAGACTTGGTCTCCTGGCTTGTATTCCGCGTTGCGTCTTCGTAGGTTGTAGCGTCTGGCGTCGGACCGCTGCTGATCTTTGATCCGTAATCGGGCAAGCCTTCGAGCTTCTTCTGCGCGTTGAAGGTAGGCGGCAACGTCGACGTTCTCTTCTTCTGTAACGTTGGGCAGCATGGCGTCTAGCGTGGTCGTGGCATCCCTGCCATGGACGAGCCTAAAAGGTGTCATCTGGGTGGTCTCCTGCACTGCGGTGTTGTAGGCGAAGACGACGTAAGGCAGGATGACATCCCAGGTTTTATGTTCGGCATCGACATACATAGCGAGCATATCGGCGATGGTTTTGTTCAGGCGCTCGGTCAGTCCGTTGGTCTGCGGATGGTATGCAGTTGTCCTCCGGTGGCTGGTTTGGCTGTAGCGCAGGATGGCTTGCGTGAGTTCCGCCGTAAATGCTGTTCCTCTGTCCGTGATGAGCACATCGGGGGCGCCGTGTCGAAGAAGAATGCACTCCATGAAAAATTTGGCCACTTCTGCTGCTGTTCCGTTCGGTAGGGCTTTCGCCTCGGCGTAGCGGGTCAGGCTATGATGATCCACTTATTTCCAGATGTTGACGTTGGAAAAGGGCCAAGCAAGTCCATGCCAATCTGCTGAAAGGGTCTTGAGGGAGGTTCAATGGGGTTCAGAAATCCTGCTGGTCGTGTGGGAGGAGTCTTTCGTCGCTGACAATCTCGGCATGTTTTCACATAGTGTGCGACATCGGCAGACAGTCGGGGCCAGTAATACTTGTCTTGAATGCGGCGGAGGGTGCGAGTAAACCCTAGATGTCCAGCTGTCGGCTCATCGTGTGAAGCCTGTAGAACTTCTTCGCGGAGACAAGTAGGTACAACAAGGAGGTAGGCTGCTTTGTTCGCTGTAAAGTTCTTCTTCACAAGGACCTCATTCTGCACACAGAAAGAAGACAGTCCTCGCTTGAATGAAGCGGGGGGTGAAGGAACCTTGCCTTCCAGGTACTCGATGAGGCCTTTTAGGTTGGGGTCCGAGCGTTGCTGCTGAGCAAAAGAGCTTGCGCTGATGGGTCCCAGGAAGGCGTCCTCATCGTCGTCCAGCGGCGGTGCATCTACAGGGGCTCGTGAGAGGCAATCGGCGTCAGTGTGCTTGCGTCCGGACTTGTAAACGACGGTGACGTCAAACTCCTGGAGACGCAGACTCCATCGAGCGAGTCGGCCAGAGGGATCCTTCAAAATGGCAAGCCAGCAGAGCGCGTGGTGGTCGCTGACCACCTTGAACGGCCGTCCGTAGAGGTAGGGGCGGAATTTTGACGTAGCCCAGATGATGGCAAGGCACTCCTTCTCAGTGGTCAAATAGTTAGCCTCGGCCTTAGAAAAGGAACGGCTAGCGTATGCGATGACCTTCTCCAGCCCGTCACTTTTTTGAACGAGAACGGCGCCTAGTCCCACGCTGCTTGCGTCGGTATGAACTTCAGTATCGGCGTTTTCATCAAAATGCGCAAGGATCGGTGGGGACTGTAAACGACGCTGAAGTTCCTTGAAGGCTTCTGCTTGCGGCGCTTCCCATTTAAACGGCACGTCTGCCTTCGTCAGTTGGGTCAGGGGCTCGGCGATGCGCGAAAAGTTTTTCACAAATCGTCGGCAATATGCGCATAGTCCGAGAAATCTGGCACAGCTTTCTTATCGGCCGGCGGATGAAACTGTTCAATAGCGGCTGTTTTCTGCGGGTCTGGGCGTACTCCTTCCTTGCTAACGATGTGGCCTAGAAACAGCAGCTCTTCGTAGGCAAAGTGGCATTTCTCTGCTTTCAAGGTTAGGCCAGACGACTTGATTGCGTCTAGTACTGTTCGAAGTCTTTTGAGGTGCTCTTCAAAGTTCGAGGCGAAGACAACGACGTCATCTAAATATACCAGACAAATCTGCCACTTCAGGCCTGCCAGCACTGTATCCATTACCCGCTGAAACGTCGCTGGTGCGGAACAGAGACCAAATGGCATCACCTTGAACTCAAACAGCCCATCCGGAGTTATGAATGCCGTCTTCTCGCGATCTCTTTCGTCGACCTCAATTTGCCAGTAGCCGCTCTTGAGGTCCATCGATGAGAAATATTTGGCGTTGCAGAGGCGGTCCAGTGTGTCGTCGATGCAGGGGAGGGGGTAGACGTCCTTCTTTGTTATGTTGTTCAAGCGGCGGTAATCCACGCAGAATCGAAGTGCGCCGTCTTTCTTTCTCTCTAGAACAACCGGTGCCGCCCATGGGCTGTTTGAAGGCTGGATGACGTCGTCGCGAAGCATTTCTTCGACTTGGTCCCGGATGGCTTGTCGTTCTCGCGGAGACACACGGTAGGGGCTTTGACGGAGAGGTCGGACGTGTTGATCCGTTATAATGCGATGCTTGGCAATTGGCGTCTGTCGCACCTTCGGCGATGTCGAAAAGCACTCACTGTAGTTTTGAAGCAGATTGCGGATCTGGTCTTGTCTGTTCCGGTGCAGGGCTGGGTTGATGTCGAAAGTGGGCGAGTTCTCTTGGTCAGGCGGTTCTTCTGCAGAGGGGTCGGAGAGGGCGAAGGAATCTCGTACGTCAGATATTTCGTCGTAGAAAGAAATCGTCGTTCCTCTGTTAATATGCCGGTATTCTTCGCTGAAGTTAGTCAGCAGTACTTCGGCCTGGCCATTGCGGAAATGTGCGATGCCTCTTGCGATGCTGATTCCTCGGTCTAGTAGCAACTGCATGTTCCCCTCGATGATGGCTTCAGTGTTTATGGCTTTCGTGGCGCCTACGGTCACGATAACGCTTGAACGGGGTGGGACGCTCACTTCTTCCTCCAGGACACTTAGGGCAACGTGATTTTCCCGAGTTTTCATCGAAGCGATGGCTTCGTCCGTCGAAAGCGTGATCAGCTTGGATCGCAGGTCGATGATCGCCTGATGCTCATTAAGGAAATCCATACCCAAGATCACTTCGCGGGAGCATTGCGGTAGCACAACAAAGGTCGCAGGATAGGTATGTCCTTTGACGGTCACTCGCGCTGTGCATCGTCCTGGTGGCGTAATGAGGTGGCCCCCAGCGGTGCGAATTTGTGGGCCGTCCCAAGCCGTTGTGACTTTTCTGAGCTGCGCAGCGAATGTTCCATTCATCACCGAGTAATCGGCTCCTATGTCGACTAGAGAGGTAACTTTCCGGCCGTCGATAGTCACTTCTAGGTCGGAGGTCCTGGCTCTTGCATTGCATGTCGCTCTCGGCGTCGGGTCACGGCTTCGTCGCGTATGCGAGTCACGGGTTGGGCGTGTGGTCGAAGCTCCTCTGGGTGGCGGCGTCGATTTCAAGGTAGCTTGCGTCGTGGTCGAGGTTCTCATTGTGTGCGGCGTCGGTGCAGCGAGTGTCGGTTCTTCATGCGGCGTCGCGGGTGCAGCGTCTTCATGGGGCGTGGTCGGTGGAGGATCATCGACATTTAGCTCGTGAGCAACCTCACCTCCAGAGGTTGCTGCCTTTAGTTTCCCCTACGGGGGCTGGGCGACCTTCCTCGTACCGCGGCTGCGTAGCTGCGGCGTGGCGACGCAAAGCGCGAGGTTGACGGCGATGGTGGGCGCGAAAAGCGGTTCGGCGTGTACTCTTCTCGACGCAGGTACTCGTCGATTTGGTGCGGATGTTGTCCGAAGCGTGGTCGTGGGGCGTTAACGGCAAATCCTCGAAGACCGATACGTCGGTACGGGCAGTGACGAAGAATATGGCCGGCCTCACCGCAATGGAAGCAAAACGGCCGGTTGTCGGAAGTCCTCCAGGCGTCGCATTTCCTGGGGCTTGAGCGTCGGTCATAGGCTGGGCGGGCGGGGGCTGGGAGGCGGCGTTGTGGAACGATTGGCTCATCTCGGGGAGGACGTGGGGGTTGTCGCTGGGGCTGAGCAGTACTTACTGCAGCGGCGTAGGTCATGGCCTGGGGTTCTGTGGCCGTCGGGGTGCCAAGTGCCTGTTGCACTTCTTCCCGTACCACATCCATCAGAGTCGCTGCTTGTGGCTGTGGGGAAGATGGCAGTAATCGGCGTTGCTCCTCTCGGACGATTTCGCGGATAACTTCCCGCAAGCTGTCGCTGGTGGTGGCCGGCGTGTCCGAACGGATTGCACAGGCAGAGGAAGGGCGATTGTACTGCCGAGCTCGAACGTCGAGGGTATTCTCAATCGTGCAGGCTTCTTGCATAAACTCCTCGACTGTTTTTGGCGGCTGGCGGACGAGGCTTGCAAAGAGTTGTTCTTTTACGCCGCGCATTAAAAACTGAACTTTCTTTTCCTCGGTCATCCCAGGATCGGCGCGGCGAAATAGGCGCTTCATCTCCTCGACGTAACTGCGGACGGGCTCATTCGGAAGCTGGATCCTGGACTCGAGGAGTCGTTCGGCTCTTTCTTTCCTCACGACACTGGTGAATACCTTCAATAGTTCTCTCTTGAATAGCTCCCATGTCGTAAGGGACGACTCGTAGTTTTCGTACCACGTGCGTGCGGAGCCATCCAATGAGAAAAAAACGTGTTCAATCTTTGCCGCATCATCCCACTTGTTGAATGACGCAACGCGCTCAAATTGGTCCAACCATTCTTCAGGGTCTTCGCCTAGGGATCCATTGAAAGTTGGCGGCACCCGCGGCTGCTGCAGTATGATCGGTGTCGACATCTTTGGCGAGGTTGCGGTGCTGGTAGCAGCGTCTTTTTGCTGTCTGGTGCGGTCCGGCAGTTTCCCGAACTCAGGCTCCTCTCCCTGGAGACGTCGGCTGGCTCGCTGAGCTGCTGGTTCGTCCTCGGGTGTGAAGCGCTTAGGGCTCGGTTCACGACTTGAAGGGGGCGTCCGGAACATGGAAGTTTTCCAGCACCTCCACCAGATGTCACGTAGTGGTGACGGCAGTCGAAGCAGCGATGAAGACGGACGAAAGGATCTTCTAAAAGAACTGTTTATTGGGCTGACTTGCACCCAAAATGGACTGAATCACTCAGCGGCGGTGAAGCGACAAGCGTGCTCGGCGGTCGTCGAACAGAATGCCCGCCGCAGTCGGCCGTGCTCAATTTAAAGCTGATAGCGAACATTCGAGATAAAGGGCGCAAGGTTACTAGAACATTCCGGAACAACGTAGAATCAGCTTTGCCTGGCTGCGATCAATCGACATAAATCTAGTCGCGTCTTGCGTCGCAAACAAAGCGATAAGGTGGTGTCGCGGCAGATTTGAAAAACGAACAAACACTGCAAATATTGGCGGCAATAGTAAACCAGCGCTAACATTTCTTGCACTGCAAATTAAGACTTTACATAACCAAGGTATCAGGATTCAAACTTTGGAAGTGGTATCCCAGGTTTAACATCCTGAAGCAACACATGGGCTATGAAGAAAACCACAGTGGACGGCTCCAGATTAATTTAGACCGCATGGGGTTCTTCAACGTGCATTGACGTCACACAGCACACCATTGTTTTTATGTTTTGCCATCGTCGAAATACTCCACTGCAGCAGGATCGGGATCGAACCCGCGACCCTGAGATCAGCAGCCGAACGCCAAAGCCACTAAGCCATATGGTGGGTGCTTCCAAATTTTCATCTAGCTGCTTTTTCTATGGACTGCTTCCCTGTCGCACTAAAGAATACAATACTTGCTTTAACTATTTGCTTAATAATTCTTTAGGCATGCTGTTTTGTCTTCGCTGAGAACGAATAAACAACTGAGGCTCCTCAACCTTCACGCTGTCAGCAGGCAAAGGACACCTGCAGCTGCATTCCTTTAATACAAGCCCATGCATCGGTTTTTGTGGTTATACGCAGGTTGGAGTGGAACGTCAATTCTTATAAATGTCCGACATGAGTATGACGACATCCATACAGACACAAGACAGCAACGGCAAACTGCAATACGGGCACTGCCTTTGATAAATACAACTTACTTGTGTGGTGCATTCTTTTCAGCCATCTCCTGCTTCTCGATACAGCTAACTCATTGTTAGAAGCATACAGAAGCAGTGAGCCACTCACAACTTGCCTCCGCGTCCCCCGGCTCTGCTTCTTGCATCGACCCTTTTTCCTTTAAAAGCGCTTACATCGAAAGGTGGGCGACCTGTCACATTTGCAAACAGCGCGCCTGCTTTGCACCTTGCTAGCCATGACGAAGCAAGTACGCATCGAAATGTTCACTGAATGTGGGGGAAGATAGAAATACATGAAAAGCATTTAACGCTCTAGCGCACAAATTCAATACGACGCAAATTTTTATTTTTCTCGTCGAGCAGCCACGATGTACCACTGACGCTGATACTGTAGAAGCTTGGGCAAGTTGGTGTGACATGGTTTTTTCAGCAGCGCAGGGGACAAAGGACGGGACAAGTGCACAGACACGGCGCTGAACTTACAACTAGTTTATTGAGGTGGTTTTCACTACTTAAATACAGTGGCAACCAATCACAAATGAAAAGACAGATACACAAAACAGATTGACGAAAATGACAATTCCTGAGCACAGGTCTACAGTAGCACAAGACCAGCTGCGCACGTTTTTCTATTCTCATCAAGGAAACGTAGTTCTTTATCAGACAGAGCTATTGAGGCAACGCTTACGAATTCATCTTTGAATTTATGGATTTCATGAGCTTCAATGATTTCACGAGTGATTTTTCTTCTATTATCTGACAGCACTCGACACTGAGTGAAAACAGAATAACACGGTGGTTTTTTGTTCTTTTTTCTTTCCTGTGTGCAGTTTCTGCAATGAATGCCAAGGTGACGGGAAGCGGTGCCGCTCACGTTGTTGTTGTGTTCCCGCAGCCGGTCGTTGAGGCAACGACCAGTTTGCCCCGTGTAGTGCTTGTCACATGTAAGCAGAAACCTGTACACTACATTGCTACTACATGGTACAAAACCTTTTCGGTGTTTCTTATTACAGCCAACCGTCCTTTCATTGCTGCTGTTTACAATATGGCAGAGTTTGGAGAGCTTATCGGGCGCGGAAAAAACAACGTTTATATCGGCACGCGCTCCCACCCTTTTCAGATTATGTGAAATGCGGTGTAGATAAGGAATAACCACATACTTTCTTTTTTCTTCCTTGGGCCTTTCACTGGAATCTCTGCGGCCTGAATTAATGATTTCTCTTAGCAGGCTCTCTGATATTGCAATCAGAAGGTCGGAAGGGTATCCTGCTGCTTGTAAGCGTACCACCTGATTTTGATAGCTGTGTTGCATCGCATGATGGCATGATTTTTCTAGGGCATTTCTTAAACACAACTTTGCGATGCCGCGCTTTACAAGCTTAGAATGTGCAGAAGCGAAAGGCGTGAGGGGCTTCTGGCATCGTGGCTCGTAACGCCAGCACACATGGCTATTCTTGAGGAACATGGCAAGATCTAAAAAACGTAACTTTCCTTCAGAAGGCGTTTCATGCGTCAAAACAAGAGGGTCAAGACAGGTGTGAAAAATTGATAAAACTTTCGAGACCGAGGCCCCTGCGTCAGTAACTGCACATGTCATCAAAACTAAAAAATCATCTACAAACCTAAAGACACGAGCCACGCTTTCGTCGAGTTGACTATCAAGGAGCTTGTCATGGTGCGCGAGATAAATGTCGCTCAGTATCGGAGCTATGCATGAACCAATGCCGACGCCATTGCTCTGGAGGTAAACAGATTCATTCCAGGTGGAAAATGTCGAGTTAAAGTAAAAAGTAAAGAGTTCCAAGAAGTTGCTATTGCTGATGCCTGCAGAACTCTGGAAAGCTACCACACCAAAGGAATCAATGCATTCTTCAACGCTTGCCAGCAGTTTCTTTTGCGGAAGGGAATAATATAAATCTTTTATATCGATAGAGCAGGCCGAAAAGCCTTTCGCTGGGTTTTGTTGCAAGAAAGCGATTACTTGGTTAGAACTCTTCACCTGAAAAGGGTCGTCAATGGTTAAGAGGTTCAGCTTGTCTTGCAATAAATAACGCGACAGACTTTTGCCATGTGCAATCCTCGGAGACTATTGCTCGAAGTGGGCAGTCCAGCTTGTGAGTTTTGGCTGTGGAGAATATCTTTAAGCAGGACCCCTTGCTTTTCTCTATACACTTGGCTAGGGATTCCAAATTCATTTGTGCACACATTTTCTGTGCTCGGGCTTTCACTTTACTTAGAGTGACATCGCTTCTCTGCCGGAAAGTCGAACTGATAGCATTTTCTGCTTTCGATAAGTAGAGCGCTTTTGGCATCACAGCAAAACCTCCCTCTTTACCAGCCTGTAATAGGGTCAGCGAGTTGTTCTTTAAAAACGAAACGGTGAATTTGATTGGAATTCTACACCTGGTAGGTCTACACTTTGCCAAAATGTACACTCCATCTGAAACACATCGGTCCACTTCAGGAGCCACTGCTAGGCTGGAAACTTGTCTCACCATCGCAAGAAGTTCCGATGCCGATTGCCTGGGTTCCACGGCGAACTTTGGTCCTCGTCTAAGGACGCCTTGTACTTGTTCCGGCAAGGACACTTCACCATAGGTGTGGACCGGACTGTGCATCTTCTTAGTGATGGCTCGAAGCTGCGGCAGCGCGCACTGCCATAAGAATTCCGTAGTCCTGTCTGCCGTCTGAGGTCCAGCGCCGCCATTCAAGTGCACCATGAGCTGAAGATGTGCCGCTGTGTGCTCTCAGGAAGAGCCATTCTCTGTACAGGCAAAATCACTCGTCAAATCATTGAAGCTCATGAAATCCATAAATTCAAAGATGAATGCGTAAGCGCTGCCTCAATAGCTCTGTCTGATAAAGTACTACGTTTCCTTGATGAGAATAGAAAAACGTGCGCAGCTGGTCTTGTGCCACTGTAGACCTGTGCTCAGGAATTGTCATTTTCGTCAATCTGTTTTGTGTATCTGTCTTTTCATTTGAGATTGGTTGCCACTGTATTTAAGTAGTGAAAATCACCTCAATAAACCTGTTGTAAGTTCAGCGCCGTGTCTGTGCACTTGTCACGTCCTTTGTCCCCTGTGCTGCTGAAAAAACCGCTGACGAGCGAAGGCACGGAGGGGACACAAGGACATGTTCCTGGAAAATTTTAAAAGTTTTCGAGCAGCCAGCTACGCAGAAGTAAGACCCTTTACGTCACTGAAGACTTACATTTAAATATATTCGCGACTAATGAATACTCCACACTATGTAATATCAAAACACAAGCTTATCACAACAGCGCGCTGAAACGGACAGGGAGAGCAGCAGACACGACCCGCTCACGCTTCGCGGCCTGGCCAACAGGCGGCGCAGCTAATGCAATGAGCATGGGCTATAGTTTTCATGCGTCTGTGTCAAAGTAGGTGCTATGTAAAATGCATTTGATCTTTCATCATAGATCCCAGCATGGTGACAATCTTCCTTGTTGAACATGTCTGCTGTACACCTAAGGGACTTGACTAAGAAGCAAACAAGTGGAGTTTTTTTTCTCGTAATGCAATGAGAAACAATCTTTAATTGCTACAGTTCTGGCAAGATAGAGACTTGGGACATACTGTGAATAAAACATGTGCATTTGTCAGCAAAATGCTTGGTGTTAGTGCATGGACAGCGTTTAATGGAAAGAAGGAGAGGCAAGAGTAAGCAGGTGGAAGTGGTCGACACCCAGCACAGAATGGCCAGGAAGTGGAGATTAGCGGCGTAGCACCCTGTATGACAACTTCCCAAAGCTGGCATTGAGGTCATGGATGCACAACTTTTCCCAGCACTATGTTAGATGGTAACTGCATGGCATATGCTTTAAAGGGGTCCAGACACAAAGTTTTTCGGTGTCAGTTTATTTGCCTTCAAAGAGGCCTACGGGCCTAGCAATCATGAAAATAAGAGCAAAACACCAGTGCACAGTGTGAATAATTAATTACAAGCCATTTTGTACACAAAGCCTTTGGTCTCAGTCAGCGCCAGCGCTGAAGTGAACAACACCTGAGTTCAGCGACGTCACAATAATTAAAGCAAGTGCACCATGACATCACTCGATGTGGGTGGAAATAGTTTCGTTTATGGGGGTTAAACGTCCGAAAGCGACTCAGGCTATGAGGGACGTTGTAGTGAAGGGCTCCGCAAAATTTCCACCAGCTGGGGTTCTTTAATGTGCACTGACGTCGAATGGTACACGGGCCTCTAGAATTTCACCTCCATCGAAATTCGACCACCGCGACCGGGATCGAACTCGCGTCTTTCAGGTCAGCAGTCAAGCGCCATAACCACTGAGCCGCGGAGGCAGCCCGATGTGGGTGGAAATGGCGAGAGGCTCATCGGACAGCATTAAAAACAACCATAACTTATGTTCCACTCAAAGCCTGCGCCAGACACTTGCAAGATGGCAACTTCTTACGCCCATGAAAGAAATCGTACGGTAACTAACCCCTCTCTCCTCTCCCACTACCGACCCATACCACCTTCCTGCCCTGTGTGCAATGCTCAAAAGGCAAACCTGACTGATATCATCGGGATCTGTCCGGCTTCCCCTCCACACAGCAGGCCGGAGCCACTCCAAACATGGGAGGACTGGGAGACCTCACTACGCTCCACAGATCAGGCGCGACAGAATATCGTTGCCACCTGTGCGGCCAGCGTCATGGACCTTTTAGCCTGAACGTTTGAGTGCGGTGTGGTCGTGCGGGGACCCAGGGGTCCTGGGAGGCCCGAATTCCTCTGCACAATAAAGTCTTTCTTTCTCTCTCACTCTCATGCCGTTCATTGCGTTTAAAATTTTGTGTCTGCACCCCTTTAAGGACTATAGACACCAAATTTTTTCTTGCGTGTTTTCTTCTTTCAAACGATATCGTAGACATTCGTATACATGAAGCACCCTGTGGTATTTGTGTACGACCACTAAATAGTTTATAATTGAATTTCTTCTTCACGCTGTTTCGGTTTCGTCGACCGAAGGACGACTGTGACGTCAAGTTGATGTTTTGGCCACGTGATCAACTGGAAAAACTTTAATATAATCACTAACAGGCTTGTCACTCCATGCCTTGGAAGATGCTGGATTAAATGTCATGGTGAATTACATCTACATATCAGCGATTATATTACAGTTTTTCTAGTAGATCACGCGAACAAAACATCAACTTCGCGTCACAGTCGTCGTTCAGTCAACTAAACCGAAACAGCACGAGAGAAGAAATTCAATCAAATTATTTAGCGGTTGTAGGAAAATATCACCCGGTAACTCATGTATTCTAATGCGTAACGCATCGTTTGACAGAAGAAAACGCACAATAAAATTACACTAACTGCCCACTGAAAGAGAAGACACTTTCGCAAGGCAGGAAAGCTACCTAAGGTACAAGATGGTAGGTTCCCAGATTATTTACCTGGATGAGATATGTGCAACGGCAGCAAGCGCAGTATTGGTGGAAGGACAGAACAGCGAGCGTGTGCTGCTTGTGCCAAGATCAGGACAACCATGGCCTGGAGCAGGCTGCCAGGGAAGGGCCACCGCATCATTGTGATGCACATCAGCAGTGAGAAAGGCCCATCAACGGCTGCCTGTATGTTTCCTGCAGAAAAAACGAAAAGGGTGAAGACTGCTATGAAGATACGGGTGGCAATCATTTTGAGATGTTTGCACTCATGTGCTCCAGAGGCAGACAAGAGAAACATCGTACCGAAACACAAGCAGTTGTGCCATTCACATCTGGACGAAGCAATGCCGACAACAGTTTTACACAAAGAAGCAGTTCAGCAGTAGCTGACAGAGAGAACACTAATGGAACGCTATGATGCCAACAATGTGGCTCCCATAAATCATGAAGCTGCCCAAACTGTGTGTTGTCAAATACCATGTAGGTGTCGCTGTGGCGAGGGCTGGCAACGTCAAGCTCTGGCTCCCACCTTAGCTTTAACCTATGGAGTTTCTCTGGGTACAAGTTAATAATGATACCAAGAATGAGCATAAAGATTTATGGCTTCCTTTGGTTGAAGCTCTGGTCATAAACAAGACACCAACGGTTTCAGCAGAAAAGTGGAGGAATTGTGCACACCACGCCATGAATAATGATGAAAAATTCAGAGCAAACTCTGCCAGCGGCCCTCATATTCATTAACACATACGAGTTTCACAAAACATAACTATGTAGCACATCGGCTCTGGGATGCATCACAATAGTGTCACGTAGTGGTGACGGCAGTCGAAGCAGCGATGAAGACGGACGAAAGGATCTTCTAAAAGAACTGTTTATTGGGCTGACTTGCACCCAAAATGGACTGAATCACTCGGCGGCGGCGAAGCGCCAAGCGTGCTCGGCAGTCGTCGAACAGAATGCCCGCCGCAGTCGGCCGTGCTCAATTTAAAGCTGATAGCGAGCATTCGAGATAAAGGGCGCAAAGTTACTAGAGCATTCCGGAACAACGTAGAATGAGCTTTGCCTGGCTGCGATCAATCGAGATAAATCTAGTCGCGTCTTGCGTCGCAAACAAAGCAATAAGGTGGTGTCGCGGCAGATTTGAAAAACGAACAAACACTGCAAATATTGGCGGCATTACTCCCCTCTCAAAGAAGCATCGACCCGATGCATTAAAACAAATAATGCGACTAGTAAGGGAAAAAAACGGATCTTGCGAAAATAGAGCATGGAAATGCAGCGGCCTTTAGCGCGCATAATACGGCTTCAGACGGACTACATGGACAACTTCTGGTCGTACGCGGCGTCGCTGGGATGCAGTCATTGCGTCAGGGATGACTTCATAATCCAGTTCACCCAGCCGATGAAGAACCTTGTACGGGCCGAAATAGCGGCGCAAAAGCTTTTCACTCAATCCACGGCGGCGAATGGGCGTCCACACCCAGACTTGGTCTCCTGGCTTGTATTCCGCGTTGCGTCTTCGTAGGTTGTAGCGTCTGGCGTCGGACCGCTGCTGATCTTTGATCCGTAATCGGGCAAGCCTTCGAGCTTCTTCTGCGCGTTGAAGGTAGGCGGCAACGTCGACGTTCTCTTCTTCTGTAACGTTGGGCAGCATGGCGTCTAGCGTGGTCGTGGCATCCCTGCCATGGACGAGCCTAAAAGGTGTCATCTGGGTGGTCTCCTGCACTGCGGTGTTGTAGGCGAAGACGACGTAAGGCAGGATGACATCCCAGGTTTTATGTTCGGCATCGACATACATAGCGAGCATATCGGCGATGGTTTTGTTCAGGTGCTCGGTCAGTCCGTTGGTCTGCGGATGGTATGCAGTTGTCCTCCGGTGGCTGGTTTGGCTGTAGCGCAGGATGGCTTGCGTGAGTTCTGCCGTAAATGCTGTTCCTCTGTCCGTGATGAGCACATTGGGGGCGCCGTGTCGAAGAAGAATGCACTCCACGAAAAATTTGGCCACTTCTGCTGCTGTTCCGTTCGGTAGGGCTTTCGCCTCGGCGTAGCGGGTCAGGCTATGATGATCCACTTATTTCCAGATGTTGACGTTGGAAAAGGGCCAAGCAAGTCCATGCCAATCTGCTGAAAGGGTCTTGAGGGAGGTTCAATGGGGTTCAGAAATCCTGCTGGTCGTGTGGGAGGAGTCTTTCGTCGCTGACAATCTCGGCATGTTTTCACATAGTGTGCGACATCGGCAGACAGTCGGGCCCAGTAATACTTGTCTTGAATGCGGCGGAGGGTGCGAGAAAACCCTAGATGTCCAGCTGTCGGCTCGTCATGTGAAGCCTGTAGAACATCTTCGCGGAGACAAGTAGGTACAACAAGGAGGTAGGCTGCTTTGTTCGCTGTAAAGTTCTTCTTCACAAGGACCTCATTCTGCACACAGAAAGAAGACAGTCCTCGCTTGAATGAAGCGGGGGGTGAAGGAACCTTGCCTTCCAGGTACTCGATGAGGCCTTTTAGGTTGGGGTCCGAGCGTTGCTGCTGAGCAAAAGAGCTTGCGCTGATGGGTCCCAGGAAGGCGTCCTCATCGTCGTCCAGCGGCGGTGCATCTACAGGGGCTCGTGAGAGGCAATCGGCGTCAGTGTGCTTGCGTCCGGACTTGTAAACGACGGTGACGTCAAACTCCTGGAGACGCAGACTCCATCGAGCGAGTCGGCCAGAGGGATCCTTCAAAATGGCAAGCCAGCAGAGCGCGTGGTGGTCGCTGACCACCTTGAACGGCCGTCCGTAGAGGTAGGGGCGGAATTTTGACGTAGCCCAGATGATGGCAAGGCACTCCTTCTCAGTGGTCAAATAGTTAGCCTCGGCCTTAGAAAAGGAACGGCTAGCGTATGCGATGACCTTCTCCAGCCCGTCACTTTTTTGAACGAGAACGGCGCCTAGTCCCACGCTGCTTGCGTCGGTATGAACTTCAGTATCGGCGTTTTCATCAAAATGCGCAAGGATCGGTGGGGACTGTAAACGACGCTGAAGTTCCTTGAAGGCTTCTGCTTGCGGCGCTTCCCATTTAAACGGCACGTCTGCCTTCGTCAGTTGGGTCAGGGGCTCGGCGATGCGCGAAAAGTTTTTCACAAATCGTCGGTAATATGCGCATAGTCCGAGAAATCTGCGCACTGCTTTCTTATCGGCCGGCGGTTGAAACTGTTCGATAGCGGCTGTTTTCTGCGGGTCTGGGCGTACTCCTTCCTTGCTAACGATGTGGCCTAGAAACAGCAGCTCTTCGTAGGCAAAGTGGCATTTCTCTGCTTTCAAGGTTAGGCCAGACGACTTGATTGCGTCTAGTACTGTTCGAAGTCTTTTGAGGTGCTCTTCAAAGTTCGAGGCGAAGACAACGACGTCATCTAAATATACCAGACAAATCTGCCACTTCAGGCCTGCCAGCACTGTATCCATTACCCGCTGAAACGTCGCTGGTGCGGAACAGAGACCAAATGGCATCACCTTGAACTCAAACAGCCCATCCGGAGTTATGAATGCCGTCTTCTCGCGATCTCTTTCGTCGACCTCAATTTGCCAGTAGCCGCTCTTGAGGTCCATCGATGAGAAATATTTGGCGTTGCAGAGGCGGTCCAGTGTGTCGTCGATGCGGGGGAGGGGGTAGACGTCCTTCTTTGTTATGTTGTTCAAGCGGCGGTAATCCACGCAGAATCGAAGTGCGCCGTCTTTCTTTCTCACTAGAACAACCGGTGCCGCCCATGGGCTGTTTGAAGGCTGGATGACGTCGTCGCGAAGCATTTCTTCGACTTGGTCCCGGATGGCTTGTCGTTCTCGCGGAGACACACGGTAGGGGCTTTGACGGAGAGGTCGGACGTGTTGATCCGTTATAATGCGATGCTTGGCAATTGGCGTCTGTCGCACCTTCGGCGATGTCGAAAAGCACTCACTGTAGTTTTGAAGCAGATTGCGGATCTGGTCTTGTCTGTTCCGGTGCAGGGCTGGGTTGATGTCGAAAGTGGGCGAGTTCTCTTGGTCAGGCGGTTCTTCTGCAGAGGGGTCGGAGAGGGCGAAGGAATCTCGTACGTCAGATATTTCGTCGTAGAAAGCAATCGTCGTTCCTCTGTTAATATGCCGGTATTCTTCGCTGAAGTTAGTCAGCAGTACTTCGGCCTGGCCATTGCGGAAATGTGCGATGCCTCTTGCGATGCTGATTCCTCGGTCTAGTAGCAACTGCATGTTCCCCTCGATGATGGCTTCAGTGTTTATGGCTTTCGTGGCGCCTACGGTCACGATAACGCTTGAACGGGGTGGGACGCTCACTTCTTCCTCCAGGACACTTAGGGCAACGTGATTTTCCCGAGTTTTCATCGAAGCGATGGCTTCGTCCGTCGAAAGCGTGATCAGCTTGGATCGCAGGTCGATGATCGCCTGATGCTCATTAAGGAAATCCATACCCAAGATCACTTCGCGGGAGCATTGCGGTAGCACAACAAAGGTCGCAGGATAGGTATGTCCTTTGACAGTCACTCGCGCTGTGCATCGTCCTGGTGGCGTAATGAGGTGGCCCCCAGCGGTGCGAATTTGTGGGCCGTCCCAAGCCGTTGTGACTTTTCTGAGCTGCGCAGCGAATGTTCCATTCATCACCGAGTAATCGGCTCCTATGTCGACTAGAGAGGTAACTTTCCGGCCGTCGATAGTCACTTCTAAGTCGGAGGTCCTGGCTCTTGCATTGCATGTCGCTCTCGGCGTCGGGTCACGGCTTCGTCGCGTATGCGAGTCACGGGTTGGGCGTGTGGTCGAAGCTCCTCTGGGTGGCGGCGTCGATTTCAAGGTAGCTTGCGTCGTGGTCGAGGTTCTCATTGTGTGCGGCGTCGGGTGCAGCGAGTGTCGGTTCTTCATGCGGCGTCGCGGGTGCAGCGTCTTCATGGGGCGTGGCCGGTGGAGGATCTTCGACATTTAGCTCGTGAGCAACCTCACCTCCAGAGGTTGCTGCCTTTAGTTTCCCCTACGGGGGCTGGGCGACCTTCCTCGTACCGCGGCTGCGTAGCTGCGGCGTGGCGACGCAAAGCGCGAGGTTGACGGCGATGGTGGGCGCGAAAAGCGGTTCGGCGTGTACTCTTCTCGACGCAGGTACTCGTCGATTTGGTGCGGATGTTGTCCGAAGCGTGGTCGTGGGGCGTTAACGGCAAATCCTCGAAGACCGATACGTCGGTACGGGCAGTGACGAAGAATATGGTTTGGTTTATGAGGTTTAACGTCCCAAAGCGACTCAGGCTATGAGGGACGCCGTAGTGAAGGGCTCCGGAATTTTCGACCGCCTGGGGTTCTTTAACGTGCACTGACATCGCACAGCACACGGGCCTCTAGGATTTCGCCTCCATCGAAATTCGACCACCGCGGCCGGGATCGAACCCGCGTATTTCGGGCTGGTAGCCGAGCTCCATAACCACTCAGCCACCGCGGCGGCTGCGAAGAATATGGCCGGCCTCACCGCAATGGAAGCACAACGGCCGGTTGTCGGAAGTCCTCCAGGCGTCGCATTTCCTGGGGCTTGAGCGTCGGTCATAGGCTGGGCGGGCGGGGGCTGGGAGGCGGCGTTGTGGAACGATTGGCTCATCTCGGGGAGGACGTGGGGGTTGTCGCTGGGGCTGAGCAGTACTTACTGCAGCGGCGTAGGTCATGGCCTGGGGTTCTGTGGCCGTCGGGGTGCCAAGTGCCTGTTGCACTTCTTCCCGTACCACATCCATCAGAGTCGCTGCTTGTGGCTGTGGGGAAGATGGCAGTAATCGGCGTAGCTCCTCTCGGACGATTTCGCGGATAACTTCCCGCAAGCTGTCGCTGGTGGTGGCCGGCGTGTCCGAACGGATTGCACAGGCAGAGGAAGGGCGATTGTACTGCCGAGCTCGAACGTCGAGGGTATTCTCAATCGTGCAGGCTTCTTGCATAAACTCCTCGACTGTTTTTGGCGGCTGGCGGACGAGGCTTGCAAAGAGTTGTTCTTTTACGCCGCGCATTAAAAACTGAACTTTCTTTTCCTCGGTCATCCCAGGATCGGCGCGGCGAAATAGGCGCTTCATCTCCTCGACGTAACTGCGGACGGGCTCATTCGGAAGCTGGATCCTGGACTCGAGGAGTCGTTCGGCTCATTCTTTCCTCACGACACTGGTGAATACCTTCAATAGTTCTCTCTTGAATAGCTCCCATGTCGTAAGGGACGACTCGTAGTTTTCGTACCACGTGCGTGCGGAGCCATCCAATGAGAAAAAAACGTGTCCAATCTTTGCCGCATCATCCCACTTGTTGAATGACGCAACGCGCTCAAATTGGTCCAACCATTCTTCAGGGTCTTCGCCTAGGGATCCATTGAAAGTTGGCGGCACCCGCGGCTGCTGCAGTATGATCGGTGTCGACATCTTTGGCGAGGTTGCGGTGCTGGTAGCAGCGTCTTTTTGCTGTCTGGTGCGGTCCGGCAGTTTCCCGAACTCAGGCTCCTCTCCCTGGAGACGTCGGCTGGCTCGCTGAGCTGCTGGTTCGTCCTCGGGTGTGAAGCGCTTAGGGCTGGGTTCACGACTTGAAGGGGGCGTCCGGAACATGGAAGTTACCCAGCACCTCCACCAGATGTCACGTAGTGGTGACGGCAGTCGAAGCAGCGATGAAGACGGACGAAAGGATCTTCTAAAAGAACTGTTTATTGGGCTGACTTGCACCCAAAATGGACCGAATCACTCAGCGGCGGTGAAGCGACAAGCGTGCTCGGCGGTCGTCGAACAGAATGCCCGCCGCAGTCGGCCGTGCTCAATTTAAAGCTGATAGCGAACATTCGAGATAAAGGGCGCAAGGTTACTAGAACATTCCGGAACAACGTAGAATCAGCTTTGCCTGGCTGCGATCAATCGACATAAATCTAGTCGCGTCTTGCGTCGCAAACAAAGCGATAAGGTGGTGTCGCGGCAGATTTGAAAAACGAACAAACACTGCAAATATTGGCGGCAATAGTAAACCAGCGCTAACATTTCTTGCACTGCAAATTAAGACTTTACATAACCAAGGTATCAGGATTCAAACTTTGGAAGTGGTATCCCAGGTTTAACATCCTGAAGCAACACATGGGCTATGAAGAAAACCACAGTGGACGGCTCCAGATTAATTTAGACCGCATGGGGTTCTTCAACGTGCATTGACGTCACACAGCACACCATTGTTTTTATGTTTTGCCATCGTCGAAATACTCCACTGCAGCAGGATCGGGATCGAACCCGCGACCCTGAGATCAGCAGCCGAACGCCAAAGCCACTAAGCCATATGGTGGGTGCTTCCAAATTTTCATCTAGCTGCTTTTTCTATGGACTGCTTCCCTGTCGCACTAAAGAATACAATACTTGCTTTAACTATTCGCTTAATAATTCTTTAGGCATGCTGTTTTGTCTTCGCTGAGAACGAATAAACAACTGAGGCTCCTCAACCTTCACGCTGTCAGCAGGCAAAGGACACCTGCAGCTGCATTCCTTTAATACAAGCCCATGCATCGGTTTTTGTGGTTATACGCAGGTTGGAGTGGAACGTCAATTCTTATAAATGTCCGACATGAGTATGACGACATCCATACAGACACAAGACAGCAACGGCAAACTGCAATACGGGCACTGCCTTTGATAAAAACAACTTACTTGTGTGGTGCATTCTTTTCAGCCATCTCCTGCTTCTCGATACAGCTAACTCATTGTTAGAAGCATACAGAAGCAGTGAGCCACTCACAACTTGCCTCCGCGTCCCCCGGCTCTGCTTCTTGCATCGACCCTTTTTCCTTTAAAAGCGCTTACATCGAAAGGTGGGCGACCTGTCACATTTGCAAACAGCGCGCCTGCTTTGCACCTTGCTAGCCATGACGAAGCAAGTACGCATCGAAATGTTCACTGAATGTGGGGGAAGATAGAAATACATGAAAAGCATTTAACGCTCTAGCGCACAAATTCAATACGACGCAAATTTTTATTTTTCTCGTCGAGCAGCCACGATGTACCGCTGACGCTGATACTGTAGAAGCTTGGGCAAGTTGGTGTGACATGGTTTTTTCAGCAGCGCAGGGGACAAAGGACGGGACAAGTGCACAGACACGGCGCTGAACTTAAAACTAGTTTATTGAGGTGGTTTTCACTACTTACAGTGGCAACCCATCACAAATGAAAAGACAGATACACAAAACAGATTGACGAAAATGACAATTCCTGAGCACAGGTCTACAGTAGCACAAGACCAGCTGCGCACGTTTTTCTATTCTCATCAAGGAAACGTAGTTCTTTATCAGACAGAGCTATTGAGGCAACGCTTACGCATTCATCTTTGAATTTATGGATTTCATGAGCTTCAATGATTTAACGAGTGATTTTTGTTCTATTATCTGACAGCACTCGACACTGAGTGAAAACAGAATAACACGGTGGTTTTTTGTTCTTTTTTCTTTCCTGTGTGCAGTTTCTGCAATGAATGCCAAGGTGACGGGAAGCGGTGCCGCTCACGTTGTTGTGTTCCCGCAGCCGGTCGTTGAGGCAACGACCAGTTTGCCCCGTGTAGTGCTTGTCACATGTAAGCAGAAACCTGTACACAACATTGCTACTACATGGTACAAAACCTTTTCGGTGTTTCTTATTACAGCCAACCATCCTTTCATTGCTGCTGTTTACAATATGGCAGAGTTTGGAGAGCTTATCGGGCGCGGAAAAAACAACGTTTATATCGGCACGCGCTCCCACCCTTTTCAGATTATGTGAAATGCGGTGTAGATAAGGAATAACCACATACTTTCTTTTTTCTTCCTTGGGCCTTTCAGTGGAATCTCTGCGGCCTGAATTAATGATTTCTCTTAGCAGGCTCTCTGATATTGCAATCAGAAGGTCGGAAGGGTATCCTGCTGCTTGTAAGCGTACCACCTGATTTTGATAGCTGTCTTGCATCGCATGATGGCATGATTTTTCTAGGGCATTTCTTAAACACAACTTTGCGATGCCGCGCTTTACAAGCTTAGAATGTGCAGAAGCGAAAGGCGTGAGGGGCTTCTGGCATCGTGGCTCGTAACGCCAGCACACATGGCTATTCTTGAGGAACATGGCAAGATCTAAAAAACGTAACTTTCCTTCAGAAGGCGTTTCATGCGTCAAAACAAGAGGGTCAAGACAGGTGTGAAAAATTGATAAAACTTTCGAGACCGAGGCCCCTGCGTCAGTAACTGCACATGTCATCAAAACTAAATAATCATCTACAAACCTAAAGACACGAGCCACGCTTTCGTCGAGTTGACTATCAAGGAGCTTGTCATGGTGCGCGAGATAAATGTCGCTCAGTATCGGAGCTATGCATGAACCAATGCCGACGCCATTGCTCTGGAGGTAAACAGATTCATTCCAGGTGGAAAATGTCGAGTTAAAGTAAAAAGTAAAGAGTTCCAAGAAGTTGCTATTGCTGATGCCTGCAGAACTCTGGAAAGCTACCACACCAAAGGAATCAATGCATTCTTCAACGCTTGCCAGCAGTTTCTTTTGCGGAAGGGAATAATATAAATCTTTTATATCGATAGAGCAGGCCGAAAAGCCTTTCGCTGGGTTTTGTTGCAAGAAAGCGATTACTTGGTTAGAACTCTTCACCTGAAAAGGGTCGTCAATGGTTAAGAGGTTCAGCTTGTCTTGCAATAAATAACGCGCCAGACTTTTGCCATGTGCAATCCTCGGAGACTATTGCTCGAAGTGGGCAGTCCAGCTTGTGAGTTTTGGCTGTGGAGAATATCTTTAAGCAGGACCCCTTGCTTTTCTCTATACACTTGGCTAGGGATTCCAAATTCATTTGTGCACACATTTTCTGTGCTCGGGCTTTCACTTTACTTAGAGTGACATCGCTTCTCTGCCGGAAAGTCGAACTGATAGCATTTTCTGCTTTCGATAAGTAGAGCGCTTTTGGCATCACAGCAAAACCTCCCTCTTTACCAGCCTGTGATAGGGTCAGCGAGTTGTTCTTTAAAAACGAAACGGTGAATTTGATTGGAATTCTACACCTGGTAGGTCTACACTTTGCCAAAATGTACACTCCATCTGAAACACATCGGTCCACTTCAGGAGCCACTGCTAGGCTGGAAACTTGTCTCACCATCGCAAGAAGTTCCGATGCCGATTGCCTGGGTTCCACGGCGAACTTTGGTCCTCGTCTAAGGACGCCTTGTACTTGTTCCGGCAAGGACACTTCACCATAGGTGTGGACCGGACTGTGCATCTTCTTAGTGATGGCTCGAAGCTGCGGCAGCGCGCACTGCCATAAGAATTCCGTAGTCCTGTCTGCCGTCTGAGGTCCAGCGCCGCCATTCAAGTGCACCATGAGCTGAAGATGTGCCGCTGTGTGCTCTCAGGAAGAGCCATTCTCTGTACAGGCAAAATCACTCTTCAAATCATTGAAGCTCATGAAATCCATATATTCAAAGATGAATGCGTAAGCGCTGCCTCAATAGCTCTGTCTGATAAAGTACTACGTTTCCTTGATGAGAATAGAAAAACGTGCGCAGCTGGTCTTGTGCC
The DNA here is from genome assembly GCF_052857255.1 of Amblyomma americanum. Taxonomy (NCBI): domain Eukaryota; kingdom Metazoa; phylum Arthropoda; class Arachnida; order Ixodida; family Ixodidae; genus Amblyomma; species Amblyomma americanum. The sequence continues at coordinate 328,044,827 of NC_135497.1, read as the reverse complement.
ACTGTAGACCTGTGCTCAGGAATTGTCATTTTCGTCAATCTGTTTTGTGTATCTGTCTTTTCATTTGAGATTGGTTGCCACTGTATTTAAGTAGTGAAAATCACCTCAATAAACCTGTTGTAAGTTCAGCGCCGTGTCTGTGCACTTGTCACGTCCTTTGTCCCCTGTGCTGCTGAAAAAACCGCTGACGAGCGAAGGCACGGAGGGGACACAAGGACATGTTCCTGGAAAATTTTAAAAGTTTTCGAGCAGCCAGCTACGCAGAAGTAAGACCCTTTACATCACTGAAGACTTACATTTAAATATATTCGCGACTAATCAATACTCCACACTATGTAATATCAAAACTCAAGCTTATCACAACAGCGCCCTGAAACGGACAGGGAGAGCAGCAGACACGACCCGCTCACGCTTCGCGGCCTGGCCAACAGGCGGCGCAGCTAATGCAATGAGCATGGGCTATAGTTTTCATGCGTCTGTGTCAAAGTAGGTGCTATGTAAAATGCGTTTGATCTTTCATCATAGATCCCAGCATGGTGACAATCTTCCTTGTTGAACATGTCTGCTGTACACCTAAGGGACTTGACTAAGAAGCAAACAAGTGGAGTTTTTTTTCTCGTAATGCAATGAGAAACAATCTTTAATTGCTACAGTTCTGGCAAGATAGAGACTTGGGACATACTGTGAATAAAACATGTGCATTTGTCAGCAAAATGCTTGGTGTTAGTGCATGGACAGCGTTTAATGGAAAGAAGGAGAGGCAAGAGTAAGCAGGTGGAAGTGGTCGACACCCAGCACAGAATGGCCAGGAAGTGGAGATTAGCGGCGTAGCACCCTGTATGACAACTTCCCAAAGCTGGCATTGAGGTCATGGATGCACAACTTTTCCCAGCACTATGTTAGATGGTAACTGCATGGCATATGCTTTAAAGGGGTCCAGACACAAAGTTTTTCGGTGTCAGTTTATTTGCCTTCAAAGAGGCCTACGGGCCTAGCAATCATGAAAATAAGAGCAAAACACCAGTGCACAGTGTGAATAATTAATTACAAGCCATTTTGTACACAAAGCCTTTGGTCTCAGTCAGCGCCAGCGCTGAAGTGAACAACACCCGAGTTCAGCGACGTCACAATAATTAAAGCAAGTGCACCATGACATCACTCGATGTGGGTGGAAATAGTTTCGTTTATGGGGGTTAAACGTCCGAAAGCGACTCAGGCTATGAGGGAGGTTGTAGTGAAGGGCTCCGCAAAATTTACACCACCTGGGGTACTTTAATGTGCACTGACGTCGAATGGTACACGGGCCTCTAGAATTTCACCTCCATCGAAATTCGACCACCGCGACCGGGATCGAACTCGCGTCTTTCAGGTCAGCAGTCAAGCGCCATAACCACTGAGCCGCGGAGGCAGCCCGATGTGGGTGGAAATGGCGAGAGGCTCATCGGACAGCATTAAAAACAACCATAACTTATGTTCCACTCAAAGCCTGCGCCAGACACTTGCAAGATGGCAACTTCTTACGCCCATGAAAGAAATCGTACAGCAACTAACCCCTCTCTCCTCTCCCACTACCGACCCATACCACCTTCCTGCCCTGTGTGCAATGCTCAAAAGGCAAACCTGACTGATATCTTCGGGATCTGTCCGGCTTCCCCTCCACCCAGCAGGCCGGAGCCACTCCAAACATGGGAGGACTGGGAGACCTCACTACGCTCCACAGATCAGGCGCGACAGAAGATCGTTGCCACCTGTGCGGCCAGCGTCATGGACCTTTTAGCCTGAACAATTGAGTGCGGTGTGGTCATGCGGGGACCCAGGGGTCCTGGGAGGCCCGAATTCCTCTGCACAATAAAGTCTTTCTTTCTCTCTCACTCTCATGCCGTTCATTGCGTTTAAAATTTTGTGTCTGCACCCCTTTAAGGACTATAGACACCAAATTTTTTCTTGCGTGTTTTCTTCTTTCAAACGATATCGTAGACATTCGTATACATGAAGCACCCTGTGGTATTTGTGTACGACCGCTAAATAGTTTATAATTGAATTTCTTCTTCACGCTGTTTCGGTTTCGTCGACCGAAGGACGACTGTGACGTCAAGTTGATGTTTTGGCCACGTGATCAACTGGAAAAACTTTAATATAATCACTAACAGGCTTGTCATTCCATGCCTTGGAAGATGCTGGATTAAATGTCATGGTGAATTAAATCTACATATCAGCGATTATATTACAGTTTTTCTAGTAGATCACGCGAACAAAACATCAACTTCGCGTCACAGTCGTCGTTCAGTCAACTAAACCGAAACAGCACGAGAGAAGAAATTCAATCAAATTGTTTAGCGGTTGTAGGAAAATATCACCCGGTAACTCATGTATTCTAATGCGTAACGCATCATTTGACAGAAGAAAACGCACAATAAAATTACACTAACTGCCCACTGAAAGAGAAGACACTTTCGCAAGGCAGGAAAGCTACCTAAGGTACAAGATGGTAGGTTCCCAGAATATTTACCTGGATGAGATATGTGCAACGGCAGCAAGCGCAGTATTGGTGTAAGGACAGAACAGCGAGCGTGTGCTGCTTGTGCCAAGATCAGGACAACCATGGCCTGGAGCAGGCTGCCAGGGAAGGGCCACCGCATCATTGTGATGCACATCAGCAGTGAGAAAGGCCCATCAACGGCTGCCTGTATGTTTCCTGCAGAAAAACGAAAAGGGTGAAGACTGCTATGAAGATACGGGTGGCAATCATTTTGAGATGTTTGCACTCATGTGCTCCAGAGGCAGACAAGAGAAACATCGTAGCGAAACACAAGCAGTTGTGCCATTCACATCTGGACGAAGCAATGCCGACAACAGTTTTACACAAAGAAGCAGTTCAGCAGTAGCTGACAGAGAGAACACTAATGGAACGCTATGATGCCAACAATGTGGCTCCCATAAATCATGAAGCTGCCCAAACTGTGTGTTGTCAAATACCATGTAGGTGTCGCTGTGGCGAGGGCTGGCAACGTCAAGCTCTGGCTCCCACCTAAGCTTTAACCTATGGACTTTCTCTGGGTACAAGTTAATAATGATACCAAGAATGAGCATAAAGATTTATGGCTTCCTTTGGTGGAAGCTCTGCTCATAAACAAGACACCAACGGTTTCAGCAGAAAAGTGGAGGAATTGTGCACACCACGCCATGAATAATGATGAAAAATTCAGAGCAAACTCTGCCAGCGGCCCTCATATTCATTAACACATACGAGTTTCACAAAACATAACTATGTAGCACATCGGCTCTGGGATGCATCACAATAGTGTCACGTAGTGGTGACGGCAGTCGAAGCAGCGATGAAGACGGACGAAAGGATCTTCTAAAAGAACTGTTTATTGGGCTGACTTGCACCCAAAACGGACTGAATCACTCGGCGGCGGCGAAGCGCCAAGCGTGCTCGGCAGTCGTCGAACAGAATGCCCGCCGCAGTCGGCCGTGCTCAATTTAAAGCTGATAGCGAGCATTCGAGATAAAGGGCGCAAAGTTACTAGAACATTCCGGAACAACGTAGAATGAGCTTTGCCTGGCTGCGATCAATCGAGATAAATCTAGTCGCGTCTTGCGTCGCAAACAAAGCAATAAGGTGGTGTCGCGGCAGATTTGAAAAACGAACAAACACTGCAAATATTGGCGGCATTACTGCCCTCTCAAAGAAGCATCGACCCGATGCATTAAAACAAATAATGCGACTAGTAAGGGAAAAAAACGGATCTTGCGAAAATAGAGCATGGAAATGCAGCGGCCTTTAGCGAGCATAATACGGCTTCAGACGGACTACATGGACAACTTCTGGTCGTACGCGGCGTCGCTGGGATGCAGTCATTGCGTCAGGGATGACTTCATAATCCAGTTCACCCAGCCGATGAAGAACCTTGTACGGGCCGAAATAGCGGCGCAAAAGCTTTTCACTCAATCCACGGCGGCGAATGGGCGTCCACACCCAGACTTGGTCTCCTGGCTTGTATTCCGCGTTGCGTCTTCGTAGGTTGTAGCGTCTGGCGTCGGACCGCTGCTGATCTTTGATCCGTAATCGGGCAAGCCTTCGAGCTTCTTCTGCGCGTTGAAGGTAGGCGGCAACGTCGACGTTCTCTTCTTCTGTAAAGTTGGGCAGCATGGCGTCTAGCGTGGTCGTGGCATCCCTGCCATGGACGAGCCTAAAAGGTGTCATCTGGGTGGTCTCCTGCACTGCGGTGTTGTAGGCGAAGACGACGTAAGGCAGGATGACATCCCAGGTTTTATGTTCGGCATCGACATACATAGCGAGCATATCGGCGATGGTTTTGTTCAGGCGCTCGGTCAGTCCGTTGGTCTGCGGATGGTATGCAGTTGTCCTCCGGTGGCTGGTTTGGCTGTAGCGCAGGATGGCTTGCGTGAGTTCCGCCGTAAATGCTGTTCCTCTGTCCGTGATGAGCACATCGGGGGCGCCGTGTCGAAGAAGAATGCACTCCACGAAAAATTTGGCCACTTCTGCTGCTGTTCCGTTCGGTAGGGCTTTCGCCTCGGCGTAGCGGGTCAGGCTATGATGATCCACTTATTTCCAGATGTTGACGTTGGAAAAGGGCCAAGCAAGTCCATGCCAATCTGCTGAAAGGGTCTTGAGGGAGGTTCAATGGGGTTCAGAAATCCTGCTGGTCGTGTGGGAGGAGTCTTTCGTCGCTGACAATCTCGGCATGTTTTCACATAGTGTGCGACATCGGCAGACAGTCGGGCCCAGTAATACTTGTCTTGAATGCGGCGGAGGGTGCGAGTAAACCCTAGCTGTCCAGCTGTCGGCTCGTCGTGTGAAGCCTGTAGAACTTCTTCGCGGAGACAAGTAGGTACAACAAGGAGGTAGGCTGCTTTGTTCGCTGTAAAGTTCTTCTTCACAAGGACCTCATTCTGCACACAGAAAGAAGACAGTCCTCGCTTGAATGATGCGGGGGGTGAAGGAACCTTGCCTTCCAGGTACTCGATGAGGCCTTTTAGGTTGGGGTCCGAGCGTTGCTGCTGAGCAAAAGAGCTTGCGCTGATGGGTCCCAGGAAGGCGTCCTCATCGTCGTCCAGCGGCGGTGCATCTACAGGGGCTCGTGAGAGGCAATCGGCGTCAGTGTGCTTGCGTCCGGACTTGTAAACGACGGTGACGTCAAACTCCTGGAGACGCAGACTCCATCGAGCGAGTCGGCCAGAGGGATCCTTCAAAATGGCAAGCCAGCAGAGCGCGTGGTGGTCGCTGACCACCTTGAACGGCCGTCCGTAGAGGTAGGGGCGGAATTTTGACGTAGCCCAGATGATGGCAAGGCACTCCTTCTCAGTGGTCAAATAGTTAGCCTCGGCCTTAGAAAAGGAACGGCTAGCGTATGCGATGACCTTCTCCAGCCCGTCACTTTTTTGAACGAGAACGGCGCCTAGTCCCACGCTGCTTGCGTCGGTATGAACTTCAGTATCGGCGTTTTCATCAAAATGCGCAAGGATCGGTGGGGACTGTAAACGACGCTGAAGTTCCTTGAAGGCTTCTGCTTGCGGCGCTTCCCATTTAAACGGCACGTCTGCCTTCGTCAGTTGGGTCAGGGGCTCGGCGATGCGCGAAAAGTTTTTCACAAATCGTCGGTAATATGCGCATAGTCCGAGAAATCTGCGCACTGCTTTCTTATCGGCCGGCGGTTGAAACTGTTCGATAGCGGCTGTTTTCTGCGGGTCTGGGCGTACTCCTTCCTTGCTAACGATGTGGCCTAGAAACAGCAGCTCTTCGTAGGCAAAGTGGCATTTCTCTGCTTTCAAGGTTAGGCCAGACGACTTGATTGCGTCTAGTACTGTTCGAAGTCTTTTGAGGTGCTCTTCAAAGTTCGAGGCGAAGACAACGACGTCATCTAAATATACCAGACAAATCTGCCACTTCAGGCCTGCCAGCACTGTATCCATTACCCGCTGAAACGTCGCTGGTGCGGAACAGAGACCAAATGGCATCACCTTGAACTCAAACAGCCCATCCGGAGTTATGAATGCCGTCTTCTCGCGATCTCTTTCGTCGACCTCAATTTGCCAGTAGCCGCTCTTGAGGTCCATCGATGAGAAATATTTGGCGTTGCAGAGGCGGTCCAGTGTGTCGTCGATGCGGGGGAGGGGGTAGACGTCCTTCTTTGTTATGTTGTTCAAGCGGCGGTAATCCACGCAGAATCGAAGTGCGCCGTCTTTCTTTCTCACTAGAACAACCGGTGCCGCCCATGGGCTGTTTGAAGGCTGGATGACGTCGTCGCGAAGCATTTCTTCGACTTGGTCCCGGATGGCTTGTCGTTCTCGCGGAGACACACGGTAGGGGCTTTGACGGAGAGGTCGGACGTGTTGATCCGTTATAATGCGATGCTTGGCAATTGGCGTCTGTCGCACCTTCGGCGATGTCGAAAAGCACTCACTGTAGTTTTGAAGCAGATTGCGGATCTGGTCTTGTCTGTTCCGGTGCAGGGCTGGGTTGATGTCGAAAGTGGGCGAGTTCTCTTGGTCAGGCGGTTCTTCTGCAGAGGGGTCGGAGAGGGCGAAGGAATCTCGTACGTCAGATATTTCGTCGTAGAAAGCAATCGTCGTTCCTCTGTTAATATGCCGGTATTCTTCGCTGAAGTTAGTCAGCAGTACTTCGGCCTGGCCATTGCGGAAATGTGCGATGCCTCTTGCGATGCTGATTCCTCGGTCTAGTAGCAACTGCATGTTCCCCTCGATGATGGCTTCAGTGTTTATGGCTTTCGTGGCGCCTACGGTCACGATAACGCTTGAACGGGGTGGGACGCTCACTTCTTCCTCCAGGACACTTAGGGCAACGTGATTTTCCCGAGTTTTCATCGAAGCGATGGCTTCGTCCGTCGAAAGCGTGATCAGCTTGGATCGCAGGTCGATGATCGCCTGATGCTCATTAAGGAAATCCATACCCAAGATCACTTCGCGGGAGCATTGCGGTAGCACAACAAAGGTCGCAGGATAGGTATGTCCTTTGACAGTCACTCGCGCTGTGCATCGTCCTGGTGGCGTAATGAGGTGGCCCCCAGCGGTGCGAATTTGTGGGCCGTCCCAAGCCGTTGTGACTTTTCTGAGCTGCGCAGCGAATGTTCCATTCATCACCGAGTAATCGGCTCCTATGTCGACTAGAGAGGTAACTTTCCGGCCGTCGATAGTCACTTCTAGGTCGGAGGTCCTGGCTCTTGCATTGCATGTCGCTCTCGGCGTCGGGTCACGGCTTCGTCGCGTATGCGAGTCACGGGTTGGGCGTGTGGTCGAAGCTCCTCTGGGTGGCGGCGTCGATTTCAAGGTAGCTTGCGTCGTGGTCGAGGTTCTCATTGTGTGCGGCGTCGGTGCAGCGAGTGTCGGTTCTTCATGCGGCATCGCGGGTGCAGCGTCTTCATGGGGCGTGGTCGGTGGAGGATCTTCGACATTTAGCTCGTGAGCAACCTCACCTCCAGAGGTTGCTGCCTTTAGTTTCCCCTACGGGGGCTGGGCGACCTTCCTCGTACCGCGGCTGCGTAGCTGCGGCGTGGCGACGCAAAGCGCGAGGTTGACGGCGATGGTGGGCGCTAAAAGCGGTTCGGCGTGTACTCTTCTCGACGCAGGTACTCGTCGATTTGGTGCGGATGTTGTCCGAAGCGTGGTCGTGGGGCGTTAACGGCAAATCCTCGAAGACCGATACGTCGGTACGGGCCGTGACGAAGAATATGGCCGGCCTCACCGCAATGGAAGCACAACGGCCGGTTGTCGGAAGTCCTCCAGGCGTCGCATTTCCTGGGGCTTGAGCGTCGGTCATAGGCTGGGCGGGCGGGGGCTGGGAGGCGGCGTTGTGGAACGATTGGCTCATCTCGAGGAGGACGTGGGGGTTGTAGCTGGGGCTGAGCAGTACTTACTGCAGCGACGTAGGTCATGGCCTGGGGTTCTGTGGCCGTCGGGGTGCCAAGTGCCTGTTGCACTTCTTCCCGTACCACATCCATCAGAGTCGCTACTTGTGGCTGTGGGGAAGATGGCAGTAATCGGCGTAGCTCCTCTCGGACGATTTCGTGGATAACTTCCCGCAAGCTGTCGCTGGTGGTGGCCGGCGTGTCCGAACGGATTGCACAGGCAGAGGAAGGGCGATTGTACTGCCGAGCTCGAACGTCGAGGGTATTCTCAATCGTGCAGGCTTCTTGCATAAACTCCTCGACTGTTTTTGGCGGCTGGCGGACGAGGCTTGCAAAGAGTTGTTCTTTTACGCCGCGCATTAAAAACTGAACTTTCTTTTCCTCGGTCATCCCAGGATCGGCGCGGCGAAATAGGCGCTTCATCTCCTCGACGTAACTGCGGACGGGCTCATTCGGAAGCTGGATCCTGGACTCGAGGAGTCGTTCGGCTCTTTCTTTCCTCACGACACTGGTGAATACCTTCAATAGTTCTCTCTTGAATAGCTCCCATGTCGTAAGGGACGACTCGTAGTTTTCGTACCACGTGCGTGCGGAGCCATCCAATGAGAAAAAAACGTGTCCAATCTTTGCCGCATCATCCCACTTGTTGAATGACGCAACGCGCTCAAATTGGTCCAACCATTCTTCAGGGTCTTCGCCTAGGGATCCATTGAAAGTTGGCGGCACCCGCGGCTGCTGCAGTATGATCGGTGTCGACATCTTTGGCGAGGTTGCGGTGCTGGTAGCAGCGTCTTTTTGCTGTCTGGTGCGGTCCGGCAGTTTCCCGAACTCAGGCTCCTCTCCCTGGAGACGTCGGCTGGCTCGCTGAGCTGCTGGTTCGTCCTCGGGTGTGAAGCGCTTAGGGCTGGGTTCACGACTTGAAGGGGGCGTCCGGAACATGGAAGTTACCCAGCACCTCCACCAGATGTCACGTAGTGGTGACGGCAGTCGAAGCAGCGATGAAGACGGACGAAAGGATCTTCTAAAAGAACTGTTTATTGGGCTGACTTGCACCCAAAATGGACTGAATCACTCAGCGGCGGTGAAGCGACAAGCGTGCTCGGCGGTCGTCGAACAGAATGCCCGCCGCAGTCGGCCGTGCTCAATTTAAAGCTGATAGCGAACATTCGAGATAAAGGGCGCAAGGTTACTAGAACATTCCGGAACAACGTAGAATCAGCTTTGCCTGGCTGCGATCAATCGACATAAATCTAGTCGCGTCTTGCTTCGCAAACAAAGCGATAAGGTGGTGTCGCGGCAGATTTGAAAAACGAACAAACACTGCAAATATTGGCGGCAATAGTAAACCAGCGCTAACATTTCTTGCACTGCAAATTAAGACTTTACATAACCAAGGTATCAGGATTCAAACTTTGGAAGTGGTATCCCAGGTTTAACATCCTGAAGCAACACATGGGCTATGAAGAAAACCACAGTGGACGGCTCCAGATTAATTTAGACCGCATGGGGTTCTTCAACGTGCATTGACGTCACACAGCACACCATTGTTTTTATGTTTTGCCATCGTCGAAATACTCCACTGCAGCAGGATCGGGATCGAACCCGCGACCCTGAGATCAGCAGCCGAACGCCAAAGCCACTAAGCCATATGGTGGGTGCTTCCAAATTTTCATCTAGCTGCTTTTTCTATGGACTGCTTCCCTGTCGCACTAAAGAATACAATACTTGCTCTAACTATTCGCTTCATAATTCTTTAGGCATGCTGTTTTGTCTTCGCTGAGAACGAATAAACAACTGAGGCTCCTCAACCTTCACGCTGTCAGCAGGCAAAGGACACCTGCAGCTGCATTCCTTTAATACAAGCCCATGCATCGGTTTTTGTGGTTATACGCAGGTTGGAGTGGAACGTCAATTCTTATAAATGTCCGACATGAGTATGACGACATCCATACAGACACAAGACAGCAACGGCAAACTGCAATACGGGCACTGCCTTTGATAAAAACAACTTACTTGTGTGGTGCATTCTTTTCAGCCATCTCCTGCTTCTCGATACAGCTAACTCATTGTTAGAAGCATAGAGAAGCAGTGAGCCACTCACAACTTGCCTCCGCGTCCCCCGGCTCTGCTTCTTGCATCGACCCTTTTTCCTTTAAAAGCGCTTACATCGAAAGGTGGGCGACCTGTCACATTTGCAAACAGCGCACCTGTTTTGCACCTTGCTAGCCATGACGAAGCAAGTACGCATCGAAATGATCACTGAATGTGGGGGAAGATAGAAATACAAGAAACGCATTTAACGCTCTCGCGCACAAATTCAATACGACGCAAATTTTTATTTTTCTCGTCGAGCAGCCACGATCTACCGCTGACGCCGATACTGTAGAAGCTTGGGCAAGTCGGTGTGACATGGTTCTTTCAGCAGCGCAGGGGACAAAGGACGGGACAAGTGCACAGACACGGCGCTGAACTTAAAACTAGTTTATTGAGGTGGTTTTCACTACTTACAGTGGCAACCAATCACAAATGAAAAGACAGATACACAAAACAGATTGACGAAAATGACAATTCCTGAGCACAGGTCTACAGTAGCACAAGACCAGCTGCGCACGTTTTTCTATTCTCATCAAGGAAACGTAGTTCTTTATCAGACAGAGCTATTGAGGCAACGCTTACGCATTCATCTTTGAATTTATGGATTTCATGAGCTTCAATGATTTCACGAGTGATTTTTGTTCTATTATCTGACAGCACTCGACACTGAGTGAAAACAGAATAACACGGTGGTATTTTGTTCTTTTTTCTTTCCTGTGTGCAGTTTCTGCAATGAATGCCAAGGTGACGGGAAGCGGTGCCGCTCACGTTGTTGTTGTGTTCCCGCAGCCGGTCGTTGAGGCAACGACCAGTTTGCCCCGTGTAGTGCTTGTCACATGTAAGCAGAAACCTGTACACAACATTGCTACTACATGGTACAAAACCTTTTCGGTGTTTCTTATTACAGCCAACCGTCCTTTTATTGCTGCTGTTTACAATATGGCAGAGTTTGGAGAGCTTATCGGGCGCGGAAAAAACAACGTTTATATCGGCACGCGCTCCCACCCTTTTCAGATTATGTGAAATGCGGTGTAGATAAGGAATAACCACATACTTTCTTTTTTCTTCCTTGGGCCTTTCACTGGAATCTCTGCGGCCTGAATTAATGATTTCTCTTAGCAGGCTCTCTGATATTGCAATCAGAAGGTCGGAAGGGTATCCTGCTGCTTGTAAGCGTACCACCTGATTTTGATAGCTGCCTTGCATCGCATGATGGCATGATTTTTCTAGGGCATTTCTTAAACACAACTTTGCGATGCCGCGCTTTACAAGCTTAGAATGTGCAGAAGCAAAAGGCGTGAGGGGCTTCTGGCATCGTGGCTCGTAACGCCAGCACACATGGCTATTCTTGAGGAACATGGCAAGATCTAAAAAACGTAACTTTCCTTCAGAAGGCGTTTCATGCGTTAAAACAAGAGGGTCAAGACAGGTGTGAAAAATTGATAAAACTTTCGAGACCGAGGCCCCTGCGTCAGTAACTCCACATGTCATCAAAACTAAAAAATCATCTACAAACCTAAAGACACGAGCCACGCTTTCGTCGAGTTGACTATCAAGGAGCTTGTCATGGTGCGCGAGATAAATGTCGCTCAGTATCGGAGCTATGCATGAACCAATGCCGACGCCATTGCTCTGGAGGTAAACAGATTCATTCCAGGTGGAAAATGTCGAGTTAAAGTAAAAAGTAAAGAGTTCCAAGAAGTTGCTATTGCTGATGCCTGCAGAACTCTGGAAAGCTACCACACCAAAGGAATCAATGCATTCTTCAACGCTTGCCAGCAGTTTCTTTTGCGGAAGGGAATAATATAAATCTTTTATATCGATAGAGCAGGCCGAAAAGCCTTTCGCTGGGTTTTGTTGAAAGAAAGCGATTACTTGGTTAGAACTCTTCACCTGAAAAGGGTCGTCAATGGTTAAGAGGTTCAGCTTGTCTTGCAATAAATAACGCGACAGACTTTTGCCATGTGCCATCCTCGGAGACTATTGCTCGAAGTGGGCAGTCCAGCTTGTGAGTTTTGGCTGTGGAGAATATCTTTAAGCAGGACCCCTTGCTTTTCTCTATACACTTGGCTAGGGATTCCAAATTCATTTGTGCACACATTTTCTGTGCTCGGGCTTTCACTTTACTTAGAGTGACATCGCTTCTCTGCCGGAAAGTCGAACTGATAGCATTTTCTGCTTTCGATAAGTAGAGCGCTTTTGGCATCACAGCAAAACCTCCCTCTTTACCAGCCTGTAATAGGGTCAGCGAGTTGTTCTTTAAAAACGAAACGGTGAATTTGATTGGAATTCTACACCTGGTAGGTCTACACTTTGCCAAAATGTACACTCCATCTGAAACACATCGGTCCACTTCAGGAGCCACTGCTAGGCTGGAAACTTGTCTCACCATCGCAAGAAGTTCCGATGCCGATTGCCTGGGTTCCACGGCGAACTTTGGTCCTCGTCTAAGGACGCCTTGTACTTGTTCCGGCAAGGACACTTCACCATAGGTGTGGACCGGACTGTGCATCTTCTTAGTGATGGCTCGAAGCTGCGGCAGCGCGCACTGCCATAAGAATTCCGTAGTCCTGTCTGCCGTCTGAGGTCCAGCGCCGCCATTCAAGTGCACCATGAGCTGAAGATGTGCCGCTGTGTGCTCTCAGGAAGAGCCATTCTCTGTACAGGCAAAATCACTCGTCAAATCATTGAAGCTCATGAAATCCATAAATTCAAAGATGAATGCGTAAGCGCTGCCTCAATAGCTCTGTCTGATAAAGTACTACGTTTCCTTGATGAGAATAGAAAAACGTGCGCAGCTGGTCTTGTGCCACTGTAGACCTGTGCTCAGGAATTGTCATTTTCGTCAATCTGTTTTGTGTATCTGTCTTTTCATTTGAGATTGGTTGCCACTGTATTTAAGTAGTGAAAATCACCTCAATAAACCTGTTGTAAGTTCAGCGCCGTGTCTGTGCACTTGTCACGTCCTTTGTCCCCTGTGCTGCTGAAAAAACCGCTGACGAGCGAAGGCACGGAGGGGACACAAGGACATGTTCCTGGAAAATTTTAAAAGTTTTCGAGCAGCCAGCTACGCAGAAGTAAGACCCTTTACGTCACTGAAGACTTACATTTAAATATATTCGCGACTAATCAATACTCCACACTATGTAATATCAAAACACAAGCTTATCACAACAGCGCGCTGAAACGGACAGGGAGAGCAGCAGACACGACCCGCTCACGCTTCGCGGCCTGGCCAACAGGCGGCGCAGCTAATGCATAATGAGCATGGGCTATAGTTTTCATGCGTCTGTGTCAAAGTAGGTGCTATGTAAAATGCGTTTGATCTTTCATCATAGATCCCAGCATGGTGACAATCTTCCTTGTTGAACATGTCTGCTGTACACCTAAGGGACTTGACTAAGAAGCAAACAAGTGGAGTTTTTTTTCTCGTAATGCAATGAGAAACAATCTTTAATTGCTACAGTTCTGGCAAGATAGAGACTTGGGACATACTGTGAATAAAACATGTGCATTTGTCAGCAAAATGCTTGGTGTTAGTGCATGGACAGCGTTTAATGGAAAGAAGGAGAGGCAAGAGTAAGCAGGTGGAAGTGGTCGACACCCAGCACAGAATGGCCAGGAAGTGGAGATTAGCGGCGTAGCACCCTGTATGACAACTTCCCAAAGCTGGCATTGAGGTCATGGATGCACAACTTTTCCCAGCACTATGTTAGATGGTAACTGCATGGCATATGCTTTAAAGGGGTCCAGACACAAAGTTTTTCGGTGTCAGTTTATTTGCCTTCAAAGAGGCCTACGGGCCTAGCAATCATGAAAATAAGAGCAAAACACCAGTGCACAGTGTGAATAATTAATCACAAGCCATTTTGTACACAAAGCCTTTGGTCTCAGTCAGCGCCAGCGCTGAAGTGAACAACACCTGAGTTCAGCGACGTCACAATAATTAAAGCAAGTGCACCATGACATCACTCGATGTGGGTGGAAATAGTTTCGTTTATGGGGGTTAAACGTCCGAAAGCGACTCAGGCTATGAGGGAGGTTGTAGTGAAGGGCTCCGCAAAATTTCCACCACCTGGGGTTCTTTAATGTGCACTGACGTCGAATGGTACACGGGCCTCTAGAATTTCACCTCCATCGAAATTCGACCACCGCGACCGGGATCGAACTCGCGTCTTTCAGGTCAGCAGTCAAGCGCCATAACCACTGAGCCGCGGAGGCAGCCCGATGTGGGTGGAAATGGCGAGAGGCTCATCGGACAGCATTAAAAACAACCATAACTTATGTTCCACTCAAAGCCTGCGCCAGACACTTGCAAGATGGCAACTTCTTACGCCCATGAAAGAAATCGTACGGTAACTAACCCCTCTCTCCTCTCCCACTACCGACCCATACCACCTTCCTGCCCTGTGTGCAATGCTCAAAAGGCAAACCTGACTGATATCTTCGGGATCTGTCCGGCTTCCCCTCCACCCAGCAGGCCGGAGCCACTCCAAACATGGGAGGACTGGGAGACCTCACTACGCTCCACAGATCAGGCGCGACAGAAGATCGTTGCCACCTGTGCGGCCAGCGTCATGGACCTTTTAGCCTGAACGTTTGAGTGCGGTGTGGTCGTGCGGGGACCCAGGGGTCCTGGGAGGCCCGAATTCCTCTGCACAATAAAGTCTTTCTTTCTCTCTCTCTCTCATGCCGTTCATTGCGTTTAAAATTTTGTGTCTGCACCCCTTTAAGGACTATAGACACCAAATTTTTTCTTGCGTGTTTTCTTCTTTCAAACGATATCGTAGACATTCGTATACGTGAAGCACCCTGTGGTATTTGTGTACGACCGCTAAATAGTTTATAATTGAATTTCTTCTTCACGCTGTTTCGGTTTCGTCGACCGAAGGACGACTGTGACGTCAAGTTGATGTTTTCGCCACGTGATCAACTGGAAAAACTTTAATATAATCACTAACAGGCTTGTCATTCCATGCCTTGGAAGATGCTGGATTAAATGTCATGGTGAATTAAATCTACATATCAGCGATTATATTGCAGTTTTTCTAGTAGATCACGCGAACAAACCGTCAACTTGACGTCACAGTCGTCATTCAGTCAATGAAACCGAAACAGCACGAGAGAAGAAATTCAATCAAATTATTTAGCGCTTGTAGGAAAATACCACACGGTAATTCATGTATTCTAATGTCTAACGCATCGTTTGACAGAAGAAAACATGCAATAAAATTACACTAACTGCCCACTGAAAGAGAAGACACTTTCGCAAGGCAGCAAAGCTACCTAAGGTACAAGATGGTAGGTTCCAAAATTATTTACCTGGATGAGATATGTGCAACGGCAGCAAGCGCAGTGTTGGTGGAAGGACAGAACGGCGAGCGTGTGCTGCTTGTGCCAAGATCAGGACAACCATGGCCTGGAGCAGGCTGCCAGGGAAGGGCCACCGCATCATTGTGATGCACATCAGCAGTGAGAAAGGCCCATCAACGGCTGCCTGTATGTTTCCTGCAGAAAAACGAAAAGGGTGAAGACTGCTATGAAGATACGGGTGGCAATCATTTTGAGATGTTTGCACTCATGTGCTCCAGAGGCAGACAAGAGAAACATCGTAGCGAAACACAAGCAGTTGTGCCATTCACATCTGGACGAAGCAATGCCGACAACAGTTTTACACAAAGAAGCAGTTCAGCAGTAGCTGACAGAGAGAACACTAATGGAACGCTATGATGCCAACAATGTGGCTCACATAAATCATGAAGCTGCCCAAACTGTGTGTTGTCAAATACCATGTAGGTGTCGCTGTGGCGAGGGCTGGCAACGTCAAGCTCTGGCTCCCACCTAAGCTTTAACCTATGGAGTTTCTCTGGGTACAAGTTAATAATGATACCAAGAATGAGCATAAAGATTTATGGCTTCCTTTGGTTGAAGCTCTGCTCATAAACAAGACACCAACGGTTTCAGCAGAAAAGTGGAGGAATTGTGCACACCACGCCATGAATAATGATGAAAAATTCAGAGCAAACTCTGCCAGCGGCCCTCATATTCATTAACACATACGAGTTTCACAAAACATAACTATGTAGCACATCGGCTCTGGGATGCATCACAATAATGTCACGTAGTGGTGACGGCAGTCGAAGCAGCGATGAAGACGGACGAAAGGATCTTCTAAAAGAACTGCTTATTGGGCTGACTTGCACCCAAAATGGACTGAATCACTCGGCGGCGGCGAAGCGCCAAGCGTGCTCGGCAGTCGTCGAACAGAATGCCCGCCGCAGTCGGCCGTGCTCAATTTAAAGCTGATAGCGAGCATTCGAGATAAAGGGCGCAAAGTTACTAGAACATTCCGGAACAACGTAGAATGAGCTTTGCCTGGCTGCGATCAATCGAGATAAATCTAGTCGCGTCTTGCGTCGCAAACAAAGCAATAAGGTGGTGTCGCGGCAGATTTGAAAAACGAACGAACACTGCAAATATTGGCGGCATTACTCCCCTCTCAAAGAAGCATCGACCCGATGCATTAAAACAAATAATGCGACTAGTAAGGGAAAAAAACGGATCTTGCGAAAATAGAGCATGGAAATGCAGCGGCCTTTAGCGCGCATAATACGACTTCAGACGGACTACATGGACAACTTCTGGTCGTACGCGGCGTCGCTGGGATGCAGTCATTGCGTCAGGGATGACTTCATAATCCAGTTCACCCAGCCGATGAAGAACCTTGTACGGGCCGAAATAGCGGCGCAAAAGCTTTTCACTCAATCCACGGCGGCGAATGGGCGTCCACACCCAGACTTGGTCTCCTGGCTTGTATTCCGCGTTGCGTCTTCGTAGGTTGTAGCGTCTGGCGTCGGACCGCTGCTGATCTTTGATCCGTAATCGGGCAAGCCTTCGAGCTTCTTCTGCGCGTTGAAGGTAGGCGGCAACGTCGACGTTCTCTTCTTCTGTAACGTTGGGCAGCATGGCGTCTAGCGTGGTCGTGGCATCCCTGCCATTGACGAGCCTAAAAGGTGTCATCTGGGTGGTCTCCTGCACTGCGGTGTTGTAGGCGAAGACGACGTAAGGCAGGATGACATCCCAGGTTTTATGTTCGGCATCGACATACATAGCGAGCATATCGGCGATGGTTTTGTTCAGGCGCTCGGTCAGTCCGTTGGTCTGCGGATGGTATGCAGTTGTCCTCCGGTGGCTGGTTTGGCTGTAGCGCAGGATGGCTTGCGTGAGTTCCACCGTAAATGCTGTTCCTCTGTCCGTGATGAGCACATCGGGGGCGCCGTGTCGAAGAAGAATGCACTCCACGAAAAATTTGGCCACTTCTGCTGCTGTTCCGTTTGGTAGGGCTTTCGCCTCGGCGTAGCGGGTCAGGCTATGATGATCCACTTATTTCCAGATGTTGACGTTGGAAAAGGGCCAAGCAAGTCCATGCCAATCTGCTGAAAGGGTCTTGAGGGAGGTTCAATGGGGTTCAGAAATCCTGCTGGTCGTGTGGGAGGAGTCTTTCGTCGCTGACAATCTCGGCATGTTTTCACATAGTGTGCGACATCGGCAGACAGTCGGGGCCAGTAATACTTGTCTTGAATGCGGCGGAGGGTGCGAGTAAACCCTAGATGTCCAGCTGTCGGCTCGTCGTGTGAAGCCTGTAGAACTTCTTCGCGGAGACAAGTAGGTACAACAAGGAGGTAGGCTGCTTTGTTCGCTGTAAAGTTCTTCTTCACAAGGACCTCATTCTGCACACAGAAAGAAGACAGTCCTCGCTTGAATGAAGCGGGGGGTGAAGGAACCTTGCCTTCCAGGTACTCGATGAGGCCTTTTAGGTTGGGGTCCGAGCGTTGCTGCTGAGGAAAAGAGCTTGCGCTGATGGGTCCCAGGAAGGCGTCCTCATCGTCGTCCAGCGGCGGTGCATCTACAGGGGCTCGTGAGAGGCAATCGGCGTCAGTGTGCTTGCGTCCGGACTTGTAAACGACGGTGACGTCAAACTCCTGGAGACGCAGACTCCATCGAGCGAGTCGGCCAGAGGGATCCTTCAAAATGGCAAGCCAGCAGAGCGCGTGGTGGTCGCTGACCACCTTGAACGGCCGTCCGTAGAGGTAGGGGTGGAATTTTGACGTAGCCCAGATGATGGCAAGGCACTCCTTCTCAGTGGTCAAATAGTTAGCCTCGGCCTTAGAAAAGGAACGGCTAGCGTATGCGATGACCTTCTCCAGCCCGTCACTTTTTTGAACGAGAACGGCGCCTAGTCCCACGCTGCTTGCGTCGGTATGAACTTCAGTATCGGCGTTTTCATCAAAATGCGCAAGGATCGGTGGGGACTGTAAACGACGCTGAAGTTCCTTGAAGGCTTCTGCTTGCGGCGCTTCCCATTTAAACGGCACGTCTGCCTTCGTCAGTTGGGTCAGGGGCTCGGCGATGCGCGAAAAGTTTTTCACAAATCGTCGGTAATATGCGCATAGTCCGAGAAATCTGCGCACTGCTTTCTTATCGGCCGGCGGTTGAAACTGTTCAATAGCGGCTGTTTTCTGCGGGTCTGGGCGTACTCCTTCCTTGCTAACGATGTGGCCTTGAAACAGCAGCTCTTCGTAGGCAAAGTGGCATTTCTCTGCTTTCAAGGTTAGGCCAGACGACTTGATTGCGTCTAGTACTGTTCGAAGTCTTTTGAGGTGCTCTTCAAAGTTCGAGGCGAAGACAACGACGTCATCTAAATATACCAGACAAATCTGCCACTTCAGGCCTGCCAGCACTGTATCCATTACCCGCTGAAACGTCGCTGGTGCGGAACAGAGACCAAATGGCATCACCTTGAACTCAAACAGCCCATCCGGAGTTATGAATGCCGTCTTCTCGCGATCTCTTTCGTCGACCTCAATTTGCCAGTAGCCGCTCTTGAGGTCCATCGATGAGAAATATTTGGCGTTGCAGAGGCGGTCCAGTGTGTCGTCGATGCGGGGGAGGGGGTAGACGTCCTTCTTTGTTATGTTGTTCAAGCGGCGGTAATCCACGCAGAATCGAAGTGCGCCGTCTTTCTTTCTCACTAGAACAACCGGTGCCGCCCATGGGCTGTTTGAAGGCTGGATGACGTCGTCGCGAAGCATTTCTTCGACTTGGTCCCGGATGGCTTGTCGTTCTCGCGGAGACACACGGTAGGGGCTTTGACGGAGAGGTCGGACGTGTTGATCCGTTATAATGCGATGCTTGGCAATTGGCGTCTGTCGCACCTTCGGCGATGTCGAAAAGCACTCACTGTAGTTTTGAAGCAGATTGCGGATCTGGTCTTGTCTGTTCCGGTGCAGGGCTGGGTTGATGTCGAAAGTGGGCGAGTTCTCTTGGTCAGGCGGTTCTTCTGCAGAGGGGTCGGAGAGGGCGAAGGAATCTCGTACGTCAGATATTTCGTCGTAGAAAGCAATCGTCGTTCCTCTGTTAATATGCCGGTATTCTTCGCTGAAGTTAGTCAGCAGTACTTCGGCCTGGCCATTGCGGAAATGTGCGATGCCTCTTGCGATGCTGATTCCTCGGTCTAGTAGCAACTGCATGTTCCCCTCGATGATGGCTTCAGTGTTTATGGCTTTCGTGGCGCCTACGGTCACGATAACGCTTGAACGGGGTGGGACGCTCACTTCTTCCTCCAGGACACTTAGGGCAACGTGATTTTCCCGAGTTTTCATCGAAGCGATGGCTTCGTCCGTCGAAAGCGTGATCAGCTTGGATCGCAGGTCGATGATCGCCTGATGCTCATTAAGGAAATCCATACCCAAGATCACTTCGCGGGAGCATTGCGGTAGCACAACAAAGGTCGCAGGATAGGTATGTCCTTTGACAGTCGCTCGCGCTGTGCATCGTCCTGGTGGCGTAATGAGGTGGCCCCCAGCGGTGCGAATTTGTGGGCCGTCCCAAGCCGTTGTGACTTTTCTGAGCTGCGCAGCGAATGTTCCATTCATCACCGAGTAATCGGCTCCTATGTCGACTAGAGAGGTAACTTTCCGGCCGTCGATAGTCACTTCTAGGTCGGAGGTCCTGGCTCTTGCATTGCATGTCGCTCTCGGCGTCGGGTCACGGCTTCGTCGCGTATGCGAGTCACGGGTTGGGCGTGTGGTCGAAGCTCCTCTGGGTGGCGGCGTCGATTTCAAGGTAGCTTGCGTCGTGGTCGAGGTTCTCATTGTGTGCGGCGTCGGTGCAGCGAGTGTCGGTTCTTCATGCGGCGTCGCGGGTGCAGCGTCTTCATGGGGCGTGGTCGGTGGAGGATCTTCGACATTTAGCTCGTGAGCAACCTCACCTCCAGAGGTTGCTGCCTTTAGTTTCCCCTACGGGGGCTGGGCGACCTTCCTCGTACCGCGGCTGCGTAGCTGCGGCGTGGCGACGCAAAGCGCGAGGTTGACGGCGATGGTGGGCGCGAAAAGCGGTTCGGCGTGTACTCTTCTCGACGCAGGTACTCGTCGATTTGGTGCGGATGTTGTCCGAAGCGTGGTCGTGGGGCGTTAACGGCAAATCCTCGAAGACCGATACGTCGGTACGGGCAGTGACGAAGAATATGGCCGGCCTCACCGCAATGGAAGCACAACGGCCGGTTGTCGGAAGTCCTCCAGGCGTCGCATTTCCTGGGGCTTGAGCGTCGGTCATAGGCTGGGCGGGCGGGGGCTGGGAGGCGGCGTTGTGGAACGATTGGCTCATCTCGGGGAGGACGTGGGGGTTGTAGCTGGGGCTGAGCAGTACTTAATGCAGCGACGTAGGTCATGGCCTGGGGTTCTGTGGCCGTCGGGGTGCCAAGTGCCTGTTGCACTTCTTCCCGTACCACATCCATCAGAGTCGCTGCTTGTGGCTGTGGGGAAGATGGCAGTAATCGGCGTAGCTCCTCTCGGACGATTTCGCGGATAACTTCCCGCAAGCTGTCGCTGGTGGTGGCCGGCGTGTCCGAACGGATTGCACAGGCAGAGGAAGGGCGATTGTACTGCCGAGCTCGAACGTCGAGGGTATTCTCAATCGTGCAGGCTTCTTGCATAAACTCCTCGACTGTTTTTGGCGGCTGGCGGACGAGGCTTGCAAAGAGTTGTTCTTTTACGCCGCGCATTAAAAACTGAACTTTCTTTTCCTCGGTCATCCCAGGATCGGCGCGGCGAAATAGGCGCTTCATCTCCTCGACGTAACTGCGGACGGGCTCATTCGGAAGCTGGATCCTGGACTCGAGGAGTCGTTCGGCTCTTTCTTTCCTCACGACACTGGTGAATACCTTCAATAGTTCTCTCTTGAATAGCTCCCATGTCGTAAGGGACGACTCGTAGTTTTCGTACCACGTGCGTGCGGAGCCATCCAATGAGAAAAAAACGTGTCCAATCTTTGCCGCATCATCCCACTTGTTGAATGACGCAACGCGCTCAAATTGGTCCAACCATTCTTCAGGGTCTTCGCCTAGGGATCCATTGAAAGTTGGCGGCACCCGCGGCTGCTGCAGTATGATCGGTGTCGACATCTTTGGCGAGGTTGCGGTGCTGGTAGCAGCGTCTTTTTGCTGTCTGGTGCGGTCCGGCAGTTTCCCGAACTCAGGCTCCTCTCCCTGGAGACGTCGGCTGGCTCGCTGAGCTGCTGGTTCGTCCTCGGGTGTGAAGCGCTTAGGGCTGGGTTCACGACTTGAAGGGGGCGTCCGGAACATGGAAGTTACCCAGCACCTCCACCAGATGTCACGTAGTGGTGACGGCAGTCGAAGCAGCGATGAAGACGGACGAAAGGATCTTCTAAAAGAACTGTTTATTGGGCTGACTTGCACCCAAAATGGACTGAATCACTCAGCGGCGGTGAAGCGACAAGCGTGCTCGGCGGTCGTCGAACAGAATGCCCGCCGCAGTCGGCCGTGCTCAATTTAAAGCTGATAGCGAACATTCGAGATAAAGGGCGCAAGGTTACTAGAACATTCCGGAACAACGTAGAATCAGCTTTGCCTGGCTGCGATCAATCGACATAAATCTAGTCGCGTCTTGCGTCGCAAACAAAGCGATAAGGTGGTGTCGCGGCAGATTTGAAAAACGAACAAACACTGCAAATATTGGCGGCAATAGTAAACCAGCGCTAACATTTCTTGCACTGCAAATTAAGACTTTACATAACCAAGGTATCAGGATTCAAACTTTGGAAGTGGTATCCCAGGTTTAACATCCTGAAGCAACACATGGGCTATGAAGAAAACCACAGTGGACGGCTTCAGATTAATTTAGACCGCATGGGGTTCTTCAACGTGCATTGACGTCACACAGCACACCATTGTTTTTATGTTTTGCCATCGTCGAAATACTCCACTGCAGCAGGATCGGGATCGAACCCGCGACCCTGAGATCAGCAGCCGAACGCCAAAGCCACTAAGCCATATGGTGGGTGCTTCCAAATTTTCATCTAGCTGCTTTTTCTATGGACTGCTTCCCTGTCGCACTAAAGAATACAATACTTGCTTTAACTATTCGCTTAATAATTCTTTAGGCATGCTGTTTTGTCTTCGCTGAGAACGAATAAACAACGGAGGCTCCACAACCTTCACGCTGTCAGCAGGCAAAGGACACCTGCAGCTGCATTCCTTTAATACAAGCCCATGCATCGGTTTTTGTGGTTATACGCAGGTTGGAGTGGAACGTCAATTCTTATAAATGTCCGACATGAGTATGACGACATCCATACAGACAGAAGACAGCAACGGCAAACTGCAATACGGGCACTGCCTTTGATAAAAACAACTTACTTGTGTGGTGCATTCTTTTCAGCCATCTCCTGCTTCTCGATACAGCTAACTCATTGTTAGAAGCATAGAGAAGCAGTGAGCCACTCACAACTTGCCTCCGCGTCCCCCGGCTCTGCTTCTTGCATCGACCCTTTTTCCTTTAAAAGCGCTTACATCGAAAGGTGGGCGACCTGTCACATTTGCAAACAGCGCGCCTGCTTTGCACCTTGCTAGCCATGACGAAGCAAGTACGCATCGAAATGTTCACTGAATGTGGGGGAAGATAGAAATACATGAAAAGCATTTAACGCTCTAGCGCACAAATTCAATACGACGCAAATTTTTATTTTTCTCGTCGAGCAGCCACGATCTACCGCTGACGCTGATACTGTAGAAGCTTGGGCAAGTTGGTGTGACATGGTTTTTTCAGCAGCGCAGGGGACAAAGGACGGGACAAGTGCACAGACACGGCGCTGAACTTACAACTAGTTTATTGAGGTGGTTTTCACTACTTACAGTGGCAACCAATCACAAATGAAAAGACAGATACACAAAACAGATTGACGAAAATGACAATTCCTGAGCACAGGTCTACAGTAGCACAAGACCAGCTGCGCACGTTTTTCTATTCTCATCAAGGAAACGTAGTTCTTTATCAGACAGAGCTATTGAGGCAACGCTTACGCATTCATCTTTGAATTTATGGATTTCATGAGCTTCAATGATTTCATGAGTGATTTTTGTTCTATTATCTGACAGCACTCGACACTGAGTGAAAACAGAATAACACGGTGGTATTTTGTTCTTTTTTCTTTCCTGTGTGCAGTTTCTGCAATGAATGCCAAGGTGACGGGAAGCGGTGCCGCTCACGTTGTTGTTGTGTTCCCGCAGCCGGTCGTTGAGGCAACGACCAGTTTGCCCCGTGTAGTGCTTGTCACATGTAAGCAAAAACCTGTACACAACATTGCTACTACATGGTACAAAACCTTTTCGGTGTTTCTTATTACAGCCAACCGTCCTTTTATTGCTGCTGTTTACAATATGGCAGAGTTTGGAGAGCTTATCGGGCGCGGAAAAAACAACGTTTATATCGGCACGCGCTCCCACCCTTTTCAGATTATGTGAAATGCGGTGTAGATAAGGAATAACCACATACTTTCTTTTTTCTTCCTTGGGCCTTTCACTGGAATCTCTGCGGCCTGAATTAATGATTTCTCTTAGCAGGCTCTCTGATATTGCAATCAGAAGGTCGGAAGGGTATCCTGCTGCTTGTAAGCGTACCACCTGATTTTGATAGCTGCCTTGCATCGCATGATGGCATGATTTTTCTAGGGCATTTCTTAAACACAACTTTGCGATGCCGCGCTTTACAAGCTTAGAATGTGCTGAAGCGAAAGGCGTGAGGGGCTTCTGGCATCGTGGCTCGTAACGCCAGCACACATGGCTATTCTTGAGGAACATGGCAAGATCTAAAAAACGTAACTTTCCTTCAGAAGGCGTTTCATGCGTTAAAACAAGAGGGTCAAGACAGGTGTGAAAAATTGATAAAACTTTCGAGACCGAGGCCCCTGCGTCAGTAACTCCACATGTCATCAAAACTAAAAAATCATCTACAAACCTAAAGACACGAGCCACGCTTTCGTCGAGTTGACTATCAAGGAGCTTGTCATGGTGCGGGAGATAAATGTCGCTCAGTATCGGAGCTATGCATGAACCAATGCCGACGCCATTGCTCTGGAGGTAAACAGATTCATTCCAGGTGGAAAATGTCGAGGTAAAGTAAAAAGTAAAGAGTTCCAAGAAGTTGCTATTGCTGATGCCTGCAGAACTCTGGAAAGCTACCACACCAAAGGAATCAATGCATTCTTCAACGCTTGCCAGCAGTTTCTTTTGCGGAAGGGAATAATATAAATCTTTTATATCGATAGAGCAGGCCGAAAAGCCTTTCGCTGGGTTTTGTTGCAAGAAAGCGATTACTTGGTTAGAACTCTTCACCTGAAAAGGGTCGTCAATGGTTAAGAGGTTCAGCTTGTCTTGCAATAAATAACGCGACAGACTTTTGCCATGTGCAATCCTCGGAGACTATTGCTCGAAGTGGGCAGTCCAGCTTGTGAGTTTTGGCTGTGGAGAATATCTTTAAGCAGGACCCCTTGCTTTTCTCTATACACTTGGCTAGGGATTCCAAATTCATTTGTGCACACATTTTCTGTGCTCGGGCTTTCACTTTACTTAGAGTGACATCGTTTCTCTGCCGGAAAGTCGAACTGATAGCATTTTCTGCTTTCGATAAGTAGAGCGCTTTTGGCATCACAGCAAAACCTCCCTCTTTACCAGCCTGTAATAGGGTCAGGGAGTTGTTCTTTAAAAACGAAACGGTGAATTTGATTGAAATTCTACACCTGGTAGGTCTACACTTTGCCAAAATGTACACTCCATCTGAAACACATCGGTCCACTTCAGGAGCCACTGCTAGGCTGGAAACTTGTCTCACCATCGCAAGAAGTTCCGATGCCGATTGCCTGGGTTCCACGGCAAACTTTGGTCCTCGTCTAAGGACGCCTTGTACTTGTTCCGGCAAGGACACTTCACCATAGGTGTGGACCGGACTGTGCATCTTCTTAGTGATGGCTCGAAGCTGCGGCAGCGCGCACTGCCATAAGAATTCCGTAGTCCTGTCTGCCGTCTGAGGTCCAGCGCCGCCATTCAAGTGCACCATGAGCTGAAGATGTGCCGCTGTGTGCTCTCAGGAAGAGCCATTCTCTGTACAGGCAAAATCACTCGTCAAATCATTGAAGCTCATGAAATCCATAAATTCAAAGATGAATGCGTAAGCGCTGCCTCAATAGCTCTGTCTGATAAAGTACTACGTTTCCTTGATGAGAATAGAAAAACGTGCGCAGCTGGTCTTGTGCCACTGTAGACCTGTGCTCAGGAATTGTCATTTTCGTCAATCTGTTTTGTGTATCTGTCTTTTCATTCGAGATTGGTTGCCACTGTATTTAAGTAGTGAAAATCACCTCAATAAACCTGTTGTAAGTTCAGCGCCGTGTCTGTGCACTTGTCACGTCCTTTGTCCCCTGTGCTGCTGAAAAAACCGCTGACGAGCGAAGGCACGGAGGGGACACAAGGACATGTTCCTGGAAAATTTTAAAAGTTTTCGAGCAGCCAGCTACGCAGAAGTAAGACCCTTTACGTCACTGAAGACTTACATTTAAATATATTCGCGACTAATCAATACTCCACACTATGTAATATCAAAACACAAGCTTATCACAACAGCACGCTGAAACGGACAGGGACAGCAGCAGACACGACCCGCTCACGCTTCGCGGCCTGGCCAACAGGCGGCGCAGCTAATGCAATGAGCATGGGCTATAGTTTTCATGCGTCTGTGTCAAAGTAGGTGCTATGTAAAATGCGTTTGATCTTTCATCATAGATCCCAGCATGGTGACAATCTTCCTTGTTGAACATGTCTGCTGTACACCTAAGGGACTTGACTAAGAAGCAAACAAGTGGAGTTTTTTTTCTCGTAATGCAATGAGAAACAATCTTGAATTGCTACAGTTCTGGCAAGATAGAGACTTGGGACATACTGTGAATAAAACATGTGCATTTGTCAGCAAAATGCTTGGTGTTAGTGCATGGACAGCGTTTAATGGAAAGAAGGAGAGGCAAGAGTAAGCAGGTGGAAGTGGTCGACACCCAGCACAGAATGGCCAGGAAGTGGAGATTAGCGGCGTAGCACCCTGTATGACAACTTCCCAAAGCTGGCATTGAGGTCATGGATGCACAACTTTTCCCAGCACTATGTTAGATGGTAACTGCATGGCATATGCTTTAAAGGGGTCCAGACACAAAGTTTTTCGGTGTCAGTTTATTTGCCTTCAAAGAGGCCTACGGGCCTAGCAATCATGAAAATAAGAGCAAAACACCAGTGCACAGTGTGAATAATTAATTACAAGCCATTTTGTACACAAAGCCTTTGGTCTCAGTCAGCGCCAGCGCTGAAGTGAACAACACCCGAGTTCAGCGACGTCACAATAATTAAAGCAAGTGCACCATGACATCACTCGATGTGGGTGGAAATAGTTTCGTTTATGGGGGTTAAACGTCCGAAAGCGACTCAGGCTATGAGGGAGGTTGTAGTGAAGGGCTCCGCAAAATTTCCACCACCTGGGGTTCTTTAATGTGCACTGAGGTCGAATGGTACACAGGCCTCTAGAATTTCACCTCCATCGAAATTCGACCACCGCGACCGGGATCGAACTCGCGTCTTTCAGGTCAGCAGTCAAGCGCCATAACCACTGAGCCGCGGAGGCAGCCCGATGTGGGTGGAAATGGCGAGAGGCTCATCGGACAGCATTAAAAACAACCATAACTTATGTTCCACTCAAAGCCTGCGCCAGACACTTGCAAGATGGCAACTTCTTACGCCCATGAAAGAAATCGTACGGTAACTAACCCCTCTCTCCTCTCCCACTACCGACCCATACCACCTTCCTGCCCTGTGTGCAATGCTCAAAAGGCAAACCTGACTGATATCTTCGGGATCTGTCCGGCTTCCCCTCCACCCAGCAGGCCGGAGCCACTCCAAACATGGGAGGACTGGGAGACCTCACTACGCTCCACAGATCAGGCGCGACAGAAGATCGTTGCCACCTGTGCGGCCAGCGTCATGGACCTTTTAGCCTGAACGTTTGAGTGCGGTGTGGTCGTGCGGGGACCCAGGGGTCCTGGGAGGCCCGAATTCCTCTGCACAATAAAGTCTTTCTTTCTCTCTCACTCTCATGCCGTTCATTGCGTTTAAAATTTTGTGTCTGCACCCCTTTAGGGACTATAGACACCAAATTTTTTCTTGCGTGTTTTCTTCTTTCAAACGATATCGTAGACATTCGTATACATGAAGCACCCTGTGGTATTTGTGTACGACCGTTAAATAGTTTATAATTGAATTTCTTCTTCACGCTGTTTCGGTTTCGTCGACCGAAGGACGACTGTGACGTCAAGTTGATGTTTTGGCCACGTGATCAACTGGAAAAACTTTAATATAATCACTAACAGGCTTGTCATTCCATGCCTTGGAAGATGCTGGATTAAATGTCATGGTGAATTAAATCTACATATCAGCGATTATATTACAGTTTTTCTAGTAGATCACGCGAACAAAACATCAACTTCGCGTCACAGTCGTCGTTCAGTCAACTAAACCGAAACAGCACGAGAGAAGAAATTCAATCAAATTGTTTAGCGGTTGTAGGAAAATATCACCCGGTAACTCATGTATTCTAATGCGTAACGCATCATTTGACAGAAGAAAACGCACAATAAAATTACACTAACTGCCCACTGAAAGAGAAGACACTTTCGCAAGGCAGGAAAGCTACCTAAGGTACAAGATGGTAGGTTCCCAGAATATTTACCTGGATGAGATATGTGCAACGGCAGCAAGCGCAGTATTGGTGGAAGGACAGAACAGCGAGCGTGTGCTGCTTGTGCCAAGATCAGGACAACCATGGCCTGGAGCAGGCTGCCAGGGAAGGGCCACCGCATCATTGTGATGCACATCAGCAGTGAGAAAGGCCCATCAACGGCCGCCTGTATGTTTCCTGCAGAAAAACGAAAAGGGTGAAGACTGCTATGAAGATACGGGTGGCAATCATTTTGAGATGTTTGCACTCATGTGCTCCAGAGGCAGACAAGAGAAACATCGTAGCGAAACACAAGCAGTTGTGCCATTCACATCTGGACGAAGCAATGCCGACAACAGTTTTACACAAAGAAGCAGTTCAGCAGTAGCTGACAGAGAGAACACTAATGGAACGCTATGATGCCAACAATGTGGCTCCCATAAATCATGAAGCTGCCCAAACTGTGTGTTGTCAAATACCATGTAGGTGTCGCTGTGGCGAGGGCTGGCAACGTCAAGCTCTGGCTCCCACCTAAGCTTTAACCTATGGACTTTCTCTGGGTACAAGTTAATAATGATACCAAGAATGAGCATAAAGATTTATGGCTTCCTTTGGTGGAAGCTCTGCTCATAAACAAGACACCAACGGTTTCAGCAGAAAAGTGGAGGAATTGTGCACACCACGCCATGAATAATGATGAAAAATTCAGAGCAAACTCTGCCAGCGGCCCTCATATTCATTAACACATACGAGTTTCACAAAACATAACTATGTAGCACATCGGCTCTGGGATGCATCACAATAGTGTCACGTAGTGGTGACGGCAGTCGAAGCAGCGATGAAGACGGACGAAAGGATCTTCTAAAAGAACTGTTTATTGGGCTGACTTGCACCCAAAACGGACTGAATCACTCGGCGGCGGCGAAGCGCCAAGCGTGCTCGGCAGTCGTCGAACAGAATGCCCGCCGCAGTCGGCCGTGCTCAATTTAAAGCTGATAGCGAGCATTCGAGATAAAGGGCGCAAAGTTACTAGAACATTCCGGAACAACGTAGAATGAGCTTTGCCTGGCTGCGATCAATCGAGATAAATCTAGTCGCGTCTTGCGTCGCAAACAAAGCAATAAGGTGGTGTCGCGGCAGATTTGAAAAACGAACAAACACTGCAAATATTGGCGGCATTACTGCCCTCTCAAAGAAGCATCGACCCGATGCATTAAAACAAATAATGCGACTAGTAAGGGAAAAAAACGGATCTTGCGAAAATAGAGCATGGAAATGCAGCGGCCTTTAGCGCGCATAATACGGCTTCAGACGGACTACATGGACAACTTCTGGTCGTACGCGGCGTCGCTGGGATGCAGTCATTGCGTCAGGGATGACTTCATAATCCAGTTCACCCAGCCGATGAAGAACCTTGTACGGGCCGAAATAGCGGCGCAAAAGCTTTTCACTCAATCCACGGCGGCGAATGGGCGTCCACACCCAGACTTGGTCTCCTGGCTTGTATTCCGCGTTGCGTCTTCGTAGGTTGTAGCGTCTGGCGTCGGACCGCTGCTGATCTTTGATCCGTAATCGGGCAAGCCTTCGAGCTTCTTCTGCGCGTTGAAGGTAGGCGGCAACGTCGACGTTCTCTTCTTCTGTAAAGTTGGGCAGCATGGCGTCTAGCGTGGTCGTGGCATCCCTGCCATGGACGAGCCTAAAAGGTGTCATCTGGGTGGTCTCCTGCACTGCGGTGTTGTAGGCGAAGACGACGTAAGGCAGGATGACATCCCAGGTTTTATGTTCGGCATCGACATACATAGCGAGCATATCGGCGATGGTTTTGTTCAGGCGCTCGGTCAGTCCGTTGGTCTGCGGATGGTATGCAGTTGTCCTCCGGTGGCTGGTTTGGCTGTAGCGCAGGATGGCTTGCGTGAGTTCCGCCGTAAATGCTGTTCCTCTGTCCGTGATGAGCACATCGGGGGCGCCGTGTCGAAGAAGAATGCACTCCACGAAAAATTTGGCCACTTCTGCTGCTGTTCCGTTCGGTAGGGCTTTCGCCTCGGCGTAGCGGGTCAGGCTATGATGATCCACTTATTTCCAGATGTTGACGTTGGAAAAGGGCCAAGCAAGTCCATGCCAATCTGCTGAAAGGGTCTTGAGGGAGGTTCAATGGGGTTCAGAAATCCTGCTGGTCGTGTGGGAGGAGTCTTTCGTCGCTGACAATCTCGGCATGTTTTCACATAGTGTGCGACATCGGCAGACAGTCGGGCCCAGTAATACTTGTCTTGAATGCGGCGGAGGGTGCGAGTAAACCCTAGCTGTCCAGCTGTCGGCTCGTCGTGTGAAGCCTGTAGAACTTCTTCGCGGAGACAAGTAGGTACAACAAGGAGGTAGGCTGCTTTGTTCGCTGTAAAGTTCTTCTTCACAAGGACCTCATTCTGCACACAGAAAGAAGACAGTCCTCGCTTGAATGATGCGGGGGGTGAAGGAACCTTGCCTTCCAGGTACTCGATGAGGCCTTTTAGGTTGGGGTCCGAGCGTTGCTGCTGAGCAAAAGAGCTTGCGCTGATGGGTCCCAGGAAGGCGTCCTCATCGTCGTCCAGCGGCGGTGCATCTACAGGGGCTCGTGAGAGGCAATCGGCGTCAGTGTGCTTGCGTCCGGACTTGTAAACGACGGTGACGTCAAACTCCTGGAGACGCAGACTCCATCGAGCGAGTCGGCCAGAGGGATCCTTCAAAATGGCAAGCCAGCAGAGCGCGTGGTGGTCGCTGACCACCTTGAACGGCCGTCCGTAGAGGTAGGGGCGGAATTTTGACGTAGCCCAGATGATGGCAAGGCACTCCTTCTCAGTGGTCAAATAGTTAGCCTCGGCCTTAGAAAAGGAACGGCTAGCGTATGCGATGACCTTCTCCAGCCCGTCACTTTTTTGAACGAGAACGGCGCCTAGTCCCACGCTGCTTGCGTCGGTATGAACTTCAGTATCGGCGTTTTCATCAAAATGCGCAAGGATCGGTGGGGACTGTAAACGACGCTGAAGTTCCTTGAAGGCTTCTGCTTGCGGCGCTTCCCATTTAAACGGCACGTCTGCCTTCGTCAGTTGGGTCAGGGGCTCGGCGATGCGCGAAAAGTTTTTCACAAATCGTCGGTAATATGCGCATAGTCCGAGAAATCTGCGCACTGCTTTCTTATCGGCCGGCGGTTGAAACTGTTCGATAGCGGCTGTTTTCTGCGGGTCTGGGCGTACTCCTTCCTTGCTAACGATGTGGCCTAGAAACAGCAGCTCTTCGTAGGCAAAGTGGCATTTCTCTGCTTTCAAGGTTAGGCCAGACGACTTGATTGCGTCTAGTACTGTTCGAAGTCTTTTGAGGTGCTCTTCAAAGTTCGAGGCGAAGACAACGACGTCATCTAAATATACCAGACAAATCTGCCACTTCAGGCCTGCCAGCACTGTATCCATTACCCGCTGAAACGTCGCTGGTGCGGAACAGAGACCAAATGGCATCACCTTGAACTCAAACAGCCCATCCGGAGTTATGAATGCCGTCTTCTCGCGATCTCTTTCGTCGACCTCAATTTGCCAGTAGCCGCTCTTGAGGTCCATCGATGAGAAATATTTGGCGTTGCAGAGGCGGTCCAGTGTGTCGTCGATGCGGGGGAGGGGGTAGACGTCCTTCTTTGTTATGTTGTTCAAGCGGCGGTAATCCACGCAGAATCGAAGTGCGCCGTCTTTCTTTCTCACTAGAACAACCGGTGCCGCCCATGGGCTGTTTGAAGGCTGGATGACGTCGTCGCGAAGCATTTCTTCGACTTGGTCCCGGATGGCTTGTCGTTCTCGCGGAGACACACGGTAGGGGCTTTGACGGAGAGGTCGGACGTGTTGATCCGTTATAATGCGATGCTTGGCAATTGGCGTCTGTCGCACCTTCGGCGATGTCGAAAAGCACTCACTGTAGTTTTGAAGCAGATTGCGGATCTGGTCTTGTCTGTTCCGGTGCAGGGCTGGGTTGATGTCGAAAGTGGGCGAGTTCTCTTGGTCAGGCGGTTCTTCTGCAGAGGGGTCGGAGAGGGCGAAGGAATCTTGTACGTCAGATATTTCGTCGTAGAAAGCAATCGTCGTTCCTCTGTTAATATGCCGGTATTCTTCGCTGAAGTTAGTCAGCAGTACTTCGGCCTGGCCATTGCGGAAATGTGCGATGCCTCTTGCGATGCTGATTCCTCGGTCTAGTAGCAACTGCATGTTCCCCTCGATGATGGCTTTAGTGTTTATGGCTTTCGTGGCGCCTACGGTCACGATAACGCTTGAACGGGGTGGGACGCTCACTTCTTCCTCCAGGACACTTAGGGCAACGTGATTTTCCCGAGTTTTCATCGAAGCGATGGCTTCGTCCGTCGAAAGCGTGATCAGCTTGGATCGCAGGTCGATGATCGCCTGATGCTCATTAAAGAAATCCATACCCAAGATCACTTCGCGGGAGCATTGCGGTAGCACAACAAAGGTCGCAGGATAGGTATGTCCTTTGACAGTCACTCGCGCTGTGCATCGTCCTGGTGGCGTAATGAGGTGGCCCCCAGCGGTGCGAATTTGTGGGCCGTCCCAAGCCGTTGTGACTTTTCTGAGCTGCGCAGCGAATGTTCCATTCATCACCGAGTAATCGGCTCCTATGTCGACTAGAGAGGTAACTTTCCGGCCGTCGATAGTCACTTCTAGGTCGGAGGTCCTGGCTCTTGCATTGCATGTCGCTCTCGGCGTCGGGTCACGGCTTCGTCGCGTATGCGAGTCACGGGTTGGGCGTGTGGTCGAAGCTCCTCTGGGTGGCGGCGTCGATTTCAAGGTAGCTTGCGTCGTGGTCAAGGTTCTCATTGTGTGCGGCGTCGGTGCAGCGAGTGTCGGTTCTTCATGCGGCGTCGCGGGTGCAGCGTCTTCATGGGGCGTGGTCGGTGGAGGATCTTCGACATTTAGCTCGTGAGCAACCTCACCTCCAGAGGTTGCTGCCTTTAGTTTCCCCTACGGGGGCTGGGCGACCTTCCTCGTACCGCGGCTGCGTAGCTGCGGCGTGGCGACGCAAAGCGCGAGGTTGACGGCGATGGTGGGCGCGAAAAGCGGTTCGGCGTGTACTCTTCTCGACGCAGGTACTCGTCGATTTGGTGCGGATGTTGTCCGAAGCGTGGTCGTGGGGCGTTAACGGCAAATCCTCGAAGACCGATACGTCGGTACGGGCAGTGACGAAGAATATGGCCGGCCTCACCGCAATGGAAGCACAACGGCCGGTTGTCGGAAGTCCTCCAGGCGTCGCATTTCCTGGGACTTGAGCGTCGGTCATAGGCTGGGCGGGCGGGGGCTGGGAGGCGGCGTTGTGGAACGATTGGCTCATCTCGGGGAGGACGTGGGGGTTGTCGCTGGGGCTGAGCAGTACTTACTGCAGCGGCGTAGGTCATGGCCTGGAGTTCTGTGGCCGTCGGGGTGCCAAGTGCCTGTTGCACTTCTTCCCGTACCACATCCATCAGAGTCGCTGCTTGTGGCTGTGGGGAAGATGGCAGTAATCGGCGTAGCTCCTCTCGGACGATTTCGCGGATAACTTCCCGCAAGCTGTCGCTGGTGGTGGCCGGCGTGTCCGAACGGATTGCACAGGCAGAGGAAGGGCGATTGTACTGCCGAGCTCGAACGTCGAGGGTATTCTCAATCGTGCAGGCTTCTTGCATAAACTCCTCGACTGTTTTTGGCGGCTGGCGGACGAGGCTTGCAAAGAGTTGTTCTTTTACGCCGCGCATTAAAAACTGAACTTTCTTTTCCTCGGTCATCCCAGGATCGGCGCGGCGAAATAGGCGCTTCATCTCCTCGACGTAACTGCGGACGGGCTCATTCGGAAGCTGGATCCTGGACTCGAGGAGTCGTTCGGCTCTTTCTTTCCTCACGACACTGGTGAATACCTTCAATAGTTCTCTCTTGAATAGCTCCCATGTCGTAAGGGACGACTCGTAGTTTTCGTACCACGTGCGTGCGGAGCCATCCAATGAGAAAAAAACGTGTCCAATCTTTGCCGCATCATCCCACTTGTTGAATGACGCAACGCGCTCAAATTGGTCCAACCATTCTTCAGGGTCTTCGCCTAGGGATCCATTGAAAGTTGGCGGCACCCGCGGCTGCTGCAGTATGATCGGTGTCGACATCTTTGGCGAGGTTGCGGTGCTGGTAGCAGCGTCTTTTTGCTGTCTGGTGCGGTCCGGCAGTTTCCCGAACTCAGGCTCCTCTCCCTGGAGACGTCGGCTGGCTCGCTGAGCTGCTGGTTCGTCCTCGGGTGTGAAACGCTTAGGGCTGGGTTCACGACTTGAAGGGGGCGTCCGGAACATGGAAGTTACCCAGCACCTCCACCAGATGTCACGTAGTGGTGACGGCAGTCGAAGCAGCGATGAAGACGGACGAAAGGATCTTCTAAAAGAACTGTTTATTGGGCTGACTTGCACCCAAAATGGACTGAATCACTCAGCGGCGGTGAAGCGACAAGCGTGCTCGGCGGTCGTCGAACAGAATGCCCGCCGCAGTCGGCCGTGCTCAATTTAAAGCTGATAGCGAACATTCGAGATAAAGGGCGCAAGGTTACTAGAACATTCCGGAACAACGTAGAATCAGCTTTGCCTGGCTGCGATCAATCGACATAAATCTAGTCGCGTCTTGCGTCGCAAACAAAGCGATAAGGTGGTGTCGCGGCAGATTTGAAAAACGAACAAACACTGCAAATATTGGCGGCAATAGTAAACCAGCGCTAACATTTCTTGCACTGCAAATTAAGACTTTACATAACCAAGGTATCAGGATTCAAACTTTGGAAGTGGTATCCCAGGTTTAACATCCTGAAGCAACACATGGGCTATGAAGAAAACCACAGTGGACGGCTCCAGATTAATTTAGACCGCATGGGGTTCTTCAACGTGCATTGACGTCACACAGCACACCATTGTTTTTATGTTTTGCCATCGTCGAAATACTCCACTGCAGCAGGATCGGGATCGAACCCGCGACCCTGAGATCAGCAGCCGAACGCCAAAGCCACTAAGCCATATGGTGGGTGCTTCCAAATTTTCATCTAGCTGCTTTTTCTATGGACTGCTTCCCTGTCACACTAAAGAATACAATACTTGCTTTAACTATTCGCTTAATAATTCTTTAGGCATGCTGTTTTGTCTTCGCTGGGAACGAATAAACAACTGAGGCTCCTCAACCTTCACGCTGTCAGCAGGCAAAGGACACCTGCAGCTGCATTCCTTTAATACAAGCCCATGCATCGGTTTTTGTGGTTATACGCAGGTTGGAGTGGAACGTCAATTCTTATAAATGTCCGACATGAGTATGACGACATCCATACAGACACAAGACAGCAACGGCAAACTGCAATACGGGCACTGCCTTTGATAAAAACAACTTACTTGTGTGGTGCATTCTTTTCAGCCATCTCCTGCTTCTCGATACAGCTAACTCATTGTTAGAAGCATACAGAAGCAGTGAGCCACTCACAACTTGCCTCCACGTCCCCCGGCTCTGCTTCTTGCATCGACCCTTTTTCCTTTAAAAGCGCTTACATCGAAAGGTGGGCGACCTGTCACATTTGCAAACAGCGCGCCTGCTTTGCACCTTGCTAGCCATGACGAAGCAAGTACGCATCGAAATGTTCACTGAATGTGGGGGAAGATAGAAATACATGAAAAGCATTTAACGCTCTAGCGCACAAATTCAATACGACGCAAATTTTTATTTTTCTCGTCGAGCAGCCACGATCTACCGCTGACGCTGATACTGTAGAAGCTTGGGCAAGTTGGTGTGACATGGTTTTTTCAGCAGCGCAGGGGACAAAGGACGGGACAAGTGCACAGACACGGCGCTGAACTTACAACTAGTTTATTGAGGTGGTTTTCACTACTTACAGTGGCAACCAATCACAAATGAAAAGACAGATACACAAAACAGATTGACGAAAATGACAATTCCTGAGCACAGGTCTACAGTAGCACAAGACCAGCTGCGCACGTTTTTCTATTCTCATCAAGGAAACGTAGTTCTTTATCAGACAGAGCTATTGAGGCAATGCTTACGCATTCATCTTTGAATTTATGGATTTCATGAGCTTCAATGATTTCACGAGTGATTTTTGTTCTATTATCTGACAGCACTCGACACTGAGTGAAAACAGAATAACACGGTGGTTTTTTGTTCTTTTTTCTTTCCTGTGTGCAGTTTCTGCAATGAATGCCAAGGTGACGGGAAGCGGTGCCGCTCACGTTGTTGTTGTGTTCCCGCAGCCGGTCGTTGAGGCAACGACCAGTTTGCCCCGTGTAGTGCTTGTCACATGTAAGCAGAAACCTGTACACAACATTGCTACTACATGGTACAAAACCTTTTCGGTGTTTCTTATTACAGCCAACCGTCCTTTCACTGCTGCTGTTTACAATATGGCAGAGTTTGGAGAGCTTATCGGGCGCGGAAAAAACAACGTTTATATCGGCACGCGCTCCCACCCTTTTCAGATTATGTGAAATGCGGTGTAGATAAGGAATAACCACATACTTTCTTTTTTCTTCCTTGGGCCTTTCAGTGGAATCTCTGCGGCCTGAATTAATGATTTCTCTTAGCAGGCTCTCTGATATTGCAATCAGAAGGTCGGAAGGGTATCCTGCTGCTTGTAAGCGTACCACCTGATTTTGATAGCTGTCTTGCATCGCATGATGGCATGATTTTTCTAGGGCATTTCTTAAACACAACTTTGCGATGCCGCGCTTTACAAGCTTAGAATGTGCAGAAGCGAAAGGCGTGAGGGGCTTCTGGCATCGTGGCTCGTAACGCCAGCACACATGGCTATTCTTGAGGAACATGGCAAGATCTAAAAAACGTAACTTTCCTTCAGAAGGCGTTTCATGCGTCAAAACAAGAGGGTCAAGACAGGTGTGAAAAATTGATAAAACTTTCGAGACCGAGGCCCCTGCGTCAGTAACTGCACATGTCATCAAAACTAAAAAATCATCTACAAACCTAAAGACACGAGCCACGCTTTCGTCGAGTTGACTATCAAGGAGCTTGTCATGGTGCGCGAGATAAATGTCGCTCAGTATCGGAGCTATGCATGAACCAATGCCGACGCCATTGCTCTGGAGGTAAACAGATTCATTCCAGGTGGAAAATGTCGAGTTAAAGTAAAAAGTAAAGAGTTCCAAGAAGTTGCTATTGCTGATGCCTGCAGAACTCTGGAAAGCTACCACACCAAAGGAATCAATGCATTCTTCAACGCTTGCCAGCAGTTTCTTTTGCGGAAGGGAATAATATAAATCTTTTATATCGATAGAGCAGGCCGAAAAGCCTTTCGCTGGGTTTTGTTGAAAGAAAGCGATTACTTGGTTAGAACTCTTCACCTGAAAAGGGTCGTCAATGGTTAAGAGGTTCAGCTTGTCTTGCAATAAATAACGCGACAGACTTTTGCCATGTGCCATCCTCGGAGACTATTGCTCGAAGTGGGCAGTCCAGCTTGTGAGTTTTGGCTGTGGAGAATATCTTTAAGCAGGACCCCTTGCTTTTCTCTATACACTTGGCTAGGGATTCCAAATTCATTTGTGCACACATTTTCTGTGCTCGGGCTTTCACTTTACTTAGAGTGACATCGCTTCTCTGCCGGAAAGTCGAACTGATAGCATTTTCTGCTTTCGATAAGTAGAGCGCTTTTGGCATCACAGCAAAACCTCCCTCTTTACCAGCCTGTAATAGGGTCAGCGAGTTGTTCTTTAAAAACGAAACGGTGAATTTGATTGGAATTCTACACCTGGTAGGTCTACACTTTGCCAAAATGTACACTCCATCTGAAACACATCGGTCCACTTCAGGAGCCACTGCTAGGCTGGAAACTTGTCTCACCATCGCAAGAAGTTCCGATGCCGATTGCCTGGGTTCCACGGCGAACTTTGGTCCTCGTCTAAGGACGCCTTGTACTTGTTCCGGCAAGGACACTTCACCATAGGTGTGGACCGGACTGTGCATCTTCTTAGTGATGGCTCGAAGCTGCGGCAGCGCGCACTGCCATAAGAATTCCGTAGTCCTGTCTGCCGTCTGAGGTCCAGCGCCGCCATTCAAGTGCACCATGAGCTGAAGATGTGCCGCTGTGTGCTCTCAGGAAGAGCCATTCTCTGTACAGGCAAAATCACTCGTCAAATCATTGAAGCTCATGAAATCCATAAATTCAAAGATGAATGCGTAAGCGCTGCCTCAATAGCTCTGTCTGATAAAGTACTACGTTTCCTTGATGAGAATAGAAAAACGTGCGCAGCTGGTCTTGTGCCACTGTAGACCTGTGCTCAGGAATTGTCATTTTCGTCAATCTGTTTTGTGTATCTGTCTTTTCATTTGAGATTGGTTGCCACTGTATTTAAGTAGTGAAAATCACCTCAATAAACCTGTTGTAAGTTCAGCGCCGTGTCTGTGCACTTGTCACGTCCTTTGTCCCCTGTGCTGCTGAAAAAACCGCTGACGAGCGAAGGCACGGAGGGGACACAAGGACATGTTCCTGGAAAATTTTAAAAGTTTTCGAGCAGCCAGCTACGCAGAAGTAAGACCCTTTACGTCACTGAAGACTTACATTTAAATATATTCGCGACTAATCAATACTCCACACTATGTAATATCAAAACACAAGCTTATCACAACAGCGCGCTGAAACGGACAGGGAGAGCAGCAGACACGACCCGCTCACGCTTCGCGGCCTGGCCAACAGGCGGCGCAGCTAATGCATAATGAGCATGGGCTATAGTTTTCATGCGTCTGTGTCAAAGTAGGTGCTATGTAAAATGCGTTTGATCTTTCATCATAGATCCCAGCATGGTGACAATCTTCCTTGTTGAACATGTCTGCTGTACACCTAAGGGACTTGACTAAGAAGCAAACAAGTGGAGTTTTTTTTCTCGTAATGCAATGAGAAACAATCTTTAATTGCTACAGTTCTGGCAAGATAGAGACTTGGGACATACTGTGAATAAAACATGTGCATTTGTCAGCAAAATGCTTGGTGTTAGTGCATGGACAGCGTTTAATGGAAAGAAGGAGAGGCAAGAGTAAGCAGGTGGAAGTGGTCGACACCCAGCACAGAATGGCCAGGAAGTGGAGATTAGCGGCGTAGCACCCTGTATGACAACTTCCCAAAGCTGGCATTGAGGTCATGGATGCACAACTTTTCCCAGCACTATGTTAGATGGTAACTGCATGGCATATGCTTTAAAGGGGTCCAGACACAAAGTTTTTCGGTGTCAGTTTATTTGCCTTCAAAGAGGCCTACAGGCCTAGCAATCATGAAAATAAGAGCAAAACACCAGTGCACAGTGTGAATAATTAATCACAAGCCATTTTGTACACAAAGCCTTTGGTCTCAGTCAGCGCCAGCGCTGAAGTGAACAACACCTGAGTTCAGCGACGTCACAATAATTAAAGCAAGTGCACCATGACATCACTCGATGTGGGTGGAAATAGTTTCGTTTATGGGGGTTAAACGTCCGAAAGCGACTCAGGCTATGAGGGAGGTTGTAGTGAAGGGCTCCGCAAAATTTCCACCACCTGGGGTTCTTTAATGTGCACTGACGTCGAATGGTACACGGGCCTCTAGAATTTCACCTCCATCGAAATTCGACCACCGCGACCGGGATCGAACTCGCGTCTTTCAGGTCAGCAGTCAAGCGCCATAACCACTGAGCCGCGGAGGCAGCCCGATGTGGGTGGAAATGGCGAGAGGCTCATCGGACAGCATTAAAAACAACCATAACTTATGTTCCACTCAAAGCCTGCGCCAGACACTTGCAAGATGGCAACTTCTTACGCCCATGAAAGAAATCGTACGGTAACTAACCCCTCTCTCCTCTCCCACTACCGACCCATACCACCTTCCTGCCCTGTGTGCAATGCTCAAAAGGCAAACCTGACTGATATCTTCGGGATCTGTCCGGCTTCCCCTCCACCCAGCAGGCCGGAGCCACTCCAAACATGGGAGGACTGGGAGACCTCACTACGCTCCACAGATCAGGCGCGACAGAAGATCGTTGCCACCTGTGCGGCCAGCGTCATGGACCTTTTAGCCTGAACGTTTGAGTGCGGTGTGGTCGTGCGGGGACCCAGGGGTCCTGGGAGGCCCGAATTCCTCTGCACAATAAAGTCTTTCTTTCTCTCTCTCTCTCATGCCGTTCATTGCGTTTAAAATTTTGTGTCTGCACCCCTTTAAGGACTATAGACACCAAATTTTTTCTTGCGTGTTTTCTTCTTTCAAACGATATCGTAGACATTCGTATACGTGAAGCACCCTGTGGTATTTGTGTACGACCGCTAAATAGTTTATAATTGAATTTCTTCTTCACGCTGTTTCGGTTTCGTCGACCGAAGGACGACTGTGACGTCAAGTTGATGTTTTGGCCACGTGATCAACTGGAAAAACTTTAATATAATCACTAACAGGCTTGTCATTCCATGCCTTGGAAGATGCTGGATTAAATGTCATGGTGAATTAAATCTACATATCAGCGATTATATTACAGTTTTTCTAGTAGATCACGCGAACAAAACATCAACTTCGCGTCACAGTCGTCGTTCAGTCAACTAAACCGAAACAGCACGAGAGAAGAAATTCAATCAAATTATTTAGCGGTTGTAGGAAAATATCACCCGGTAACTCATGTATTCTAATGCGTAACGCATCGTTTGACAGAAGAAAACGCACAATAAAATTACACTAACTGCCCACTGAAAGAGAAGACACTTTCGCAAGGCAGGAAAGCTACCTAAGGTACAAGATGGTAGGTTCCCAGAATATTTACCTGGATGAGATATGTGCAACGGCAGCAAGCGCAGTATTGGTGGAAGGACAGAACAGCGAGCGTGTGCTGCTTGTGCCAAGATCAGGACAACCATGGCCTGGAGCAGGCTGCCAGGGATGGGCCACCGCATCATTGTGATGCACATCAGCAGTGAGAAAGGCCCATCAACGGCTGCCTGTATGTTTCCTGCAGAAAAACGAAAAGGGTGAAGACTGCTATGAAGATACGGGTGGCAATCATTTTGAGATGTTTGCACTCATGTGCTCCAGAGGCAGACAAGAGAAACATCGTAGCGAAACACAAGCAGTTGTGCCATTCACATCTGGACGAAGCAATGCCGACAACAGTTTTACACAAAGAAGCAGTTCAGCAGTAGCTGACAGAGAGAACACTAATGGAACGCTATGATGCCAACAATGTGGCTCACATAAATCATGAAGCTGCCCAAACTGTGTGTTGTCAAATACCATGTAGGTGTCGCTGTGGCGAGGGCTGGCAACGTCAAGCTCTGGCTCCCACCTAAGCTTTAACCTATGGAGTTTCTCTGGGTACAAGTTAATAATGATACCAAGAATGAGCATAAAGATTTATGGCTTCCTTTGGTTGAAGCTCTGCTCATAAACAAGACACCAACGGTTTCAGCAGAAAAGTGGAGGAATTGTGCACACCACGCCATGAATAATGATGAAAAATTCAGAGCAAACTCTGCCAGCGGCCCTCATATTCATTAACACATACGAGTTTCACAAAACATAACTATGTAGCACATCGGCTCTGGGATGCATCACAATAATGTCACGTAGTGGTGACGGCAGTCGAAGCAGCGATGAAGACGGACGAAAGGATCTTCTAAAAGAACTGCTTATTGGGCTGACTTGCACCCAAAATGGACTGAATCACTCGGCGGCGGCGAAGCGCCAAGCGTGCTCGGCAGTCGTCGAACAGAATGCCCGCCGCAGTCGGCCGTGCTCAATTTAAAGCTGATAGCGAGCATTCGAGATAAAGGGCGCAAAGTTACTAGAACATTCCGGAACAACGTAGAATGAGCTTTGCCTGGCTGCGATCAATCGAGATAAATCTAGTCGCGTCTTGCGTCGCAAACAAAGCAATAAGGTGGTGTCGCGGCAGATT
Organism: Amblyomma americanum; assembly: GCF_052857255.1. Classification (NCBI taxonomy): domain Eukaryota; kingdom Metazoa; phylum Arthropoda; class Arachnida; order Ixodida; family Ixodidae; genus Amblyomma; species Amblyomma americanum. The sequence continues at coordinate 328,002,801 of NC_135497.1, read as the reverse complement.
TGAAAAACGAACGAACACTGCAAATATTGGCGGCATTACTCCCCTCTCAAAGAAGCATCGACCCGATGCATTAAAACAAATAATGCGACTAGTAAGGGAAAAAAACGGATCTTGCGAAAATAGAGCATGGAAATGCAGCGGCCTTTAGCGCGCATAATACGACTTCAGACGGACTACATGGACAACTTCTGGTCGTACGCGGCGTCGCTGGGATGCAGTCATTGCGTCAGGGATGACTTCATAATCCAGTTCACCCAGCCGATGAAGAACCTTGTACGGGCCGAAATAGCGGCGCAAAAGCTTTTCACTCAATCCACGGCGGCGAATGGGCGTCCACACCCAGACTTGGTCTCCTGGCTTGTATTCCGCGTTGCGTCTTCGTAGGTTGTAGCGTCTGGCGTCGGACCGCTGCTGATCTTTGATCCGTAATCGGGCAAGCCTTCGAGCTTCTTCTGCGCGTTGAAGGTAGGCGGCAACGTCGACGTTCTCTTCTTCTGTAACGTTGGGCAGCATGGCGTCTAGCGTGGTCGTGGCATCCCTGCCATTGACGAGCCTAAAAGGTGTCATCTGGGTGGTCTCCTGCACTGCGGTGTTGTAGGCGAAGACGACGTAAGGCAGGATGACATCCCAGGTTTTATGTTCGGCATCGACATACATAGCGAGCATATCGGCGATGGTTTTGTTCAGGCGCTCGGTCAGTCCGTTGGTCTGCGGATGGTATGCAGTTGTCCTCCGGTGGCTGGTTTGGCTGTAGCGCAGGATGGCTTGCGTGAGTTCCACCGTAAATGCTGTTCCTCTGTCCGTGATGAGCACATCGGGGGCGCCGTGTCGAAGAAGAATGCACTCCACGAAAAATTTGGCCACTTCTGCTGCTGTTCCGTTTGGTAGGGCTTTCGCCTCGGCGTAGCGGGTCAGGCTATGATGATCCACTTATTTCCAGATGTTGACGTTGGAAAAGGGCCAAGCAAGTCCATGCCAATCTGCTGAAAGGGTCTTGAGGGAGGTTCAATGGGGTTCAGAAATCCTGCTGGTCGTGTGGGAGGAGTCTTTCGTCGCTGACAATCTCGGCATGTTTTCACATAGTGTGCGACATCGGCAGACAGTCGGGGCCAGTAATACTTGTCTTGAATGCGGCGGAGGGTGCGAGTAAACCCTAGATGTCCAGCTGTCGGCTCGTCGTGTGAAGCCTGTAGAACTTCTTCGCGGAGACAAGTAGGTACAACAAGGAGGTAGGCTGCTTTGTTCGCTGTAAAGTTCTTCTTCACAAGGACCTCATTCTGCACACAGAAAGAAGACAGTCCTCGCTTGAATGAAGCGGGGGGTGAAGGAACCTTGCCTTCCAGGTACTCGATGAGGCCTTTTAGGTTGGGGTCCGAGCGTTGCTGCTGAGGAAAAGAGCTTGCGCTGATGGGTCCCAGGAAGGCGTCCTCATCGTCGTCCAGCGGCGGTGCATCTACAGGGGCTCGTGAGAGGCAATCGGCGTCAGTGTGCTTGCGTCCGGACTTGTAAACGACGGTGACGTCAAACTCCTGGAGACGCAGACTCCATCGAGCGAGTCGGCCAGAGGGATCCTTCAAAATGGCAAGCCAGCAGAGCGCGTGGTGGTCGCTGACCACCTTGAACGGCCGTCCGTAGAGGTAGGGGCGGAATTTTGACGTAGCCCAGATGATGGCAAGGCACTCCTTCTCAGTGGTCAAATAGTTAGCCTCGGCCTTAGAAAAGGAACGGCTAGCGTATGCGATGACCTTCTCCAGCCCGTCACTTTTTTGAACGAGAACGGCGCCTAGTCCCACGCTGCTTGCGTCGGTATGAACTTCAGTATCGGCGTTTTCATCAAAATGCGCAAGGATCGGTGGGGACTGTAAACGACGCTGAAGTTCCTTGAAGGCTTCTGCTTGCGGCGCTTCCCATTTAAACGGCACGTCTGCCTTCGTCAGTTGGGTCAGGGGCTCGGCGATGCGCGAAAAGTTTTTCACAAATCGTCGGTAATATGCGCATAGTCCGAGAAATCTGCGCACTGCTTTCTTATCGGCCGGCGGTTGAAACTGTTCAATAGCGGCTGTTTTCTGCGGGTCTGGGCGTACTCCTTCCTTGCTAACGATGTGGCCTAGAAACAGCAGCTCTTCGTAGGCAAAGTGGCATTTCTCTGCTTTCAAGGTTAGGCCAGACGACTTGATTGCGTCTAGTACTGTTCGAAGTCTTTTGAGGTGCTCTTCAAAGTTCGAGGCGAAGACAACGACGTCATCTAAATATACCAGACAAATCTGCCACTTCAGGCCTGCCAGCACTGTATCCATTACCCGCTGAAACGTCGCTGGTGCGGAACAGAGACCAAATGGCATCACCTTGAACTCAAACAGCCCATCCGGAGTTATGAATGCCGTCTTCTCGCGATCTCTTTCGTCGACCTCAATTTGCCAGTAGCCGCTCTTGAGGTCCATCGATGAGAAATATTTGGCGTTGCAGAGGCGGTCCAGTGTGTCGTCGATGCGGGGGAGGGGGTAGACGTCCTTCTTTGTTATGTTGTTCAAGCGGCGGTAATCCACGCAGAATCGAAGTGCGCCGTCTTTCTTTCTCACTAGAACAACCGGTGCCGCCCATGGGCTGTTTGAAGGCTGGATGACGTCGTCGCGAAGCATTTCTTCGACTTGGTCCCGGATGGCTTGTCGTTCTCGCGGAGACACACGGTAGGGGCTTTGACGGAGAGGTCGGACGTGTTGATCCGTTATAATGCGATGCTTGGCAATTGGCGTCTGTCGCACCTTCGGCGATGTCGAAAAGCACTCACTGTAGTTTTGAAGCAGATTGCGGATCTGGTCTTGTCTGTTCCGGTGCAGGGCTGGGTTGATGTCGAAAGTGGGCGAGTTCTCTTGGTCAGGCGGTTCTTCTGCAGAGGGGTCGGAGAGGGCGAAGGAATCTCGTACGTCAGATATTTCGTCGTAGAAAGCAATCGTCGTTCCTCTGTTAATATGCAGGTATTCTTCCCTGAAGTTAGTCAGCAGTACTTCGGCCTGGCCATTGCGGAAATGTGCGATGCCTCTTGCGATGCTGATTCCTCGGTCTAGTAGCAACTGCATGTTCCCCTCGATGATGGCTTCAGTGTTTATGGCTTTCGTGGCGCCTACGGTCACGATAACGCTTGAACGGGGTGGGACGCTCACTTCTTCCTCCAGGACACTTAGGGCAACGTGATTTTCCCGAGTTTTCATCGAAGCGATGGCTTCGTCCGTCGAAAGCGTGATCAGCTTGGATCGCAGGTCGATGATCGCCTGATGCTCATTAAGGAAATCCATACCCAAGATCACTTCGCGGGAGCATTGCGGTAGCACAACAAAGGTCGCAGGATAGGTATGTCCTTTGACAGTCACTCGCGCTGTGCATCGTCCTGGTGGCGTAATGAGGTGGCCCCCAGCGGTGCGAATTTGTGGGCCGTCCCAAGCCGTTGTGACTTTTCTGAGCTGCGCAGCGAATGTTCCATTCATCACCGAGTAATCGGCTCCTATGTCGACTAGAGAGGTAACTTTCCGGCCGTCGATAGTCACTTCTAGGTCGGAGGTCCTGGCTCTTGCATTGCATGTCGCTCTCGGCGTCGGGTCACGGCTTCGTCGCGTATGCGAGTCACGGGTTGGGCGTGTGGTCGAAGCTCCTCTGGGTGGCGGCGTCGATTTCAAGGTAGCTTGCGTCGTGGTCGAGGTTCTCATTGTGTGCGGCGTCGGTGCAGCGAGTGTCGGTTCTTCATGCGGCGTCGCGGGTGCAGCGTCTTCATGGGGCGTGGTCGGTGGAGGATCTTCGACATTTAGCTCGTGAGCAACCTCACCTCCAGAGGTTGCTGCCTTTAGTTTCCCCTACGGGGGCTGGGCGACCTTCCTCGTACCGCGGCTGCGTAGCTGCGGCGTGGCGACGCAAAGCGCGAGGTTGACGGCGATGGTGGGCGCGAAAAGCGGTTCGGCGTGTACTCTTCTCGACGCAGGTACTCGTCGATTTGGTGCGGATGTTGTCCGAAGCGTGGTCGTGGGGCGTTAACGGCAAATCCTCGAAGACCGATACGTCGGTACGGGCAGTGACGAAGAATATGGCCGGCCTCACCGCAATGGAAGCACAACGGCCGGTTGTCGGAAGTCCTCCAGGCGTCGCATTTCCTGGGGCTTGAGCGTCGGTCATAGGCTGGGCGGGCGGGGGCTGGGAGGCGGCGTTGTGGAACGATTGGCTCATCTCGGGGAGGACGTGGGGGTTGTCGCTGGGGCTGAGCAGTACTTACTGCAGCGGCGTAGGTCATGGCCTGGGGTTCTGTGGCCGTCGGGGTGCCAAGTGCCTGTTGCACTTCTTCCCGTACCACATCCATCAGAGTCGCTGCTTGTGGCTGTGGGGAAGATGGCAGTAATCGGCGTAGCTCCTCTCGGACGATTTCGCGGATAACTTCCCGCAAGCTGTCGCTGGTGGTGGCCGGCGTGTCCGAACGGATTGCACAGGCAGAGGAAGGGCGATTGTACTGCCGAGCTCGAACGTCGAGGGTATTCTCAATCGTGCAGGCTTCTTGCATAAACTCCTCGACTGTTTTTGGCGGCTGGCGGACGAGGCTTGCAAAGAGTTGTTCTTTTACGGCGCGCATTAAAAACTGAACTTTCTTTTCCTCGGTCATCCCAGGATCGGCGCGGCGAAATAGGCGCTTCATCTCCTCGACGTAACTGCGGACGGGCTCATTCGGAAGCTGGATCCTGGACTCGAGGAGTCGTTCGGCTCTTTCTTTCCTCACGACACTGGTGAATACCTTCAATAGTTCTCTCTTGAATAGCTCCCATGTCGTAAGGGACGACTCGTAGTTTTCGTACCACGTGCGTGCGGAGCCATCCAATGAGAAAAAAACGTGTCCAATCTTTGCCGCATCATCCCACTTGTTGAATGACGCAACGCGCTCAAATTGGTCCAACCATTCTTCAGGGTCTTCGCCTAGGGATCCATTGAAAGTTGGCGGCACCCGCGGCTGCTGCAGTATGATCGGTGTCGACATCTTTGGCGAGGTTGCGGTGCTGGTAGCAGCGTCTTTTTGCTGTCTGGTGCGGTCCGGCAGTTTCCCGAACTCAGGCTCCTCTCCCTGGAGACGTCGGCTGGCTCGCTGAGCTGCTGGTTCGTCCTCGGGTGTGAAGCGCTTAGGGCTGGGTTCACGACATGAAGGGGGCGTCCGGAACATGGAAGTTACCCAGCACCTCCACCAGATGTCACGTAGTGGTGACGGCAGTCGAAGCAGCGATGAAGACGGACGAAAGGATCTTCTAAAAGAACTGTTTATTGGGCTGACTTGCACCCAAAATGGACTGAATCACTCAGCGGCGGTGAAGCGACAAGCGTGCTCGGCGGTCGTCGAACAGAATGCCCGCCGCAGTCGGCCGTGCTCAATTTAAAGCTGATAGCGAACATTCGAGATAAAGGGCGCAAGGTTACTAGAACATTCCGGAACAACGTAGAATCAGCTTTGCCTGGCTGCGATCAATCGACATAAATCTAGTCGCGTCTTGCGTCGCAAACAAAGCGATAAGGTGGTGTCGCGGCAGATTTGAAAAACGAACAAACACTGCAAATATTGGCGGCAATAGTAAACCAGCGCTAACATTTCTTGCACTGCAAATTAAGACTTTACATAACCAAGGTATCAGGATTCAAACTTTGGAAGTGGTATCCCAGGTTTAACATCCTGAAGCAACACATGGGCTATGAAGAAAACCACAGTGGACGGCTCCAGATTAATTTAGACCGCATGGGGTTCTTCAACGTGCATTGACGTCACACAGCACACCATTGTTTTTATGTTTTGCCATCGTCGAAATACTCCACTGCAGCAGGATCGGGATCGAAACCGCGACCCTGAGATCAGCAGCCGAACGCCAAAGCCACTAAGCCATATGGTGGGTGCTTCCAAATTTTCATCTAGCTGCTTTTTCTATGGACTGCTTCCCTGTCGCACTAAAGAATACAATACTTGCTTTAACTATTCGCTTAATAATTCTTTAGGCATGCTGTTTTGTCTTCGCTGAGAACGAATAAACAACTGAGGCTCCTCAACCTTCACGCTGTCAGCAGGCAAAGGACACCTGCAGCTGCATTCCTTTAATACAAGCCCATGCATCGGTTTTTGTGGTTATACGCAGGTTGGAGTGGAACGTCAATTCTTATAAATGTCCGACATGAGTATGACGACATCCATACAGACACAAGACAGCAACGGCAAACTGCAATACGGGCACTGCCTTTGATAAAAACAACTTACTTGTGTGGTGCATTCTTTTCAGCCATCTCCTGCTTCTCGATACAGCTAACTCATTGTTAGAAGCATACAGAAGCAGTGAGCCACTCACAACTTGCCTCCGCGTCCCCCGGCTCTGCTTCTTGCATCGACCCTTTTTCCTTTAAAAGCGCTTACATCGAAAGGTGGGCGACCTGTCACATTTGCAAACAGCGCGCCTGCTTTGCACCTTGCTAGCCATGACGAAGCAAGTACGCATCGAAATGTTCACTGAATGTGGGGGAAGATAGAAATACATGAAAAGCATTTAACGCTCTAGCGCACAAATTCAATACGACGCAAATTTTTATTTTTCTCGTCGAGCAGCCACGATCTACCGCTGACGCTGATACTGCAGAAGCTTGGGCAAGTTGGTGTGACATGGTTTTTTCAGCAGCGCAGGGGACAAAGGACGGGACAAGTGCACAGACACGGCGCTGAACTTACAACTAGTTTATTGAGGTGGTTTTCACTACTTACAGTGGCAACCAATCACAAATGAAAAGACAGATACACAAAACAGATTGACGAAAATGACAATTCCTGAGCACAGGTCTACAGTAGCACAAGACCAGCTGCGCACGTTTTTCTATTCTCATCAAGGAAACGTAGTTCTTTATCAGACAGAGCTATTGAGGCAACGCTTACGCATTCATCTTTGAATTTATGGATTTCATGAGCTTCAACGATTTCACGAGTGATTTTTGTTCTATTATCTGACAGCACTCGACACTGAGTGAAAACAGGATAACACGGCGGTTTTTTGTTCTTTTTTCTTTCCTGTGTGCAGTTTCTGCAATGAATGCCAAGGTGACGGGAAGCGGTGCCGCTCACGTTGTTGTTGTGTTCCCGCAGCCGGTCGTTGAGGCAACGACCAGTTTGCCCCGTGTAGTGCTTGTCACATGTAAGCAGAAACCTGTACACAACATTGCTACTACATGGTACAAAACCTTTTCGGTGTTTCTTATTACAGCCAACCGTCCTTTCATTGCTGCTGTTTACAATATGGCAGAGTTTGGAGAGCTTATCGGGCGTGGAAAAAACAACGTTTATATCGGCACGCGCTCCCACCCTTTTCAGATTATATGAAATGCGGTGTAGATAAGGAATAACCACATACTTTCTTTTTTCTTCCTTGGGCCTTTCACTGGAATCTCTGCGGCCTGAATTAATGATTTCTCTTAGCAGGCTCTCTGATATTGCAATCAGAAGGTCGGAAGGGTATCCTGCTGCTTGTAAGCATACCACCTGATTTTGATAGCTGTCTTGCATCGCATGATGGCATGATTTTTCTAGGGCATTTCTTAAACACAACTTTGCGATGCCGCGCTTTACAAGCTTAGAATGTGCAGAAGCGAAAGGCGTGAGGGGCTTCTGGCATCGTGGCTCGTAACGCCAGCACACATGGCTATTCTTGAGGAACATGGCAAGATCTAAAAAACGTAACTTTCCTTCAGAAGGCGTTTCATGCGTCAAAACAAGAGGGTCAAGACAGGTGTGAAAAATTGATAAAACTTTCGAGACCGAGGCCCCTGCGTCAGTAACTGCACATGTCATCAAAACTAAAAAATCATCTACAAACCTAAAGACACGAGCCACGCTTTCGTCGAGTTGACTATCAAGGAGCTTGTCATGGTGCGCGAGATAAATGTCGCTCAGTATCGGAGCTATGCATGAACCAATGCCGACGCAATTGCTCTGGAGGTAAACAGATTCATTCCAGGTGGAAAATGTCGAGTTAAAGTAAAAAGTAAAGAGTTCCAAGAAGTTGCTATTGCTGATGCCTGCAGAACTCTGGAAAGCTACCACACCAAAGGAATCAATGCATTCTTCAACGCTTGCCAGCAGTTTCTTTTGCGGAAGGGAATAATATAAATCTTTTATATCGATAGAGCAGGCCGAAAAGCCTTTCGCTGGGTTTTGTTGCAAGAAAGCGATTACTTGGTTAGAACTCTTCACCTGAAAAGGGTCGTCAATGGTTAAGAGGTTCAGCTTGTCTTGCAATAAATAACGCGACAGACTTTTGCCATGTGCAATCCTCGGAGACTATTGCTCGAAGTGGGCAGTCCAGCTTGTGAGTTTTGGCTGTGGAGAATATCTTTAAGCAGGACCCCTTGCTTTTCTCTATACACTTGGCTAGGGATTCCAAATTCATTTGTGCACACATTTTCTGTGCTCGGGCTTTCACTTTACTTAGAGTGACATCGCTTCTCTGCCGGAAAGTCGAACTGATAGCATTTTCTGCTTTCGATAAGTAGAGCGCTTTTGGCATCACAGCAAAACCTCCCTCTTTACCAGCCTGTAATAGGGTCAGCGAGTTGTTCTTTAAAAACGAAACGGTGAATTTGATTGGAATTCTACACCTGGTAGGTCTACACTTTGCCAAAATGTACACTCCATCTGAAACACATCGGTCCACTTCAGGAGCCACTGCTAGGCTGGAAACTTGTCTCACCATCGCAAGAAGTTCCGATGCCGATTGCCTGGGTTCCACGGCGAACTTTGGTCCTCGTCTAAGGACGCCTTGTACTTGTTCCGGCAAGGACACTTCACCATAGGTGTGGACCGGACTGTGCATCTTCTTAGTGATGGCTCGAAGCTGCGGCAGCGCGCACTGCCATAAGAATTCCGTAGTCCTGTCTGCCGTCTGAGGTCCAGCGCCGCCATTCAAGTGCACCATGAGCTGAAGATGTGCCGCTGTGTGCTCTCAGGAAGAGCCATTCTCTGTACAGGCAAAATCACTCGTCAAATCATTGAAGCTCATGAAATCCATAAATTCAAAGATGAATGCGTAAGCGCTGCCTCAATAGCTCTGTCTGATAAAGTACTACGTTTCCTTGATGAGAATAGAAAAACGTGCGCAGCTGGTCTTGTGCCACTGTAGACCTGTGCTCAGGAATTGTCATTTTCGTCAATCTGTTTTGTGTATCTGTCTTTTCATTCGAGATTGGTTGCCACTGTATTTAAGTAGTGAAAATCACCTCAATAAACCTGTTGTAAGTTCAGCGCCGTGTCTGTGCACTTGTCACGTCCTTTGTCCCCTGTGCTGCTGAAAAAACCGCTGACGAGCGAAGGCACGGAGGGGACACAAGGACATGTTCCTGGAAAATTTTAAAAGTTTTCGAGCAGCCAGCTACGCAGAAGTAAGACCCTTTACGTCACTGAAGACTTACATTTAAATATATTCGCGACTAATCAATACTCCACACTATGTAATATCAAAACACAAGCTTATCACAACAGCGCGCTGAAACGGACAGGGAGAGCAGCAGACACGACCCGCTCACGCTTCGCGGCCTGGCCAACAGGCGGCGCAGCTAATGCAATGAGCATGGGCTATAGTTTTCATGCGTCTGTGTCAATGTAGGTGCTATGTAAAATGCGTTTGATCTTTCATCATAGATCCCAGCATGGTGACAATCTTCCTTGTTGAACATGTCTGCTGTACACCTAAGGGACTTGACTAAGAAGCAAACAAGTGGAGTTTTTTTTCTCGTAATGCAATGAGAAACAATCTTTAATTGCTACAGTTCTGGCAAGATAGAGACTTGGGACATACTGTGAATAAAACATGTGCATTTGTCAGCAAAATGCTTGGTGTTAGTGCATGGACAGCGTTTAATGGAAAGAAGGAGAGGCAAGAGTAAGCAGGTGGAAGTGGTCGACACCCAGCACAGAATGGCCAGGAAGTGGAGATTAGCGGCGTAGCACCCTGTATGACAACTTCCCAAAGCTGGCATTGAGGTCATGGATGCACAACTTTTCCCAGCACTATGTTAGATGGTAACTGCATGGCATATGCTTTAAAGGGGTCCAGACACAAAGTTTTTCGGTGTCAGTTTATTTGCCTTCAAAGAGGCCTACGGGCCTAGCAATCATGAAAATAAGAGCAAAACACCAGTGCACAGTGTGAATAATTAATTACAAGCTATTTTGTACACAAAGCCTTTGGTCTCAGTCAGCGCCAGCGCTGAAGTGAACAACACCTGAGTTCAGCGACGTCACAATAATTAAAGCAAGTGCACCATGACATCACTCGATGTGGGTGGAAATAGTTTCGTTTATGGGGGTTAAACGTCCGAAAGCGACTCAGGCTATGAGGGAGGTTGTAGTGAAGGGCTCCGCAAAATTTCCACCACCTGGGGTTCTTTAATGTGCACTGACGTCGAATGGTACACGGGCCTCTAGAATTTCACCTCCATCGAAATTCGACCACCGCGACCGGGATCGAACTCGCGTCTTTCAGGTCAGCAGTCAAGCGCCATAACCACTGAGCCGCGGAGGCAGCCCGATGTGGGTGGAAATGGCGAGAGGCTCATCGGACAGCATTAAAAACAACCATAACTTATGTTCCACTCAAAGCCTGCGCCAGACACTTGCAAGATGGCAACTTCTTACGCCCATGAAAGAAATCGTACGGTAACTAACCCCTCTCTCCTCTCCCACTACCGACCCATACCACCTTCCTGCCCTGTGTGCAATGCTCAAAAGGCAAACCTGACTGATATCTTCGGGATCTGTCCGGCTTCCCCTCCACCCAGCAGGCCGGAGCCACTCCAAACATGGGAGGACTGGGAGACCTCACTACGCTCCACAGATCAGGCGCGACAGAAGATCGTTGCCACCTGTGCGGCCAGCGTCATGGACCTTTTAGCCTGAACGTTTGAGTGCGGTGTGGTCGTGCGGGGACCCAGGGGTCCTGGGAGGCCCGAATTCCTCTGCACAATAAAGTCTTTCTTTCTCTCTCACTCTCATGCCGTTCATTGCGTTTAAAATTTTGTGTCTGCACCCCTTTAAGGACTATAGACACCAAATTTTTTCTTGCGTGTTCTCTTCTTTCAAACGATATCGTAGACATTCGTATACATGAAGCACCCTGTGGTATTTGTGTACGACCGCTAAATAGTTTATAATTGAATTTCTTCTTCACGCTGTTTCGGTTTCGTCGACCGAAGGACGACTGTGACGTCAAGTTGATGTTTTGGCCACGTGATCAACTGGAAAAACTTTAATATAATCACTAACAGGCTTGTCATTCCATGCCTTGGAAGATGCTGGATTAAATGTCATGGTGAATTAAATCTACATATCAGCGATTATATTACAGTTTTTCTAGTAGATCACGCGAACAAAACATCAACTTCGCGTCACAGTCGTCGTTCAGTCAACTAAACCGAAACAGCACGAGAGAAGAAATTCAATCAAATTATTTAGCGGTTGTAGGAAAATATCACCCGGTAACTCATGTATTCTAATGCGTAACGCATCGTTTGACAGAAGAAAACGCACAATAAAATTACACTAACTGCCCACTGAAAGAGAAGACACTTTCGCAAGGCAGCAAAGCTACCTAAGGTACAAGATGGTAGGTTCCCAGATTATTTACCTGGATGAGATATGTGCAACGGCAGCAAGCGCAGTATTGGTGGAAGGACAGAACAGCGAGCGTGTGCTGCTTGTGCCAAGATCAGGACAACCATGGCCTGGAGCAGGCTGCCAGGGAAGGGCCGCCGCATCATTGTGATGCACATCAGCAGTGAGAAAGGCCCATCAACGGCCGCCTGTATGTTTCCTGCAGAAAAAACGAAAAGGGTGAAGACTGCTATGAAGATACGGGTGGCAATCATTTTGAGATGTTTGCACTCATGTGCTCCAGAGGCAGACAAGAGAAACATCGTAGCGAAACACAAGCAGTTGTGCCATTCACATCTGGACGAAGCAATGCCGACAACAGTTTTACACAAAGAAGCATTTCAGCAGTAGCTGACAGAGAGAACACTAATGGAACGCTATGATGCCAACAATGTGGCTCCCATAAATCATGAAGCTGCCCAAACTGTGTGTTGTCAAATACCATGTAGGTGTCGCTGTGGCGAGGGCTGGCAACGTCAAGCTCTGGCTCCCACCTTAGCTTTAACCTATGGTGTTTCTCTGGGTACAAGTTAATAATGATACCAAGAATGAGCATAAAGATTTATGGCTTCCTTTGGTTGAAGCTCTGGTCATAAACAAGACACCAACGGTTTCAGCAGAAAAGTGGAGGAATTGTGCACACCACGCCATGAATAATGATGAAAAATTCAGAGCAAACTCTGCCAGCGGCCCTCATATTCATTAACACATACGAGTTTCACAAAACATAACTATGTAGCACATCGGCTCTGGGATGCATCACAATAGTGTCACGTAGTGGTGACGGCAGTCGAAGCAGCGATGAAGACGGACGAAAGGATCTTCTAAAAGAACTGTTTATTGGGCTGACTTGCACCCAAAATGGACTGAATCACTCGGCGGCGGCGAAGCGCCAAGCGTGCTCGGCAGTCGTCGAACAGAATGCCCGCCGCAGGCGGCCGTGCTCAATTTAAAGCTGATAGCGAGCATTCGAGATAAAGGGCGCAAAGTTACTAGAACATTCCGGAACAACGTAGAATGAGCTTTGCCTGGCTGCGATCAATCGAGATAAATCTAGTCGCGTCTTGCGTCGCAAACAAAGCAATAAGGTGGTGTCGCGGCAGATTTGAAAAACGAACAAACACTGCAAATATTGGCGGCATTACTCCCCTCTCAAAGAAGCATCGACCCGATGCATTAAAACAAATAATGCGACTAGTAAGGGAAAAAAACGGATCTTGCGAAAATAGAGCATGGAAATGCAGCGGCCTTTAGCGCGCATAATACGGCTTCAGACGGACTACATGGACAACTTCTGGTCGTACGCGGCGTCGCTGGGATGCAGTCATTGCGTCAGGGATGACTTCATAATCCAGTTCACCCAGCCGATGAAGAACCTTGTACGGGCCGAAATAGCGGCGCAAAAGCTTTTCACTCAATCCACGGCGGCGAATGGGCGTCCACACCCAGACTTGGTCTCCTGGCTTGTATTCCGCGTTGCGTCTTCGTAGGTTGTAGCGTCTGGCGTCGGACCGCTGCTGATCTTTGATCCGTAATCGGGCAAGCCTTCGAGCTTCTTCTGCGCGTTGAAGGTAGGCGGCAACGTCGACGTTCTCTTCTTCTGTAACGTTGGGCAGCATGGCGTCTAGCGTGGTCGTGGCATCCCTGCCATGGACGAGCCTAAAAGGTGTCATCTGGGTGGTCTCCTGCACTGCGGTGTTGTAGGCGAAGACGACGTAAGGCAGGATGACATCCCAGGTTTTATGTTCGGCATCGACATACATAGCGAGCATATCGGCGATGGTTTTGTTCAGGCGCTCGGTCAGTCCGTTGGTCTGCGGATGGTATGCAGTTGTCCTCCGGTGGCTGGTTTGGCTGTAGCGCAGGATGGCTTGCGTGAGTTCCGCCGTAAATGCTGTTCCTCTGTCCGTGATGAGCACATCGGGGGCGCCGTGTCAAAGAAGAATGCACTCCACGAAAAATTTGGCCACTTCTGCTGCTGTTCCGTTCGGTAGGGCTTTCGCCTCGGCGTAGCGGGTTAGGCTATGATGATCCACTTATTTCCAGATGTTGACGTTGGAAAAGGGCCAAGCAAGTCCATGCCAATCTGCTGAAAGGGTCTTGAGGGAGGTTCAATGGGGTTCAGAAATCCTGCTGGTCGTGTGGGAGGAGTCTTTCGTCGCTGACAATCTCGGCATGTTTTCACATAGTGTGCGACATCGGCAGACAGTCGGGGCCAGTAATACTTGTCTTGAATGCGGCGGAGGGTGCGAGTAAACCCTAGATGTCCAGCTGTCGGCTCGTCGTGTGAAGCCTGTAGAACTTCTTCGCGGAGACAAGTAGGTACAACAAGGAGGTAGGCTGCTTTGTTCGCTGTAAAGTTCTTCTTCACAAGGACCTCATTCTGCACACAGAAAGAAGACAGTCCTCGCTTGAATGAAGCGGGGGGTGAAGGAACCTTGCCTTCCAGGTACTCGATGAGGCCTTTTAGGTTGGGGTCCGAGCGTTGCTGCTGAGCAAAAGAGCTTGCGCTGATGGGTCCCAGGAAGGCGTCCTCATCGTCGTCCAGCGGCGGTGCATCTACAGGGGCTCGTGAGAGGCAATCGGCGTCAGTGTGCTTGCGTCCGGACTTGTAAACGACGGTGACGTCAAACTCCTGGAGACGCAGACTCCATCGAGCGAGTCGGCCAGAGGGATCCTTCAAAATGGCAAGCCAGCAGAGCGCGTGGTGGTCGCTGACCACCTTGAACGGCCGTCCGTAGAGGTAGGGGCGGAATTTTGACGTAGCCCAGATGATGGCAAGGCACTCCTTCTCAGTGGTCAAATAGTTAGCCTCGGCCTTAGAAAAGGAACGGCTAGCGTATGCGATGACCTTCTCCAGCCCGTCACTTTTTTGAACGAGAACGGCGCCTAGTCCCACGCTGCTTGCGTCGGTATGAACTTCAGTATCGGCGTTTTCATCAAAATGCGCAAGGATCGGTGGGGACTGTAAACGACGCTGAAGTTCCTTGAAGGCTTCTGCTTGCGGCGCTTTCCTTTTAAACGGCACGTCGGCCTTCGTCAGTTGGGTCAGGGGCTCGGCGATGCGCGAAAAGTTTTTCACAAATCGTCGGTAATATGCGCATAGTCCGAGAAATCTGCGCACTGCTTTCTTATCGGCCGGCGGTTGAAACTGTTCAATAGCGGCTGTTTTCTGCGGGTCTGGGCGTACTCCTTCCTTGCTAACGATGTGGCCTAGAAACAGCAGCTCTTCGTAGGCAAAGTGGCATTTCTCTGCTTTCAAGGTTAGGCCAGACGACTTGATTGCGTCTAGTACTGTTCGAAGTCTTTTGAGGTGCTCTTCAAAGTTCGAGGCGAAGACAACGACGTCATCTAAATATACCAGACAAATCTGCCACTTCAGGCCTGCCAGCACTGTATCCATTACCCGCTGAAACGTCGCTGGTGCGGAACAGAGACCAAATGGCATCACCTTGAACTCAAACAGCCCATCCGGAGTTATGAATGCCGTCTTCTCGCGATCTCTTTCGTCGACCTCAATTTGCCAGTAGCCGCTCTTGAGGTCCATCGATGAGAAATATTTGGCGTTGCAGAGGCGGTCCAGTGTGTCGTCGATGCGGGGGAGGGGGTAGACGTCCTTCTTTGTTATGTTGTTCAAGCGGCGGTAATCCACGCAGAATCGAAGTGCGCCGTCTTTCTTTCTCACTAGAACAACCGGTGCCGCCCATGGGCTGTTTGAAGGCTGGATGACGTCGTCGCGAAGCATTTCTTCGACTTGGTCCCGGATGGCTTGTCGTTCTCGCGGAGACACACGGTAGGGGCTTTGACGGAGAGGTCGGACGTGTTGATCCGTTATAATGCGATGCTTGGCAATTGGCGTCTGTCGCACCTTCGGCGATGTCGAAAAGCACTCACTGTAGTTTTGAAGCAGATTGCGGATCTGGTCTTGTCTGTTCCGGTGCAGGGCTGGGTTGATGTCGAAAGTGGGCGAGTTCTCTTGGTCAGGCGGTTCTTCTGCAGAGGGGTCGGAGAGGGCGAAGGAATCTCGTACGTCAGATATTTCGTCGTAGAAAGCAATCGTCGTTCCTCTGTTAATATGCCGGTATTCTTCGCTGAAGTTAGTCAGCAGTACTTCGGCCTGGCCATTGCGGAAATGTGCGATGCCTCTTGCGATGCTGATTCCTCGGTCTAGTAGCAACTGCATGTTCCCCTCGATGATGGCTTCAGTGTTTATGGCTTTCGTGGCGCCTACGGTCACGATAACGCTTGAACGGGGTGGGACGCTCACTTCTTCCTCCAGGACACTTAGGGCAACGTGATTTTCCCGAGTTTTCATCGAAGCGATGGCTTCGTCCGTCGAAAGCGTGATCAGCTTGGATCGCAGGTCGATGATCGCCTGATGCTCATTAAGGAAATCCATACCCAAGATCACTTCGCGGGAGCATTGCGGTAGCACAACAAAGGTCGCAGGATAGGTATGTCCTTTGACAGTCACTCGCGCTGTGCATCGTCCTGGTGGCGTAATGAGGTGGCCCCCAGCGGTGCGAATTTGTGGGCCGTCCCAAGCCGTTGTGACTTTTCTGAGCTGCGCAGCGAATGTTCCATTCATCACCGAGTAATCGGCTCCTATGTCGACTAGAGAGGTAACTTTCCGGCCGTCGATAGTCACTTCTAGGTCGGAGGTCCTGGCTCTTGCATTGCATGTCGCTCTCGGCGTCGGGTCACGGCTTCGTCGCGTATGCGAGTCAGGGGTTGGGCGTGTGGTCGAAGCTCCTCTGGGTGGCGGCGTCGATTTCAAGGTAGCTTGCGTCGTGGTCGAGGTTCTCATTGTGTGCGGCGTCGGTGCAGCGAGTGTCGGTTCTTCATGCGGCGTCGCGGGTGCAGCGTCTTCATGGGGCGTGGTCGGTGGAGGATCTTCGACATTTAGCTCGTGAGCAACCTCACCTCCAGAGGTTGCTGCCTTTAGTTTCCCCTACGGGGGCTGGGCGACCTTCCTCGTACCGCGGCTGCGTAGCTGCGGCGTGGCGACGCAAAGCGCGAGGTTGACGGCGATGGTGGGCGCGAAAAGCGGTTCGGCGTGTACTCTTCTCGACGCAGGTACTCGTCGATTTGGTGCGGATGTTGTCCGAAGCGTGGTCGTGGGGCGTTAACGGCAAATCCTCGAAGACCGATACGTCGGTACGGGCAGTGACGAAGAATATGGCCGGCCTCACCGCAATGGAAGCACAACGGCCGGTTGTCGGAAGTCCTCCAGGCGTCGCATTTCCTGGGGCTTGAGCGTCGGTCATAGGCTGGGCGGGCGGGGGCTGGGAGGCGGCGTTGTGGAACGATTGGCTCATCTCGGGGAGGACGTGGGGGTTGTCGCTGGGGCTGAGCAGTACTTACTGCAGCGGCGTAGGTCATGGCCTGGGGTTCTGTGGCCGTCGGGGTGCCAAGTGCCTGTTGCACTTCTTCCCGTACCACATCCATCAGAGTCGCTGCTTGTGGCTGTGGGGAAGATGGCAGTAATCGGCGTAGCTCCTCTCGGACGATTTCGCGGATAACTTCCCGCAAGCTGTCGCTGGTGGTGGCCGGCGTGTCCGAACGGATTGCACAGGCAGAGGAAGGGCGATTGTACTGCCGAGCTCGAACGTCGAGGGTATTCTCAATCGTGCAGGCTTCTTGCATAAACTCCTCGACTGTTTTTGGCGGCTGGCGGACGAGGCTTGCAAAGAGTTGTTCTTTTACGGCGCGCATTAAAAACTGAACTTTCTTTTCCTCGGTCATCCCAGGATCGGCGCGGCGAAATAGGCGCTTCATCTCCTCGACGTAACTGCGGACGGGCTCATTCGGAAGCTGGATCCTGGACTCGAGGAGTCGTTCGGCTCTTTCTTTCCTCACGACACTGGTGAATACCTTCAATAGTTCTCTCTTGAATAGCTCCCATGTCGTAAGGGACGACTCGTAGTTTTCGTACCACGTGCGTGCGGAGCCATCCAATGAGAAAAAAACGTGTCCAATCTTTGCCGCATCATCCCACTTGTTGAATGACGCAACGCGCTCAAATTGGTCCAACCATTCTTCAGGGTCTTCGCCTAGGGATCCATTGAAAGTTGGCGGCACCCGCGGCTGCTGCAGTATGATCGGTGTCGACATCTTTGGCGAGGTTGCGGTGCTGGTAGCAGCGTCTTTTTGCTGTCTGGTGCGGTCCGGCAGTTTCCCGAACTCAGGCTCCTCTCCCTGGAGACGTCGGCTGGCTCGCTGAGCTGCTGGTTCGTCCTCGGGTGTGAAGCGCTTAGGGCTGGGTTCACGACATGAAGGGGGCGTCCGGAACATGGAAGTTACCCAGCACCTCCACCAGATGTCACGTAGTGGTGACGGCAGTCGAAGCAGCGATGAAGACGGACGAAAGGATCTTCTAAAAGAACTGTTTATTGGGCTGACTTGCACCCAAAATGGACTGAATCACTCAGCGGCGGTGAAGCGACAAGCGTGCTCGGCGGTCGTCGAACAGAATGCCCGCCGCAGTCGGCCGTGCTCAATTTAAAGCTGATAGCGAACATTCGAGATAAAGGGCGCAAGGTTACTAGAACATTCCGGAACAACGTAGAATCAGCTTTGCCTGGCTGCGATCAATCGACATAAATCTAGTCGCGTCTTGCGTCGCAAACAAAGCGATAAGGTGGTGTCGCGGCAGATTTGAAAAACGAACAAACACTGCAAATATTGGCGGCAATAGTAAACCAGCGCTAACATTTCTTGCACTGCAAATTAAGACTTTACATAACCAAGGTATCAGGATTCAAACTTTGGAAGTGGTATCCCAGGTTTAACATCCTGAAGCAACACATGGGCTATGAAGAAAACCACAGTGGACGGCTCCAGATTAATTTAGACCGCATGGGGTTCTTCAACGTGCATTGACGTCACACAGCACACCATTGTTTTTATGTTTTGCCATCGTCGAAATACTCCACTGCAGCAGGATCGGGATCGAAACCGCGACCCTGAGATCAGCAGCCGAACGCCAAAGCCACTAAGCCATATGGTGGGTGCTTCCAAATTTTCATCTAGCTGCTTTTTCTATGGACTGCTTCCCTGTCGCACTAAAGAATACAATACTTGCTTTAACTATTCGCTTAATAATTCTTTAGGCATGCTGTTTTGTCTTCGCTGAGAACGAATAAACAACTGAGGCTCCTCAACCTTCACGCTGTCAGCAGGCAAAGGACACCTGCAGCTGCATTCCTTTAATACAAGCCCATGCATCGGTTTTTGTGGTTATACGCAGGTTGGAGTGGAACGTCAATTCTTATAAATGTCCGACATGAGTATGACGACATCCATACAGACACAAGACAGCAACGGCAAACTGCAATACGGGCACTGCCTTTGATAAAAACAACTTACTTGTGTGGTGCATTCTTTTCAGCCATCTCCTGCTTCTCGATACAGCTAACTCATTGTTAGAAGCATACAGAAGCAGTGAGCCACTCACAACTTGCCTCCGCGTCCCCCGGCTCTGCTTCTTGCATCGACCCTTTTTCCTTTAAAAGCGCTTACATCGAAAGGTGGGCGACCTGTCACATTTGCAAACAGCGCGCCTGCTTTGCACCTTGCTAGCCATGACGAAGCAAGTACGCATCGAAATGTTCACTGAATGTGGGGGAAGATAGAAATACATGAAAAACATTTAACGCTCTAGCGCACAAATTCAATACGACGCAAATTTTTATTTTTCTCGTCGAGCAGCCACGATCTACCGCTGACGCTGATACTGTAGAAGCTTGGGCAAGTTGGTGTGACATGGTTTTTTCAGCAGCGCAGGGGACAAAGGACGGGACAAGTGCACAGACACAGCGCTGAACTTACAACTAGTTTATTGAGGTGGTTTTCACTACTTACAGTGGCAACCAATCACAAATGAAAAGACAGATACACAAAACAGATTGACGAAAATGACAATTCCTGAGCACAGGTCTACAGTAGCACAAGACCAGCTGCGCACGTTTTTCTATTCTCATCAAGGAAACGTAGTTCTTTATCAGACAGAGCTATTGAGGCAACGCTTACGCATTCATCTTTGAATTTATGGATTTCATGAGCTTCAATGATTTAACGAGTGATTTTTGTTCTATTATCTGACAGCACTCGACACTGAGTGAAAACAGAATAACACGGTGGTTTTTTGTTCTTTTTTCTTTCCTGTGTGCAGTTTCTGCAATGAATGCCAAGGTGACGGGAAGCGGTGCCGCTCACGTTGTTGTTGTGTTCCCGCAGCCGGTCGTTGAGGCAACGACCAGTTTGCCCCGTGTAGTGCTTGTCACATGTAAGCAGAAACCTGTACACAACATTGCTACTACATGGTACAAAACCTTTTCGGTGTTTCTTATTACAGCCAACCGTCCTTTCATTGCTGCTGTTTACAATATGGCAGAGTTTGGAGAGCTTATCGGGCGCGGAAAAAACAACGTTTATATCGGCATGCGCTCCCACCCTTTTCAGATTATGTGAAATGCGGTGTGGATAAGGAATAACCACATACTTTCTTTTTTCTTCCTTGGGCCTTTCACTGGAATCTCTGCGGCCTGAATTAATGATTTCTCTTAGCAGGCTCTCTGATATTGCAATCAGAAGGTCGGAAGGGTATCCTGCTGCTTGTAAGCGTACCACCTGATTTTGATAGCTGTCTTGCATCGCATGATGGCATGATTTTTCTAGGGCATTTCATTGATAAAACTTTCGAGACCGAGGCCCCTGCGTCAGTAACTGCACATGTCATCAAATCTAAAAAATCATCTACAAACCTAAAGACACGAGCCACGCTTTCGTCGAGTTGACTATCAAGGAGCTTGTCATGGTGCGCGAGATAAATGTCGCTCAGTATCGGAGCTATGCATGAACCAATGCCGACGCCATTGCTCTGGAGGTAAACAGATTCATTCCAGATGGAAAATGTCGAGATAAAGTAAAAAGTAAAGAGTTCCAAGAAGTTGCTATTGCTGATGCCTGCAGAATTCTGGAAAGCTACCATACCAAAGGAATCATTGCATTCTTCAACGCTTGCCAGCAGTTTCTTTTGCGGAAGGGAATAATATAAATCTTTTATATCGATAGAGCAGGCCGAAAAGCCTTTCGCTGGGTTTTGTTGCAAGAAAGCGATTACTTGGTTAGAACTCTTCACCTGAAAAGGGTCGTCAATGGTTAAGAGGTTCAGCTTGTCTTGCAATAAATAACGCGACAGACTTTTGCCATGTGCAATCCTCGGAGACTATTGCTCGAAGTGGGCAGTCCAGCTTGTGAGTTTTGGCTGTGGAGAATATCTTTAAGCAGGACCCCTTGCTTTTCTCTATACACTTGGCTAGGCCATTGGTCTGGAGGTAAACAGATTCATTCCAGATGGAAAATGTCGAGATAAAGTAAAAAGTAAAGAGTTCCAAGAAGTTGCTATTGCTGATGCCTGCAGAACTCTGGAAAGCTACCACACCAAAGGAATCATTGCATTCTTCAACGCTTGCCAGCAGTTTCTTTTGCGGAAGGGAATAATATAAATCTTTTATATCGATAGAGCAGGCCGAAAAGCCTTTCGCTGGGTTTTGTTGCAAGAAAGCGATTACTTGGTTAGAACTCTTCACCTGAAAAGGGTCGTCAATGGTTAAGAGGTTCAGCTTGTCTTGCAATAAATAACGCGACAGACTTTTGCCATGTGCAATCCTCGGAGACTATTGCTCGAAGTGGGCAGTCCAGCTTGTGAGTTTTGGCTGTGGAGAATATCTTTAAGCAGGACCCCTTGCTTTTCTCTATACACTTGGCTAGGGATTCCAAATTCATTTGTGCACACATTTTCTGTGCTCGGGCTTTCACTTTACTTAGAGTGACATCGCTTCTCTGCCGGAAAGTCGAACTGATAGCATTTTCTGCTTTCGATAAGTAGAGCGCTTTTGGCATCACAGCAAAACCTCCCTCTTTACCAGCCTGTAATAGGGTCAGCGAGTTGTTCTTTAAAAACGAAACGGTGAATTTGATTGGAATTCTACACCTGGTAGGTCTACACTTTGCCAAAATGTACACTCCATCTGAAACACATCGGTCCACTTCAGGAGCCACTGCTAGGCTGGAAACTTGTCTCACCATCGCAAGAAGTTCCGATGCCGATTGCCTGGGTTCCACGGCGAACTTTGGTCCTCGTCTAAGGACGCCTTGTACTTGTTCCGGCAAGGACACTTCACCATAGGTGTGGACCGGACTGTGCATCTTCTTAGTGATGGCTCGAAGCTGCGGCAGCGCGCACTGCCATAAGAATTCCGTAGTCCTGTCTGCCGTCTGAGGTCCAGCGCCGCCATTCAAGTGCACCATGAGCTGAAGATGTGCCGCTGTGTGCTCTCAGGAAGAGCCATTCTCTGTACAGGCAAAATCACTCGTCAAATCATTGAAGCTCATGAAATCCATAAATTCAAAGATGAATGCGTAAGCGTTGCCTCAATAGCTCTGTCTGATAAAGTACTACGTTTCCTTGATGAGAATAGAAAAACGTGCGCAGCTGGTCTTGTGCCACTGTAGACCTGTGCTCAGGAATTGTCATTTTCGTCAATCTGTTTTGTGTATCTGTCTTTTCATTTGAGATTGGTTGCCACTGTATTTAAGTAGTGAAAATCACCTCAATAAACTTGTTGTAAGTTCAGCGCCGTGTCTGTGCACTTGTCACGTCCTTTGTCCCCTGCGCTGCTGAAAAAACCGCTGACGAGCGAAGGCATGGAGGGGACACAAGGACATGTTCCTGGAAAATTTTAAAAGTTTTCGAGCAGCCAGCTACGCAGAAGTACGACCCTTTACGTCACTGAAGACTTACATTTAAATATATTCGCGACTAATCAATACTCCACACTATGTAATATCAAAACACAAGCTTATCACAACAGCGCGCTGAAACGGACAGGGAGAGCAGCAGACACGACCCGCTCACGCTTCGCGGCCTGGCCAACAGGCGGCGCAGCTAATGCAATGAGCATGGGCTATAGTTTTCATGCGTCTGTGTCAAAGTAGGTGCTATGTAAAATGCGTTTGATCTTTCATCATAGATCCCAGCATGGTGACAATCTTCCTTGTTGAACATGTCTGCTGTACACCTAAGGGACTTGACTAAGAAGCAAACAAGTGGAGTTTTTTTTCTCGTAATGCAATGAGAAACAATCTTTAATTGCTACGTCAGTTCTGGCAAGATAGAGACTTGGGACATACTGTGAATAAAACATGTGCATTTGTCAGCAAAATGCTTGGTGTTAGTGCATGGACAGCGTTTAATGGAAAGAAGGAGAGGCAAGAGTAAGCAGGTGGAAGTGGTCGACACCCAGCACAGAATGGCCAGGAAGTGGAGATTAGTGGCGTAGCACCCTGTATGACAACTTCCCAAAGCTGGCATTGAGGTCATGCATGTACAAATATTCTCACCACAATGTTAGATGCTAACTGCAGGGCATATGCTTTAAAGGGGTCCAGACAGAAAGTTTTTCGGTGTCAGTTTATTTGCCTTCAAAGAGGCCTACGGGCCTAGCAATCACGAAAATAAGAGCAAAACACCAGTGCACAGTGTGAATAATTAATCACAAGCCATTTTGTACAAAAAGCCTTTGGTCTCAGTCAGCGCCAGCGCTGAAGTGAACAACACCTGAGTTTAGCGACGTCACGATAATTAAAGCAAGTGCACCATGACATCACTCGATGTGGGTGGAAATGGTTTGGTTTATGCGGGTTAAACGTCCCAAAGCGACTCAGGCTATGAGGGACGTTGTAGTGAAGGGCTTCGGAAATTTCCACCGCCTGGGGTTCTTTAATGTGCACTGATATTGCGCGGTACACGGGCCTCTAGAATTTCACCTCCATCGAAATTCGACCACCGCGACCGGGATCGAACTCGCGTCTTTCAGGTCAGCAGTCAAGCGCCATAACCACTGAGCCGCGGAGGCAGCCCGATGTGGGTGGAAATAGCGAGAGGCTCATCGGACAGCATTAAAAACAACCATAACTTATGTTCCACTCAAAGACTGCGCCAGACACTTGCGAGATGGCAACTTCCTACGCCCATGAAAGAAATCATACCGTAACTACCCCCTCTCTCCTCTCCCACTACCGACCCATCCCACCTTCCTGCCCTGTGTGCAATGCACAGAATGCAAACCTGATTGATATCCTCGGGATCTGTCCGGCTTCCCCTCCACCCAGCAGGCCGGAGCCACTCCAAACAGGGGAGGATAGGGAGCCTCACTACGCTCCACAGATCAGGCACGACAGAAGATCGTTGCCACCTGTGCGGCCAGCGTCATGGACCTTTTAGCCTGAACGTTTGAGTGCGGTGTGGTCGTGCGGGGACCCAGGGGTCCTGGGAGGCCCGAATTCCTCTGCACAATAAAGTCTTTCTCTCTCTCACTCTCATGCCGTTCATTGCGTTTAAAATTTTGTGTCTGCACCCCTCTAAGGACTATAGACACCAAATTTTTTCTTGCGTGTTTTTTTCTTTCAAACGATATCGTAGACATTCGTATACATGAAGCACCCTGTGGTACTTGTGTACGACCGCTAAATAGTTTACAATTGAATTTCTTCTCCACGCTGTTTCGGTTTCGTCGACCGAAGGACGACTGTGACGTCAAGTTGATGTTTTCGCCACGTGATCAACTGGAAAAACTTGTAAGGGCCAGTGCAGGTGGCGCCATCAGGGGACACACAGGGACGGCTGACAACACTGGAGGGAGAGGGAATGCGTGGTTGGCTATGGCGGGAATGTGCGTGAGGTGTGTGCGGGCAGCGCGGGAGTGATCCGAGTGGCGTGGTCGAAGTGGGCTCAAGTGTGAGCTCGGTGCGCATTGCATTAGGTGCGCAAACTACGGATGACTATTGGGGGACTCCGGCACGAGGGACTCTGTGAGCGTGTGTAATAAATCATCCCTTGGCAAGTGGGGGCCCGTCCGACGGAACCAACATGGAGACCAATGCCGGAACGTCCGCATCTGATGAAAGCTCCGTCACAGCCACGGTCCCAACGACCCTGGTGCAGCAACTCCTGGCCACTACGACGAAAGGTACGCTGCTCGAGCGGGAGCAACTGGCAGCGCAAGTGCGCGAGAATCTGCTCACGACATCGATCGACACCAGCAGTACGACAGCGGAGCAGGCCAATGAAGCTAGGCCTACCGGTCGCGGGCTTTGACGATGAGGGAGGCACTTAGGCCGTTACCGAAATTCGTCGGATATGAAGACAGTCAACCCCCGCAATCATTCTTGGATCGATTCGTCGAGTACTGCTATTTGGGAGGCATCCCGAACGATCGTCGCCTTCAACATATATCCCTGTGGCGTTGGAAGGCTCTGCGAAACAGTGGTGGCGGTTCATCGGTGGCCACTCAGATTGGGCTTCCTTCGCCGAGGACTTCAAGGGCGAGTTCGCGGCCGTCGACTACAGGGAAAAATTGAAGGCAGAGCTGGCCGAGCACACTCAGCACCCTGCCGAGAATCTAAAACAGTTCATACACATCATAGCAGAGTACTATGACCGTATTGGAGAGCCTGTCACCGACGCGGAAAAAGTTGATCGGGTGAGGCGGCAAATGCATCCGACCTTTCAGGACCTGACGAATAACATGGAATTCGCGAACCTGCGCGACATGGCAAAGGCAGCGGGCCTCTTTATGCAGCGTGCGTGGCACCGCCTGCGTTACGTGCCACCGCCACTGCGAAGCACGCAGGCCGCGCCCGACCTCGCCTTTGTTGACGCCGGCGCTCCACATCGTCACTGCCCTGTCGCGGCGGCCTCAACCGATGCTTCGTCACGACATGACTGGTCGCTTCGGCCTGCGGCGATGCTCGCGTCCCGACACGGGGTCCGTTCTTCGGGCTCGACGCTGCGAGCTGAGGCCCCTTTGTGGGCGCCGCCAGATCCCCGTGCACAGTACCAGTCGCCGGCTTCAATGAACGAAAGCGGCCGCTCCGCACCGGGCATCGCATGGCCCATGCCTCCACCTGACGCTGTTGTCTGCCACCGGTGCGATGGTAGAGGTCATCGAGCGCGCGCATGCCCTACAGGCAAGTCACGAAGCCGACCGCGCTGCTTCCGCTGTGAACAGGTCGGTCACCTCCAAGCAAACTGTCCGGGAAATGGCCGAGCGTAGCAGTTGTGCCGGCCAACGGCTACGCAACTTCCTTGCAAGTTCTAGCGACGACCGGTGGGAAAGAACCTCTGCTCGAGGAATCAATCGGCGACAGTGTATTTTACGCCCTCCTGGACACCGGCGCCAGCGTTAGCCTGATGAACGCGCGAGCCTTCGAGGCGGCGAAACGAAGTGGCGCCAGCACCAGAGAAGAAAGACGGACTCTCCGGCTTGCAGAGGGATGGTCGGAGACAACACCCTCTGTACGTTGCAGCATCCGATGGCAGGGTAGCAGCCGGAAACAGCGCTTCCTCTTGTTGGAGAAGCTTTGCCACGACATAGTTCTGGGACGAGACTTCCTTGCAACAGCGGGCTTTTCTGTACATATAGGCCTCGGTGGATGGACACTCGGGATGGATCCCCAGCCATTGGTGAGGTTCAGCAAGGCACCCTCTCGCCACCACACAGCGGCTGCTGGCCATGCTCAAGACAGCTCCACACAAGTTGCACAGCAGCATCCTGACATGGAAGACTGGGATGAGGACCTAGCTACCTCCTTGCAGCAGCTGTTTGCTCTGGAAGAGCATGGTCCCCCTGAGGCCAACTGCAGCCAAGCGACGTCTGACCGCAGGGCCTCTCCAGACAGCGATCGACTGGAAGCCATCCTCAGTCAATATAGACATGTTTTCCAAAAATACCCCGGCTGCACATCTCTCATTACGCATAGAATAGATACAGGCGACCACTGTCCAGTCCGTTGCAAACTGCGCCCAGTAAACGCAAAAAAGCGGGAAGTCATGGACCAATGTATACAAGAACTGCTGCAGCAAGACCTTATCGAACCATGCACCAGCTCATGGGCCAGTGCTCCAGTCCTGGTGCAGAAAAAGAATGGTGGGTACCGCCTAGCAGTTGACTGCACACCATTAAATGCCAGGACAAATGTACCAAGGTACCCAATGCCTCGTACCGACTGGGTCCTTGCACAGTTGGGTCGTGCCAAATGGTTCTCGAGTCTGGACCTTGCACAAGGTTTTTTCCAAGTGCCTGCAGCACCGGAGGACGTTCAAAAGACTGCGTTCATATGCCACAAGGGCATGTTTCAGTTTAAGAGGATGCCATTTGGAGTGGCTGGAGGGCCAGCAACGTTTCAGTCTTTAATGGACAAACTGCCAGACGGAATAAAACATACCTACTGCATGGCTTTCTTGGATGATATCCTTATCTACTTCGACACATTGGCAGAACATCCGGACCACATTGCCGAGGTGTTGCGTAGGATTGACAGGGCCGGCCTCTCAGTCAACCCAGCAAAGGTTTCCTTCTGCAAACAGACTCTCAAGTTCCTTGATCACATAATTACTCCTGGCGAGCGCAGACCGGACCCAGACAAGGCGCAAGCTGTCTCTCAGTTTCCCCCATCCCGTACTGTCAAACAACTCCAAATGTTCTTGGGCCTAGTTGGCTACTACAGGAATTTTATACCCTCATTCTCCGACAAGGCAAAACCTCTAACACTGCTGTTGAGGAAAGGTACAGACTGGTTGTGGGGGGCTGAGCAGCGAGCAGCATTTGAGCTGCTGAAGACTACACTGGCAGGCGAGGTGGCTGTCACCCTACCGGATCTGAACCGACCATTCGTCATTGAGACGGATGCTAGTGGCACAGGCATTGTGGCGGTTCTACTTCAGGAGGTGGATGGCTTGCTTCGGCCAGTCTCGTTTATTAGCAGAACCCTAACCGCAGCAGAGCGAAACTACACAGTGCAAGAATGGGAATGTCTGGCAGTCGTGTGGGCTGTGGAAAAATTCAGGCCATACATTGAGCTTACGTCTTTTGAGGTTCGTTCTGATCACGCATCGCTGGCATGGATGCTCAACACTGAACACACGTCGGGTCGGGTGCGACGCTGGGTTTTGCGATTGCAAGGGCTGAGGTGCACGGTTAGGCATCGCCGAGGCCGAGCTAACATCCCAGCCGATGCTCTGAGCAGATTTCCAACTGGTCATCCAGAACCAATGCCTTCAAGCTTGGCAGAAGAATGGTTTCCGATAGAACTCGAGGAACCACAGCTCACCATTCGCTTCGCTGATGTTGCCTCGGCTGACCTTGTTGACACCACACCCCTAACCGACTGTGCAAAACTGAAGCACGAGCAACAGAAAGACCCGTTGCTGCAGCAGCTGCTGCAGTACCTTGAGGCGGCGATCCTACCAGACGACCCCAAGAGGGAAAAAATGGTCTCCGACTTGGCCAAGGAGAGCCATATAGCACCTCATGGGGTTCTGCTTTGGACACGCGGAGGCAAAGCGGTGCCGTGGCTCCCCCTCCATCTACGGGAATTGGTGCTTAAACTGAAGCACGACCATCCACTCAGTGGACACGCCGGCTTCTTCAAAACCTTAAGGCGCATCGAGAGCCGCTTCACTTGGTTGGGGGTGCGCTCCGACACGTCTCGCTATGTACGAGGGTGTCAGCAGTGCCAGGTCTTCAAGCCCCGTCGCCAGAAGCCAAAGGGACTTATGGACAGCACTTGGGCGTCCTCACCCATGCAGCACCTCAGTGTGGATCTGATAGGCCCATTGCCCAGAACTCCACGGCAACACAAGTATATCCTTGTAGAAGTTTATCGAGCTTTTTCCCCTGCGGGCACCAACTTCAAAAGCCATCGTTGAAAGGATGGTGGAAGTTTTCTGCCGGCACGGTGCACCTCTTTCCATCTCCAGTGATAACGGTAAACCATTCGTCAGGAAGATATGAAAGGGAGTGCTGCAACATTGGGGAATACAAGAGCGGCACACAGTCCCCTACAGACCTGCTGGACAGCCTGTAGAACGTCACAATGCTACAGTCAAGCAGACCATTGTCAACTACTGCTCCTCCCACTGCAATTGGAACAAGCGACTCTCTGAGGTGGCCTTCACAATGCGGAGATCAGAGAGTGTGGTCACAGGATTTACGCCCGCATTCTTGTGCTATGGTCGGGAACTTTGTACACCTTGGGCAGATAGGCATCAGATTAGTGCTGAAATTTCTGAATCGGCACCCCATGCACTCGCTGCAGAGCTAAACCTTTACCTGCAGGATGCATTGGCCATGGCCAGGGAACACCAAGAATCAGCGAAGGTCGAACAGGCCAGGCATTACAACAAGCATCGTCAACCAACCACCTACAAAGTTGGCGACCTCGTGCTCCGCGACAAGCACACTCTAAGTAATGCAAGTACAGGCTTCACTGCTAAATTGGCCCCTCGCCGCTCAGGGCCCTACCTAATCACTGCCCGTGTGGGTCAGAACAACTTTAAACTCAAAGACCCTGCCTCAAGAAAGTATATGGGTGTGGCCAACGCAGACCAGCTAATGCCATACCATCCAATGTGGAGGCATGCTTGCACGAATTAAGGGGGGGAGGATGTAAGGGCCAGTGCGGGTGGCGCCATCAGGGGACACACAGGGACGGCTGACAACAGTGGAGGGAGAGGGGATGCGTGGTTAGCTATGGCAGGAATGTGCGTGAGGTGTGCGCGGGAGTGATCCGAGTGGTGTGGTCGAAGTGGGCTCAAGTGTGAGCTCGGTGCGCGTTGCATTAGGTGCGCGAACTGCGGATGACTATTGGGGGACTCCGGCACGCGGGACTCTGTGAGCGTGTGTAATAAATCATCCCTTGACAAACATTAATATAATCACTGACAGGCTTGTCATTCCATGTCTTGGAAGATGCTGGATTAAATGTCGTAGTCAATTGAATATACATATCAGCGATTATATTACAGTTTTTCTAGTAGATCACGCGAACAAACCGTCAACTTGACGTCACAGTCGTCATTCAGTCAATGAAACCGAAACAGCACGAGAGAAGAAATTCAATCAAATTATTTAGCGGTTGTAGGAAAATATCACCCGGTAACTCATGTATTCTAATGCGTAACGCATCGTTTGACAGAAGAAAACATGCAAAAAAATTACACTAGCTGCCCACTGAAAGAGAAGACACTTTCGCAAGGCAGCAAAGCTACCTAAGGTACAAGATGGTAGGTTCCAAAATTATTTACCTGGATGAGATATGTGCAACGGCAGCAAGCGCAGTGTTGGTGGAAGGACAGAACAGCGAGCGTGTGCTGCTTGTGCCAAGATCAGGACAACCATGGCCTGGAGCAGGCTGCCAGGGAAGGGCCATCGCATCATTGTGATGCACATCAGCAGTGAGAAAGGCCCATCAACGGCTGCCTGTATGTTTCCTGCAGAAAAACGAAAAGGGTGAAGACTGCTATGAAGATACGGGTGGCAATCATTTTGAGATGTTTGCACTCATGTGCTCCAGAGGCAGACAAGAGAAACATACTAGCGAAACACAAGCAGTTGTGTCATTCACACCTGGACGAAGCAATGCCGACAACAGTTTTACACAAAGAAGCAGTTCAGCAGTAGCTGACAGAGAGAACACTAATGGAACGCTATGATGCCAACAATGTGGCTCCCATAAATCATGAAGCTGCCCAAACTGTGTGTTGTCAAATACCATGTAGGTGTCGCTGTGGCGAGGGCTGGCAACGTCAAGCTCTGGCTCCCACCTTAGCTTTAACCTATGGAGTTTCTCTGGGTACAAGTTAATAATGATACCAAGAATGAGCATAAAGATTTTTGGCTTCCTTTGGTTGAAGCTTTGCTCATAAACAAGACACCAACGGTTTCAGCAGAAAAGTGGAGGAATTGTGCACACCACGCCATGAATAATGAAGAAAAATTCAGAGCAAACTCTGCCAGCGGCCCTCATATTCATTAACACATACGAGTTTCACAAAACATAACTATGTAGCACATCGGCTCTGGGATGCATCACAATAGTAAACCAGCGCTAACATCTCTTGCACTGCAAATTAAGACTTTACATCACCAAGTTGTCAGGCTTCCAAACTTTGGAAGTGATATGCCAGGTTTAACTTCCTGAAGGAACACATGGGCTATGAAGAACACCACAGTGGACGGCTCTGGATTAATTTAGACCGTATGGGGTTCTTCAACGTGCATTGACGTCGCACAGCACACCATTGTTTTTATGTTTTGCCACCGTCGAAATACTGCCACTGCAGCAGAATCGGGCTCAAACCCGCGACCCTGAGATCAGCAGCCGAACGCCAAAGCCACTAAATCATATGGCGGGTGCTTCCAAATTTTCATCTAGCTGCTTTTTCTATGGACTGCTTTCCTGTCTCACTAAAGAATACAATACTTGCTTTAACTATTCGCTTAATAATTCTTAAGGCATGCTGTTTTGTCTTCGCTGAGAACGAATAAACAACTGAGGCTCCTCTACCTTCACGCTGTCAGCAGGCAAAAGACACCTGCAGCTGCATTCCTTTAATACAAGCACATGCATCAGTTTTTGTGCTTATACGCAGGTTGGAGTGGAACGTCAATTCTTATAAATGTCCGACATGAGTATGACGACATCCATACAGACACAAGGCAGCAACGGGAAACTGCAATACGGGCACTGCCTTTGATAAAAATAACTTACTTGTGTGGTGCATTCTTTTCAGCCATCTCCTGCTTCTCGATACAGCTAACTCATTGTTAGAAGCATACAGTAGCAGTGAGCCACTCACAACTTGCCTCCGCGTCCCCCGGCTCTGCTTCTTGCATCGACCCTTTTTCCTTTAAAAGCGCTTACATCGAAAGGTGGGCGACCTGTCACATTTGCAAACAGCGCGCCTGTTTTGCACCTTGCTAGCCATGATGAAGCAAGTACACATCGAAATGTTCACTGAATGTGGGGGAAGATAGAAATACAAGAAACGCATTTAACGCTCTAGCGCACAAATTCAATACGACGCAAATTTTTATTTTTCTCGTCGAGCAGCCACGATCTACCACTGACGCTGATACTGTAGAAGCTTGGGCAAGTTGGTGTGACATGGTTTTTTCAGCAGCGCAGGGGACAAAGGACGGGACAAGTGCACAGACACGGCGCTGAACTTACATCCGGTTTATTGAGGTGATTTTCACTACTTAAGTACAGTGGCAACCAATCTCAAATGAAAAGACAGATACACAAAACAGATTGACGAAAATGACAATTCCTGAGCACAGGTCTACAAAGGCACAAGACCAGCTGCGCACGTTTTTCTATTCTCATCAAGGAAATGTAGTTCTTTATCAGACAGAGCTAATGAGGCAAAGCTTACGCATTCATCTTTGAATTTATGGATTTCATGAGCTTCAATGATTTCACGAGTGATTTTTGTTCTATTATCTGACAGCACTCGACACTGAG
The DNA here is from genome assembly GCF_052857255.1 of Amblyomma americanum. Classification (NCBI taxonomy): domain Eukaryota; kingdom Metazoa; phylum Arthropoda; class Arachnida; order Ixodida; family Ixodidae; genus Amblyomma; species Amblyomma americanum. The sequence goes on along the minus strand of NC_135497.1, from coordinate 327,970,739 downwards.
TGAAAACAGGATAACACAGTGGTTTTTTGTTCTTTTTTCTTTCCTCTGTGCAGTTTCTGCAATGAATGCCAAGGTGACGGGAAGCGGTGCCGCTCACGTTGTTGTTGTGTTCCCGCAGCCAGTCGTTGAGGCAACGACCAGTTTGCCCCGTGTAGTGCTTGCCACATGTAAGCGGAAACCTGTACACAACATTGCTGCTACATGGTACAAAACCTTTTTGGTGTTTCTTATCGCAGCCAACTATCCTTTCATTGCTGCTGTTTACAATATGGCAGAGTTTGGAGAGCTTATTGGGCGCGGAAAAAACAACGTTTACATCGGCACGCGCTCCCACCCTTTTCATATTATGTGAAATGCGGTGTAGATAAGGAATAACCACATACTTTCTTTTTTCTTCGTTGGGCCTTTCAGTGGAATATCTGCGGCCTGAATTAATGATTTCTCTTAGCAGGCTCTCTGATATTGCAATCAGAAGGTCGGAAGGGTATCCTGCTGCTTGTAAGCGTACCACCTGATTTTGATAGCTGTCTTGCATCGCATGATGGCATGATTTTTCGAGGGCATTTCTTAAACGCAACTTTGAGATGCCGCGCTTTACAAGCTTAGAATGTGCAGAAGCGAAAGGCGTGAGGGGCTTCTGGCATCGTGGCTTGTAACGCCACCACACATGGCTATTCTTGAGGAACATGGCAAGATCTAAAAAACGTAACTTTCCTTCAGAAGGCGTTTCATGCGTCAAAACAAGAGGGTCAAGACAGGTGTGAAAAATTGATAAAACTTTCGAGACCGAGGCCCCTGCGTCAGTAACTGCACATGTCATCAAAACTAAAAAATCATCTACAAACCTAAAAACACGAGCCACGCTTTCATCGAGTTGACTATCAAGGAGCTTGTCATGGTGCGCGAGATAAATGTCGCTCAGTATCGGAGCTATGCATGAACCAATGCCGACGCCATTGCTCTGGAGGTAAACAGATTCATTCCAGGTGGAAAATGTCGAGTTAAAGTAAAAAGTAAGGAGTTCCAAGAAGTTGCTATTGCTGATGCCTGCAGAACTCTGGAAAGCTACCACACCAAAGGAATCAATGCATTCTTCAACGCTTGCCAGCAGTTTCTTTTGCGGAAGGGAATAATATAAATCTTTTATATCGATAGAGCAGGCCGAAAAGCCTTTCCCTGGGTTTTGTTGCAAGAAAGCGATTACTTGGTTAGAACTCTTCACCTGAAAAGGGTCGACAATGGTTAAGAGGTTCAGCTTGTCTTGCAAAAAATAACGCGACAGACTTTTGCCATGTGCCATCCTCGGAGACTATTGCTCGAAGTGGGCAGTCTAGCTTGTGAGTTTTGGCTGTGAAGAATATCTTTAAGCAGGACCCCTTGCTTTTCTCTATACACTTGGCTAGGGATTCCAAATTCATTTGTGCACACATTTTCCGTGATCGGGCTTCCACTTTACTTAGAGTGACATCGCTTCTCTGCCGGAAAGTCGAACTGATAGCATTTTCTGCTTTCGATAAGTAGAGCGCTTTTGGCATCACAGCAAAACCTCCCTCTTTACCAGCCTGTAATAGGGTCAGCGAGTTGTTCTTTAAAAACGAAACGGTGAATTTGATTGGAATTCTACACCTGGTAGGTCTACACTTTGCCAAAATGTACACTCCATCTGAAACACATCGGTCCACTTCAGGAGCCACTGCTAGGCTGGAAACTTGTCTCACCATCGCAAGAAGTTCCGATGCCGATTGCCTGGGTTCCACGGCGAACTTTGGTCCTCGTCTAAGGACGCCTTGTACTTGTTCCGGCAAGGACACTTCACCATATGTGTGGACCGGACTGTGCATCTTCTTAGTGATGGCTCGAAGCTGCGGCAGCGCGCACTGCCATAAGAATTCCGTAGTCCTGTCTGCCGTCTGAGGTCCACCGCCGCCATTCAAGTGCACCATGAGCTGAAGATGTGCCGCTGTGTGCTCTCAGGAAGAGCCATTCTCTGTAGAGGCAAAATCACTCGTCAAATCATTGAAGCTCATGAAATCCATAAATTCAAAGATGAATGCGTAAGCGTTGCCTCAATAGCTCTGTCTGATAAAGTACTACGTTTCTTTGATGAGAATAGAAAAACGTGCGCAGCTGGTCTTGTGCCACTGTAGACATGTGCTCAGGAATTGTCATTTTCGTCAATCTGTTTTGTGTATCTGTCTTTTCATTTGAGATTGGTTGCCACTGTATTTAAGTAGTGAAAATCACCTCAATAAACCTGTTGTAAGTTCAGCGCCATGTCTGTGCACTTGTCACGTCCTTTGTCCCCTGCGCTGCTGAAAAAACCGCTGACGAGCGAAGGCACGGAGGGGACACAAGGACATGTTCCTGGAAAATTTTAAAAGTTTTCGAGCAGCCAGCTACGCAGAAGTACGACCCTTTACGTCACTGAAGACTTACATTTAAATATATTCGCGACTAATCAATACTCCACACTATGTAATATCAAAACACAAGCTTATCACAACGGCGCGCTGAAACGGACAGGGAGAGCAGCAGACACGACCCGCTCACGCTTCGCGGCCTGGCCAACAGGCGGCGCAGCCAATGCAATGAGCATGGGCTATAGTTTTCATGCGTCTGTGTCAAAGTAGGTGCTATGTAAAATGCGTTTGATCTTTCATCATAGATCCCAGCATGGTGACAATCTTCCTTGTTGAACATGTCTGCTGTACACCTAAGGGACTTGACTAAGAAGCAAACAAGTGGAGTTTTTTTTCTCGTAATGCAATGAGAAACAATCTTTAATTGCTACAGTTCTGGCAAGATAGAGACTTGGGACATACTGTGAATAAAACATGTGCATTTGTCAGCAAAATGCTTGGTGTCAGTGCATGGACAGCGTTTAATGGAAAGAAGGAGAGGCAAGAGTAAGCAGGTGGAAGTGGTCGACACCCAGCACAGAATGGCCAGGAAGTGGAGATTAGTGGCGTAGCACCCTGTATGACAACTTCCCAAAGCTGGCATTGAGGTCATGGATGCACAACTTTTCCCAGCACTATGTTAGATGGTAACTGCATGGCATATGCTTTAAAGGGGTCCAGACACAAAGTTTTTCGGTGTCAGTTTATTTGCCTTCAAAGAGGCCTACGGGCCTAGCAATCATGAAAATAAGAGCAAAACACCAGTGCACAGTGTGAATAATTAATCACAAGCCATTTTGTACACAAAGCCTTTGGTCTCAGTCAGCGCCAGCGCTGAAGTGAACAACACCTGAGTTCAGCGACGTCACAATAATTAAAGCAAGTGCACTATGACATCACTCGATGTGGGTGGAAATAGTTTCGTTTATGGGGGTTAAAGGTCCGAAAGCGACTCATGCTATGAGGGACGTTGTAGTGAAGGGCTCCGCAAAATTTCCACCACCTGGGGTTCTTTAATGTGCACTGACGTCGAATGGTACACGGGCCTCTAGAATTTCACCTCCATCGAAATTCGACCACCGCGACCGGGATCGAACTCGCGTCTTTCAGGTCAGCAGTGAAGCGCCATAACCACTGAGCCGCGGAGGCAGCCCAATGTAGGTGGAAATGGCGAGAGGCTCATCGGACACCATTAAAAACAGCAATAACTTATGTTCCCCTCAAAGAATGTGCCAGACACTTGCAAGATGGCAACTTCTTACGCCCATGAAAGAAATCGTACGGTAACTAACCCCTCTCTCCTCTCCCACTACCGACCCATACCACCTTCCTGCCCTGTGTGCAATGCTCAAAAGGCAAACCTGACTGATATCTTCGGGATCTGTCCGGCTTCGCCTCCACCCAGCAGGCCGGAGCCACTCCAAACATGGGAGGACTGGGAGACCTCACTACGCTCCACAGATCAGGCACGACAGAAGATCGTCGCCACCTGTGCGGCCAGCGTCATGGACCTTTTAGCCTGAACGTTTGAGTGCGGTGTGGTCGTGCGGGGACCCAGGGGTCCTGGGAGGCCCGAATTCCTCTGCACAATAAAGTCTTTCTCTCTCTCACTCTCATGCCGTTCATTGCTTTTAAAATTTTGAGTCTGCACCCCTTTAAGGACTATAGACACCAAATTTCTTCTTGCGTGTTTTCTTCTTTCAAACGATATCGTAGACATTCGTATACATGAAGCACCCTGTGGTAATTGTGTACGACCACTAAATAGTTTACAATTGAATTTCTTCTTCACGCTGTTTCGGTTTCGTCAACCGAAGGACGACTGTGACGTCAAGTTGATGTTTTCGCCACGTGATCAACTGGAAAAACTTGTAAGGGCCAGTGCAGGTGGCGCCATCAGGGGACACACAGGGACGGCTGACAACACTGAAGGGAGAGGGAATGCGTGGTTGGCTATGGCGGGAATGTGCGTGAGGTGTGCGCGGGCAGCGCGGGAGTGATCCGAGTGGCGTGGTCGAAGTGGGCTCAAGTGTGAGCTCGGTGCGCATTGCATTAGGTGCGCAAACTACGGATGACTATTGGGGGACTCCGGCACGAGGGACTCTGTGAGCGTGTGTAATAAATCATCCCTTGGCAAGTGGGGGCCCGTCCGACGGAACCAACATGGAGACCAATGCCGGAACGTCCGCATCTGATGAAAGCTCCGTCACAGCCACGGTCCCAACGACCCTGGTGCAGCAACTCCTGGCCACTACGACGAAAGGTACGCTGCTCGAGCGGGAGCAACTGGCAGCGCAAGTGCGCGAGATTCTGCTCACGACATCGATCGACACCAGCAGTACGACAGCGGAGCAGGCCAATGAAGCTAGGCCTAGCGGTCGCGGGCTTTGACGATGAGGGAGGCACTTAGGCCGTTACCGAAATTCATCGAATATGAAGACAGTCAACCCCCGCAAACATTCTTGGATCGATTCGTCGAGTACTGCTATTTGGGAGGCATCCCGAACGATCGTCGCCTTCAACATATCCCTGTGGCGTTGAAAGGCTCTGCGAAACAGTGGTGGCGGTTCATCGGTGGCCACTCAGATTGGACTTCCTTCGCCGAGGACTTCAAGGGCGAGTTCGCGGCCGTCGACTACAGGGAAAAATTGAAGGCAGAGCTGGCCGAGCGCACTAAGCACCCTGCCGAGAATCTAAAACAGATCATACACATCATAGCAGAGTACTATGACCGTATTGGAGAGCCTGTCACCGACGCGGAAAAAGTTGATCGGGTGAGGCGGCAAATGCATCCGACCTTTCAGGACCTGACGAATAACATGGAATTCGCGAACCTGCGCGACATGGCAAAGGCAGCGGGCCTCCTTATGCAGCGTGCGTGGCACCGCCTGCGTTACGTGCCACCGCCACTGCGAAGCACGCAGGCCGCGCCCGACCTCGCCTTTGTTGACGCCGGCGCTCCACATCGTCACTGCCCTGTCGCGGCGGCCTCAACCGATGCTTCGTCACGACATGACTGGTCGCTTCGGCCTGCGGCGATGCTCGCGTCCCGACACGGGGTCCGTTCTTCGGGCTCGACGCTGCGAGCTGAGGCCCCTTTGTGGGCGCCGCCAGATCCCCGTGCACAGTACCAGTCGCCGGCTTCAATGAACGAAAGCGGCCGCTCCGCACCGGGCATCGCATGGCCCATGCCTCCACCTGACGCTGTTGTCTGCCACCGGTGCGATGGTAGAGGTCATCGAGCGCGCGCATGCCCTACAGGCAAGTCACGAAGCAGACCGCGCTGCTTCCGCTGTAAACAGGTCGGTCACCTCCAAGCAAACTGTCCTGGAAATGGCCGAGCGTAGCAGTTGTGCCGGCCAACGGCTACGCAACTTCCTTGCAAGTTCTAGCGACGACCGGTGGGAAAGAACCTCTGCTCGAGGAATCAATCGGCGACAGTGTATTTTACGCCCTCCTGGACACCGGCGCCAGCATTAGCCTGATGAACGCGCGAGCCTTCGAGGCGGCGAAACGAAGTGGCGCCAGCACCAGAGAAGAAAGACGGACTCTCCGGCTTGCAGAGGAATGGTCGGAGACAACACCCTCTGTACGTTGCAGCATCCGATGGCAGGGTAGCAGCCGGAAACAGCGCTTCCTCTTGTTGGAGAAGCTTTGCCACGACATAGTTCTGGGACGAGACTTCCTTGCAACAGCGGGCTTTTCTGTACATATAGGCCTCGGTGGATGGACACTCGGGATGGATCCCCAGCCATTGGTGAGGTTCAGCAAGGCACCCTCTCGCCACCACACAGCGGCTGCTGGCCATGCTCAAGACAGCTCCACACAAGTTGCACAGCAGCATCCTGACATGGAAGACTGGGATGAGGACCTAGCTACCTCCTTGCAGCAGCTGTTTGCTCTGGAAGAGCATGGTCCACCTGAGGCCAACTGCAGCCAAGCGACATCTGACCGCAGGGCCTCTCCAGACAGCGATCGACTGGAAGCCATCCTCAGTCAATATAGACATGTTTTCCAAAAATACCCCGGATGCACATCTCTCATTACGCATAGAATAGATACAGGCGACCACTGTCCAGTCCGTTGCAAACTGCGCCCAGTAAACGCAAAAAAGCGGGAAGTAATGGACCAATGTATACAAGAACTGCTGCAACAAGACCTTATCGAACCATGCACCAGCTCATGGGCCAGTGCTCCAGTCCTGGTGCAGAAAAAGAATGGTGGGTACCGCCTAGCAGTTGACTGCACACCATTAAATGCCAGGACAAATGTACCAAGGTACCCAATGCCTCGTACCGACTGGGTCCTTGCACAGTTGGGTCGTGCCAAATGGTTCTCGAGTCTGGCCCTTGCACAAGGTTTTTTCCAAGTGCCTGTAGCACCGGAGGACGTTCAAAAGACTGCGTTCATATGCCACAAGGGCATGTTTCAGTTTAAGAGGATGCCATTTGGAGTGGCTGGAGGGCCAGCAACGTTTCAGTCTTTCATGGACAAACTGCCAGACGGAATAAAACATACCTACTGCATGGCTTTCTTGGATGATATCCTTATCTACTTCGACACATTGGCAGAACATCTGGACCACATTGCAGAGGTGTTGCGTAGGATTGACAGGGCCAGCCTCTCAGTCAACCCAGCAAAGGTTTCCTTCTGCAAACAGACTCTCAAGTTCCTTGGGCACATAATTACTCCTGGCGAGTGCAGACCGGACCCAGACAAGGCGCAAGCTGTCTCTCAGTTTCCCCCATCCCGTACTGTCAAACAACTCCAAATGTTCTTGGGCCTAGTTGGCTACTACAGGAATTTTATACCCTCATTCTCCGACAAGGCAAAACCTCTAACACTGCTGTTGAGGAAAGGTACAGACTGGTTGTGGGGGGCTGAGCAGCGAGCAGCATTTGAGCTGCTGAAGACTACACTGGCAGGCGAGGAGGCCGTCACCCTACCGGATCTGAACCGACCATTCGTCATTGAGACGGATGCTAGTGGCACAGGCATTGTGGCAGTTCTACTTCAGGAGGTGGATGGCTTGCTTCGGCCAGTCTCGTTTATTAGCAGAACCCTAACCGCAGCAGAGCGAAACTACACAGTGCAAGAATGGGAATGTCTGGCAGTCGTGCGGGCTGTGGAAAAATTCAGGCCATACATTGAGCTTACGTCTTTTGAGGTTCATTCTGATCACGCATCGCTGGCACGGATGCTCAACACTGAACACACGTCGGGTCGGGTGCGACGCTGGGTTTTGCGATTGCAAGGGCTGAGGTGCACGGTTAGGCATCGCCGAGGCCGAGCTAACATCCCAGCCGATGCTCTGAGCAGATTTCCAACTGGTCATCCAGAACCAATGCCTTCAAGCTTGGCAGAAGAATGGTTTCCGATAGAACTCGAGGAACCACAGCTCACCATTCGCTTCGCTGATGTTGCCTCGGCTGACCTTGTTGACACCTCACCCCTAACCGACTGTGCAAAACTGAAGCACGAGCAACAGAAAGACCCGTTGCTGCAGCAGCTGCTGCAGTACCTTGAGGCGGCGATCCTACCAGACGACCCCAAGAGGGCAAAAATGGTCTCCGACTTGGCCAAGGAGAGCCATATAGCACCTCATGGGGTTCTGCTTTGGACACGCGGAGGCAAAGCGGTGCCGTGGCTCCCCCTCCATCTACGGGAATTGGTGCTTAAACTGAAGCACGACCATCCACTCAGTGGACACGCCGGTTTCTTCAAAACCTTAAGGCGCATCGAGAGCCGCTTCACTTGGTTGGGGGTGCGCTCCGACACGTCTCGCTATGTACGAGGGTGTCAGCAGTGCCAGGTCTTCAAGCCCCGTCGCCAGAAGCCAAAGGGACTTATGGACAGCACTTGGGCGTCCTCACCCATGCAGCACCTCAGTGTGGATCTGATAGGCCCATTGCCCAGAACTCCACGGCAACACAAGTATATCCTTGTAGAAGTTTATCGAGCTTTTTCCCCTGCGGGCACCAACTTCAAAAGCCATCGTTGAAAGGATGGTGGAAGTTTTCTGCCGGCACGGTGCACCTCTTTCCATCTCCAGTGATAACGGTAAACCATTCGTCAGCAAGATATGGAAGGGAGTGCTGCAACATTGGGGAATACAAGAGCGGCACACAGTCCCCTACAGACCTGCTGGACAGCCTGTAGAACGTCACAATGCTACAGTCAAGCAGACCATTGTCAACTACTGCTCCTCCCACTGCAACTGGGACAAGCGGCTCTCTGAGGTGGCCTTCGCAATGCGGACATCAGAGAGTGTGGTCACAGGGTTTACGCCCGCATTCTTGTGCTATGGTCGGGAACTTCGTACACCTTGGGCAGATAGACAGCAGATTAGTGCTGAAATTTCTGAATCGGCACCCCATGCACTCGCTGCAGAGCTAAACCTTTACCTGCAGTATGCATTGGCCATGGCCAGGGAACACCAAGATTCAGCGAAGGCCGAACAGGCCAGGCATTACAACAAGCATCGTGAACCAACCACCTACAAAGTTGGCGACCTCGTGCTCCGCGACAAGCCCACTTTAAGTAATGCAAGTACAGGCTTCACTGCTAAATTGGCCCCTCGCCGCTCAGGGCCCTACCTAATCACTGCCCGTGTGGGTCAGAACAACTTTAAACTCAAAGACCCTGCCTCAAGAAAGTATATGGGTGTGGCCAACGCAGACCAGCTAATGCCATACCATCCACCGTGGAGGCCTGCTTGCACGAATTAAGAGGGGGAGGATGTAAGGGCCAGTGCGGGTGGCGCCATCAGGGGACACACAGGGACGGCTTACAACACTGGAGGGAGAGGGGATGCGTGGTTAGCTATGGTGGGAATGTGCGTGAGGTGTGCGCGGGAGTGATCCGAGTGGTGTGGTCGAAGTGGGCTCAAGTGTGAGCTCGGTGCGCGTTGCATTAGGTGCGCGAACTGCGGATGACTATTGGGGGACTCCGGCACGCGGGACTCTGTGAGCGTGTGTAATAAATCATCCCTTGACAAACTTTAATATAATCACTGACAGGCTTGTCATTCCATGTTTTGGAAGATGCTGGATTAAATGTCGTAGTCAATTGAATATACATATCAGGGATTATATTACAGTTTTTCTAGTAGATCACGCGAACAAACCGTCAACTTGACGTCACAGTCGTCATTCAGTCAATGAAACCGAAACAGCACGAGAGAAGAAATTCAATCAAATTATTTAGCGCTTGTAGGAAAATACCACACGGTAATTCATGTATTCTAATGTCTAACGCATCGTTTGACAGAAGAAAACATGCAAAAAAATTACACTAGCTGCCCACTGAAAGAGAAGACACTTTCGCAAGGCAGCAAAGCTACCTAAGGTACAAGATGGTAGGTTCCAAAATTATTTACCTGGATGAGATATGTGCAACGGCAGCAAGCGCAGTGTTGGTGGAAGGACAGAACAGCGAGCGTGTGCTGCTTGTGCCAAGATCAGGACAACCATGGCCTGGAGCAGGCTGCCAGGGAAGGGCCACCGCATCATTGTGATGCACATCAGCAGTGAGAAAGGCCCATCAACGGCTGCCTGTATGTTTCCTGCAGAAAAACGAAAAGGGTGAAGACTGCTATGAAGATACGGGTGGCAATCATTTTGAGATGTTTGCACTCATGTGCTCCAGAGGCAGACAAGAGAAACATCGTAGCGAAACACAAGCAGTTGTGCCATTCACATCTGGACGAAGCAATGCCGACAACAGTTTTACACAAAGAAGCATTTCAGCAGTAGCTGACAGAGAGAACACTAATGGAACGCTATGATGCCAACAATGTGGCTCCCATAAATCATGAAGCTGCCCAAACTGTGTGTTGTCAAATACCATGTAGGTGTCGCTGTGGCGAGGGCTGGCAACGTCAAGCTCTGGCTCCCACCTAAGCTTTAACCTATGGAGTTTCTCTGGATACAAGTTAATAATGATACCAAGAATGAGCATAAAGATTTATGGCTTCCTTTGGTTGAAGCTCTGGTCATAAACAAGACACCAACGGTTTCAGCAGAAAAGTGGAGAAATTGTGCACACCACGCCATGAATAATGATGAAAAATTCAGAGCAAACTCTGCCAGCGGCCCTCATATTCATTAACACATACGAGTTTCACAAAACATAACTATGTAGCACATCGGCTCTGGGATGCATCACAATAGTAAACCAGCGCTAACATCTCTTGCACTGCAAATTAAGACTTTACATCACCAAGTTATCAGGCTTCCAAACTTTGGAAGTGATATGCCAGGTTTAACTTCCTGAAGGAACACATGGGCTATGAAGAACACCACAGTGGACGGCTCAGGATTAATTTAGACCGTATGGGGTTCTTCAACGTGCATTGACGTCGCACAGCACACCATTGTTTTTATGTTTTGCCACCGTCGAAATACTGCCACTGCAGCAGGATCGGGCTCAAACCCGCGACCCTCAGATCAGCAGCCGAACGCCAAAGCCACTAAATCATATGGCGGGTGCTTCCAAATTTTCATCTAGCTGCTTTTTCTATGGACTGCTTTCCTGTCTCACTAAAGAATACACTACTTGCTTTAACTATTCGCTTAATAATTCTTTAGGCATGCTGTTTTGTCTTCGCTGAGAACGAATAAACAACTGAGGCTCCTCAACCTTCACGCTGTCAGCAGGCAAAGGACACCTGCAGCTGCATTCCTTTAATACAAGCACATGCATCAGTTTTTGTGCTTATACGCAGGTTGGAGTGGAACGTCAATTCTTATAAAGGTCCGACATGAGTATGACGACATCCATACAGACACAAGGCAGCAACGGGAAACTGCAATACGGGCACTGCCTTTGATAAAAACAACTTACTTGTGTGGTGCATTCTTTTCAGCCATCTCCTGCTTCTCGATACAGCTAACTCATTGTTAGAAGCATACAGTAGCAGTGAGCCACTCACAACTTGCCTCCGCGTCCCCCGGCTCTGCTTCTTGCATCGACCATTTTTCCTTTAAAAGCGCTTACATCGAAAGGTGGGCGACCTGTCACATTTGCAAACAGCGCGCCTGTTTTGCACCTTGCTAGCCATGACGAAGCAAGTACGCATCGAAATGTTCACTGAATGTGGGGGAAGATAGAAATACAAGAAACGCATTTAACGCTCTAGCGCACAAATTCAATACGACGCAAATTTTTATTTTTCTCGTCGAGCAGCCACGATCTACAGCTGACGCTGATACTGTAGAAGCTTGGGCAAGTTGGTGTGACATGGTTTTTTCAGCAGCGCGGGGGACAAAGGACGGGACAAGTGCACAGACACGGCGCTGAACTTACATCCGGTTTATTGAGGTGATTTTCACTACTTAAGTACAGTGGCAACCAATCTCAAATGAAAAGACAGATACACAAAACAGATTGACGAAAATGACAATCCCTGAGCACAGGTCTACAGTGGCACAAGACCAGCTGCGCACGTTTTTCTATTCTCATCAAGGAAACGTAGTTCTTTATCAGACAGAGCTAATGAGGCAACGCTTACGCATTCATCTTTGAATTTATGGATTTCATGAGCTTCAATGATTTCACGAGTGATTTTTGTTCTATTATCTGACAGCACTCGACACTGAGTGAAAACAGGATAACACAGTGGTTTTTTGTTCTTTTTTCTTTCCTCTGTGCAGTTTCTGCAATGAATGCCAAGGTGACGGGAAGCGGTGCCGCTCACGTTGTTGTTGTGTTCCCGCAGCCAGTCGTTGAGGCAACGACCAGTTTGCCCCGTGTAGTGCTTGCCACATGTAAGCGGAAACCTGTACACAACATTGCTGCTACATGGTACAAAACCTTTTTGGTGTTTCTTATCGCAGCCAACTGTCCTTTCATTGCTGCTGTTTACAATATGGCAGAGTTTGGAGAGCTTATTGGGCGCGGAAAAAACAACGTTTACATCGGCACGCGCTCCCACCCTTTTCATATTATGTGAAATGCGGTGTAGATAAGGAATAACCACATACTTTCTTTTTTCTTCCTTGGGCCTTTCAGTGGAATATCTGCGGCCTGAATTAATGATTTCTCTTAGCAGGCTCTCTGATATTGCAATCAGAAGGTCGGAAGGGTATCCTGCTGCTTGTAAGCGTACCACCTGATTTTGATAGCTGTCTTGCATCGCATGATGGCATGATTTTTCTAGGGCATTTCTTAAACACAACTTTGCGATGCCGCGCATTACAAGCTTAGAATGTGCAGAAGCGAAAGGCGTGAGGGGCTTCTGGCATCGTGGCTCGTAACGCCAGCACACATGGCTATTCTTGAGGAACATGGCAAGATCTAAAAAACGTAACTTTCCTTCAGAAGGCGTTTCATGCGTCAAAACAAGAGGGTCAAGACAGGTGTGAAAAATTGATAAAACTTTCGAGACCGAGGCCCCTGCGTCAGTAACTGCACATGTCATCAAAACTAAAAAATCATCTACAAACCTAAAAACACGAGCCACGCTTTCGTCGAGTTGACTATCAAGGAGCTTGTCATGGTGCGCGAGATAAATGTCGCCCAGTATCGGAGCTATGCATGAAACAATGCAGACGCCATTGCTCTGGAGGTAAACAGATTCATTCCAGGTGGAAAATGTCGAGTTAAAGCAAAAAGTAAGGAGTTCCAAGAAGTTGCTATTGCTGATGCCTGCAGAACTCTGGAAAGCTACCACACCAAAGGAATCAATGCATTCTTCAACGCTTGCCAGCAGTTTCTTTTGCGGAAGGGAATAATATAAATCTTTTATATCGATAGAGCAGGCCGAAAAGCCTTTCGCTGGGTTTTGTTGCAAGAAAGCGATTACTTGGTTAGAACTCTTCACCTGAAAAGGGTCGTCAATGGTTAAGAGGTTCAGCTTGTCTTGCAAAAAATAACGCGACAGACTTTTGCCATGTGCCATCCTCGGAGACTATTGCTCGAAGTGGGCAGTCCAGCTTGTGAGTTTTGGCTGTGAAGAATATCTTTAAGCAGGACCCCTTGCTTTTCTCTATACACTTGGCTAGGGATTCCAAATTCATTTGTGCACACATTTTCCGTGATCGGGCTTTCACTTTACTTAGAGTGACATCGCTTCTCTGCCGGAAAGTCGAACTGATAGCATTTTCTGCTTTCGATAAGTAGAGCGCTTTTGGCATCACAGCAAAACCTCCCTCTTTACCAGCCTGTAATAGGGTCAGCGAGTTGTTCTTTAAAAACGAAACGGTGAATTTGATTGGAATTCTACACCTGGTAGGTCTACACTTTGCCAAAATGTACACTCCATCTGAAACACATCGGTCCACTTCAGGAGCCACTGCTAGGCCGGAAACTTGTCTCACCATCGCAAGAAGTTCCGATGCTGATTGCCTGGGTTCCACGGCGAACTTTGGTCCTCGTCTAAGGACGCCTTGTACTTGTTCCGGCAAGGACACTTCACCATAGGTGTGGACCGGACTGTGCATCTTCTTAGTGATGGCTCGAAGCTGCGGCAGCGCGCACTGCCATAAGAATTCCGTAGTCCTGTCTGCCGTCTGAGGTCCACCGCCGCCATTCAAGTGCACCATGAGCTGAAGATGTGCCGCTGTGTGCTCTCAGGAAGAGCCATTCTCTGTAGAGGCAAAATCACTCCTGAAATCATTGAAGCTCATGAAATCCATAAATTCAAAGATGAATGCGTAAGCGTTGCCTCAATAGCTCTGTCTGATAAAGTACTACGTTTCCTTGATGAGAATAGAAAAACGTGCGCAGCTGGTCTTGTGCCACTGTAGACCTGTGCTAAGGAATTGTCATTTTCGTCAATCTGTTTTGTGTATCTGTCTTTTCATTTGAGATTGGTTGCCGCTGTATTTAAGTAGTGAAAATCACCTCAATAAACCTGTTGTAAGTTCAGCGCTGTGTCTGTGCACTTGTCACGTCCTTTGTCCCCTGCGCTGCTGAAAAAACCGCTGACGAGCGAAGGCACGGAGGGGACACAAGGACATGTTCCTGGAAAATTTTAAAAGTTTTCGAGCAGCCAGCTACGCAGAAGTAAGACCCTTTACGTCACTGAAGACTTAAATTTAAATATATTCGCGACTAATCAATACTCCACACTATGTAATATCAAAACACAAGCTTATCACAACAGCGCGCTGAAACGGACAGGGAGAGCAGCAGACACGACCCGCTCACGCTTCGCGGCCTGGCCAACAGGCGGCGCAGCCAATGCAATGAGCATGGGCTATAGTTTTCATGCGTCTGTGTCAAAGTAGGTGCTATGTAAAATGCGTTTGATCTTTCATCATAGATCCCAGCATGGTGACAATCTTCCTTGTTGAACATGTCTGCTGTACACCTAAGGGACTTGACTAAGAAGCAAACAAGTGGAGTTTTTTTTCTCGTAATGCAATGAGAAACAATCTTTAATTGCTACAGTTCTGGCAAGATAGAGACTTGGGACATACTGTGAATAAAACATGTGCATTTGTCAGCAAAATGCTTGGTGTTAGTGCATGGACAGCATTTAATGGAAAGATGGAGAGGCAAGAGTAAGCAGGTGGAAGTGGTCGACACCCAGCACAGAATGGCCAGGAAGTGGAGATTAGCGGCGTAGCACCCTGTATGACAACTTCCCAAAGCTGGCATTGAGGTCATGGATGCACAACTTTTCCCAGCACTATGTTACATGGTAACTGCATGGCATATTCTTTAAAGGGGTCCAGACACAAAGTTTTTCGGCGTCTGTTTATTTGCCTTCAAAGAGGCCTACGGGCCTAGCAATCATGAAAATAAGAGCAAAACACCAGTGCACAGTGTGAATAATTAATTACAAGCCATTTTGTACACAAAGCCTTTGGTCTCAGTCAGCGCCAGCGCTGAAGTGAACAACACCTGAGTTCAGCGACGTCACAATAATTAAAGCAAGTGCACCATGACATCACTCGATGTGGGTGGAAATAGTTTCGTTTATGGGGGTTAAACGTCCGAAAGCGACTCAGGCTATGAGGGACGTTGTAGTGAAGGGCTCCGCAAAATTTCCACCACCTGGGGTTCTTTAATGTGCACTGACGTTGAATGGTACACGGGCCTCTAGAATTTCACCTCCATCGAAATTCGACCACCGCGACCGGGATCGAACTCGCGTCTTTCAGGTCAGCAGTGAAGCGCCATAACCACTCAGCCGCGGAGGCAGCCCAATGTAGGTGGAAATGGCGAGAGGCTCATCGGACAGCATTAAAAACAGCAATAACTTATGTTCCCCTCAAAGAATGTGCCAGACACTTGCAAGATGGCAACTTCTTACGCCCATGAAAGAAATCGTACGGTAACAAACCCCTCTCTCCTCTCCCACTACCGACCCATACCACCTTCCTGCCCTGTGTGCAATGCTCAAAAGGCAAAGCTGACTGATATCTTCGGGATCTGTCCGGCTTCCCCTCCACCCAGCAGGCCGGAGCCACTCCAAACATGGGAGGACTGGGAGACCTCACTACGCTCCACAGATCAGGCACGACAGAAGATCATCGCCACCTGTGCGGCCAGCGTCATGGACCTTTTAGCCTGAACGTTTGAGTGCAGTGTGGTCGTGCGGGGACCCAGGGGTCCTGGGAGGCCCGAATTCCTCTGCACAATAAAGTCTTTCTCTCTCTCACTCTCATGCCGTTCATTGCGTTTAAAATTTTGTGTCTGCACCCCTTTAAGGACTATAGACACCAAATTTTTTCTTGCGTGTTTTCTTCTTTCAAACGATATCGTAGACATTCGTATACATGAAGCACCCTGTGGTATTTGTGTACGACCGCTAAATAGTTTACAATTGAATTTCTTTTTCACGCTGTTTCGGTTTCGTCAACCGAAGGACGACTGTGACGTCAAGTTGATGTTTCGGCCACGTGATCAACTGGAAAAACTTGTAAGGGCCA
The DNA here is from genome assembly GCF_052857255.1 of Amblyomma americanum. Lineage (NCBI taxonomy): Eukaryota > Metazoa > Arthropoda > Arachnida > Ixodida > Ixodidae > Amblyomma > Amblyomma americanum. Next base: position 327,954,460 of record NC_135497.1, on the reverse strand, counting down.
GTGCAGGTGGCGCCATCAGGGGACACACAGGGACGGCTGACAACACTGGAGGGAGAGGGAATGCGTGGTTGGCTATGGCGGGAATGTACGTGAGGTGTGTGCGGGCAGCGCGGGAGTGATCCGAGTGGCGTGGTCGAAGTGGGCTCAAGTGTGAGCTCGGTGCGCATTGCATTAGGTGCGCAAACTACGGATGACTATTGGGGGACTCCGGCACGAGGGACTCTGTGAGCGTGTGTAATAAATCATCCCTTGACAAGTGGGGGCCCGTCCGACGGAACCAACATGGAGACCAATGCCGGAACGTCCGCATCTGATGAAAGCTCTGTCACAGCCACGGTCCCAACGACCCTGGTGCAGCAACTCCTGGCCACTACGACGAAAGGTACGCTGCTCGAGCGGGAGCAACTGGCAGCGCAAGTGCGCGAGATTCTGCTCACGACATCGATCGACACCAGCAGTACGACAGCGGAGCAGGCCAATGAAGCTAGGCCTAGCGGTCGCGGGCTTTGACGATGAGGGAGGCACTTAGGCCGTTACCGAAATTCATCGAATATGAAGACAGTCAACCCCCGCAAACATTCTTGGATCGATTCGTCGAGTACTGCTATTTGGGAGGCATCCCGAACGATCGTCGCCTTCAACATATCCCTGTGGCGTTGGAAGGCTCTGCGAAACAGTGGTGGCGGTTCATCGGTGGCCGCTCAGATTGGGCTTCCTTCGCCGAGGACTTCAAGGGCGAGTTCGCGGCCTTCGACTACAGGGAAAAATTGAAGGCAGAGCTGGCCGAGCGCACTCAGCACCCTGCCGAGAATCTAAAACAGTTCATACACATCATAGCAGAGTACTATGACCGTATTGGAGAGCCTGTCACCGACGCGGAAAAAGTTGATCGGGTGAGGCGGCAAATGCATCCGACCTTTCAGGACCTGACGAATAACATAGAATTCGCGAACCTGCGCGACATGGCAAAGGCAGCGGGCCTCCTTATGCAGCGTGCGTGGCACCGCCTGCGTTACGTGCCACCGCCACTGCGAAGCACGCAGGCCGCGCCCGACCTCGCCTTTGTAGACGCCGGCGCTCCACATCGTCACTGCCCTGTCGCGGCGGCCTCAACCGATGCTTCGTCACGACATGACTGGTCGCTTCGGCCTGCGGCGATGCTCGCGTCCCGACACGGGGTCCATCCTTCGGGCTCGACGCTGCGAGCTGAGGCCCCTTTGTGGGCGCCGCCAGATCCCCGTGCACAGGACCAGTCGCCGGCTTCAATGAACGAAAGCGGCCGCTCCGCACCGGGCATCGCATGGCCCATGCCTCCACCTGACGCTGTTGTCTGCCACCGGTGCGGTGGTAGAGGTCATCGAGCGCGCGCATGCCCTACAGGAGTGTCACGAAGCAGACCGCGCTGCTTCCGCTGTGATCAGGTCGGTCACCTCAAAGCAAACTGTCCGGGAAATGGCCGAGCGTAGCAGTTGTGCCGGCCAACGGCTACGCAACTTCCTTGCAAGTTCTAGCGACGACCGGTGGGAAAGAACCTCTGCTCGAGGTATCAATCGGCGACAGTGTATTTTATGCCCTCCTGGACACCGGCGCCAGCGTTAGCCTGATGAACGCGCGAGCCTTCGAGGCGGCGAAACGAAGTGGCGCCAGCACCAGAGAAGAAAGACGGACTCTCCGGCTTGCAGAGGGATGGTCGGAGACAACACCCTCTGTACGTTGCCGCATCCGATGGCAGGGTAGCAGCCGGAAACAGCGCTTCCCCTTGTTGGAGAAGCTTTGCCACGACATAGTTCTGGGAGGAGACTTCCTTGCAACAGCGGGCTTTTCTGTACATATAGGCCTCGGTGGATGGACACTCGGGATGGATCCCCAGCCATTGGTGAGGTTCAGCAAGGCACCCTCTCGCCACCACACAGCGGCTGCTGGCCATGCTCAAGACAGCTCCACACAAGTTGCACAGCAGCATCCTGACATGGAAGACTGGGATGAGGACCTAGCTACCTCCTTGCAGCAGCTGTTTGCTCTGGAAGAGCATGGTCCACCTGAGGCCAACTGCAGCCAAGCGACGTCTGACCGCAGGGCCTCTCCAGACAGCGATCGACTGGAAGCCATCCTCAGTCAATATAGACATGTTTTCCAAAAATACCCCGGCTGCACATCTCTCATTACGCATAGAATAGATACAGGCGACCACTGTCCAGTCCGTTGCAAACTGCGCCCAGTAAACGCAAAAAAGCGGGAAGTCATGGACCAATGTATACAAGAACTGCTGCAGCAAGACCTTATCGAACCATGCACCAGCTCATGGGCCAGTGCTCCAGTCCTGGTGCAGAAAAAGAATGGTGGGTACCGCCTAGCAGTTGACTGCACACCATTAAATGCCAGGACAAATGTACCAAGGTACCCAATGCCTCGTACCGACTGGGTCCTTGCACAGTTGGGTCGTGCCAAATGGTTCTCGAGTCTGGACCTTGCACAAGCTTTTTTCCAAGTGCCTGCAGCACCGGAGGACGTTCAAAAGACTGTGTTCATATGCCACAAGGGCATGTTTCAGTTTAAGAGGATGCCATTTGGAGTGGCTGGAGGGCCAGCAACGTTTCAGTCTTTAATGGACAAACTGCCAGACGGAATAAAACATACCTACTGCATGGCTTTCTTGGATGATATCCTTATCTACTTCGACACATTGGCAGAACATCTGGACCACATTGCAGAGGTGTTGCGTAGGATTGACAGGGCCAGCCTCTCAGTCAACCCAGCAAAGGTTTCCTTCTGCAAACAGACTCTCAAGTTCTTTGGGCACATAATTACTCCTGGCGAGTGCAGACCGGACCCAGACAAGGCGCAAGCTGTCTCTCAGTTTCCCCCATCCCGTACTGTCAAACAACTCCAAATGTTCTTGGGCCTAGTTGGCTACTACAGGAATTTTATACCCTCATTCTCCGACAAGGCAAAACCTCTAACACTGCTGTTGAGGAAAGGTACAGACTGGTTGTGGGGGGCTGAGCAGCGAGCAGCATTTGAGCTGCTGAAGACTACACTGGCAGGCGAGGAGGCCGTCACCCTACCGGATCTGAACCGACCATTCGTCATTGAGACGGATGCTAGTGGCACAGGCATTGTGGCAGTTCTACTTCAGGAGGTGGATGGCTTGCTTCGGCCAGTCTCGTTTTTTAGCAGAACCCTAACCGCAGCAGAGCGAAACTACACAGTGCAAGAATGGGAATGTCTGGCAGTCGTGTGGGCTGTGGAAAAATTCAGGCCATACATTGAGCTTACGTCTTTTGAAGTTCATTCTGATCACGCATCGCTGGCACGGATGCTCAACACTGAACACACGTCGGGTCGGGTGCGACGCTGGGTTTTGCGATTGCAAGGGCTGAGGTGCACGGTTAGGCATCGCCGAGGCCGAGCTAACATCCCAGCCGATGCTCTGAGCAGATTTCCAACTGGTCATCCAGAACCAATGCCTTCAAGCTTGGCAGAAGAATGGTTTCCGATAGAACTCGAGGAACCACAGCTCACCATTCGCTTCGCTGATGTTGCCTCGGCTGACCTTGTTGACACCTCACCCCTAACCGACTGTGCAAAACTGAAGCACGAGCAACAGAAAGACCCGTTGCTGCAGCAGCTGCTGCAGTACCTTGAGGCGGCGATCCTACCAGACGACCCCAAGAGGGCAAAAATGGTCTCCGACTTGGCCAAGGAGAGCCATATAGCACCTGATGGGGTTCTGCTTTGGACACGCGGAGGCAAAGCGGTGCCGTGGCTCCCCCTCCATCTACGGGAATTGGTGCTTAAACTGAAGCACGACCATCCACTCAGTGGACATGCCGGCTTCTTCAAAACCTTAAGGCGCATCGAGAGCCGCTTCACTTGGTTGGGGGTGCGCTCCCACACGTCTCGCTATGTACGAGGGTGTCAGCAGTGCCAGGTCTTCAAGCCCCGTCGCCAGAAGCCAAAGGGACTTATGGACAGCACTTGGGCGTCCTCACCCATGCAGCACCTCAGTGTGGATCTGATAAGCCCTTTGCCCAGAACTCCACGGCAACACAAGTATATCCTTGTAGCTCTGGACACATTCACTAAGTTTATCGATCTTTTTCCCCTGCGGGCACCAACTTCAAAAGCCATCGTTGAAAGGATGGTGGAAGTTTTCTGCTAGCACGGTGCACCTCTTTCCCTCTCCAGTGATAACGGTAAACCATTCGTCAGCAAGTCAGCAAGATATGGAAGGGAGTGCTGCAACATTGGGGAATACAAGAGCGGCACACAGTCCCCTACAGACCTGCTGGACAGCCTGTAGAACGTCACAATGCTACAGTCAAGCAGACCATTGTCAACTACTGCTCCTCCCACTGCAATTGGGACAAGCGACTCCCTGAGGTGGCCCTCGCAATGCGGACATCAGAGAGTGTGGTCACAGGGTTTACGCCCGCATTCTTGTGCTATGGTCGGGAACTTCGTACACCTTGGGCAGATAGGCAGCAGATTAGTGCTGAAATTTCTGCATCGGCACCCCATGCACTCGCTGCAGAGCTAAACCTCTACCTGCAGGATGCAATGGCATGGCCAGGGAACACCAAGAATCAGCGAAGGTCGAACAGGCCAGGCATTACAACAAGCATCGTGAACCAACCACCTACAAAGTTGGCGACCTCGTGCTCCGCGACAAGCACACTCTAAGTAATGCAAGTACAGGCTTCACTGCTAAATTGGCCCCTCGCCGCTCAGGGCCCTACCTAATCACTGCCTGTGTGGGTCAGAACAACTTTAAACTCAAAGACCCTGCCTCAAGAAAGTATATGGGTGTGGCCAACGGAGACCAGCTAATGCCATACCATCCACCGTGGAGGCCTGGTCGCAGGAATAAAGGGGGGGGAGGATGTAAGGGCCAGTGCGGGTGGCGCCATCAGGGGACACACAGGGACGGCTTACAACACTGGAGGGAGAGGGGATGCGTGGTTAGCTATGGCGGGAGTGTGCGTGAGGTGTGCGCGGGAGTGATCCGAGTGGTGTGCTCGAAGTGGGCTCAAGTGTGAGCTCGGTGCGCGTTGCATTAGGTGCGCGAACTGCGGATGGCTATTGGGGGACTCCGGCACGAGGGACTCTGTGAGCGTGTGTAATAAATCATCCCTTGACAAACTTTAATATAATCACTGACAGGCTTGTCATTCCATGTTTTGGAAGATGCTGCATTAAATGTCGTAGTCAATTGAATATACATATCAGCGATTATATTACAGTTTTTCTAGTAGATCACGCGAACAAACCGTCAACTTGACGTCACAGTCGTCATTCAGTCAATGAAACCGAAACAGCACGAGAGAAGAAATTCAATCAAATTATTTAGCGCTTGTAGGAAAATACCACACGGTAATTCATGTATTCTAATGTCTAACGCATCATTTGACAGAAGAAAACATGCAATAAAATTACACTAGCTGCCCACTGAAAGAGAAGACACTTTCGCAAGGCAGCAAAGCTACCTAAGGTACAAGATGGTAGGTTCCAAAATTATTTACCTGGATGAGATATGTGCAACGGCAGCAAGCGCAGTGTTGGTGGAAGGACAGAACGGCGAGCGTGTGCTGCTTGTGCCAAGATCAGGACAACCATGGCCTGGAGCAGGCTGCCAGGGAAGGGCCACCGCATCATTGTGATGCACATCAGCAGTGAGAAAGGCCCATCAACGGCTGCCTGTATGTTTCCTGCAGAAAAACGGAAAGGGTGAAGACTGCTATGAAGATACGGGTGGCAACCATTTTGAGATGTTTGCACTCATGTGCTCCAGAGGCAGACAAGAGAAACATCGTAGCGAAACACAAGCAGTTGTGCCATTCACATCTGGACGAAGCAATGCCGACAACAGTTTTACACAAAGAAGCAGTTCAGCAGTAGCTGACAGAGAGAACACTAATGGAACGCTATGATGCCAACAATGTGGCTCCCATAAATCATGAAGCTGCCCAAACTGTGTGTTGTCAAATACCATGTAGGTGTCGCTGTGGCGAGGGCTGGCAACGTCAAGCTCTGGCTCCCACCTAAGCTTTAACCTATGGAGTTTCTCTGGGTACAAGTTAATAATGATACCAAGAATGAGCATAAAGATTTATGGCTTCCTTTGCTTGAAGCTCTGGTCATAAACAAGACACCAACGGTTTCAGCAGAAAAGTGGAGCAATTGTGCACACCACGCCATGAATAATGATGAAAAATTCAGAGCAAACTCTGCCAGCGGCCCTCATATTCATTAACACATACGAGTTTCACAAAACATAACTATGTAGCACATCGGCTCTGGGATGCATCACAATAGTAAACCAGCACTAACATCTCTTGCACTGCAAATTAAGACTTTACATCACCAAGTTATCGAGCTTCCAAACTTTTGAAGTGATATGCCAGGTTTAACTTCCTGAAGGAATACATGGGCTATGAAGAAAACCACAGTGGACGGCTCCAGATTAATTTAGACCGCATGGGGTTCTTCAACGTGCATTGACGTCGCACAGCACACCATTGTTTTTATGTTTTGCCATCGTCGAAATACTCCACTGCAGCAGGATCGGGATCGAACCCGCGACCCTGAGATCAGCAGCCGAACGCCAAAGCCACTAAGCCATATGGTGGGTGCTTCCAAATTTTCATCTAGCTGCTTTTTCTATGGACTGCTTCCCTGTCGCACTAAAGAATAGAATACTTGCTTTAACTATTCGCTTAATAATTCTTTAGGCATGCTGTTTTGTCTTCGCTGAGAACGAATAAACAACTGAGGCTCCTCAACCTTCACACTGTCAGCAGGCAAAGGACACCTGCAGCTGCATTCCTTTAATACAAGCACATGCATCAGTTTTTGTGCTTATACGCAGGTTGGAGTGGAACGTCAATTCTTATAAATGTCCGACATGAGTATGACGACATCCATACAGACACAAGACAGCAACGGGAAACTGCAATACGGGCACTGCCTTTGATAAAAACAACTTACTTGTGTGGTGCATTCTTTTCAGCCATCTCCTGCTTCTCGATACAGCTAACTCATTGTTAGAAGCATACAGTAGCAGTGAGCCACTCACAACTTGCCTCCGCGTCCCCCGGCTCTGCTTCTTGCATCGACCCTTTTTCCTTTAAAAGCGCTTACATCGAAAGGTGGGCGACCTGTCACATTTGCAAACAGCGCGCCTGTTTTGCACCTTGCTAGCCATGACGAAGCAAGTACGCATCGAAATGTTCACTGAATGTGGGGGAAGATAGAAATACAAGAAACGCATTTAACGCTCTAGCGCACAAATTCAATACGACGCAAATTTTTATTTTTCTCGTCGAGCAGCCACGATCTACCGCTGACGCTGATACTGTAGAAGCTTGGGCAAGTTGGTGTGACATGGTTTTTTCAGCAGCGCGGGGGACAAAGGACGTGACAAGTGCACAGACACGGCGCTGAACTTACATCCGGTTTATTGAGGTGGTTTTCACTACTTAAGTACAGTGGCAACCAATCTCAAATGAAAAGACAGATACACAAAACAGATTGACGAAAATGACAATTCCTGAGCACAGGTCTACAGTGGCACAAGACCAGCTGCGCACGTTTTTCTATTCTCATCAAGGAAACGTAGTTCTTTATCAGACAGAGCTAATGAGGCAACGCTTACGCATTCATCTTTGAATTTATGGATTTCATGAGCTTCAATGATTTCACGAGTGATTTTTGTTCTATTATCTGACAGCACTCGACACTGAGTGAAAACAGGATAACACGGCGGTTTTTTGTTCTTTTTTCTTTCCTCTGAGCAGTTTCAGCAATGAATGCCAAGGTGACGGGAAGCGGTGCCGCTCACGTTGTTGTGTTCCCGCAGCCGGTCGTTGAGGCAACGACCAGTTTGCCCCGTGTAGTGCTTGCCACATGTAAGCGGAAACCTGTACACAACATTGCTGCTACATGGTACAAAACCTTTTTGGTGTTTCTTATCGCAGCCAACTATCCTTTCATTGCTGCTGTTTACAATATGGCAGAGTTTGGAAAGCTTATCGGGCGCGGAAAAAAACAACGTTTACAACGGCACGCGCTCCCACCCTTTTCAGATTATGTGAAATGCGGTGTAGATAAGGAATAACCACATACTTTCTTTTTTCTTCCTTGGGCCTTTCAATGAAATCTCTGCAGCCTGAATTAATGATTTCTCTTAGCAGGCTCTCTGATATTGCAATCAGAAGGTCGGAAGGGTATCCTGCTGCTTGTAAGCGTACCACCTGATTTTGATAGCTGTCTTGCATCGCATGATGGCATGATTTTTCTAGGGCATTTCTTAAACGCAACTTTGCGATGCCGCGCTTTACAAGCTTAGAATGTGCAGAAGCGAAAGGCGTGAGGGGCTTCTGGCATCGTGGCTCGTAACGCCAGCACACATGGCTATTCTTGAGGAACATGGCAAGATCTAAAAAACGTAACTTTCCTTCAGAAGGCGTTTCATGCGTCAAAACAAGAGGGTCAAGACAGGTGTGAAAAATTGATAAAACTTTCGAGACCGAGGCCCCTGCGTCAGTAACTGCACATGTCATCAAAACTAAAAAATCATCTACAAACCTAAAAACACGAGCCACGCTTTCGTCGAGTTGACTATCAAGGAGCTTGTCATGGTGCGCGACATAAATGTCGCTCAGTATCGGAGCTATGCATGAACCAATGCCGACGCCATTGCTCTGGAGGTAAACAGATTCATTCCAGGTGGAAAATGTCGAGTTAAAGTAAAAAGTAAGGAGTTCCAAGAAGTTGCTATTGCTGATGCCTGCAGAATTCTGGAAAGCTACCACACCAAAGGAATCAATGCATTCTTCAACGCTTGCCAGCAGTTTCTTTTGCGGAAGGGAATAATATAAATCTTTTATATCGATAGAGCAGGCCGAAAAGCCTTTCCGTGGGTTTTGTTGCAAGAAAGCGATTACTTGGTTAGAACTCTTCACCTGAAAAGGGTCGTCAATGGTTAAGAGGTTCAGCTTGTCTTGCAAAAAATAACGCGACAGACTTTTGCCATGTGCCATCCTCAGAGACTATTGCTCGAAGTGGGCAGTCCAGCTTGTGAGTTTTGGCTGTGGAGAATATCTTTCAGCAGGACCCCTTGCTTTTCTCTATACACTTGGCTAGGGATTCCAAATTCATTTGTGCACACATTTTCCGTGATCGGGCTTTCACTTTACTTAGAGTGACATCGCTTCTCTGCCGGAAAGTCGAACTGATAGCATTTTCTGCCTTCGATAAGTAGAGCGCTTTTGGCATCACAGCAAAACCTCCCTCTTTACCAGCCTGTAATAGGGTCAGCGAGTTGTTCTTTAAAAACGAAACGGTGAATTTGATTGGAATTCTACACCTGGTAGGTCTACACTTTGCCAAAATGTACACTCCATCTGAAACACATCGGTCCACTTCAGGAGCCACTGCTAGGCTGGAAACTTGTCTCACCATCGCAAGAAGTTCCGATGCCGATTGCCTGGGTTCCACGGCGAACTTTGGTCCTCGTCTAAGGACGCCTTGTACTTGTTCCGGCAAGGACACTTCACCATAGGTGTGGACCGGATTGTGCATCTTCTTAGTGATGGCTCGAAGCTGCGGCAGCGCGCACTGCCATAAGAATTCCGTAGTCCTGTCTGCCGTCTGAGGTCCACCGCCGCCATTCAAGTGCACCATGAGCTGAAGATGTGCCGCTGTGTGCTCTCAGGAAGAGCCATTCTCTGTAGAGGCAAAATCACTCGTCAAATCATTGAAGCTCATGAAATCCATAAATTCAAAGATGAATGCGTAAGCGTTGCCTCAATAGCTCTGTCTGATAAAGTACTACGTTTCCTTGATGAGAATAGAAAAACGTGCGCAGCTGGTCTTGTGCCACTGTAGACCTGTGCTCAGGAATTGTCATTTTCGTCAATCTGTTTTGTGTATCTGTCTTTTCATTCGAGATTGGTTGCCACTGTATTTAAGTAGTGAAAATCACCTCAATAAACCTGTTGTAAGTTCAGCGCCGTGTCTGTGCACTTGTCACGTCCTTTGTCCCCTGTGCTGCTGAAAAAACCGCTGACGAGCGAAGGCACGGAGGGGACACAAGGACATGTTCCTGGAAAATTTTAAAAGTTTTCGAGCAGCCAGCTACGCAGAAGTAAGACCCTTTACGTCACTGAAGACTTAAATTTAAATATATTCGCGACTAATCAATACTCCACACTATGTAATATCAAAACACAAGCTTATCACAACAGCGCGCTGAAACGGACAGGGAGAGCAGCAGACACGACCCGCTCACGCTTCGCGGCCTGGCCAACAGGCGGCGCAGCTAATGCAATGAGCATGGGCTATAGTTTTCATGCGTCTGTGTCAAAGTAGGTGCTATGTAAAATGCGTTTGATCTTTCATCATAGATCCCAGCATGGTGACAATCTTCCTTGTTGAACATGTCTGCTGTACACCTAAGGGACTTGACTAAGAAGCAAACAAGTGGAGTTTTTTTTCTCGTAATGCAATGAGAAACAATCTTTAATTGCTACAGTTCTGGCAAGATAGAGACTTGGGACATACTGTGAATAAAACATGTGCATTTGTCAGCAAAATGCTTGGTGTTAGTGCATGGACAGCGTTTAATGGAAAGAAGGAGAGGCAAGAGTAAGCAGGTGGAAGTGGTCGACACCCAGCACAGAATGGCCAGGAAGTGGAGATTAGCGGCGTAGCACCCTGTATGACAACTTCCCAAAGCTGGCATTGAGGTCATGGATGCACAACTTTTCCCAGCACTATGTTACATGGTAACTGCATGGCATATGCTTTAAAGGGGTCCAGACACAAAGTTTTTCGGTGTCAGTTTATTTGCCTTCTAAGAGGCCTACGGGCCTAGCAATCATGAAAATAAGAGCAAAACACCAGTGCACAGTGTGAATAATTAATTACAAGCCATTTTGTACACAAAGCCTTTGGTCTCAGTCAGCGCCAGCGCTGAAGTGAACAACACCTGAGTTCAGCGACGTCACAATAATTAAAGCAAGTGCACCATGACATCACTCGATGTGGGTGGAAATAGTTTCGTTTATGGGATTTAAACGTCCGAAAGCGACTCAGGCTATGAGGGACGTTGTAGTGAAGGGCTCCGCAAAATTTCCACCACCTGGGGTTCTTTAATGTGCACTGACGTCGAATGGTACACGGGCCTCTAGAATTTCACCTCCATCGAAATTCGACCACCGCGACCGGGATCGAACTCGCGTCTTTCAGGTCAGCAGTGAAGCGCCATAACCACTGAGCCGCGGAGGCAGCCCAATGTAGGTGGAAATGGCGAGAGGCTCATCGGACAGCATTAAAAACAGCAATAACTTATGTTCCCCTCAAAGAATGTGCCAGACACTTGCAAGATGGCAACTTCTTACGCCCATGAAAGAAATCGTACGGTAACTAACCCCTCTCTCCTCTCCCACTACCGACCCATACCACCTTCCTGCCCTGTGTGCAATGCTCAAAAGGCAAACCTGACTGATATCTTCGGGATCTGTCCGGCTTCCCCTCCACCCAGCAGGCCGGAGCCACTCCAAACATGGGAGGACTGGGAGACCTCACTACGCTCCACAGATCAGGCACGACAGAAGATCGTCGCCACCTGTGCGGCCAGCGTCATGGACCTTTTAGCCTGAACGTTTGAGTGCGGTGTGGTCGTGCGGGGACCCAGGGGTCCTGGGAGGCCCGAATTCCTCTGCACAATAAAGTCTTTCTCTATCTCACTCTCATGCCGTTCATTGCGTTTAAAATTTTGTGTCTGCACCCCTTTAAGGACTAAAGACCCCAAATTTTTTCTTGCGTATTTTCTTCTTTCAAACGATATCGTAGACATTCGTATACATGAAGCACCCTGTGGTATTTGTGTACGACCGCTAAATAGTTTGCAATTGAATTTCTTCTCCACGCTGTTTCGGTTTCGTCGACCGAAGGACGACTGTGACGTCAAGTTGATGTTTTCGTAACGTGATCAACTGGAAAAACTTGTAAGGGCCAGTGCAGGTGGCGCCATCAGGGGACACACAGGGACGGCTGACAACACTGGAGGGAGAGGGAATGCGTGGTTGGCTATGGCGGGAATGTGCGTGAGGTGTGCGCGGGCAGCGCGGGAGTGATCCGAGTGGCGTGGTCGAAGTGGGCTCAAGTGTGAGCTCGGTGCGCATTGCATTAGGTGCGCAAACTACGGATGACTATTGGGGGACTCCGGCACGAGGGACTCTGTGAGCGTGTGTAATAAATCATCCCTTGACAAGTGGGGGCCCGTCCGACGGAACCAACATGGAGACCAATGCCGGAACGTCCGCATCTGATGAAAGCTCTGTCACAGCCACGGTCCCAACGACCCTGGTGCAGCAACTCCTGGCCACTACGACGAAAGGTACGCTGCTCGAGCGGGAGCAACTGGCAGCGCAAGTGCGCGAGATTCTGCTCACGACATCGATCGACACCAGCAGTACGACAGCGGAGCAGGCCAATGAAGCTAGGCCTAGCGGTCGCGGGCTTTGACGATGAGGGAGGCACTTAGGCCGTTACCGAAATTCATCGGATACGAAGACAGTCAACCCCCGCAAACATTCTTGGATCGATTCGTCGAGTACTGCTATTTGGGAGGCATCCCGAACGATCGTCGCCTTCAACATATCCCTGTGGCGTTGGAAGGCTCTGCGAAACAGTGGTGGCGGTTCATCGGTGGCCACTCAGATCGGGCTTCCTTCGCCGAGGACTTCAAGGGCGAGTTCGCGGCCGTCGACTACAGGGAAAAATTGAAGGCAGAGCTGGCCGAGCGCACTCAGCACCCTGCCGAGAATCTAAAACAGTTCATACACATCATAGCAGAGTACTATGACCGTATTGGAGAGCCTGTCACCGACGCGGAAAAAGTTGATCGGGTGAGGCGGCAAATGCATCCGACCTTTCAGGACCTGACGAATAACATGGAATTCGCGAACCTGCGCGACATGGCAAAGGTAGCGGGCCTCTTTATGCAGCGTGCGTGGCACCGCCTGCGTTACGTGCCACCGCCACTGCGAAGCACGCAGGCCGCGCCCGACCTCGCCTTTGTTGACGCCGGCGCTCCACATCGTCACTGCCCTGTCGCGGCGGCCTCAACCGATGCTTCCTCACGACATGACTGGTCGCTTCGGCCTGCGGCGATGCTCGCGTCCCGACACGGGGTCCGTCCTTCGGGCTCGACGCTGCGAGCTGAGGCCCCTTTGTGGGCGCCGCCAGATCCCCGTGCACAGTACCAGTCGCCGGCTTCAATGAACGAAAGCGGCCGCTCCGCACCGGGCATCGCATGGCCCATGCCTGCACCTGACGCTGTTGTCTGCCACCGGTGCGGTGGTAGAGGTCATCGAGCGCGCGCATGCCCTACAGGCAAGTCACGAAGCAGACCGCGCTGCTTCCGCTGTGATCAGGTCGGTCACCTCCAAGCAAACTGTCCGGGAAATGGCCGAGCGTAGCAGTTGTGCCGGCCAACGGCTACGCAACTTCCTTACAAGTTCTAGCGACGACCGGTGGGAAAGAACCTCTGCTCGAGGTATCAATCGGCGACAGTGTATTTTACGCCCTCCTGGACACCGGCGCCAGCGTTAGCCTGATGAACGCGCGAGCCTTCGAGGCGGCGAAACGAAGTGGCGCCAGCACCAGAGAAGAAAGACGGACTCTCCGGCTTGCAGAGGGATGGTCGGAGACAACACCCTCTGTACGTTGCCGCATCCGATGGCAGGGTAGCAGCCGGAAACAGCGCTTCCTCTTGTTGGAGAAGCTTTGCCACGATATAGTTCTGGGACGAGACTTCCTTGCAACAGCGGGCTTTTCTGTACATATAGGCCTCGGTGGATGGACACTCGGGATGGATCCCCAGCCATTGGTGAGGTTCAGCAAGGCACCCTCTCGCCACCACACAGCGGCTGCTGGCCATGCTCAAGACAGCTCCACACAAGTTGCACAGCAGCATCCTGACATGGAAGACTGGGATGAGGACCTAGCTACCTCCTTGCAGCAGCTGTTTGCTCTGGAAGAGCATGGTCCACCTGAGGCCAACTGCAGCCAAGCGACGTCTGACCGCAGGGCCTCTCCAGACAGCGATCGACTGGAAGCCATCCTCAGTCAATATAGACATGTTTTCCAAAAATACCCCGGCTGGACACCTCTCATTACGCATAGAATAGATACAGGCGACCACTGTCCAGTCCGTTGCAAACTGCGCCCGGTAAACGCAAAAAAGCGGGAAGTAATGGACCAATGTATACAAAAACTGCTGCAGCAAGACCTTATCGAACCATGCACCAGCTCATGGGCCAGTGCTCCAGTCCTGGTGCAGAAAAAGAATGGTGGGTACCGCCTAGGAGTTGACTGCACACCATTAAATGCCAGGACAAATGTACCAAGGTACCCAATGCCTCGTACCGACTGGGTCCTTGCACAGTTGGGTCGTGCCAAATGGTTCTCGAGTCTGGACCTTGCACAAGCTTTTTTCCAAGTGCCTGCAGCACCGGAGGACGTTCAAAAGACTGCGTTCATATGCCACAAGGGCATGTTTCAGTTTAAGAGGATGCCATTTGGAGTGGCTGGAGGGCCAGCAACGTTTCAGTCTTTCATGGACAAACTGCCAGACGGAATAAAACATACCTACTGCATGGCTTTCTTGGATGATATCCTTATCTACTTCGACACATTGGCAGAACATCTGGACCACATTGCAGAGGTGTTGCGTAGGATTGACAGGGCCAGCCTCTCAGTCAACCCAGCAAAGGTTTCCTTCTGCAAACAGACTCTCAAGTTCCTTGGGCACATAATTACTCCTGGCGAGTGCAGACCGGACCCAGACAAGGCGCAAGCTGTCTCTCAGTTTCCCCCATCCCGTACTGTCAAACAACTCCAAATGTTCTTGGGCCTAGTTGGCTACTACAGGAATTTTATACCCTCATTCTCCGACAAGGCAAAACCTCTAACACTGCTGTTGAGGAAAGGTACAGTCTGGTTGTGGGGGGCTGAGCAGCGAGCAGCATTTGAGCTGCTGAAGACTACACTGGCAGGCGAGGTGGCTGTCACCCTACCGGATCTCAACCGACCATTCGTCATTGAGACGGATGCTAGTGGCACAGCCATTGTGGCAGTTCTACTTCAGGAGGTGGATGGCTTGCTTCGGCCAGTCTCGTTTTTTAGCAGAACCCTAACCGCAGCAGAGCGAAACTACACAGTGCAAGAATGGGAATGTCTGGCAGTCGTGTGGGCTGTGGAAAAATTCAGGCCATACATTGAGCTTACGTCTTTTGAAGTTCATTGCGATCACGCATCGCTGGCACGGATGCTCAACACTGAACATACGTCGGGTCGGGTGCGACGCTGGGTTTTGCGATTGCAAGGGCTGAGGTGCACGGTTAGGCATCGCCGAGGCCGAGCTAACATCCCAGCCGATGCTCTGAGCACATTTCCAACTGGTCATCCAGAACCAATGCCTTCAAGCTTGGCAGAAGAATGGTTTCCGATAGAACTCGAGGAACCACAGCTCACCATTCGCTTCGCTGATGTTGCCTCGGCTGACCTTGTTGACACCTCACCCCTAACCGACTGTGCAAAACTGAAGCACGAGCAACAGAAAGACCCGTTGCTGCAGCAGCTGCTGCAGTACCTTGAGGCGGCGATCCTACCAGACGACCCCAAGAGGGCAAAAATGGTCTCCGACTTGGCCAAGGAGAGCCATATAGCACCTGATGGGGTTCGCCTTTGGACACGCGGAGGCAAAGCGGTGCCGTGGCTCCCCCTCCATCTACGGGAATTGGTGCTTAAACTGAAGCACGACCATCCACTCAGTGGACATGCCGGCTTCTTCAAAACCTTAAGGCGCATCGAGAGCCGCTTCCCTTGGTTGGGGGTGCGCTCCGACACGTCTCGTTATGTACGAGGGTGTCAGCAGTGCCAGGTCTTCAAGCCCCGTCGCCAGAAGCCAAAGGGACTTATGGACAGCACTTGGGTGTCCTCACCCATGCAGCACCTCAGTGTGGATCTGATAGGCCCATTGCCCAGAACTCCACGGCAACACAAGTATATCCTTGTAGCTCTGGACACATTCACTAAGTTTATCGATCTTTTTCCCCTGCGGGCACCAACTTCAAAAGCCATCGTTGAAAGGATGGTGGAAGTTTTCTGCCGGCACGGTGCACCTCTTTCCCTCTCCAGTGATAACGGTAAACCATTCGTCAGCAAGATATGGAAGGGAGTGCTGCAACATTGGGGAATACAAGAGCGGCACACAGTCCCCTACAGACCTGCTGGACAGCCTGTAGAACGTCACAATGCTACAGTCAAGCAGACCATTGTCAACTACTGCTCCTCCCGCTGCAATTGGGACAAGCGACTCCCTGAGGTGGCCTTCGCAATGCGGACATCAGAGAGTGTGGTCACAGGGTTTACGCCCGCATTCTTGTGCTATGGTCGGGAACTTCGTACACCTTGGGCAGATAGGCAGCAGATTAGTGCTGAAATTTCTGCATCGGCACCCCATGCACTCGCTGCAGAGCTAAACCTTTACCTGCAGGATGCATTGGCCATGGCCAGGGAACACCAAGAATCAGCGAAGGTCGAATAGGCCAGGCATTACAACAAGCATCGTCAACCAACCACCTACAAAGTTGGTGACCTTGTGCTCCGCGACAAGCACACTTTAAGTAATGCAAGTACAGGCTTCACTGCTAAATTGGCCCCTCGCCGCTCAGGGCCCTACCTAATCACTGCCCGTGTGGGTCAGAACAACTTTAAACTCAAAGACCCTGCCTCAAGAAAGTATATGGGTGTGGCCAACGCAGACCAGCTAATGCCATACCATCCACCGTGGAGGCCTGCTTGCACGAATTAAGGGGGGGAGGATGTAAGGGCCAGTGCGGGTGGCGCCATCAGGGGACACACAGGGACGGCTGACAACACTGGAGGGAGAGGGGATGCGTGGTTAGCTATGGCGGGAATGTGCGTGAGGTGTGCGCGGGAGTGATCCGAGTGGTGTGGTCGAAGTGGGCTCAAGTGTGAGCTCGGTGCGCGTTGCATTAGGTGCGCGAACTGCGGATGACTATTGGGGGACTCCGGCACGCGGGACTCTGTGAGCGTGTGTAATAAATCATCCCTTGACAAACTTTAATATAATCACTGACCGGCTTGTCATTCCATGTTTTGGAAGATGCTGGATTAAATGTCGTAGTCAATTGAATATACATATCAGCGATTATATTACAGTTTTTCTAGTAGATCACGCGAACAAACCGTCAACTTGACATCACAGTCGTCATTCAGTCAATGAAACCGAAACAGCACGAGAGAAGAAATTCAATCAAATTATTTAGCGCTTGTAGGAAAATACCACACGGTAATTCATGTATTCTAATGTCTAACGCATCGTTTAACAGAAGAAAACATGCAATAAAATTACACTAGATGCCCACTGAATGAGAAGACACTTTCGCAAGGAAGGAAAGCTACCTAAGGTACAAGATGGTAGGTTCCGAAATTATTTACCTGGATGAGATATGTGCAACGGCAGCAAGCGCAGTGTTGGTGGAAGGACAGAACAGCGAACGTGTGCTGCTTCTGCCAAGATCAAGACAACCATGGCCAGGAGCAGGCTGCCAGGGAAGGGCCACCGCATCATTGTGATGCACATCAGCAGTGAGAAAGGCCCATCAACGGCTCCCTGTATGTTTCGTGCAGAAAAACGAAAAGGGTGAAGACTGCTATGAAGATACGGGTGGCAATCATTTTGAGATGTTTGCACTCATGTGCTCCAGAGGCAGACAAGAGAAACATACTAGCGAAACACAAGCAGTTGTGTCATTCACACCTGGACGAAGCAATGCCGACAACAGTTTTACACAAAGAAGCAGTTCAGCAGTAGCTGACAGAGAGAACACTAATGGAACGCTATGATGCCAACAATGTGGCTCCTATAAATCATGAAGCTGCCCAAACTGTGTGTTGTCAAATACCATGTAGGTGTCGCTGTGGCGAGGGCTGGCAACGTCAAGCTCTGGCTCCCACCTTAGCTTTAACCTATGGACTTTCTCTGGATACAAGTTAATAATGATACCAAGAATGAGCATAAAGATTTATGGCTTCCTTTGGTTGAAGCTCTGGTCATAAACAAGACACCAACGGTTTCAGCAGAAAAGTGGAGGAATTGTGCACACCACGCCATGAATAATGATGAAAAATTCAGAGCAAACTCTGCCAGCGGCCCTCATATTCATTAACACATACGAGTTTCACAAAACATAACTATGTAGCACATCGGCTCTGGGATGCATCACAATAGTAAACCAGCGCTAACATCTCTTGCACTGCAAATTAAGACTTTACATCACCAAGTTATCAGGCTTCCAAACTTTGGAAGTGATATGCCAGGTTTAACTTCCTGAAGGAACACATGGTCTATGAAGAACACCACAGTGGACGGCTCCGGATTAATTTAGACCGTATGGGGTTCTTCAACGTGCATTGACGTCGCACAGCACACCATTGTTTTTATGTTTTGCCACCGTCGAAATACTGCCACTGCAGCAGGATCGGCCTCAAACCCGCGACCCTGAGATCAGCAGCCGAACGCCAAAGCCACTAAATCATATGGCGGGTGCTTCCAAATTTTCATCTAGCTGCTTTTTCTATGGACTGCTTTCCTGTCTCACTAAAGAATACAATACTTGCTTTAACTATTCGCTTAATAATTCTTTAGGCATGCTGTTTTGTCTTCGCTGAGAACGAATAAACAACAGAGGCTCCTCAACCTTCACACTGTCAGCAGGCAAAGGACACCTGCAGCTGCATTCCTTTAATACAAGCACATGCATCAGTTTTTGTGCTTATACGCAGGTTGGAGTGGAACGTCAATTCTTATAAATGTCCGACATGAGTATGACGACATCCATACAGACACAACGCAGCAACGAGAAACTGCAATACGGGCACTGCCTTTGATAAAAACAACTTACTTGTGTGGTGCATTCTTTTCAGCCATCTCCTGCTTCTCGATACAGCTAACTCATTGTTAGAAGCATACAGTAGCAGTGAGCCACTCACAACTTGCCTCCGCGTCCCCCGGCTCTGCTTCTTGCATCGACCCTTTTTCCTTTAAAAGCGCTTACATCGAAAGGTGGGCGACCTGTCACATTTGCAAACAGCGCGCCTGTTTTGCACCTTGCTAGCCATGACGAAGCAAGTACGCATCGAAATGTTCACTGAATGTGCGGGAAGATAGAAATACAAGAAACGCATTGAACGCTCTAGCGCACAAATTCAACACGACGCAAATTTTTATTTTTCTCGTCGAGCAGCCACGATCTACCACTGACGCTGATACTGTAGAAGCTTGGGCAAGTTGGTGTGACATGGTTTTTTTCAGCAGCGCAGGGGACAAAGGACGTGACAAGTGCACAGACACGGCGCTGAACTTACATCCGGTTTATTGAGGTGATTTTCACTACTTAAGTACAGTGGCAACCAATCGCAAATGAAAAGACAGATACACAAAACAGATTGACGAAAATGACAATTCCTGAGCACAGGTCTACAGTGGCACAAGACCAGCTGCGCACGTTTTTCTATTCTCATCAAGGAAACGTAGTTCTTTATCAGACAGCTATTGAGGCAACGCTTACGCATTCATCTTTGAATTTATGGATTTCATGAGCTTCAATGATTTCACGAGTGATTTTTGTTCTATTATCTGACAGCACTCGACACTGAGTGAGAACAGGATAACACGGCGGTTTTTTGTTCTTTTTTCTTTCCTGTGTGCAGTTTCTGCAATGAATGCCAAGGTGACGGGAAGCGGTGCCGCTCACGTTGTTGTTGTGTTCCCGCAGCCGGTCGTTGAGGCAACGACCAGTTTGCCCCGTGTAGTGCTTGCCACATGTAAGCGGAAACCTGTACACAACATTGCTGCTACATGGTACAAAACCTTTTTGGTGTTTCTTATCGCAGCCAACTATCCTTTCATTGCTGCTGTTTACAATATGGCAGAGTTTGGAAAGCTTATCGGGCGTGGAAAAAAACAACGTTTACAACGGCACGCGCTCCCACCCTTTTCAGATTATGTGAAATGCGGTGTAGATAAGGAATAACCACATACTTTCTTTTTTCTTCCTTGGGCCTTTCAGTGAAATCTCTGCGGCCTGAATTAATGATTTCTCTTAGCAGGCTCTCTGATATTGCAATCAGAAGGTCGGAAGGGTATCCTGCTGCTTGTAAGCGTACCACCTGATTTTGATAGCTGTCTTGCATCGCATGATGGCATGATTTTTCTAGGGCATTTCTTAAACGCAACTTTGCGATGCCGCGCTTTACAAGCTTAGAATGTGCAGAAGCGAAAGGCGTGAGGGGCTTCTGGCATCGTGGCTCGTAACGCCAGCACACATGGCTATTCTTGAGGAACATGGCAAGATCTAAAAAACGTAACTTTCCTTCAGAAGGCGTTTCATGCGTCAAAACAAGAGGGTCAAGACAGGTGTAAAAATTGATAAAACTTTCGAGACCGAGGCCCCTGCGTCAGTAACTGCACATGTCATCAAAACTAAAAAATCATCTACAAACCTAAAAACACGAGCCACGCTTTCGTTGAGTTGACTATCAAGGAGCTTGTCATGGTGCGCGAGATAAATGTCGCCCAGTATCGGAGCTATGCATGAACCAATGCCGACGCCACTGCTCTGGAGGTAAACAGATTCATTCCAGGTGAAAAATGTGGAGTTAAGGTAAAAAGTAACGAGTTCCAAGAAGTTGCTATTGCTGATGGGTGAAGAATTGTGGAAAGCTACCACACCAAAGGAATCAATTGCATTCTTCAACGCTTGCCAGCAGTTTCTTTTGCGGAAGGGAATAATATAAATCTTTTATATCGATAGAGCAGGCCGAAAAGCTTTTCGCTGGGTTTTGTTGCAAGAAAGCGATTACTTGGTTAGAACTCTTCACCTGAAAAGGGTCGTCAATGGTTAAGAGGTTCAGCTTGTCTTGCCAAAAATAACGCGACAGACTTTTGCCATGTGCCATCCTCGGAGACTATTGCTCGAAGTGGGCAGTCCAGCTTATGAGTTTTGGCTGTGGAGAATATCTTTAAGCAGGACCCCTTGCTTTTCTCTATACACTTGGCTAGGGATTCCAAATTCATTTGTGCACATATTTTCTGTGCTCGGGCTTTCACTTTACTTAGAGCGACATCACTTCTCTGCCGGAAAGTTGAACTGATAGCATTTTCTGCCTTCGATAAGTAGAGCGCTTTTGGCATCACAGCAAAACCTCCCTCTTTACCAGCCTGTAATAGGGTCAGCGAGTTGTTCTTTAAAAACGAAACGGCGAATTTGATTGGAATTCTACACCTGGTAGGTCTACACTTTGCCAAAATGTACACTCCATCTGAAACACATCGGTCCACTTCAGGAGCCACTGCTAGGCCGGAAACTTGTCTCACCATCGCAAGAAGTTCCGATGCCGATTGCCTGGGTTCCACGGCGAACTTTGGTCCTCGTCTAAGGACGCCTTGTACTTGTTCCGGCAAGGACACTTCACCATAGGTGTGGACAGGACTGTGCATCTTCTTAGTGATGGCTCGAAGCTGCGGCAGCGCGCACTGCCATAAGAATTCCGTAGTCCTGTCTGCCGTCTGAGGTCCACCGCCGCCATTCAAGTGCACCATGAGCTGAAGATGTGCCACTGTGTGCTCTCAGGAAGAGCCATTCTCTGTAGAGGCAAAATCACTCGTGAAATCATTGAAGCTCATGAAATCCATAAATTCAAAGATGAATGCGTAAGCGTTGCCTCAATAGCTCTGTCTGATAAAGTACTAGGTTTCCTTGATGAGAATAGAAAAACGTGCGCAGCTGGTCTTGTGCCACTGTAGACCTGTGCTCAGGAATTGTCATTTTCGTCAATCTGTTTTGTGTATCTGGCTTTTCATGTGAGATTGGTTGCCAATGTATTTAAGTAGTGAAAATCACCTCAATAAACCAGTTGTAAGTTCAGCGCCGTGTCTGTGCACTTGTCACGTCCTTTGTCCCCTGCGCTACTGAAAAAACCGCTGACGAGCGAAGGCACGGAGGGGACACAAGGACATGTTTCTGGAAAATTTTAAAAGTTTTCGAGCAGCCAGCTACGCAGAAGTAAGACCCTTTACGTCACTGAAGACTTACATGAAAATATATTCGTTACTAATCAATACTCCACACTATGTAATATCAAAACACAAGCGCAAACAAAACACAAGCGCATCGCAAAAGCGCGCTGAAATGGACAGGGAGAGCAGCAGACACGACCAGCTCACGCTTCGCGGCCTGGCCAACAGGCGGCGCAGCCAATGCCATGAGCATGGGCTATAGTTATCATGCGTCTGCGTCAAAGTATGTGCTATGTAAAATGCGTTTGATTGTTCATCATATATCCCAGCATGGCGACAATCTTCCTTGTTGAACATGTCTGCTGTACACCTAAGGCACTTGACTAAGAAACAAACAAGTGGAGTTTTTTTTCTCGTAATTCAATGAGAAAAAGTTTCAAATTGCTACAGCTCCGGCAAGATAGAGACTTGGGACATACTGTGAATGGAACATGTGCATTTGTCAGCAAAATGCTTGGTGTCAGTGCATGGACAGCGTTTAATGGAAAGAAGGAGAGGCAAGAGTAAGCAGGTGGAAGTGGTCGACACCCAGCACAGAATGGCCAGGAAGTGGAGATTAGTGGAGTAGCACCCTGTATGACAACTTCCTAAAGCTGGCATTGAGGTCATGCATGTACAAATGTTCTCACCACAATGTTAGATGCTAACTGCAGGGCATATGCTTTAAAGGGGTCCAGACACAAAGTTTTTCGGTGTCAGTTTACTTGCCTTCAAAGAGGCCTACGGGCCTAGCTATCACGAAAATAAGCGCAAAACACCAGTGCACGGTGTGAATAATTAATTACAAACCATTTTGTACAAAAAGCCTTTGGTCTCAGTCAGCGCCAGCGCTGAAGTGAACAACACCTGAGTTTAGCGACGTCACAATAATTAAAGCAAGTGTACCATGACATCACTCGATGTGGGTGGAAATGGTTTAGTTTATGCGGGTTAAACGTCCCAAAGCGACTCAGGCTATGAGGGATGTTGTAGTGAAGGGCTTCGGAAATTTCCACCGCCTGTGGTTCTTTAATGTGCACTGACGTCGAATGGTACACGGGCCTATAGAATTTCACCTCCATCGAA
This sequence comes from Amblyomma americanum, assembly GCF_052857255.1. Classification (NCBI taxonomy): domain Eukaryota; kingdom Metazoa; phylum Arthropoda; class Arachnida; order Ixodida; family Ixodidae; genus Amblyomma; species Amblyomma americanum. The sequence continues at coordinate 327,931,218 of NC_135497.1, read as the reverse complement.
ATTCGACCACCGCGACCGGGATCGAACTCGCGTCTTTCAGGTCAGCAGTGAAGCGCCATAACCACTTAGCCGCGGAGGCAGCCCAATGTAGGTGGAAATGGCGAGAGGCTCATCGGACAGCATTAAAAACAGCAATAACTTATGTTCCCCTCAAAGAATGTGCCAGACACTTGCAAGATGGCAACTTCTTACGCCCATGAAAGAAATCGTACGGTAACTAACCCCTCTCTCCTCTCCCACTACCGACCCATACCACCTTCCTGCCCTATGTGCAATGCTCAAAAGGCAAACCTGACTGATATCTTCGGGATCTGTCTGGCTTCCCCTCCACCCAGCAGGCCGGAGCCACTCCAAACATGGGAGGAGACCTCACTACGCTCCACAGATCAGGCGTGACAGAAGATCGTTGCCACCTGTGCGGCCAGCGTCATGGACCTTTTAGCCTGAACGTTTGAGTGCGGTGTGGTCGTGCGGGGACCCAGGGGTCCTGGGAGGCCCGAATTCCTCTGCACAATAAAGTCTTTCTCTCTCTCACTCTCATGCCGTTCATTGCGTTTAAAATTTTGTGTCTGCACCCCTTTAAGGACTATGGACACCAAATTTTTTCTTGCGTGTTTTCTTCTTTCAAACGATATCGTAGACATTCGTATACATGAAGCACCCTGTGGTATTTGTGTACGACCGCTAAATAGTTTACAATTGAATTTCTTCTCCACGCTGTTTCGGTTTCGTCGACCGAAGGACGACTGTGACGTCAAGTTGATGTTTTCGCCACGTGATCAACTGGAAAAACTTGTAAGGGCCAGTGCAGGTGGCGCCATCAGGGGACACACAGGGACGGCTGACAACACTGGAGGGAGAGGGAATGCGTGGTTGGCTATGGCGGGAATGTGCGTGAGGTGTGTGCGGGCAGCGCGGGAGTGATCCGAGTGGCGTGGTCGAAGTGGGCTCAAGTGTGAGCTCGGTGCGCATTGCATTAGGTGCGCAAACTACGGATGACTATTGGGGGACTCCGGCACGAGGGACTCTGTCAGCGTGTGTAATAAATCATCCCTTGGCAAGTGGGGGCCCGTCCGACGGAACCAACATGGAGACCAATGCCGGAACGTCCGCATCTGATGAAAGCTCCGTCACAGCCACGGTCCCAACGACCCTGGTGCAGCGACTCCTGGCCACTACGACGAAAGGTACGCTGCTCGAGCGGGAGCAACTGGCAGCGCAAGTGCGCGAGATTCTGCTCACGACATCGATCGACACCAGCAGTACGACAGCGGAGCAGGCCAATGAAGCTAGGCCTAGCGGTCGCGGGCTTTGACGATGGGGGAGGCACTTAGGCCGTTACCGAAATTCATCGAATATGAAGACGGTCAACCCCCGCAAATATTCTTGGATCAATTCGTCGAGTACTGCTATTTGGGAGGCATCCCGAACGATCGTCGCCTTCAACATATCCCTGTGGCGTTGAAAGGCTCTGCGAAACAGTGGTGGCGGTTCATCGGTGGCCACTCAGATTGGGCTTCCTTCGCCGAGGACTTCAAGGGCGAGTTCGCGGCCGTCGACTACAGGGAAAAATTGAAGGCAGAGCTGGCCGAGCGCACTCAGCACCCTGCCGAGAATCTAAAACAGTTCATACACATCATAGCAGAGTACTAAGACCGTATTGGAGAGCCTGTCACCGACGCGGAAAAAGTTGATCGGGTGAGGCGGCAAATGCATCCGACCTTTCAGGACCTGACGAATAACATGGAATTCGCGAACCTGCGCGACATGGCAAAGGCAGCGGGCCTCCTTATGCAGCGCGCGTGGCACCGCCTGCGTTACGTGCCACCGCCACTGCGAAGCACGCAGGCCGCGCCCGACCTCGCCTTTGTTGACGCCGGCGCTCCACATCGTCACTGCCCTGTCGCGGCGGCCTCCACCGATGCTTCGTCACGACATGACTGGTCGCTTCGGCCTGCGGCGATGCTCTCGTCCCGACACGGGGTCCGTCCTTCGGGCTCGACGCTGCGAGCTGAGGCCCCTTTGTGGGCGCCGCCAGATCCCCGTGCACAGTACCAGTCGCCGGCTTCAATGAACGAAAGCGGCCGCTCCGCACCGGGCATCGCATGGCCCATGCCTCCACCTGACGCTGTTGTCTGCCACCGGTGCGGTGGTAGAGGTCATCGAGCGCGCGCATGCCCTACAGGCAAGTCACGAAGCAGACCGCGCTGCTTCCGCTGTGAACAGGTCGGTCACCTCCAAGCAAACTGTCCGGGAAATGGCCGAGCGTAGCAGTTGTGCCGGCCAACGGCTACACAATTTCATTGCAAGTTCTAGCGACGACCGGTGGGAAAGAACCTCTGCTCGAGGTATCAATCGGCGACAGTGTATTTTACGCCCTCCTGGACACCGGCGCCAGCGTTAGCCTGATGAACGCGCGAGCCTTCGAGGCGGCGAAACGAAGTTGCGCCAGCACCAGAGAAGAAAGACGGACTCTCCGGCTTGCAGAGGTATGGTCGGAGACAACACCCTCTGTACGTTGCCGCATCCGATGGCAGGGTAGCAGCCGGAAACAGCGCTTCCTCTTGTTGGAGAAGCTTTGCCACGACATAGTTCTGGGACGAGACTTCCTTGCAACAGCGGGCTTTTCTGTACATATAGGCCTCGGTGGATGGACACTTGGGATGGATCCCCAGCCATTGGTGAGGTTCAGCAAGGCACCCTCTCGCCACCACACAGCGGCTGCTGGCCTTCTCAAGACAGCTCCACACAAGTTGCACAGCAGCATCCTGACATGGAAGACTGGGATGAGGACCTAGCTACCTCCTTGCAGCAGCTGTTTGCTCTGGAAGAGCATGGTCCACCTGAGGCCAACTGCAGCCAAGCGACGTCTGACCGCAGGGCCTCTCCAGACAGCGATCGACTGGAAGCCATCCTCAGTCAATATAGACATGTTTTCCAAAAATACCCCGGCTGCACATCTCTCATTACGCATAGAATAGATACAGGCGACCACTGTCCAGTCCGTTGCAAACTGCGCCCAGTAAACGCAAAAAAGCGGGAAGTAATGGACCAATGTATACAAGAACTGCTGCAGCAAGACCTTATCGAACCATGCACCAGCTCATGGGCCAGTGCTCCAGTCCTGGTGCAGAAAAAGAATGGTGGGTACCGCCTAGCAGTTGACTGCACACCATTAAATGCCAGGACAAATGTACCAAGGTACCCAATGCCTCGTACCGACTGGGTCCTTGCACAGTTGGGTCGTGCCAAATGGTTCTCGAGTCTGGACCTTGCACAAGCTTTTTTCCAAGTGCCTGCAGCACCGGAGGACGTTCAAAAGACTGTGTTCATATGCCACAAGGGCATGTTTCAGTTTAAGAGGATGCCATTTGGAGTGGCTGGAGGGCCAGCAACGTTTCAGTCTTTAATGGACAAACTGCCAGACGGAATAAAACATACCTACTGCATGGCTTTCTTGGATGATATCCTTATCTACTTCGACACATTGGCAGAACATCTGGACCACATTGCAGAGGTGTTGCGTAGGATTGACAGGGCCAGCCTCTCAGTCAACCCAGCAAAGGTTTCCTTCTGCAAACAGACTCTCAAGTTCTTTGGGCACATAATTACTCCTGGCGAGTGCAGACCGGACCCAGACAAGGCGCAAGCTGTCTCTCAGTTTCCCCCATCCCGTACTGTCAAACAACTCCAAATGTTCTTGGGCCTAGTTGGCTACTACAGGAATTTTATACCCTCATTCTCCGACAAGGCAAAACCTCTAACACTGCTGTTGAGGAAAGGTACAGACTGAATGTGGGGGGCTGAGCAGCGAGCAGCATTTGAGCTGCTGAAGACTACACTGGCAGGCGAGGTGGCTGTCACCCTACCGGATCTGAACCGACCATTCGTCATTGAGACGGATGCTAGTGGCACAGGCATTGTGGCGGTTCTACTTCAGGAGGTGGATGGTTGCTTCGGCCAGCAGAACCCTAACCGCAGCAGAGCGAAACTACACAGTGCAAGAATGGGAATGTTTGGCAGTCGTGTGGGCTGTGGAAAAATTCAGGCCATACATTGAGCTTACGTCTTTTGAAGTTCATTCTGATCACGCATCGCTGGCACGGATGCTCAACACTGAACACACGTCGGGTCGGGTGCGACGCTGGGTTTTGCGATTGCAAGGGCTCAGGTGCACGGTTAGGCATCGCCGAGGCCGAGCTAACATCCCAGCCGATGCTCTGAGCAGATTTCCAACTGGTCATCCAGAACCAATGCCTTCAAGCTTGGCAGAAGAATGGTTTCCGATAGAACTCGAGGAACCACAGCTCACCATTCGCTTCGCTGATGTTGCCTCGGCTGACCTTGTTGACACCTCACCCCTAACCGACTGTGCAAAACTGAAGCACGAGCAACAGAAAGACCCGTTGCTGCAGCAGCTGCTGCAGTACCTTGAGGCGGCGATCCTACCAGACGACCCCAAGAGGGCAAAAATGGTCTCCGACTTGGCCAAGGAGAGCCATATAGCACCTGATGGGGTTCTGCTTTGGACACGCGGAGGCAAAGCGGTGCCGTGGCTCCTCCTCCATCTACGGGAATTGGTGCTTAAACTGAAGCACGACCATCCACTCAGTGGACACGCCGGCTTCTTCAAAACCTTAAGGCGCATCGAGAGCCGCTTCACTTGGTTGGGGGTGCGCTCCGATACGTCTCGCTATGTACGAGGGTGTCAGCAGTGCCAGGTCTTCAAGCCCCGTCGCCAGAAGCCAAAGGGACTTATGGACAGCACTTGGGCGTCCTCACCCATACAGCACCTCAGTGTGGATCTGATAGGCCCATTGCCCAGAACTCCACGGCAACACAAGTATATCCTTGTAGAAGTTTATCGAGCTTTTTCCCCTGCGGGCACCAACTTCAAAAGCCATCGTTGAAAGGATGGTGGAAGTTTTCTGCCGGCACGGTGCACCTCTTTCCATCTCCAGTGATAACGGTAAACCATTCGTCAGCAAGATATGGAAGGGAGTGCTGCAACATTGGGGAATACAAGAGCGGCACACAGTCCCCTACAGACCTGCTGGACAGCCTGTAGAACGTCACAATGCTACAGTCAAGCAGACCATTGTCAACTACTGCTCCTCCCACTGCAATTGGGACAAGCGACTCTCTGAGGTGGCCTTCGCAATGCGGACATCAGAGAGTGTGGTCACAGGGTTTACGCCCGCATTCTTGTGCTATGGTCGGGAACTTCGTACACCTTGGGCAGATAGACAGCAGATTAGTGCTGAAATTTCTGAATCGGCACCCCATGCACTCGCTGCAGAGCTAAACCTTTACCTGCAGTATGCATTGGCCATGGCCAGGGAACACCAAGAATCAGCGAAGGCCGAACAGGCCAGGCATTACAACAAGCATCGTGAACCAACCACCTACAAAGTTGGCGACCTCGTGCTCCGCGACAAGCACACTTTAAGTAATGCAAGTACAGGCTTCACTGCTAAATTGGCCCCTCGCCGCTCAGGGCCCTACCTAATCACTGCCCGTGTGGGTCAGAACAACTTTAAACTCAAAGACCCTGCCTCAAGAAAGTATATGGGTGTGGCCAACGCAGACCAGCTAATGCCATACCATCCACCGTGGAGGCCTGCTTGCACGAATTAAGGGGGGGAGGATGTAAGGGCCAGTGCGGGTGGCGCCATCAGGGGACACACAGGGACGGCTTACAACACTGGAGGGAGAGGGGATGCGTGGTTAGCTATGGCGGGAATGTGCGTGAGGTGTGCGCGGGAGTGATCCGAGTGGTGTGGTCGAAGTGGGCTCAAGTGTGAGCTCGGTGCGCGTTGCATTAGGTGCGCGAACTGCGGATGACTATTGGGGGACTCCGGCACGCGGGACTCTGTGAGCGTGTGTAATAAATCATCCCTTGACAAACATTAATATAATCACTGACAGGCTTGTCATTCCATGTCTTGGAAGATGCTGGATTAAATGTCAAAGTGAATTAAATCTACATATCAGCGAATATATTACAGTTTTTCTAGTAGATCACGCGAACAAAACATCAACTTGACGTCACAGTCGTCGCTCAGTCAATGAAACCAAAACAACACGAGAGAAGAAATTCAATCAAATTATTTAGCGGTTGTAGGACAATATCACCCTGTGACTCATGTACTCTAATGCCTAACGCATCGTTTGACAGAAGAAAACGCGCAATAAAATTACACTAACTGCCCACTGAAAGAGAAGACACTTTCGCAAGGCAGCAAAGCTACCTAAGGTACAAGATGGTAGGTTCCAAAATTATTTACCTGGATGAGATATGTGCAACGGCAGCAAGCGCAGTGTTGGTGGAAGGACAGAACAGCGAGCGTGTGCTGCTTGTGCCAAGATCAGGACAACCATGGCCTGGAGCAGGCTGCCAGGGAAGGGCCACCGCATCATTGTGATGCACATCAGCAGTGAGAAAGGCCCATCAACGGCCGCCTGTATGTTTCCTGCAGAAAAAACGAAAAGGGTGAAGACTGCTATGAAGATACGGGTGGCAATCATTTTGAGATGTTTGCACTCATGTGCTCCAGAGGCAGAGAAAAGAAACATCGTAGCAAAACACAAGCAGTTGTGCCATTCACATCTGGACGAAGCAATGCCGACAACAGTTTTACACAAAGAAGCAGTTCAGCAGTAGCTGACAGAGAGAACACTAATGGAACGCTATGATGCCAACAATGTGGCTCCTATAAATCATGAAGCTGCCCAAGCTGTGTGTTGCCAAATACCATGTAGGTGTCGCTGTGGCGAGGGCTGGCAATGTCAAGCTCTGGTTCCCACCTTATCTTTAACCTATGTAGTTTCTCTGGGTACAAGTTAAGAATGATACAAAGAATGAGCATAAAGATTTATGGCTTCCTTTGGTTGAAGCTTTGCTCATAAACAAGACACCAACGGTTTCAGCAGAAAACTGGAGGAATTGTGCACACCACGCCATGAATAATGATGAAAAATTCAGAGCAAACTCTGCCAGCGGCCCTCATATTCATTAACACATACGAGTTTCACAAAACATAACTATGTAGCACATCGGCTCTGGGATGCATCACAATAGTAAACCAGCGCTAACATCTCTTGCACTGCAAATTAAGACTTTACATCACCAAGTTATCAGGCTTCCAAACTTTTGAAGTGATATCCCAGGTTTAACATCTTGAAGCAACACATGGGCTATGAAGAAAACCACAGTGGACGGCTCCAGATTAATTTAGACCGCATGGGGTTCTTCAACGTGCATTGACGTCGCACAGCACACCATTGTTTTTATGTTTTGCCATCGTCGAAATACTCCACTGCAGCAGGATCGGGATCGAACCCGCGACCCTGAGATCGGCAGCCGAACGCCAAAGCCACTAAGCCATATGGTGGGTGCTTCCAAATTTTCATCTAGCTGCTTTTTCTATGGACTGCTTCCCTGTCGCACTAAAGAATACAATACTTGCTTTAACTATTTGCTTAATAATTCTTTAGGCATGCTGTTTTGTCTTCGCTGAGAACGAATAAACAACTGAGGCTCCTCAACCTTCACGCTGTCAGCAGGCAAAGTACACCTGCAGCTGCATTCCTTTAATACAAGCCCATGCATCGGTTTTTGTGGTTATACGCAGGTTGGAGTGGAATGTCAATTCTTATAAATGTCCGACATGAGTATGACGACATCCATACAGACACAAGACAGCAACGGCAAACTGCAATACGGGCACTGCCTTTGATAAAAACAACTTACTTGTGTGGTGCATTCTTTTCAGCCATCTCCTGCTTCTCGATACAGCTAACTCATTGTTAGAAGCATACAGAAGCAGTGAGCCACTCACAACTTGCCTCCACGTCCCCCGGCTCTGCTTCTTGCGTCGACCCTTTTTCCTTTAAAAGCGCTTACATCGAAAGGTGGGCGACCTGTCACATTTGCAAACAGCGCGCCTGCTTTGCACCTTGCTAGCCATGACGAAGCAAGTACGCATCGAAATGTTCACTGAATGTGCGGGAAGATAGAAATACAAGAAAAGCATTTAACGCTCTAGCGCACAAATTCAATACGACGCAAATTTTTACTTTTCTCGTCGAGCAGCCCCGATCTACCGCTGACGCTGATACTGTAGAAGCTTGGGCAAGTTGGTGTGACATGGTTTTTTCAGCAGCGCAGGGGACAAAGGACGTGACAAGTGCACAGACACGGCGCTGAACTTACAACTGGTTTATTAAGGTGGTTTTCACTACTTAAATACAGTGGCAACCAATCTCAAATGAAAAGACAGATACACAAAACAGATTGACGAAAATGACAATTCCTGAGCACAGGTCTACAGTGGCACAAGACCAGCTGCGCACGTTTTTCTATTCTCATCAAGGAAACGTAGTTCTTTATCAGACAGCTATTGAGGCAACGCTTACGCATTCATCTTTGAATTTATGGATATCATGAGCTTCAATGATTTCACGAGTGATTTTTGTTCTATTATCTGACAGCACTCGACACTGAGTGAAAACAGGATAACACGGTGGTTTTTTGTTCTTTTTTCTTTCCTCTGTGCAGTTTCTGCAATGAATGCCAAGGTGACGGGAAGCGGTGCCGCTCACGTTGTTGTTGTGTTCCCGCAGCCGGTCGTTGAGGCAACGACCAGTTTGCCCCGTGTAGTGCTTGCCACATGTAAGCGGAAACCTGTACACAACATTGCTGCTACATGGTACAAAACCTTTTCGGTGTTTCTTATCGCAGCCAACTATCCTTTCATTGCTGCTGTTTACAATATGGCAGAGTTTGGAGAGCTTATCGGGCGCGGAAAAAACAACGTTTACAACGGCACGCGCTCCCACCCTTTTCAGATTATGTGAAATGCGGTGTAGATAAGGAATAACCACATACTTTCTTTTTTCTTCCTTGGGCCTTTCAGTGGAATCTCTGCGGCCTGAATTAATGATTTCTCTTAGCAGGCTCTCTGATATTGCAATCAGAAGGTCGGAAGGGTATCCTGCTGCTTGTAAGCGTACCACCTGATTTTGATAGCTGTCTTGCATCGCATGATGGCATGATTTTTCTAGGGCATTTCTTAAACACAACTTTGCGATGCCACGCTTTACAAGCTTAGAATGTGCAGAAGCGAAAGGCGTGAGGGGCTTCTGGCATCGTGGCTCGTAACGCCAGCACACATGGCTATTCTTGAGGAACATGGCAAGATCTAAAAAACGTAACTTTCCTTCAGAAGGCGTTTCATGCGTCAAAACAAGAGGGTCAAGACAGGTGTGAAAAATTGATAAAACTTTCGAGACCGAGGCCCCTGCGTCAGTAACTGCACATGTCATCAAAACAAAAAAATCATCTACAAACCTAAAAACACGAGCCACGCTTTCGTTGAGTTGACTATCAAGGAGCTTGTCATGGTGCGCGAGATAAATGTCGCCCAGTATCGGAGCTATGAATGAACCAATGCAGACGCCATTGCTCTGGAGGTAAACAGATTCATTCCAGGTGAAAAATGTGGAGTTAAGGTAAAAAGTAAGGAGTTCCAAGAAGTTGCTACTGCTGATGCCTGCAGAATTCTGGAAAGCTACCACACCAAAGGAATCAATTGCATTCTTCAACGCTTGCCAGCAGTTTCTTTTGCAGAAGGGAATAATATAAATCTTTTATATCGATAGAGCAGGCCAAAAAGCCTTTCCCTGGGTTTTGTTGCAAGAAAGCGATTACTTGGTTAGAACTCTTCACCTGAAAAGGGTCGTCAATGGTTAAGAGGTTCAGCTTGTCTTGCAAAAAAATAACGCGACAGACTTTTGCCATGTGCCATCCTCGGAGACTATTGCTCGAAGTGGGCAGTCCAGCTTGTGAGTTTTGGCTGTGGAGAATATCTTAAAGCAGGACCCCTTGCTTTTCTCTATACACTTGGCTAGGGATTCCAAATTCATTTGTGCACACATTTTCCGTGATCGGGCTTTCACTTTACTTAGAGTGACATCGCTTTTCTGCCGGAAAGTCGAACTGATCGCATTTTCTGCGTTCGATAAGTAGAGCGCTTTTGGCATCACAGCAAAACCTCCCTCTTTACCAGCCTGTAATAGGGTCAGCGAGTTGTTCTTTAAAAACAAAACGGTGAATTTGATTGGAATTCTACACCTGGTAGGTCTACACTTTGCCAAAATGTACACTCCATCTGAAACACATCGGTCCACTTCAGGAGCCGCTGCTAGGCTGGAAACTTGTCTCACCATCGCAAGAAGTTCCGATGCCGATTGCCTGGGTTCCACGGCGAACTTTGGTCGTCGTCTAAGGACGCCTTGTACTTGTTCCGGCAAGGACACTTCACCATAAGTGTGGACCGGACTGTGCATCTTCTTAGTGATGGCTCGAAGCTGAGGCAGCGCGCACTGCCATAAGAATTCCGTAGTCCTGTCTGCCGTCTGAGGTCCACCGCCGCCATTCAAGTGCACCATGAGCTGAAGATGTGCCGCTGTGTGCTCTCAGGAAGAGCCATTCTCTGTAGAGGCAAAATCACTCGTCAAATCATTGAAGCTCATGAAATCCATAAATTCAAAGATGAATGCGTAAGCGTTGCCTCAATAGCTCTGTCTGATAAAGTACTACGTTTCCTTGATGAGAATAGAAAAACGTGCGCAGCTGGTCTTGTGCCACTGTAGACCTGTGCTCAGGAATTGTCATTTTCGTCAATCTGTTTTGTGTATCTGTCTTTTCATTTGAGATTGGTTGCCACTGTATTTAAGTAGTGAAAATCACCTCAATAAACCTGTTGTAAGTTCAGCGCCGTGTCTGTGCACTTGTCACGTCCTTTGTCCCCTGCGCTGCTGAAAAAACCGCTGACGAGCGAAGGCACGGAGGGGACACAAGGACATGTTCCTGGAAAATTTTAAAAGTTTTCGAGCAGCCAGCTACGCAGAAGTACGACCCTTTACGTCACTGAAGACTTAAATTTAAATATATTCGCGACTAATCAATACTCCACACTATGTAATATCAAAACACAAGCTTATCACAACAGCGCGCTGAAACGGACAGGGAGAGCAGCAGACACGACCCGCTCACGCTTCGCGGCGTGGCCAACAGGCGGCGCAGCCAATGCAATGAACATGGGCTATAGTTTTCATGCGTCTGTGTCAAAGTAGGTGCTATGTAAAATGCGTTTGATCTTTCATCATAGATCCCAGCATGGCGACAATCTTCCTTGTTGAACATGTCTGCTGTACACCTAAGGGACTTGACTAAGAAGCAAACAAGTGGAGTTTTTTTTCTCGTAATGCAATGAGAAACAATCTTTATATGCTACAGTTCTGGCAAGATAGAGACTTGGGACATACTGTGAATAAAACATGTGCATTTGTCAGCAAAATGCTTGGTGTTAGTGCATGGACAGCGTTTAATGGAAAGAAGGAGAGGCAAGAGTAAGCAGGTGGAAGTGGTCGACACCCAGCACAGAATGGCCAGGAAGTGGAGATTAGCGGCGTAGCACCCTGTATGACAACTTCCCAAAGCTGGCATTGAGGTCATGGATGCACAACTTTTCCCAGCACTATGTTACATGGTAACTGCATGGCATATGCTTTAAAGGGGTCCAGACACAAAGTTTTTCGGTGTCAGTTTATTTGCCTTCAAAGAGGACTACGGGCCTAGCAATCATGAAAATAAGAGCAAAACACCAGTGCACAGTGTGAATAATTAATCACAAGCCATTTTGTACACAAAGCCTTTGGTCTCAGTCAGCGCCAGCGCTGAAGTGAACAACACCTGAGTTCAGCGACGTCACAATAATTAAAGCAAGTGCACTATGACATCACTCGATGTGGGTGGAAATAGTTTCGTTTATGGGGGTTAAAGGTCCGAAAGCGACTCAGGCTATGAGGGACGTTGTAGTGAAGGGCTCCGCAAAATTTCCACCACCTGGGGTTCTTTAATGTGCACTGACGTCGAATGGTACACGGGCCTCTAGAATTTCACCTCCATCGAAATTCGACCACCGCGACCGGGATCGAACTCGCGTCTTTCAGGTCAGCAGTGAAGCGCCATAACCACTGAGCCGCGGAGGCAGCCCAATGTAGGTGGAAATGGCGAGAGGCTCATCGGACACCATTAAAAACAGCAATAACTTATGTTCCCCTCAAAGAATGTGCCAGACACTTGCAAGATGGCAACTTCTTACGCCCATGAAAGAAATCGTACGGTAACTAACCCCTCTCTCCTCTCCCACTACCGACCCATACCACCTTCCTGCCCTATGTGCAATGCTCAAAAGGCAAACCTGACTGATATCTTCGGGATCTGTCTGGCTTCCCCTCCACCCAGCAGGCCGGAGCCACTCCAAACATGGGAGGAGACCTCACTACGCTCCACAGATCAGGCGTGACAGAAGATCGTTGCCACCTGTGCGGCCAGCGTCATGGACCTTTTAGCCTGAACGTTTGAGTGCGGTGTGGTCGTGCGGGGACCCAGGGGTCCTGGGAGGCCCGAATTCCTCTGCACAATAAAGTCTTTCTCTCTCTCACTCTCATGCCGTTCATTGCGTTTAAAATTTTGTGTCTGCACCCCTTTAAGGACTATAGACACCAAATTTTTTCTTGCGTGTTTTCTTCTTTCAAACGATATCGTAGACATTCGTATACATGAAGCACCCTGTGGTATTTGTGTACGACCGCTAAATAGTTTACAATTGAATTTCTTCTCCACGCTGTTTCGGTTTCGTCGACCGAAGGACGACTGTGACGTCAAGTTGATGTTTTCGCCACGTGATCAACTGGAAAAACTTGTAAGGGCCAGTGCAGGTGGCGCCATCAGGGGACACACAGGGACGGCTGACAACACTGGAGGGAGAGGGAATGCGTGGTTGGCAATGGCGAGAATGTGCGTGAGGTGTGTGCGGGCAGCGCGGGAGTGATCCGAGTGGCGTGGTCGAAGTGGGCTCAAGTGTGAGCTCGGTGCGCATTGCATTAGGTGCGCAAACTACGGATGACTATTGGGGGACTCCGGCACGAGGGACTCTGTCAGCGTGTGTAATAAATCATCCCTTGGCAAGTGGGGGCCCGTCCGACGGAACCAACATGGAGACCAATGCCGGAACGTCCGCATCTGATGAAAGCTCCGTCACAGCCACGGTCCCAACGACCCTGGTGCAGCGACTCCTGGCCACTACGACGAAAGGTACGCTGCTCGAGCGGGAGCAACTGGCAGCGCAAGTGCGCGAGATTCTGCTCACAACATCGATCGACACCAGCAGTACGACAGCGGAGCAGGCCAATGAAGCTAGGCCTAGCGGTCGCGGGCTTTGACGATGGGGGAGGCACTTAGGCCGTTACCGAAATTCATCGAATATGAAGACAGTCAACCCCCGCAAACATTCTTGGATCAATTCGTCGAGTACTGCTATTTGGGAGGCATCCCGAACGATCGTCGCCTTCAACATATCCCTGTGGCGTTGAAAGGCTCTGCGAAACAGTGGTGGCGGTTCATCGGTGGCCACTCAGATTGGGCTTCCTTCGCCGAGGACTTCAAGGGCGAGTTCGCGGCCGTCGACTACAGGGAAAAATTGAAGGCAGAGCTGGCCGAGCGCACTCAGCACCCTGCCGAGAATCTAAAACAGTTCATACACATCATAGCAGAGTACTATGACCGTATTGGAGAGCCTGTCACCGACGCGGAAAAAGTTGATCGGGTGAGGCGGCAAATGCATCCGACCTTTCAGGACCTGACGAATAACATGGAATTCGCGAACCTGCGCGACATGGCAAAGGCAGCGGGCCTCCTTATGCAGCGCGCGTGGCACCGCCTGCGTTACGTGCCACCGCCACTGCGAAGCACGCAGGCCGCGCCCGACCTCGCCTTTGTTGACGCCGGCGCTCCACATCGTCACTGCCCTGTCGCGGCGGCCTCCACCGATGCTTCGTCACGACATGACTGGTCGCTTCGGCCTGCGGCGATGCTCTCGTCCCGACACGGGGTCCGTCCTTCGGGCTCGACGCTGCGAGCTGAGGCCCCTTTGTGGGCGCCGCCAGATCCCCGTGCACAGTACCAGTCGCCGGCTTCAATGAACGAAAGCGGCCGCTCCGCACCGGGCATCGCATGGCCCATGCCTCCACCGGACGCTGTTGTCTGCCACCGGTGCGGTGGTAGAGGTCATCGAGCGCGCGCATGCCCTACAGGCAAGTCACGAAGCAGACCGCGCTGCTTCCGCTGTGAACAGGTCGGTCACCTCCAAGCAAACTGTCCGGGAAATGGCCGAGCGTAGCAGTTGTGCCGGCCAACGGCTACACAATTTCATTGCAAGTTCTAGCGAAGACCGGTGGGAAAGAACCTCTGCTCGAGGTATCAATCGGCGACAGTGTATTTTACGCCCTCCTGGACACCGGCGCCAGCGTTAGCCTGATGAACGCGCGAGCCTTCGAGGCGGCGAAACGAAGTGGCGCCAGCACCAGAGAAGAAAGACGGACTCTCCGGCTTGCAGAGGTATGGTCGGAGACAACACCCTCTGTACGTTGCCGCATCCGATGGCAGGGTAGCAGCCGGAAACAGCGCTTCCTCTTGTTGGAGAAGCTTTGCCACGACATAGTTCTGGGACGAGACTTCCTTGCAACAGCGGGCTTTTCTGTACATATAGGCCTCAGTGGATGGACACTTGGGATGGATCCCCAGCCATTGGTGAGGTTCAGCAAGGCACCCTCTCGCCACCACACAGCGGCTGCTGGCCTTCTCAAGACAGCTCCACACAAGTTGCACAGCAGCATCCTGACATGGAAGACTGGGATGAGGACCTAGCTACCTCCTTGCAGCAGCTGTTTGCTCTGGAAGAGCATGGTCCACCTGAGGCCAACTGCAGCCAAGCGACGTCTGACCGCAGGGCCTCTCCAGACAGCGATCGACTGGAAGCCATCCTCAGTCAATATAGACATGTTTTCCAAAAATACCCCGGCTGCACATCTCTCATTACGCATAGAATAGATACAGGCGACCACTGTCCAGTCCGTTGCAAACTGCGCCCAGTAAACGCAAAAAAGCGGGAAGTAATGGACCAATGTATACAAGAACTGCTGCAGCAAGACCTTATCGAACCATGCACCAGCTCATGGGCCAGTGCTCCAGTCCTGGTGCAGAAAAAGAATGGTGGGTACCGCCTAGCAGTTGACTGCACACCATTAAATGCCAGGACAAATGTACCAAGGTACCCAATGCCTCGTACCGACTGGGTCCTTGCACAGTTGGGTCGTGCCAAATGGTTCTCGAGTCTGGACCTTGCACAAGCTTTTTTCCAAGTGCCTGCAGCACCGGAGGACGTTCAAAAGACTGCGTTCATATGCCACAAGGGCATGTTTCAGTTTAAGAGGATGCCATTTGGAGTGGCTGGAGGGCCAGCAACGTTTCAGTCTTTAATGGACAAACTGCCAGACGGAATAAAACATACCTACTGCATGGCTTTCTTGGATGATATCCTTATCTACTTCGACACATTGGCAGAACATCTGGACCACATTGCAGAGGTGTTGCGTAGGATTGACAGGGCCAGCCTCTCAGTCAACCCAGCAAAGGTTTCCTTCTGCAAACAGACTCTCAAGTTCTTTGGGCACATAATTACTCCTGGCGAGTGCAGACCGGACCCAGACAAGGCGCAAGCTGTCTCTCAGTTTCCCCCATCCCGTACTGTCAAACAACTCCAAATGTTCTTGGGCCTAGTTGGCTACTACAGGAATTTTATACCCTCATTCTCCGACAAGGCAAAACCTCTAACACTGCTGTTGAGGAAAGGTACAGACTGAATGTGGGGGGCTGAGCAGCGAGCAGCATTTGAGCTGCTGAAGACTACACTGGCAGGCGAGGTGGCTGTCACCCTACCGGATCTGAACCGACCATTCGTCATTGAGACGGATGCTAGTGGCACAGGCATTGTGGCGGTTCTACTTCAGGAGGTGGATGGTTGCTTCGGCCAGCAGAACCCTAACCGCAGCAGAGCGAAACTACACAGTGCAAGAATGGGAATGTTTGGCAGTCGTGTGGGCTGTGGAAAAATTCAGGCCATACATTGAGCTTACGTCTTTTGAAGTTCATTCTGATCACGCATCGCTGGCACGGATGCTCAACACTGAACACACGTCGGGTCGGGTGCGACGCTGGGTTTTGCGATTGCAAGGGCTCAGGTGCACGGTTAGGCATCGCCGAGGCCGAGCTAACATCCCAGCCGATGCTCTGAGCAGATTTCCAACTGGTCATCCAGAACCAATGCCTTCAAGCTTGGCAGAAGAATGGTTTCCGATAGAACTCGAGGAACCACAGCTCACCATTCGCTTCGCTGATGTTGCCTCGGCTGACCTTGTTGACACCTCACCCCTAACCGACTGTGCAAAACTGAAGCACGAGCAACAGAAAGACCCGTTGCTGCAGCAGCTGCTGCAGTACCTTGAGGCGGCGATCCTACCAGACGACCCCAAGAGGGCAAAAATGGTCTCCGACTTGGCCAAGGAGAGCCATATAGCACCTGATGGGGTTCTGCTTTGGACACGCGGAGGCAAAGCGGTGCCGTGGCTCCCCCTCCATCTACGGGAATTGGTGCTTAAACTGAAGCACGACCATCCACTCAGTGGACACGCCGGCTTCTTCAAAACCTTAAGGCGCATCGAGAGCCGCTTCACTTGGTTGGGGGTGCGCTCCGATACGTCTCGCTATGTACGAGGGTGTCAGCAGTGCCAGGTCTTCAAGCCCCGTCGCCAGAAGCCAAAGGGACTTATGGACAGCACTTGGGCGTCCTCACCCATGCAGCACCTCAGTGTGGATCTGATAGGCCCATTGCCCAGAACTCCACGGCAACACAAGTATATCCTTGTAGAAGTTTATCGAGCTTTTTCCCCTGCGGGCACCAACTTCAAAAGCCATCGTTGAAAGGATGGTGGAAGTTTTCTGCCGGCACGGTGCACCTCTTTCCATCTCCAGTGATAACGGTAAACCATTCGTCAGCAAGATATGGAAGGGAGTGCTGCAACATTGGGGAATACAAGAGCGGCACACAGTCCCCTACAGACCTGCTGGACAGCCTGTAGAACGTCACAATGCTACAGTCAAGCAGACCATTGTCAACTACTGCTCCTCCCACTGCAATTGGGACAAGCGACTCTCTGAGGTGGCCTTCGCAATGCGGACATCAGAGAGTGTGGTCACAGGGTTTACGCCCGCATTCTTGTGCTATGGTCGGGAACTTCGTACACCTTGGGCAGATAGACAGCAGATTAGTGCTGAAATTTCTGAATCGGCACCCCATGCACTCGCTGCAGAGCTAAACCTTTACCTGCAGTATGCATTGGCCATGGCCAGGGAACACCAAGAATCAGCGAAGGCCGAACAGGCCAGGCATTACAACAAGCATCGTGAACCAACCACCTACAAAGTTGGCGACCTCGTGCTCCGCGACAAGCACACTTTAAGTAATGCAAGTACAGGCTTCACTGCTAAATTGGCCCCTCGCCGCTCAGGGCCCTACCTAATCACTGCCCGTGTGGGTCAGAACAACTTTAAACTCAAAGACCCTGCCTCAAGAAAGTATATGGGTGTGGCCAACGCAGACCAGCTAATGCCATACCATCCACCGTGGAGGCCTGCTTGCACGAATTAAGGGGGGGAGGATGTAAGGGCCAGTGCGGGTGGCGCCATCAGGGGACACACAGGGACGGCTTACAACACTGGAGGGAGAGGGGATGCGTGGTTAGCTATGGCGGGAATGTGCGTGAGGTGTGCGCGGGAGTGATCCGAGTGGTGTGGTCGAAGTGGGCTCAAGTGTGAGCTCGGTGCGCGTTGCATTAGGTGCGCGAACTGCGGATGACTATTGGGGGACTCCGGCACGCGGGACTCTGTGAGCGTGTGTAATAAATCATCCCTTGACAAACATTAATATAATCACTGACAGGCTTGTCATTCCATGTCTTGGAAGATGCTGGATTAAATGTCAAAGTGAATTAAATCTACATATCAGCGAATATATTACAGTTTTTCTAGTAGATCACGCGAACAAAACATCAACTTGACGTCACAGTCGTCGCTCAGTCAATGAAACCAAAACAGCACGAGAGAAGAAATTCAATCAAATTATTTAGCGGTTGTAGGACAATATCACCCTGTGACTCATGTACTCTAATGCCTAACGCATCGTTTGACAGAAGAAAACGCGCAATAAAATTACACTAACTGCCCACTGAAAGAGAAGACACTTTCGCAAGGCAGCAAAGCTACCTAAGGTACAAGATGGTAGGTTCCAAAATTATTTACCTGGATGAGATATGTGCAACGGCAGCAAGCGCAGTGTTGGTGGAAGGACAGAACAGCGAGCGTGTGCTGCTTGTGCCAAGATCAGGACAACCATGGCCTGGAGCAGGCTGCCAGGGAAGGGCCACCGCATCATTGTGATGCACATCAGCAGTGAGAAAGGCCCATCAACGGCTGCCTGTATGTTTCCTGCAGAAAAACGAAAAGGGTGAAGACTGCTATGAAGATACGGGTGGCAATCATTTTGAGATGTTTGCACTCATGTGCTCCAGAGGCAGACAAGAGAAACATACTAGCGAAACACAAGCAGTTGTGTCATTCACACCTGGACGAAGCAATGCCGACAACAGTTTTACACAAAGAAGCAGTTCAGCAGTAGCTGACAGAGAGAACACTAATGGAACGCTATGATGCCAACAATGTGGCTCCCATAAATCATGAAGCTGCCCAAACTGTGTGTTGCCAAATACCATGTAGGTGTCGCTGTGGCGAGGGCTGGCAACGTCAAGCTCTGGTTCCCACCTTATCTTTAACCTATGTAGTTTATCTGGGTACAAGTTAAGAATGATACAAAGAATGAGCATAAAGATTTATGGCTTCCTTTGGTTGAAGCTCTGGTCATAAACAAGACACCAACGGTTTCAGCAGAAAAGTGGAGGAATTGTGCACACCACGCCATGAATAATGATGAAAAATTCAGAGCAAACTCTGCCAGCGGCCCTCATATTCATTAACACATACGAGTTTCACAAAACATAACTATGTAGCACATCGGCTCTGGGATGCATCACAATAGTAAACCAGCGCTAACATCTCTTGCACTGCAAATTAAGACTTTACATCACCAAGTTATCAGGCTTCCAAACTTTTGAAGTGATATCCCAGGTTTAACATCTTGAAGCAACACATGGGCTATGAAGAAAACCACAGTGGACGGCTCCAGATTAATTTAGACCGCATGGGGTTCTTCAACGTGCATTGACGTCGCACAGCACACCATTGTTTTTATGTTTTGCCATCGTCGAAATACTCCACTGCAGCAGGATCGGGATCGAACCCGCGACCCTGAGATCAGCAGCCGAACGCCAAAGCCACTAAGCCATATGGTGGGTGCTTCCAAATTTTCATCTAGCTGCTTTTTCTATGGACTGCTTCCCTGTCGCACTAAAGAATACAATACTTGCTTTAACTATTTGCTTAATAATTCTTTAGGCATGCTGTTTTGTCTTCGCTGAGAACGAATAAACAACTGAGGCTCCTCAACCTTCACGCTGTCAGCAGGCAAAGTACACCTGCAGCTGCATTCCTTTAATACAAGCCCATGCATCGGTTTTTGTGGTTATACGCAGGTTGGAGTGGAATGTCAATTCTTATAAATGTCCGACATGAGTATGACGACATCCATACAGACACAAGACAGCAACGGCAAACTGCAATACGGGCACTGCCTTTGATAAAAACAACTTACTTGTGTGGTGCATTCTTTTCAGCCATCTCCTGCTTCTCGATACAGCTAACTCATTGTTAGAAGCATACAGAAGCAGTGAGCCACTCACAACTTGCCTCCACGTCCCCCGGCTCTGCTTCTTGCGTCGACCCTTTTTCCTTTAAAAGCGCTTACATCGAAAGGTGGGCGACCTGTCACATTTGCAAACAGCGCGCCTGCTTTGCACCTTGCTAGCCATGACGAAGCAAGTACGCATCGAAATGTTCACTGAATGTGCGGGAAGATAGAAATACAAGAAAAGCATTTAACGCTCTAGCGCACAAATTCAATACGACGCAAATTTTTACTTTTCTCGTCGAGCAGCCCCGATCTACCGCTGACGCTGATACTGTAGAAGCTTGGGCAAGTTGGTGTGACATGGTTTTTTCAGCAGCGCAGGGGACAAAGGACGTGACAAGTGCACAGACACGGCGCTGAACTTACAACTGGTTTATTAAGGTGGTTTTCACTACTTAAATACAGTGGCAACCAATCTCAAATGAAAAGACAGATACACAAAACAGATTGACGAAAATGACAATTCCTGAGCACAGGTCTACAGTGGCACAAGACCAGAGGCGCACGTTTTTCTATTGTCATCAAGGAAACGTAGTTCTTTATCAGACAGCTATTGAGGCAACGCTTACGCATTCATCTTTGAATTTATGGATATCATGAGCTTCAATGATTTCACGAGTGATTTTTGTTCTATTATCTGACAGCACTCGACACTGAGTGAAAACAGGATAACACGGTGGTTTTTTGTTCTTTTTTCTTTCCTCTGTGCAGTTTCTGCAATGAATGCCAAGGTGACGGGAAGCGGTGCCGCTCACGTTGTTGTTGTGTTCCCGCAGCCGGTCGTTGAGGCAACGACCAGTTTGCCCCGTGTAGTGCTTGCCACATGTAAGCGGAAACCTGTACACAACATTGCTGCTACATGGTACAAAACCTTTTCGGTGTTTCTTATCGCAGCCAACTATCCTTTCATTGCTGCTGTTTACAATATGGCAGAGTTTGGAGAGCTTATCGGGCGCGGAAAAAACAACGTTTACAACGGCACGCGCTCCCACCCTTTTCAGATTATGTGAAATGCGGTGTAGATAAGGAATAACCACATACTTTCTTTTTTCTTCCTTGGGCCTTTCAGTGGAATCTCTGCGGCCTGAATTAATGATTTCTCTTAGCAGGCTCTCTGATATTGCAATCAGAAGGTCGGAAGGGTATCCTGCTGCTTGTAAGCGTACCACCTGATTTTGATAGCTGTCTTGCATCGCATGATGGCATGATTTTTCTAGGGCATTTCTTAAACACAACTTTGCGATGCCACGCTTTACAAGCTTAGAATGTGCAGAAGCGAAAGGCGTGAGGGGTTTCTGGCATCGTGGCTCGTAACGCCAGCACACATGGCTATTCTTGAGGAACATGGCAAGATCTAAAAAACGTAACTTTCCTTCAGAAGGCGTTTCATGCGTCAAAACAAGAGGGTCAAGACAGGTGTGAAAAATTGATAAAACTTTCGAGACCGAGGCCCCTGCGTCAGTAACTGCACATGTCATCAAAACTAAAAAATCATCTACAAACCTAAAAACACGAGCCACGCTTTCGTTGAGTTGACTATCAAGGAGCTTGTCATGGTGCGCGAGATAAATGTCGCCCAGTATCGGAGCTATGCATGAACCAATGCAGACGCCATAGCTCTGGAGGTAAACAGATTCATTCCAGGTGAAAAATGTGGAGTTAAGGTAAAAAGTAAGGAGTTCCAAGAAGTTGCTACTGCTGATGCCTGCAGAATTCTGGAAAGCTACCACACCAAAGGAATCAATTGCATTCTTCAACGCTTGCCAGCAGTTTCTTTTGCAGAAGGGAATAATATAAATCTTTTATATCGATAGAGCAGGCCGAAAAGCCTTTCCCTGGGTTTTGTTGCAAGAAAGCGATTACTTGGTTAGAACTCTTCACCTGAAAAGGGTCGTCAATGGTTAAGAGGTTCAGCTTGTCTTGCAAAAAAATAACGCGACAGACTTTTGCCATGTGCCATCCTCGGAGACTATTGCTCGAAGTGGGCAGTCCAGCTTGTGAGTTTTGGCTGTGGAGAATATCTTAAAGCAGGACCCCTTGCTTTTCTCTATACACTTGGCTAGGGATTCCAAATTCATTTGTGCACACATTTTCCGTGATCGGGCTTTCACTTTACTTAGAGTGACATCGCTTCTCTGCCGGAAAGTCGAACTGATAGCATTTTCTGCTTTCGATAAGTAGAGCGCTTTTGGCATCACAGCAAAACCTCCCTCTTTACCAGCCTGTAATAGGGTCAGCGAGTTGTTCTTTAAAAACAAAACGGTGAATTTGATTGGAATTCTACACCTGGTAGGTCTACACTTTGCCAAAATGTACACTCCATCTGAAACACATCGGTCCACTTCAGGAGCCGCTGCTAGGCTGGAAACTTGTCTCACCATCGCAAGAAGTTCCGATGCCGATTGCCTGGGTTCCACGGCGAACTTTGGTCGTCGTCTAAGGACGCCTTGTACTTGTTCCGGCAAGGACACTTCACCATAAGTGTGGACCGGACTGTGCATCTTCTTAGTGATGGCTCGAAGCTGAGGCAGCGCGCACTGCCATAAGAATTCCGTAGTCCTGTCTGCCGTCTGAGGTCCACCGCCGCCATTCAAGTGCACCATGAGCTGAAGATGTGCCGCTGTGTGCTCTCAGGAAGAGCCATTCTCTGTAGAGGCAAAATCACTCGTCAAATCATTGAAGCTCATGAAATCCATAAATTCAAAGATGAATGCGTAAGCGTTGCCTCAATAGCTCTGTCTGATAAAGTACTACGTTTCCTTGATGAGAATAGAAAAACGTGCGCAGCTGGTCTTGTGCCACTGTAGACCTGTGCTCAGGAATTGTCATTTTCGTCAATCTGTTTTGTGTATCTGTCTTTTCATTTGAGATTGGTTGCCACTGTATTTAAGTAGTGAAAATCACCTCAATAAACCTGTTGTAAGTTCAGCGCCGTGTCTGTGCACTTGTCACGTCCTTTGTCCCCTGCGCTGCTGAAAAAACCGCTGACGAGCGAAGGCACGGAGGGGACACAAGGACATGTTCCTGGAAAATTTTAAAAGTTTTCGAGCAGCCAGCTACGCAGAAGTACGACCCTTTACGTCACTGAAGACTTAAATTTAAATATATTCGCGACTAATCAATACTCCACACTATGTAATATCAAAACACAAGCTTATCACAACAGCGCGCTGAAACGGACAGGGAGAGCAGCAGACACGACCCGCTCACGCTTCGCGGCGTGGCCAACAGGCGGCGCAGCCAATGCAATGAGCATGGGCTATAGTTTTCATGCGTCTGTGTCAAAGTAGGTGCTATGTAAAATGCGTTTGATCTTTCATCATAGATCCCAGCATGGCGACAATCTTCCTTGTTGAACATGTCTGCTGTACACCTAAGGGACTTGACTAAGAAGCAAACAAGTGGAGTTTTTTTTCTCGTAATGCAATGAGAAACAATCTTTATATGCTACAGTTCTGGCAAGATAGAGACTTGGGACATACTGTGAATAAAACATGTGCATTTGTCAGCAAAATGCTTGGTGTTAGTGCATGGACAGCGTTTAATGGAAAGAAGGAGAGGCAAGAGTAAGCAGGTGGAAGTGGTCGACACCCAGCACAGAATGGCCAGGAAGTGGAGATTAGCGGCGTAGCACCCTGTATGACAACTTCCCAAAGCTGGCATTGAGGTCATGGATGCACAACTTTTCCCAGCACTATGTTACATGGTAACTGCATGGCATATGCTTTAAAGGGGTCCAGACACAAAGTTTTTCGGTGTCAGTTTATTTGCCTTCAAAGAGGACTACGGGCCTAGCAATCATGAAAATAAGAGCAAAACACCAGTGCACAGTGTGAATAATTAATCACAAGCCATTTTGTACACAAAGCCTTTGGTCTCAGTCAGCGCCAGCGCTGAAGTGAACAACACCTGAGTTCAGCGACGTCACAATAATTAAAGCAAGTGCACTATGACATCACTCGATGTGGGTGGAAATAGTTTCGTTTATGGGGGTTGAAGGTCCGAAAGCGACTCAGGCTATGAGGGACGTTGTAGTGAAGGGCACCGCAAAATTTCCACCACCTGGGGTTCTTTAATGTGCACTGACGTCGAATGGTACACGGGCCTCTAGAATTTCACCTCCATCGAAATTCGACCACCGCGACCGGGATCGAACTCGCGTCTTTCAGGTCAGCAGTGAAGCGCCATAACCACTGAGCCGCGGAGGCAGCCCAATGTAGGTGGAAATGGCGAGAGGCTCATCGGACACCATTAAAAACAGCAATAACTTATGTTCCCCTCAAAGAATGTGCCAGACACTTGCAAGATGGCAACTTCTTACGCCCATGAAAGAAATCGTACGGTAACTAACCCCTCTCTCCTCTCCCACTACCGACCCATACCACCTTCCTGCCCTATGTGCAATGCTCAAAAGGCAAACCTGACTGATATCTTCGGGATCTGTCTGGCTTCCCCTCCACCCAGCAGGCCGGAGCCACTCCAAACATGGGAGGAGACCTCACTACGCTCCACAGATCAGGCGTGACAGAAGATCGTTGCCACCTGTGCGGCCAGCGTCATGGACCTTTTAGCCTGAACGTTTGAGTGCGGTGTGGTCGTGCGGGGACCCAGGGGTCCTGGGAGGCCCGAATTCCTCTGCACAATAAAGTCTTTCTCTCTCTCACTCTCATGCCGTTCATTGCGTTTAAAATTTTGTGTCTGCACCCCTTTAAGGACTATAGACACCAAATTTTTTCTTGCGTGTTTTCTTCTTTCAAACGATATCGTAGACATTCGTATACATGAAGCACCCTGTGGTATTTGTGTACGACCGCTAAATAGTTTACAATTGAATTTCTTCTCCACGCTGTTTCGGTTTCGTCGACCGAAGGACGACTGTGACGTCAAGTTGATGTTTTCGCCACGTGATCAACTGGAAAAACTTGTAAGGGCCAGTGCAGGTGGCGCCATCAGGGGACACACAGGGACGGCTGACAACACTGGAGGGAGAGGGAATGCGTGGTTGGCAATGGCGGGAATGTGCGTGAGGTGTGTGCGGGCAGCGCGGGAGTGATCCGAGTGGCGTGGTCGAAGTGGGCTCAAGTGTGAGCTCGGTGCGCATTGCATTAGGTGCGCAAACTACGGATGACTATTGGGGGACTCCGGCACGAGGGACTCTGTCAGCGTGTGTAATAAATCATCCCTTGGCAAGTGGGGGCCCGTCCGACGGAACCAACATGGAGACCAATGCCGGAACGTCCGCATCTGATGAAAGCTCCGTCACAGCCACGGTCCCAACGACCCTGGTGCAGCGACTCCTGGCCACTACGACGAAAGGTACGCTGCTCGAGCGGGAGCAACTGGCAGCGCAAGTGCGCGAGATTCTGCTCACAACATCGATCGACACCAGCAGTACGACAGCGGAGCAGGCCAATGAAGCTAGGCCTAGCGGTCGCGGGCTTTGACGATGGGGGAGGCACTTAGGCCGTTACCGAAATTCATCGAATATGAAGACAGTCAACCCCCGCAAACATTCTTGGATCAATTCGTCGAGTACTGCTATTTGGGAGGCATCCCGAACGATCGTCGCCTTCAACATATCCCTGTGGCGTTGAAAGGCTCTGCGAAACAGTGGTGGCGGTTCATCGGTGGCCACTCAGATTGGGCTTCCTTCGCCGAGGACTTCAAGGGCGAGTTCGCGGCCGTCGACTACAGGGAAAAATTGAAGGCAGAGCTGGCCGAGCGCACTCAGCACCCTGCCGAGAATCTAAAACAGTTCATACACATCATAGCAGAGTACTATGACCGTATTGGAGAGCCTGTCACCGACGCGGAAAAAGTTGATCGGGTGAGGCGGCAAATGCATCCGACCTTTCAGGACCTGACGAATAACATGGAATTCGCGAACCTGCGCGACATGGCAAAGGCAGCGGGCCTCCTTATGCAGCGCGCGTGGCACCGCCTGCGTTACGTGCCACCGCCACTGCGAAGCACGCAGGCCGCGCCCGACCTCGCCTTTGTTGACGCCGGCGCTCCACATCGTCACTGCCCTGTCGCGGCGGCCTCCACCGATGCTTCGTCACGACATGACTGGTCGCTTCGGCCTGCGGCGATGCTCTCGTCCCGACACGGGGTCCGTCCTTCGGGCTCGACGCTGCGAGCTGAGGCCCCTTTGTGGGCGCCGCCAGATCCCCGTGCACAGTACCAGTCGCCGGCTTCAATGAACGAAAGCGGCCGCTCCGCACCGGGCATCGCATGGCCCATGCCTCCACCGGACGCTGTTGTCTGCCACCGGTGCGGTGGTAGAGGTCATCGAGCGCGCGCATGCCCTACAGGCAAGTCACGAAGCAGACCGCGCTGCTTCCGCTGTGAACAGGTCGGTCACCTCCAAGCAAACTGTCCGGGAAATGGCCGAGCGTAGCAGTTGTGCCGGCCAACGGCTACACAATTTCATTGCAAGTTCTAGCGAAGACCGGTGGGAAAGAACCTCTGCTCGAGGTATCAATCGGCGACAGTGTATTTTACGCCCTCCTGGACACCGGCGCCAGCGTTAGCCTGATGAACGCGCGAGCCTTCGAGGCGGCGAAACGAAGTGGCGCCAGCACCAGAGAAGAAAGACGGACTCTCCGGCTTGCAGAGGTATGGTCGGAGACAACACCCTCTGTACGTTGCCGCATCCGATGGCAGGGTAGCAGCCGGAAACAGCGCTTCCTCTTGTTGGAGAAGCTTTGCCACGACATAGTTCTGGGACGAGACTTCCTTGCAACAGCGGGCTTTTCTGTACATATAGGCCTCGGTGGATGGACACTTGGGATGGATCCCCAGCCATTGGTGAGGTTCAGCAAGGCACCCTCTCGCCACCACACAGCGGCTGCTGGCCTTCTCAAGACAGCTCCACACAAGTTGCACAGCAGCATCCTGACATGGAAGACTGGGATGAGGACCTAGCTACCTCCTTGCAGCAGCTGTTTGCTCTGGAAGAGCATGGTCCACCTGAGGCCAACTGCAGCCAAGCGACGTCTGACCGCAGGGCCTCTCCAGACAGCGATCGACTG
Organism: Amblyomma americanum; assembly: GCF_052857255.1. Classification (NCBI taxonomy): domain Eukaryota; kingdom Metazoa; phylum Arthropoda; class Arachnida; order Ixodida; family Ixodidae; genus Amblyomma; species Amblyomma americanum. Next base: position 327,904,358 of record NC_135497.1, on the reverse strand, counting down.
GAAGCCATCCTCAGTCAATATAGACATGTTTTCCAAAAATACCCCGGCTGCACATCTCTCATTACGCATAGAATAGATACAGGCGACCACTGTCCAGTCCGTTGCAAACTGCGCCCAGTAAACGCAAAAAAGCGGGAAGTCATGGACCAATGTATACAAGAACTGCTGCAGCAAGACCTTATCGAACCATGCACCAGCTCATGGGCCAGTGCTCCAGTCCTGGTGCAGAAAAAGAATGGTGGGTACCGCCTAGCAGTTGACTGCACACCATTAAATGCCAGGACAAATGTACCAAGGTACCCAATGCCTCGTACCGACTGGGTCCTTGCACAGTTGGGTCGTGCCAAATGGTTCTCGAGTCTGGACCTTGCACAAGCTTTTTTCCAAGTGCCTGCAGCACCAGAGGACGTTCAAAAGACTGCGTTCATATGCCACAAGGGCATGTTTCAGTTTAAGAGGATGCCATTTGGAGTGGCTGGAGGGCCAGCAACGTTTCAGTCTTTAATGGACAAACTGCCAGACGGAATAAAACATACCTACTGCATGGCTTTCTTGGATGATATCCTTATCTACTTCGACACATTGGCAGAACATCTGGACCACATTGCAGAGGTGTTGCGTAGGATTGACAGGGCCAGCCTCTCAGTCAACCCAGCAAAGGTTTCCTTCTGCAAACAGACTCTCAAGTTCTTTGGGCACATAATTACTCCTGGCGAGTGCAGACCGGACCCAGACAAGGCGCAAGCTGTCTCTCAGTTTCCCCCATCCCGTACTGTCAAACAACTCCAAATGTTCTTGGGCCTAGTTGGCTACTACAGGAATTTTATACCCTCATTCTCCGACAAGGCAAAACCTCTAACACTGCTGTTGAGGAAAGGTACAGACTGAATGTGGGGGGCTGAGCAGCGAGCAGCATTTGAGCTGCTGAAGACTACACTGGCAGGCGAGGTGGCTGTCACCCTACCGGATCTGAACCGACCATTCGTCATTGAGACGGATGCTAGTGGCACAGGCATTGTGGCGGTTCTACTTCAGGAGGTGGATGGTTGCTTCGGCCAGCAGAACCCTAACCGCAGCAGAGCGAAACTACACAGTGCAAGAATGGGAATGTTTGGCAGTCGTGTGGGCTGTGGAAAAATTCAGGCCATACATTGAGCTTACGTCTTTTGAAGTTCATTCTGATCACGCATCGCTGGCACGGATGCTCAACACTGAACACACGTCGGGTCGGGTGCGACGCTGGGTTTTGCGATTGCAAGGGCTCAGGTGCACGGTTAGGCATCGCCGAGGCCGAGCTAACATCCCAGCCGATGCTCTGAGCAGATTTCCAACTGGTCATCCAGAACCAATGCCTTCAAGCTTGGCAGAAGAATGGTTTCCGATAGAACTCGAGGAACCACAGCTCACCATTCGCTTCGCTGATGTTGCCTCGGCTGACCTTGTTGACACCTCACCCCTAACCGACTGTGCAAAACTGAAGCACGAGCAACAGAAAGACCCGTTGCTGCAGCAGCTGCTGCAGTACCTTGAGGCGGCGATCCTACCAGACGACCCCAAGAGGGCAAAAATGGTCTCCGACTTGGCCAAGGAGAGCCATATAGCACCTGATGGGGTTCTGCTTTGGACACGCGGAGGCAAAGCGGTGCCGTGGCTCCCCCTCCATCTACGGGAATTGGTGCTTAAACTGAAGCACGACCATCCACTCAGTGGACACGCCGGCTTCTTCAAAACCTTAAGGCGCATCGAGAGCCGCTTCACTTGGTTGGGGGTGCGCTCCGATACGTCTCGCTATGTACGAGGGTGTCAGCAGTGCCAGGTCTTCAAGCCCCGTCGCCAGAAGCCAAAGGGACTTATGGACAGCACTTGGGCGTCCTCACCCATGCAGCACCTCAGTGTGGATCTGATAGGCCCATTGCCCAGAACTCCACGGCAACACAAGTATATCCTTGTAGAAGTTTATCGAGCTTTTTCCCCTGCGGGCACCAACTTCAAAAGCCATCGTTGAAAGGATGGTGGAAGTTTTCTGCCGGCACGGTGCACCTCTTTCCATCTCCAGTGATAACGGTAAACCATTCGTCAGCAAGATATGGAAGGGAGTGCTGCAACATTGGGGAATACAAGAGCGGCACACAGTCCCCTACAGACCTGCTGGACAGCCTGTAGAACGTCACAATGCTACAGTCAAGCAGACCATTGTCAACTACTGCTCCTCCCACTGCAATTGGGACAAGCGACTCTCTGAGGTGGCCTTCGCAATGCGGACATCAGAGAGTGTGGTCACAGGGTTTACGCCCGCATTCTTGTGCTATGGTCGGGAACTTCGTACACCTTGGGCAGATAGACAGCAGATTAGTGCTGAAATTTCTGAATCGGCACCCCATGCACTCGCTGCAGAGCTAAACCTTTACCTGCAGTATGCATTGGCCATGGCCAGGGAACACCAAGAATCAGCGAAGGCCGAACAGGCCAGGCATTACAACAAGCATCGTGAACCAACCACCTACAAAGTTGGCGACCTCGTGCTCCGCGACAAGCACACTTTAAGTAATGCAAGTACAGGCTTCACTGCTAAATTGGCCCCTCGCCTCTCAGGGCCCTACCTAATCACTGCCCGTGTGGGTCAGAACAACTTTAAACTCAAAGACCCTGCCTCAAGAAAGTATATGGGTGTGGCCAACGCAGACCAGCTAATGCCATACCATCCACCGTGGAGGCCTGCTTGCACGAATTAAGGGGGGGAGGATGTAAGGGCCAGTGCGGGTGGCGCCATCAGGGGACACACAGGGACGGCTTACAACACTGGAGGGAGAGGGGATGCGTGGTTAGCTATGGCGGGAATGTGCGTGAGGTGTGCGCGGGAGTGATCCGAGTGGTGTGGTCGAAGTGGGCTCAAGTGTGAGCTCGGTGCGCGTTGCATTAGGTGCGCGAACTGCGGATGACTATTGGGGGACTCCGGCACGCGGGACTCTGTGAGCGTGTGTAATAAATCATCCCTTGACAAACATTAATATAATCACTGACAGGCTTGTCATTCCATGTCTTGGAAGATGCTGGATTAAATGTCAAAGTGAATTAAATCTACATATCAGCGAATATATTACAGTTTTTCTAGTAGATCACGCGAACAAAACATCAACTTGACGTCACAGTCGTCATTCAGTCAATGAAACCGAAACAGCACGAGAGAAGAAATTCAATCAAATTATTTAGCGCTTGTAGGAAAATACCACACGGTAATTCATGTATTCTAATGTCTAACGCATCGTTTGACAGAAGAAAACATGCAAAAAAATTACACTAGCTGCCCACTGAAAGAGAAGACACTTTCGCAAGGCAGCAAAGCTACCTAAGGTACAAGATGGTAGGTTCCAAAATTATTTACCTGGATGAGATATGTGCAACGGCAGCAAGCGCAGTGTTGGTGGAAGGACAGAACAGCGAGCGTGTGCTGCTTGTGCCAAGATCAGGACAACCATGGCCTGGAGCAGGCTGCCAGGGAAGGGCCACCGCATCATTGTGATGCACATCAGCAGTGAGAAAGGCCCATCAACGGCTGCCTGTATGTTTCCTGCAGAAAAACGGAAAGGGTGAAGACTGCTATGAAGATACGGGTGGCAATCATTTTGAGATGTTTGCACTCATGTGCTCCAGAGGCAGACAAGAGAAACATCGTAGCAAAACACAAGCAGTTGTGCCATTCACATCTGGACGAAGCAATGCCGACAACAGTTTTACACAAAGAAGCAGTTCAGCAGTAGCTGACAGAGAGAACACTAATGGAACGCTATGATGCCAACAATGTGGCTCCCATAAATCATGAAGCTGCCCAAACTGTGTGTTGTCAAATACCATGTAGGTGTCGCTGTGGCGAGGGCTGGCAACGTCAAGCTCTGGCTACCACCTTAGCTTTAACCTATGGAGTTTCTCTGGGTACAAGTTAATAATGATACCAAGAATGAGCATAAAGATTTATGGCTTCCTTTGGTTGAAGCTCTGGTCATAAACAAGACACCAACGGTGACAGCAGAAAAGTGGAGGAATTGTGCACACCACGCCATGAATAATGATGAAAAATTCAGAGCAAACTCTGCCAGCGGCCCTCATATTCATTAACACATACGAGTTTCACAAAACATAACTATGTAGCACATCGGCTCTGGGATGCATCACAATAGTAAACCAGCGCTAACATCTCTTGCACTGCAAATTAAGACTTTACATCACCAAGTTATCAGGCTTCCAAACTTTGGAAGTGATATGCCAGGTTTAACTTCCTGAAGGAACACATGGGCTATGAAGAACACCACAGTGGACGGCTCAGGATTAATTTAGACCGTATGGGGTTCTTCAACGTGCATTGACGTCGCACAGCACACCATTGTTTTTATGTTTTGCCACCGTCGAAATACTGCCACTGCAGCAGGATCGGGCTCAAACCCGCGACCCTGAGATCAGCAGCCGAACGCCAAAGCCACTAAATCATATGGCGGGTGCTTCCAAATTTTCATCTAGCTGCTTTTTCTATGGACTGCTTTCCTGTCTCACTAAAGAATACAATACTTGCTTTAACTATTCGCTTAATAATTCTTTAGGCACGCTGTTTTGTCTTCGCTGAGAACGAATAAACAACTGAGGCTCCTCTACCTTCACGCTGTCAGCAGGCAAAGGACACCTGCAGCTGCATTCCTTTAATACAAGCACATGCATCAGTTTTTGTGCTTATACGCAGGTTGGAGTGGAACGTCAATTCTTATAAATGTCCGACATGAGTATGACGACATCCATACAGACACAAGGCAGCAACGGGAAACTGCAATACGGGCACTGCCTTTGATAAAAATAACTTACTTGTGTGGTGCATTCTTTTCAGCCATCTCCTGCTTCTCGATACAGCTAACTCATTGTTAGAAGCATACAGAAGCAGTGAGCCACTCACAACTTGCCGCCGCGTCCCCCGGCTCTGCTTCTTGCATCGACCCTTTTTCCTTTAAAAGCGCTTACATCGAAAGGTGGGCGACCTGTCACATTTGCAAACAGCGCGCCTGTTTTGCACCTTGCTAGCCATGACGAAGCAAGTACGCATCGAAATGTTCACTGAATGTGGGGGAAGATAGAAATACAAGAAACGCATTTAACGCTCTAGCGCACAAATTCAATACGACGCAAATTTTTATTTTTCTCGTCGAGCAGCCACGATCTACCACTGACGCTGATACTGTAGAAGCTTGGGCAAGTTGGTGTGACATGGTTTTTTCAGCAGCGCAGGGGACAAAGGACGGGACAAGTGCACAGACACGGCGCTGAACTTACATCCGGTTTATTGAGGTGATTTTCACTACTCAAGTACAGTGGCAACCAATCTCAAATGAAAAGACAGATACACAAAACAGATTGACGAAAATGACAATCCCTGAGCACAGGTCTACAAAGGCACAAGACCAGCTGCGCACGTTTTTCTATTCTCATCAAGGAAACGTAGTTCTTTATCAGACAGAGCTAATGAGGCAACGCTTACGCATTCATCTTTGAATTTATGGATTTCATGAGCTTCAATGATTTCACGAGTGATTTTTGTTCTATTATCTGACAGCACTCGACACTGAGTGAAAACAGGATAACACAGTGGTTTTTTGTTCTTTTTTCTTTCCTCTGTGCAGTTTCTGCAATGAATGCCAAGGTGACGGGAAGCGGTGCCGCTCACGTTGTTGTTGTGTTCCCGCAGCCAGTCGTTGAGGCAACGACCAGTTTGCCCCGTGTAGTGCTTGCCACATGTAAGCGGAAACCTGTACACAACATTGCTGCTACATGGTACAAAACCTTTTTGGTGTTTCTTATCGCAGCCAACTGTCCTTTCATTGCTGCTGTTTACAATATGGCAGAGTTTGGAGAGCTTATTGGGCGCGGAAAAAACAACGTTTACATCGGCACGCGCTCCCACCCTTTTCATATTATGTGAAATGCGGTGTAGATAAGGAATAACCACATACTTTCTTTTTTCTTCCTTGGGCCTTTCAGTGGAATCTCTGCGGCCTGAATTAATGATTTCTCTTAGCAGGCTCTCTGATATTGCAATCAGAAGGTCGGAAGGGTATCCTGCTGCTTGTAAGCGTACCACCTGATTTTGATAGCTGTCTTGCATCGCATGATGGCATGATTTTTCTAGGGCATTTCTTAAACGCAACTTTGCGATGCCGCGCTTTACAAGCTTAGAATGTGCAGAAGCGAAAGGCGTGAGGGGCTTCTGGCATCGTGGCTCGTAACGCCAGCACACATGGCTATTCTTGAGGAACATGGCAAGATCTAAAAAACGTAACTTTCCTTCAGAAAGCGTTTCATGCGTCAAAACAAGAGGGTCAAGACAGGTGTGAAAAATTGATAAAACTTTCGAGACCGAGGCCCCTGCGTCAGTAACTGCACATGTCATCAAATCTAAAAAATCATCTACAAACCTAAAAACACGAGCCACGCTTTCGTCGAGTTGACTATCAAGGAGCTTGTCATGGTGCGCGAGATAAATGTCGCCCAGTATCGGAGCTTTGCATGAACCCATGCAGACGCCATTGCTCTGGAGGTAAACAGATTCATTCCAGGTGAAAAATGTGGAGTTAAGGTAAAAAGTAAGGAGTTCCAAGAAGTTGCTATTGCTGATGCCTGCAGAATTCTGGAAAGCTACCACACCAAAGGAATCAATTGCATTCTTCAACGCTTGCCAGCAGTTTCTTTTGCAGAAGGGAATAATATAAATCTTTTATATCGATAGAGCAGGCCGAAAAGCCTTTCCCTGGGTTTTGTTGCAAGAAAGCGATTACTTGGTTAGAACTCTTCAACTGAAAAGGGTCGTCAATGGTTAAGAGGTTCAGCTTGTCTTGCAAAAAATAACGCGACAGACTTTTGCCATGTGCCATCCTCGGAGACTATTGCTCGAAGTGGGCAGTCTAGCTTGTGAGTTTTGGCTGTGAAGAATATCTTTAAGCAGGACCCCTTGCTTTTCTCTATACACTTGGCTAGTGATTCCAATTTCATTTGTGCACACATTTTCCGTGATCGGGCTTTCACTTTACTTAGAGCGACATCGCTTCTCTGCCGGAAAGTAGAACTGATAGCATTTTCTGCTTTCGATAAGTAGAGCGCTTTTGGCATCACAGCAAAACCTTTCTCTTTACCAGCCTGTAATAGGGTCAGCGAGTTGTTCTTTAAAAACGAAACGGTGAATTTGATTGGAATTCTACACCTGGTAGGTCTACACTTTGCCAAAATGTCCACTCCATCTGAAACACATCGGTCCACTTCAGGAGCCGCTGCTAGCCTGGAAACTTGTCTCACCATCGCAAGAAGTTCCGGTGCCGATCGCCTGGGTTCCACGGCGAACTTTGGTCCTCGTCTAAGGACGTCTTGTACTTGTTCCGGCAAGGACACTTCACCATAGGTGTGGACCGGACTGTGCATCTTCTTAGTGATGGCTCGAAGCTGCGTCAGCGCGCACTGCCATAAGAATTCCGTAGTCCTGTCTGCCGTCTGAGGTCCACCGCCGCCATTCAAGTGCACCATGAGCTGAAGATGTGCCGCTGTGTGCTCTCAGGAAGAGCCATTCTCTGTAGAGGCAAAATCACTCGTCAAATCATTGAAGCTCATGAAATCCATAAATTCAAAGATGAATGCGTAAGCGTTGCCTCAATAGCTCTGTCTGATAAAGTACTACGTTTCCTTGATGAGAATAGAAAAACGTGCGCAGCTGGTCTTGTGCCACTGTAGACCTGTGCTCAGGAATTGTCATTTTCGTCAATCTGTTTTGTGTATCTGTCTTTTCATTTGAGATTGGTTGCCACTGTATTTAAGTAGTGAAAATCACCTCAATAAACCAGTTGTAAGTTCAGCGCTGTGTCTGTGCACTTGTCACGTCCTTTGTCCCCTGCGCTGCTGAAAAAACCGCTGACGAGCGAAGGCACGGAGGGGACACAAGGACATGTTTCTGGAAAATTCTAAAAGTTTTCGAGCATCCAGCTACACAGAAGTACGACCCTTTACGTCACTGAAGACTTACATGAAAATATATTCGCTACTAATCAATACTCCACACTATGTAATATCAAAACACAAGCTTATCACAACAGCGCGCTGAAACAGACAGGGAGAGCAGCAGACACGACCCGCTCACGCTTCGCGGCCTGGCCAACAGGCGGCGCAGCCAATGCAATGAGCATGGGCTATAGTTTTCATGCGTCTGTGTCAAAGTAGGTGCTATGTAAAATGCGTTTGATCTTTCATCATAGATCCCAGCATGGTGACAATCTTCCTTGTTGAACATGTCTGCTGTACACCTAAGGGACTTGACTAAGATGCAAACAAGTGGAGTTTTTTTTCTCGTAATGCAATGAGAAACAATCTTTAATTGCTACAGTTCTGGCAAGATAGAGACTTGGGACATACTGTGAATAAAACATGTGCATTTGTCAGCAAAATGCTTGGTGTCAGTGCATGGACAGCGTTTAATGGAAAGAAGGAGAGGCAAGAGTAAGCAGGTGGAAGTGGTCGACACCCAGCACAGAATGGCCAGGAAGTGGAGATTAGCGGCGTAGCACCCTGTATGACAACTTCCCAAAGCTGGCATTGAGGTCATGGATGCACAACTTTTCCCAGCACTATGTTAGATGGTAACTGCATGGCATATGCTTTAAAGTGGTCCAGACACAAAGTTTTTCGGCGTCAGTTTATTTGCCTTCAAAGAGGCCTACGGGCCTAGCAATCATGAAAATAAGAGCAAAACACCAGTGCACAGTGTGAATAATTAATTACAAGCCATTTTGTACACAAAGCCTTTGGTCTCAGTCAGCGCCAGCGCTGAAGTGAACAACACCTGAGTTCAGCGACGTCACAATAATTAAAGCAAGTGCACCATGACATCACTCGATGTGGGTGGAAATAGTTTCGTTTATGGGGGTTAAACGTCCGAAAGCGACTCAGGCTATGAGGGACGTTGTAGTGAAGGGCTCCGCAAAATTTCCACCACCTGGGGTTCTTTAATGTGCACTGACGTCGAATGGTACACGGGCCTCTAGAATTTCACCTCCATCGAAATTCGACCACCGCGACCGGGATCGAACTCGCGTCTTTCAGGTCAGCAGTGAAGCGCCATAACCACTGAGCCGCGGAGGCAGCCCAATGTAGGTGGAAATGGCGAGAGGCTCATCGGACAGCATTAAAAACAGCAATAACTTATGTTCCCCTCAAAGAATGTGCCAGACACTTGCAAGATGGCAACTTCTTACGCCCATGAAAGAAATCGTACGGTAACTAACCCCTCTCTCCTCTCCCACTACCGACGCATACCACCTTCCTGCCCTGTATGCAATGCTCAAAAGGCAAACCTGACTGATATCTTCGGGATCTGTCCGGCTTCCCCTCCACCCAGCAGGCCGGAGCCACTCCAAACATGGGAGGACTGGGAGACCTCACTACGCTCCACAGATCAGGCACGACAGAAGATCGTCGCCACCTGTGCGGCCAGCGTCATGGACCTTTTAGCCTGAACGTTTGAGTGCGGTGTGGTCGTGCGGGGACCCAGGGGTCCTGGGAGGCCCGAATTCCTCTGCACAATAAAGCCTTTCTCTCTCTCACTCTCATGCCGTTCATTGCGTTTAAAATTTTGTGTCTGCACCCCTTTAAGGACTATACACACCAAATTTTTTCTTGCGTGTTTTCTTCTTTCAAACGATATCTTAGACATTCGTATACATGAAGCACCCTGTGGTATTTGTGTACGAACGCTAAATAATTTATAATTGAATTTTTTCTTCACGGTGTTTCGGTTTCATCGACCGAAGGACGACTGTGACGTCAAGTTGATGTTTTGGCCACGTGATCAACTGGAAAAACTTTAATATAATCACTAACAGGCGTGTCATTCCATGCCTTGGAAGATGCTGGATTAAATGTCATGGTGAATTAAATCTACATATCAGCGATTATATTACAGTTTTTCTAGTAGATCACGCGAACAAACCGTCAACTTGACGTCACAGTCGTCATTCAGTCAATGAAACCGAAACAGCACGAGAGAAGAAATTCAATCAAATTATTTAGCGCTTCTAGGAAAATACCACACGGTAATTCATGTATTCTAATGTCTAACGCATCGTTTGACAGAAGAAAACATGCAATAAAATTACACTAGCTGCCCACTGAAAGAGAAGACACTTTCGCAAGGCAGCAAAGCTACCTAAGGAACAAGATGGTAGGTTCCAAAATTATTTACCTGGATGAGATATGTGCAACGGCAGCAAGCGCAGTGTTGGTGTAAGGACAGAACGGCGAGCGTGTGCTGCTTGTGCCAAGATCAGGACAACCATGGCCTGGAGCAGGCTGCCAGGGAAGGGCCACCGCATCATTGTGATGCACATCAGCAGTGAGAAAGGCCCATCAACGGCTGCCTGTATGTTTCCTGCAGAAAAAACGAAAAGGGTGAAGACTGCTATGAAGATACGGGTGGCAATCATTTTGAGATGTTTGCACTCATGTGCTCCAGAGGCAGACAAGAGAAACATCGTACCGAAACACAAGCAGTTGTGCCATTCACATCTGGACGAAGCAATGCCGACAACAGTTTTACACAAAGAAGCAGTTCAGCAGTAGCTGACAGAGAGAACACTAATGGAACGCTATGATGCCAACAATGTGGCTCCCATAAATCATGAAGCTGCCCAAACTGTGTGTTGTCAAATACCATGTAGGTGTCGCTGTGGCGAGGGCTGGCAATGTCAAGCTCTGGCTCCCACCTAAGCTTTAAAGTATGGAGTTTCTCTGGATACAAGTTAATAATGATACCAAGAATGAGCATAAAGATTTATGGCTTCCTTTGGTTGAAGCTCTGGTCATAAACAAGACACCAACGGTTTCAGCAGAAAAGTGGAGAAATTGTGCACACCACGCCATGAATAATGATGAAAAATTCAGAGCAAACTCTGCCAGCGGCCCTCATATTCATTAACACATACGAGTTTCACAAAACATAACTATGTAGCACATTGGCTCTGGGATGCATCACAATAGTAAACCAGCGCTAACATCTCTTGCACTGCAAATTAAGACTTTACATCACCAAGTTATCAGGCTTCCTGATATATGCCAGGTTTAACATCCTGAAGGAACACATGGGCTATGAAGAACACCACAGTGGATGGCTCCGGATTAATTTAGACCGTATGGGGTTCTTCAACGTGCATTGACGTCGCACAGCACACCATTGTTTTTATGTTTTGCCACCGTCGAAATACTGCCACTGCAGCAGGATCGGGCTCAAACCCGCGACCCTGAGATCAGCAGCCGAACGCCAAAGCCACTAAATCATATGGCGGGTGCTTCCAAATTTTCATCTAGCTGCTTTTTCTATGGACTGCTTTCCTGTCTCACTAAAGAATACAATACTTGCTTTAACTATTCACTTAATAATTCTTTAGGCACGCTGTTTTGTCTTCGCTGAGAACGAATAAACAACTGAGGCTCCTCAACCTTCACACTGTCAGCAGGCAAAGGACACCTGCAGCTGCATTCCTTTAATACAAGCACATGCATCAGTTTTTGTGCTTATACGCAGGTTGGAGTGGAACGTCAATTCTTATAAATGTCCGACATGAGTATGACGACATCCATACAGACACAAGGCAGCAACGGGAAACTGCAATACGGGCACTGCCTTTGATAAAAACAACTTACTTGTGTGGTGCATTCTTTTCAGCCATCTCCTGCTTCTCGATACAGCTAACTCATTGTTAGAAGCATACAGTAGCAGTGAGCCACTCACAACTTGCCTCCGCGTCCCCCGGCTCTGCTTCTTGCATCGACCCTTTTTCCTTTAAAAGCGCTTACATCGAAAGGTGGGCGACCTGTCACATTTGCAAACAGTGCGCCTGTTTGGCACCTTGCTAGCCATGACGAAGCAAGTACGCATCGAAATGTTCACTGAATGTGCGGGAAGATAGAAATACAAGAAACGCATTTAACGCTCTAGCGCACAAATTCAATACGACGCAAATTTTTATTTTTCTCGTCGAGCAGCCACGATCTACCACTGACGCTGATACTGTAGAAGCTTGGGCAAGTTGGTGTGACATGGTTTTTTCAGCAGCGCGGGGGACAAAGGACGGGACAAGTGCACAGACACGGCGCTGAACTTACATCCGGTTTATTGAGGTGATTTTCACTACTTAAGTACAGTGGCAACCAATCTCAAATGAAAAGACAGATACACAAAACAGATTGACGAAAATGACAATTGCTGAGCACAGGTCTACAGTGGCACAAGACCAGCTGCGCACGTTTTTCTATTCTCATCAAGGAAACGTAGTTCTTTATCAGACAGAGCTATTGAGGCAACGCTTACGCATTCATCTTTGAATTTATGGATTTCATGAGCTTCAATGATTTCACGAGTGATTTTTGTTCTATTATCTGACAGCACTCGACACTGAGTGAAAACAGGATAACACGGCGGTTTTTTGTTCTTTTTTCTTTCCTCTGTGCAGTTTCAGCAATGAATGCCAAGGTGACGGGAAGCGGTGCCGCTCACGTTGTTGTTGTGTTCCCGCAGCCGGTCGTTGAGGCAACGACCAGTTTGCCCCGTGTAGTGCTTGCCACATGTAAGCGGAAACCTGTACACAACATTGCTGCTACATGGTACAAAACATTTTTGGTGTTTCTTATCGCAGCCAACTATCCTTTCATTGCTGCTGTTTACAATATGGCAGAGTTTGGAAAGCTTATCAGGCGCGGAAAAAAACAACGTTTACAACGGCACGCGCTCCCACCCTTTTCATATTATGTGAAATGCGGTGTAGATAAGGAATAACCACATACTTTCTTTTTTCTTCCTTGGGCCTTTCAGTGAAATCTCTGCGGCCTGAATTAATGATTTCTCTTAGCAGGCTCTCTGATATTGCAATCAGAAGGTCGGAAGGGTATCCTGCTGCTTGTAAGCGTACCACCTGATTTTGATAGCTGTCTTGCATCGCATGATGGCATGATTTTTCTAGGGCATTTCTTAAACACAACTTTGCGATGCCGCGCTTTACAAGCTTAGAATGTGCAGAAGCGAAAGGCGTGAGGGGCTTCTGGCATCGTGGCTCGTAACGCCAGCACACATGGCTATTCTTGAGGAACATGGCAAGATCTAAAAAACGTAACTTTCCTTCAGAAGGCGTTTCATGCGTCAAAACAAGAGGGTCAAGACAGGTGTGAAAAATTGATAAAACTTTCGAGACCGAGGCCCCTGCGTCAGTAACTGCACATGTCATCAAAACTAAAAAATCATCTACAAACCTAAAAACACGAGCCACGCTTTCGTCGAATTGACTATCAAAGAGCTTGTCATGGTGCGCGAGATAAATGTCGCCCAGTATCGGAGCTATGCATGAACCAATGCAGACGCCATTGCTCTGGAGGTAAACAGATTCATTCCAGGTGAAAAATGTGGAGTTAAGGTAAAAAGTAAGGAGTTCCAAGAAGTTGCTATTGCTGATGCCTGCAGAACTCTGGAAAGCTACCACACCAAAGGAATCAATTGCATTCTTCAACGCTTGCCAGCAGTTTCTTTTGCGGAAGGGAATAATATAAATCTTTTATATCGATAGAGCAGGCCGAAAAGCCTTTCCCTTTGTTTCGTTGCAAGAAAGCGATTACTTGGTTAGAACTCTTCACCTGAAAAGGGTCGTCAATGGTTAAGAGGTTCAGCTTGTCTTGCAAAAAATAACGCGACAGACTTTTGCCATGTGCCATCCTCGGAGACTATTGCTCGAAGTGGGCAGTCCAGCTTGTGAGTTTTGGCTCTGAAGAATATCTTTAAGCAGGACCCCTTGCTTTTCTCTATACACTTGGCTAGGGATTCCAAATTCATTTGTGCACACATTTTCTGTGCTCGGGCTTTCACTTTACTTAGAGCGACATCGCTTCTCTGCCGGAAAGTTGAACTGATAGCATTTTCTGCCTTCGATAAGTAGAGCGCTTTTGGCATCACAGCAAAACCTCCCTCTTTATCAGCCTGTAATAGGGTCAGCGAGTTGTTCTTTAAAAACGAAACGGTGAATTTGATTGGAATTCTACACCTGGTAGGTTTACACTTTGCCAAAATGTCCACTCCATCTGAAACACATCGGTCCACTTCAGGAGCCGCTGCTAGGCTGGAAACTTGTCTCACCATCGCAAGAAGTTCCGGTGCCGATCGCCTGGGTTCCACGGCGAACTTTGGTCATCGTCTAAGGACGCCTTGTACTTGTTCCGGCAAGGACACTTCACCATAAGTGTGGACCGGACTGTGCATCTTCTTAGTGATGGCTCGAAGCTGAGGCAGCGCGCACTGCCATAAGAATTCCGTAGTCCTGTCTGCCGTCTGAGGTCCACCGCCGCCATTCAAGTGCACCATGAGCTGAAGATGTGCCGCTGTGTGCTCTCAGGAAGAGCCATTCTCTGTAGAGGCAAAATCACTCGTCAAATCATTGAAGCTCATGAAATCCATAAATTCAAAGATGAATGCGTAAGCGTTGCCTCAATAGCTCTGTCTGATAAAGTACTACGTTTCCTTGATGAGAATAGAAAAACGTGCGCAGCTGGTCTTGTGCCACTGTAGACCTGTGCTCAGGAATTGTCATTTTCGTCAATCTGTTTTGTGTATCTGTCTTTTCATTTGAGATTGGTTGCCACTGTATTTAAGTAGTGAAAATCACCTCAATAAACCTGTTGTAAGTTCAGCGCCGTGTCTGTGCACTTGTCACGTCCTTTGTCCCCTGCGCTGCTGAAAAAACCGCTGACGAGCGAAGGCACGGAGGGGACACAAGGACATGTTCCTGGAAAATTTTAAAAGTTTTCGAGCAGCCAGCTACGCAGAAGTACGACCCTTTACGTCACTGAAGACTTAAATTTAAATATATTCGCGACTAACCAATACTCCACACTATGTAATATCAAAACACAAGCTTATCACAACAGCGCGCTGAAACGGACAGGGAGAGCAGCAGACACGACCCGCTCACGCTTCGCGGCGTGGCCAACAGGCGGCGCAGCCAATGCAATGAGCATGGGCTATAGTTTTCATGCGTCTGTGTCAAAGTAGGTGCTATGTAAAATGCGTTTGATCTTTCATCATAGATCCCAGCATGGCGACAATCTTCCTTGTTGAACATGTCTGCTGTACACCTAAGGGACTTGACTAAGAAGCAAACAAGTGGAGTTTTTTTTCTCGTAATGCAATGAGAAACAATCTTTATATGCTACAGTTCTGGCAAGATAGAGACTTGGGACATACTGTGAATAAAACATGTGCATTTGTCAGCAAAATGCTTGGTGTTAGTGCATGGACAGCGTTTAATGGAAAGAAGGAGAGGCAAGAGTAAGCAGGTGGAAGTGGTCGACACCCAGCACAGAATGGCCAGGAAGTGGAGATTAGCGGCGTAGCACCCTGTATGACAACTTCCCAAAGCTGGCATTGAGGTCATGGATGCACAACTTTTCCCAGCACTATGTTACATGGTAACTGCATGGCATATGCTTTAAAGGGGTCCAGACACAAAGTTTTTCGGTGTCAGTTTATTTGCCTTCAAAGAGGACTACGGGCCTAGCAATCATGAAAATAAGAGCAAAACACCAGTGCACAGTGTGAATAATTAATCACAAGCCATTTTGTACACAAAGCCTTTGGTCTCAGTCAGCGCCAGCGCTGAAGTGAACAACACCTGAGTTCAGCGACGTCACAATAATTAAAGCAAGTGCACTATGACATCACTCGATGTGGGTGGAAATAGTTTCGTTTATGGGGGTTAAAGGTCCGAAAGCGACTCAGGCTATGAGGGACGTTGTAGTGAAGGGCACCGCAAAATTTCCACCACCTGGGGTTCTTTAATGTGCACTGACGTCGAATGGTACACGGGCCTCTAGAATTTCACCTCCATCGAAATTCGACCACCGCGACCGGGATCGAACTCGCGTCTTTCAGGTCAGCAGTGAAGCGCCATAACCACTGAGCCGCGGAGGCAGCCCAATGTAGGTGGAAATGGCGAGAGGCTCATCGGACACCATTAAAAACAGCAATAACTTATGTTCCCCTCAAAGAATGTGCCAGACACTTGCAAGATGGCAACTTCTTACGCCCATGAAAGAAATCGTACGGTAACTAACCCCTCTCTCCTCTCCCACTACCGACCCATACCACCTTCCTGCCCTGTGTGCAATGCTCAAAAGGCAAACCTGACTGATATCTTCGGGATCTGTCCGGCTTCGCCTCCACCCAGCAGGCCGGAGCCACTCCAAACATGGGAGGACTGGGAGACCTCACTACGCTCCACAGATCAGGCACGACAGAAGATCGTCGCCACCTGTGCGGCCAGCGTCATGGACCTTTTAGCCTGAACGTTTGAGTGCGGTGTGGTCGTGCGGGGACCCAGGGGTCCTGGGAGGCCCGAATTCCTCTGCACAATAAAGTCTTTCTCTCTCTCACTCTCATGCCGTTCATTGCTTTTAAAATTTTGAGTCTACACCCCTTTAAGGACTATAGACACCAAATTTTTTCTTGCGTGTTTTCTTCTTTCAAACGATATCGTAGACATTCGTATACATGAAGCACCCTGTGGTATTTGTGTACGACCACTAAATAGTTTACAATTGAATTTCTTCTTCACGCTGTTTCGGTTTCGTCGACCGAAGGACGACTGTGACGTCAAGTTGATGTTTTCGCCTCGTGATCAACTGGAAAAACTTGTAAGGGCCAGTGCAGGTGGCGCCATCAGGGGACACACAGGGACGGCTGACAACACTGGAGGGAGAGGGAATGCGTGGTTGGCTATGGCGAGAATGTGCGTGAGGTGTGCGCGGGCAGCGCGGGAGTGATCCGAGTGGCGTGGTCGAAGTGGGCTCAAGTGTGAGCTCGGTGCGCATTGCATTAGGTGCGCAAACTACGGATGACTATTGGGGGGCTCCGGCACGAGGGACTCTGTGAGCGTGTGTAATAAATCATCCCTTGGCAAGTGGGGGCCCGTCCGACGGAACCAACATGGAGACCAATGCCGGAACGTCCGCATCTGATGAAAGCTCCGTCACAGCCACGGTCCCAACGACCCTGGTGCAGCAACCCCTGGCCACTACGACGAAAGGTACGCTGCTCGAGCGGGAGCAACTGGCAGCGCAAGTGCGCGAGATTCTGCTCACGACATCGATCGACACCAGCAGTACGACAGCGGAGCAGGCCAATGAAGCTAGGCCTAGCGGTCGCGGGCTTTGACGATGAGGGAGGCACTTAGGCCGTTACCGAAATTCATCGAATATGAAGACAGTCAACCCCCGCAAACATTCTTGGATCGATTCGTCGAGTACTGCTATTTGGGAGGCATCCCGAACGATCGTCGCCTTCAACATATCCCTGTGGCGTTGAAAGGCTCTGCGAAACAGTGGTGGCGGTTCATCGGTGGCCACTCAGATTGGACTTCCTTCGCCGAGGACTTCAAGGGCGAGTTCGCGGCCGTCGACTACAGGGAAAAATTGAAGGCAGAGCTGGCCGAGCGCACTCAGCGCCCTGCCGAGAATCTAAAACAGTTCATACAGATCATAGCAGAGTACTATGACCGTATTGGAGAGCCTGTCACCGACGCGGAAAAAGTTGATCGGGTGAGGCGGCAAATGCATCCGACCTTTCAGGACCTGACGAATAACATGGAATTCGCGAACCTGCGCGACATGGCAAAGGCAGCGGGCCTCCTTATGCAGCGTGCGTGGCACCGCCTGCGTTACGTGCCACCGCCACTGCGAAGCACGCAGGCCGCGCCCGACCTCGCCTTTGTTGACGCCGGCGCTCCACATCGTCACTGCCCTGTCGCGGCGGCCTCAACCGATGCTTCGTCACGACATGACTGGTCGCTTCGGCCTGCGGCGATGCTCGCGTCCCGACACGGGGTCCGTTCTTCGGGCTCGACGCTGCGAGCTGAGGCCCCTTTGTGGGCGCCGCCAGATCCCCGTGCACAGTACCAGTCGCCGGCTTCAATGAACGAAAGCGGCCGCTCCGCACCGGGCATCGCATGGCCCATGCCTCCACCTGACGCTGTTGTCTGCCACCGGTGCGATGGTAGAGGTCATCGAGCGCGCGCATGCCCTACAGGCAAGTCACGAAGCAGACCGCGCTGCTTCCGCTGTGAACAGGTAGGTCACCTCCAAGCAAACTGTCCGGGAAATGGCCGAGCGTAGCAGTTGTGCCGGCCAACGGCTACGCAACTTCCTTGCAAGTTCTAGCGACGACCGGTGGGAAAGAACCTCTGCTCGAGGAATCAATCGGCGACAGTGTATTTTACGCCCTCCTGGACACCGGCGCCAGCGTTAGCCTGATGAACGCGCGAGCCTTTGAGGCGGCGAAACGAAGTGGCGCCAGCACCAGAGAACAAAGACGGACTCTCCGGCTTGCAGAGGGATGGTCGGAGACAACACCCTCTGTACGTTGCAGCATCCGATGGCAGGGTAGCAGCCGGAAACAGCGCTTCCTCTTGTTGGAGAAGCTTTGCCACGACATAGTTCTGGGACGAGACTTCCTTGCAACAGCGGGCTTTTCTGTACATATAGGCCTCGGTGGATGGACACTCGGGATGGATCCCCAGCCATTGGTGAGGTTCAGCAAGGCACCCTCTCGCCACCAAACAGCGGCTGCTGGCCATGCTCAAGACAGCTCCACACAAGTTGCACAGCAGCATCCTGACATGGAAGACTGGGATGAGGACCTAGCTACCTCCTTGCAGCAGCTGTTTGCTCTGGAAGAGCATGGTCCACCTGAGGCCAACTGCAGCCAAGCGACGTCTGACCGCAGGGCCTCTCCAGACAGCGATCGACTGGAAGCCATCCTCAGTCAATATAAACATGTTTTCCAAAAATACCCCGGCTGCAC
The DNA here is from genome assembly GCF_052857255.1 of Amblyomma americanum. NCBI lineage: Eukaryota > Metazoa > Arthropoda > Arachnida > Ixodida > Ixodidae > Amblyomma > Amblyomma americanum. The sequence continues at coordinate 327,885,457 of NC_135497.1, read as the reverse complement.
ATCTCTCGTTACGCATAGAATAGATACAGGCGACCACTGTCCAGTCCGTTGCAAACTGCGCCCAGTAAACGCAAAAAAGCGGGAAGTCATGGACCAATGTATACAAGAACTGCTGCAGCAAGACCTTATCGAACCATGCACCAGCTCATGGGCCAGTGCTCCAGTCCTGGTGCAGAAAAAGAATGGTGGGTACCGCCTAGCAGTTGACTGCACACCATTAAATGCCAGGACAAATGTACCAAGGTACCCAATGCCTCGTACCGACTGGGTCCTTGCACAGTTGGGTCGTGCCAAATGGTTCTCGAGTCTGGACCTTGCACAAGGTTTTTTCCAAGTGCCTGTAGCACCGGAGGACGTTCAAAAGACTGCGTTCATATGCCACAAGGGCATGTTTCAGTTTAACAGGATGCCATTTGGAGTGGCTGGAGGGCCAGCAACGTTTCAGTCTTTCATGGACAAACTGCCAGACGGAATAAAACATACCTACTGCATGGCTTTCTTAGATGATATCCTTATCTACTTCGACACATTGGCAGAACATCTGGACCACATTGCAGAGGTGTTGCGTAGGATTGACAGGGCCAGCCTCTCAGTCAACCCAGCAAAGGTTTCCTTCTGCAAACAGACTCTCAAGTTCCTTGGGCACATAATTACTCCTGGCGAGTGCAGACCGGACCCAGACAAGGCGCAAGCTGTCTCTCAGTTTCCCCCATCCCGTACTGTCAAACAACTCCAAATGTTCTTGGGCCTAGTTGGCTACTACAGGAATTTTATACCCTCATTCTCCGACAAGGCAAAACCTCTAACACTGCTGTTGAGGAAATGTACAGACTGGTTGTGGGGGGCTGAGCAGCGAGCAGCATTTGAGCTGCTGAAGACTACACTGGCAGGCGAGGTGGCTGTCACCCTACCGGATCTGAACCGACCATTCGTCATTGAGACGGATGCTAGTGGCACAGGCATTGTGGCAGTTCTACTTCAGGAGGTGGATGGCTTGCTTCGGCCAATCTCGTTTTTTAGCAGAACCCTAACCGCAGCAGAGCGAAAACTACACAGTGCAAGAATGGGAATGTTTGGCAGTCGTGCGGGCTGTGGAAAAATTCAGGCCATACATTGAGCTTACGTCTTTTGAGGTTCATTCTGATCACGCATCGCTGGCACGGATGCTCAACACTGAACACACGTCGGGTCGGGTGCGACGCTGGGTTTTGCGATTGCAAGGGCTGAGGTGCACGGTTAGGCATCGCCGAGGCCGAGCTAACATCCCAGCCGATGCTCTGAGCAGATTTCCAACTGGTCATCCAGAACCAATGCCTTCAACCTTGGCAGAAGAATGGTTTCCGATAGAACTCGAGGAACCACAGCTCACCATTCGCTTCGCTGATGTTGCCTCGGCTGACCTTGTTGACACCTCACCCCTAACCGACTGTGCAAAACTGAAGCACGAGCAACAGAAAGACCCGTTGCTGCAGCAGCTGCTGCAGTACCTTGAGGCGGCGATCCTACCAGACGACCCCAAGAGGGCAAAAATGGTCTCCGACTTGGCCAAGGAGAGCCATATAGCACCTCATGGGGTTCTGCTTTGGACACGCGGAGGCAAAGCGGTGCCGTGGCTCCCCCTCCATCTACGGGAATTGGTGCTTAAACTGAGGCACGACCATCCACTCAGTGGACACGCCGGCTTCTTCAAAACCTTAAGGCGCATCGAGAGCCGCTTCACTTGGTTGGGGGTGCGCTCCGACACATCTCGCTATGTACGAGGGTGTCAGCAGTGCCAGGTCTTCAAGCCCCGTCGCCAGAAGCCAAAGGGACTTATGGACAGCACTTGGGCGTCCTCACCCATGCAGCACCTCAGTGTGGATCTGATAGGCCCATTGCCCAGAACTCCACGGCAACACAAGTATATCCTTGTAGAAGTTTATCGAGCTCTTTCCCCCTGCGGGCACCAACTTCAAAAGCCATCGTTGAAAGGATGGTGGAAGTTTTCTGCCGGCACGGTGCACCTCTTTCCATCTCCAGTGATAACGGTAAACCATTCGTCAGCAAGATATGGAAGGGAGTGCTGCAACATTGGGGAATACAAGAGCGGCACACAGTCCCCTACAGACCTGCTGGACAGCCTGTAGAACGTCACAATGCTACAGTCAAGCAGACCATTGTCAACTACTGCTCCTCCCACTGCAACTGGGACAAGCAGCTCTCTGAGGTGGCCTTCGCAATGCGGACATCAGAGAGTGTGGTCACAGGGTTTACGCCCGCATTCTTGTGCTATGGTCGGGAACTTCGTACACCTTGGGCAGATAGACAGCAGATTAGTGCTGAAATTTCTGAATCGGCACCCCATGCACTCGCTGCAGAGCTAAACCTTTACCTGCAGTATGCATTGGCCATGACCAGGGAACACCAAGAATCAGCGAAGGCCGAACAGGCCAGGCATTACAACAAGCATCGTGAACCAACCACCTACAAAGTTGGCGACCTCGTGCTCCGCGACAAGCACACTTTAAGTAATGCAAGTACAGGCTTCACTGCTAAATTGGCCCCTCGCCGCTCAGGGCCCTACCTAATCACTGCCCGTGTGGGTCAGAACAACTTTAAACTCAAAGACCCTGCCTCAAGAAAGTATATGGGTGTGGCCAACGCAGACCAGCTAATGCCATACCATCCACCGTGGAGGCCTGCTTGCACGAATTAAGGGGGGGAGGATGTAAGGGCCAGTGCGGGTGGCGTCATCAGGGGACACACAGGGACGGCTTACAACACTGGAGGGAGAGGGGATGCGTGGTTAGCTATGGCGGGAATGTGCGTGAGGTGTGCGCGGGAGTGATCCGAGTGGTGTGGTCGAAGTGGGCTCAAGTGTGAGCTCGGTGCGCGTTGCATTAGGTGCGCGAACTGCGGATGACTATTGGGGGACTCCGGCACGCGGGACTCTGTGAGCGTGTGTAATAAATCATCCCTTGACAAACTTTAATATAATCACTGACAGGCTTGTCATTCCATGTTTTGGAAGATGCTGGATTAAATGTCGTAGTCAATTCAATATACATATCATGGATTATATTGCAGTTTTTCTAGTAGATCACGCGAACAAACCGTCAACTTGACGTCACAGTCGTCATTCAGTCAATGAAACCGAAACAGCACGAGAGAAGAAATTCAATCAAATTATTTAGCGCTTGTAGGAAAATACCACACGGTAATTCATGTATTCTAATGTCTAACGCATCGTTTGACAGAAGAAAACATGCAAAAAAATTACACTAGCTGCCCACTGAAAGAGAAGACACTTTCGCAAGGCAGCAAAGCTACCTAAGGTACAAGATGGTAGGTTCCAAAATTATTTACCTGGATGAGATATGTGCAACGGCAGCAAGCGCAGTGTTGGTGGAAGGACAGAACAGCGAGCGTGTGCTGCTTGTGCCAAGATCAGGACAACCATGGCCTGGAGCAGGCTGCCAGGGAAGGGCCACCGCATCATTGTGATGCACATCAGCAGTGAGAAAGGCCCATCAACGGCTGCCTGTATGTTTCCTGCAGAAAAACGGAAAGGGTGAAGACTGCTATGAAGATACGGGTGGCAACCATTTTGAGATGTTTGCACTCATGTGCTCCAGAGGCAGACAAGAGAAACATCGTAGCAAAACACAAGCAGTTGTGCCATTCACATCTGGACGAAGCAATGCCGACAACAGTTTTACACAAAGAAGCAGTTCAGCAGTAGCTGACAGAGAGAACACTAATGGAACGCTATGATGCCAACAATGTGGCTCCCATAAATCATGAAGCTGCCCAAACTGTGTGTTGTCAAATACCATGTAGGTGTCGCTGTGGCGAGGGCTGGCAACGTCAAGCTCTGGCTACCACCTTAGCTTTAACCTATGGAGTTTCTCTGGGTACAAGTTAATAATGATACCAAGAATGAGCATAAAGATTTATGGCTTCCTTTGGTTGAAGCTCTGGTCATAAACAAGACACCAACGGTGACAGCAGAAAAGTGGAGGAATTGTGCACACCACGCCATGAATAATGATGAAAAATTCAGAGCAAACTCTGCCAGCGGCCCTCATATTCATTAACACATACGAGTTTCACAAAACATAACTATGTAGCACATCGGCTCTGGGATGCATCACAATAGTAAACCAGCGCTAACATCTCTTGCACTGCAAATTAAGACTTTACATCACCAAGTTATCAGGCTTCCAAACTTTGGAAGTGATATGCCAGGTTTAACTTCCTGAAGGAACACATGGGCTATGAAGAACACCACAGTGGACGGCTCAGGATTAATTTAGACCGTATGGGGTTCTTCAACGTGCATTGACGTCGCACAGCACACCATTGTTTTTATGTTTTGCCACCGTCGAAATACTGCCACTGCAGCAGGATCGGGCTCAAACCCGCGACCCTGAGATCAGCAGCCGAACGCCAAAGCCACTAAATCATATGGCGGGTGCTTCCAAATTTTCATCTAGCTGCTTTTTCTATGGACTGCTTTCCTGTCTCACTAAAGAATACAATACTTGCTTTAACTATTCGCTTAATAATTCTTTAGGCACGCTGTTTTGTCTTCGCTGAGAACGAATAAACAACTGAGGCTCCTCTACCTTCACGCTGTCAGCAGGCAAAGGACACCTGCAGCTGCATTCCTTTAATACAAGCACATGCATCAGTTTTTGTGCTTATACGCAGGTTGGAGTGGAACGTCAATTCTTATAAATGTCCGACATGAGTATGACGACATCCATACAGACACAAGGCAGCAACGGGAAACTGCAATACGGGCACTGCCTTTGATAAAAATAACTTACTTGTGTGGTGCATTCTTTTCAGCCATCTCCTGCTTCTCGATACAGCTAACTCATTGTTAGAAGCATACAGAAGCAGTGAGCCACTCACAACTTGCCGCCGCGTCCCCCGGCTCTGCTTCTTGCATCGACCCTTTTTCCTTTAAAAGCGCTTACATCGAAAGGTGGGCGACCTGTCACATTTGCAAACAGCGCGCCTGTTTTGCACCTTGCTAGCCATGACGAAGCAAGTACGCATCGAAATGTTCACTGAATGTGGGGGAAGATAGAAATACAAGAAACGCATTTAACGCTCTAGCGCACAAATTCAATACGACGCAAATTTTTATTTTTCTCGTCGAGCAGCCACGATCTACCACTGACGCTGATACTGTAGAAGCTTGGGCAAGTTGGTGTGACATGGTTTTTTCAGCAGCGCAGGGGACAAAGGACGGGACAAGTGCACAGACACGGCGCTGAACTTACATCCGGTTTATTGAGGTGATTTTCACTACTCAAGTACAGTGGCAACCAATCTCAAATGAAAAGACAGATACACAAAACAGATTGACGAAAATGACAATCCCTGAGCACAGGTCTACAAAGGCACAAGACCAGCTGCGCACGTTTTTCTATTCTCATCAAGGAAACGTAGTTCTTTATCAGACAGAGCTAATGAGGCAACGCTTACGCATTCATCTTTGAATTTATGGATTTCATGAGCTTCAATGATTTCACGAGTGATTTTTGTTCTATTATCTGACAGCACTCGACACTGAGTGAAAACAGGATAACACAGTGGTTTTTTGTTCTTTTTTCTTTCCTCTGTGCAGTTTCTGCAATGAATGCCAAGGTGACGGGAAGCGGTGCCGCTCACGTTGTTGTTGTGTTCCCGCAGCCAGTCGTTGAGGCAACGACCAGTTTGCCCCGTGTAGTGCTTGCCACATGTAAGCGGAAACCTGTACACAACATTGCTGCTACATGGTACAAAACCTTTTTGGTGTTTCTTATCGCAGCCAACTGTCCTTTCATTGCTGCTGTTTACAATATGGCAGAGTTTGGAGAGCTTATTGGGCGCGGAAAAAACAACGTTTACATCGGCACGCGCTCCCACCCTTTTCATATTATGTGAAATGCGGTGTAGATAAGGAATAACCACATACTTTCTTTTTTCTTCCTTGGGCCTTTCAGTGGAATCTCTGCGGCCTGAATTAATGATTTCTCTTAGCAGGCTCTCTGATATTGCAATCAGAAGGTCGGAAGGGTATCCTGCTGCTTGTAAGCGTACCACCTGATTTTGATAGCTGTCTTGCATCGCATGATGGCATGATTTTTCTAGGGCATTTCTTAAACACAACTTTGCGATGCCGCGCTTTACAAGCTTAGAATGTGCAGAAGCGAAAGGCGTGAGGGGCTTCTGGCATCGTGGCTCGTAACGCCAGCACACATGGCTATTCTTGAGGAACATGGCAAGATCTAAAAAACGTAACTTTCCTTCAGAAGGCGTTTCATGCGTCAAAACAAGAGGGTCAAGACAGGTGTGAAAAATTGATAAAACTTTCGAGACCGAGGCCCCTGCGTCAGTAACTGCACATGTCATCAAAACTAAAAAATCATCTACAAACCTAAAAACACGAGCCACGCTTTCGTCGAGTTGACTATCAAGGAGCTTGTCATGGTGCGCGAGATAAATGTCGCCCAGTATCGGAGCTTTGCATGAACCCATGCAGACGCCATTGCTCTGGAGGTAAACAGATTCATTCCAGGTGAAAAATGTGGAGTTAAGGTAAAAAGTAAGGAGTTCCAAGAAGTTGCTATTGCTGATGCCTGCAGAATTCTGGAAAGCTACCACACCAAAGGAATCAATTGCATTCTTCAACGCTTGCCAGCAGTTTCTTTTGCAGAAGGGAATAATATAAATCTTTTATATCGATAGAGCAGGCCGAAAAGCCTTTCCCTGGGTTTTGTTGCAAGAAAGCGATTACTTGGTTAGAACTCTTCAACTGAAAAGGGTCGTCAATGGTTAAGAGGTTCAGCTTGTCTTGCAAAAAATAACGCGACAGACTTTTGCCATGTGCCATCCTCGGAGACTATTGCTCGAAGTGGGCAGTCTAGCTTGTGAGTTTTGGCTGTGAAGAATATCTTTAAGCAGGACCCCTTGCTTTTCTCTATACACTTGGCTAGTGATTCCAATTTCATTTGTGCACACATTTTCCGTGATCGGGCTTTCACTTTACTTAGAGCGACATCGCTTCTCTGCCGGAAAGTAGAACTGATAGCCTTTTCTGCTTTCGATAAGTAGAGCGCTTTTGGCATCACAGCAAAACCTTTCTCTTTACCAGCCTGTAATAGGGTCAGCGAGTTGTTCTTTAAAAACGAAACGGTGAATTTGATTGGAATTCTACACCTGGTAGGTCTACACTTTGCCAAAATGTCCACTCCATCTGAAACACATCGGTCCACTTCAGGAGCCGCTGCTAGGCTGGAAACTTGTCTCACCATCGCAAGAAGTTCCGGTGCCGATCGCCTGGGTTCCACGGCGAACTTTGGTCCTCGTCTAAGGACGTCTTGTACTTGTTCCGGCAAGGACACTTCACCATAGGTGTGGACCGGACTGTGCATCTTCTTAGTGATGGCTCGAAGCTGCGTCAGCGCGCACTGCCATAAGAATTCCGTAGTCCTGTCTGCCGTCTGAGGTCCACCGCCGCCATTCAAGTGCACCATGAGCTGAAGATGTGCCGCTGTGTGCTCTCAGGAAGAGCCATTCTCTGTAGAGGCAAAATCACTCGTCAAATCATTGAAGCTCATGAAATCCATAAATTCAAAGATGAATGCGTAAGCGTTGCCTCAATAGCTCTGTCTGATAAAGTACTACGTTTCCTTGATGAGAATAGAAAAACGTGCGCAGCTGGTCTTGTGCCACTGTAGACCTGTGCTCAGGAATTGTCATTTTCGTCATTCTGTTTTGTGTATCTGTCTTTTCATTTGAGATTGGTTGCCACTGTATTTAAGTAGTGAAAATCACCTCAATAAACCTGTTGTAAGTTCAGCGCCGTGTCTGTGCACTTGTCACGTCCTTTGTCCCCTGCGCTGCTGAAAAAACCGCTGACGAGCGAAGGCACGGAGGGGACACAAGGACATGTTCCTGGAAAATTTTAAATGTTTTCGAGCAGCCAGCTACGCAGAAGTACGACCCTTTACGTCACTGAAGACTTACATTTAAATATATTCGCTACTAATCAATACTCCACACTATGTAATATCAAAACACAAGCTTATCACAACAGCGCGCTGAAACAGACAGGGAGAGCAGCAGACACGACCCGCTCACGCTTCGCGGCCTGGCCAACAGGCGGCGCAGCCAATGCAATGAGCATGGGCTATAGTTTTCATGCGTCTGTGTCAAAGTAGGTGCTATGTAAAATGCGTTTGATCTTTCATCATAGATCCCAGCATGGTGACAATCTTCCTTGTTGAACATGTCTGCTGTACACCTAAGGGACTTGACTAAGATGCAAACAAGTGGAGTTTTTTTTCTCGTAATGCAATGAGAAACAATCTTTAATTGCTACAGTTCTGGCAAGATAGAGACTTGGGACATACTGTGAATAAAACATGTGCATTTGTCAGCAAAATGCTTGGTGTCAGTGCATGGACAGCGTTTAATGGAAAGAAGGAGAGGCAAGAGTAAGCAGGTGGAAGTGGTCGACACCCAGCACAGAATGGCCAGGAAGTGGAGATTAGCGGCGCAGCACCCTGTATGACAACTTCCCAAAGCTGGCATTGAGGTCATGGATGCACAACTTTTCCCAGCACTATGTTAGATGGTAACTGCATGGCATATGCTTTAAAGTGGTCCAGACACAAAGTTTTTCGGCGTCAGTTTATTTGCCTTCAAAGAGGCCTACGGGCCTAGCAATCATGAAAATAAGAGCAAAACACCAGTGCACAGTGTGAATAATTAATTACAAGCCATTTTGTACACAAAGCCTTTGGTCTCAGTCAGCGCCAGCGCTGAAGTGAACAACACCTGAGTTCAGCGACGTCACAATAATTAAAGCAAGTGCACCATGACATCACTCGATGTGGGTGGAAATAGTTTCGTTTATGGGGGTTAAACGTCCGAAAGCGACTCAGGCTATGAGGGACGTTGTAGTGAAGGGCTCCGCAAAATTTCCACCACCTGGGGTTCTTTAATGTGCACTGACGTCGAATGGTACACGGGCCTCTAGAATTTCACCTCCATCGAAATTCGACCACCGCGACCGGGATCGAACTCGCGTCTTTCAGGTCAGCAGTGAAGCGCCATAACCACTGAGCCGCGGAGGCAGCCCAATGTAGGTGGAAATGGCGAGAGGCTCATCGGACAGCATTAAAAACAGCAATAACTTATGTTCCCCTCAAAGAATGTGCCAGACACTTGCAAGATGGCAACTTCTTACGCCCATGAAAGAAATCGTACGGTAACTAACCCCTCTCTCCTCTCCCACTACCGACGCATACCACCTTCCTGCCCTGTATGCAATGCTCAAAAGGCAAACCTGACTGATATCTTCGGGATCTGTCCGGCTTCCCCTCCACCCAGCAGGCCGGAGCCACTCCAAACATGGGAGGACTGGGAGACCTCACTACGCTCCACAGATCAGGCACGACAGAAGATCGTCGCCACCTGTGCGGCCAGCGTCATGGACCTTTTAGCCTGAACGTTTGAGTGCGGTGTGGTCGTGCGGGGACCCAGGGGTCCTGGGAGGCCCGAATTCCTCTGCACAATAAAGCCTTTCTCTCTCTCACTCTCATGCCGTTCATTGCGTTTAAAATTTTGTGTCTGCACCCCTTTAAGGACTATACACACCAAATTTTTTCTTGCGTGTTTTCTTCTTTCAAACGATATCTTAGACATTCGTATACATGAAGCACCCTGTGGTATTTGTGTACGAACGCTAAATAATTTATAATTGAATTTTTTCTTCACGGTGTTTCGGTTTCATCGACCGAAGGACGACTGTGACGTCAAGTTGATGTTTTGGCCACGTGATCAACTGGAAAAACTTTAATATAATCACTAACAGGCGTGTCATTCCATGCCTTGGAAGATGCTGGATTAAATGTCATGGTGAATTAAATCTACATATCAGCGATTATATTACAGTTTTTCTAGTAGATCACGCGAACAAACCGTCAACTTGACGTCACAGTCGTCATTCAGTCAATGAAACCGAAACAGCACGAGAGAAGAAATTCAATCAAATTATTTAGCGCTTCTAGGAAAATACCACACGGTAATTCATGTATTCTAATGTCTAACGCATCGTTTGACAGAAGAAAACATGCAATAAAATTACACTAGCTGCCCACTGAAAGAGAAGACACTTTCGCAAGGCAGCAAAGCTACCTAAGGAACAAGATGGTAGGTTCCAAAATTATTTACCTGGATGAGATATGTGCAACGGCAGCAAGCGCAGTGTTGGTGTAAGGACAGAACGGCGAGCGTGTGCTGCTTGTGCCAAGATCAGGACAACCATGGCCTGGAGCAGGCTGCCAGGGAAGGGCCACCGCATCATTGTGATGCACATCAGCAGTGAGAAAGGCCCACCAACGGCTGCCTGTATGTTTCCTGCAGAAAAAACGAAAAGGGTGAAGACTGCTATGAAGATACGGGTGGCAATCATTTTGAGATGTTTGCACTCATGTGCTCCAGAGGCAGACAAGAGAAACATCGTACCGAAACACAAGCAGTTGTGCCATTCACATCTGGACGAAGCAATGCCGACAACAGTTTTACACAAAGAAGCAGTTCAGCAGTAGCTGACAGAGAGAACACTAATGGAACGCTATGATGCCAACAATGTGGCTCCCATAAATCATGAAGCTGCCCAAACTGTGTGTTGTCAAATACCATGTAGGTGTCGCTGTGGCGAGGGCTGGCAATGTCAAGCTCTGGCTCCCACCTAAGCTTTAAAGTATGGAGTTTCTCTGGATACAAGTTAATAATGATACCAAGAATGAGCATAAAGATTTATGGCTTCCTTTGGTTGAAGCTCTGGTCATAAACAAGACACCAACGGTTTCAGCAGAAAAGTGGAGAAATTGTGCACACCACGCCATGAATAATGATGAAAAATTCAGAGCAAACTCTGCCAGCGGCCCTCATATTCATTAACACATACGAGTTTCACAAAACATAACTATGTAGCACATTGGCTCTGGGATGCATCACAATAGTAAACCAGCGCTAACATCTCTTGCACTGCAAATTAAGACTTTACATCACCAAGTTATCAGGCTTCCTGATATATGCCAGGTTTAACATCCTGAAGGAACACATGGGCTATGAAGAACACCACAGTGGATGGCTCCGGATTAATTTAGACCGTATGGGGTTCTTCAACGTGCATTGACGTCGCACAGCACACCATTGTTTTTATGTTTTGCCACCGTCGAAATACTGCCACTGCAGCAGGATCGGGCTCAAACCCGCGACCCTGAGATCAGCAGCCGAACGCCAAAGCCACTAAATCATATGGCGGGTGCTTCCAAATTTTCATCTAGCTGCTTTTTCTATGGACTGCTTTCCTGTCTCACTAAAGAATACAATACTTGCTTTAACTATTCACTTAATAATTCTTTAGGCACGCTGTTTTGTCTTCGCTGAGAACGAATAAACAACTGAGGCTCCTCAACCTTCACACTGTCAGCAGGCAAAGGACACCTGCAGCTGCATTCCTTTAATACAAGCACATGCATCAGTTTTTGTGCTTATACGCAGGTTGGAGTGGAACGTCAATTCTTATAAATGTCCGACATGAGTATGACGACATCCATACAGACACAAGGCAGCAACGGGAAACTGCAATACGGGCACTGCCTTTGATAAAAACAACTTACTTGTGTGGTGCATTCTTTTCAGCCATCTCCTGCTTCTCGATACAGCTAACTCATTGTTAGAAGCATACAGTAGCAGTGAGCCACTCACAACTTGCCTCTGCGTCCCCCGGCTCTGCTTCTTGCATCGACCCTTTTTCCTTTAAAAGCGCTTACATCGAAAGGTGGGCGACCTGTCACATTTGCAAACAGTGCGCCTGTTTGGCACCTTGCTAGCCATGACGAAGCAAGTACGCATCGAAATGTTCACTGAATGTGCGGGAAGATAGAAATACAAGAAGCGCATTTAACGCTCTAGCGCACAAATTCAATACGACGCAAATTTTTATTTTTCTCGTCGAGCAGCCACGATCTACCACTGACGCTGATACTGTAGAAGCTTGGGCAAGTTGGTGTGACATGGTTTTTTCAGCAGCGCGGGGGACAAAGGACGGGACAAGTGCACAGACACGGCGCTGAACTTACATCCGGTTTATTGAGGTGATTTTCACTACTTAAGTACAGTGGCAACCAATCTCAAATGAAAAGACAGATACACAAAACAGATTGACGAAAATGACAATTGCTGAGCACAGGTCTACAGTGGCACAAGACCAGCTGCGCACGTTTTTCTATTCTCATCAAGGAAACGTAGTTCTTTATCAGACAGAGCTATTGAGGCAACGCTTACGCATTCATCTTTGAATTTATGGATTTCATGAGCTTCAATGATTTCACGAGTGATTTTTGTTCTATTATCTGACAGCACTCGACACTGAGTGAAAACAGGATAACACGGCGGTTTTTTGTTCTTTTCTCTTTCCTCTGTGCAGTTTCAGCAATGAATGCCAAGGTGACGGGAAGCGGTGCCGCTCACGTTGTTGTTGTGTTCCCGCAGCCGGTCGTTGAGGCAACGACCAGTTTGCCCCGTGTAGTGCTTGCCACATGTAAGCGGAAACCTGTACACAACATTGCTGCTACATGGTACAAAACATTTTTGGTGTTTCTTATCGCAGCCAACTATCCTTTCATTGCTGCTGTTTACAATATGGCAGAGTTTGGAAAGCTTATCAGGCGCGGAAAAAAACAACGTTTACAACGGCACGCGCTCCCACCCTTTTCATATTATGTGAAATGCGGTGTAGATAAGGAATAACCACATACTTTCTTTTTTCTTCCTTGGGCCTTTCAGTGAAATCTCTGCGGCCTGAATTAATGATTTCTCTTAGCAGGCTCTCTGATATTGCAATCAGAAGGTCGGAAGGGTATCCTGCTGCTTGTAAGCGTACCACCTGATTTTGATAGCTGTCTTGCATCGCATGATGGCATGATTTTTCTAGGGCATTTCTTAAACACAACTTTGCGATGCCGCGCTTTACAAGCTTAGAATGTGCAGAAGCGAAAGGCGTGAGGGGCTTCTGGCATCGTGGCTCGTAACGCCAGCACACATGGCTATTCTTGAGGAACATGGCAAGATCTAAAAAACGTAACTTTCCTTCAGAAGGCGTTTCATGCGTCAAAACAAGAGGGTCAAGACAGGTGTGAAAAATTGATAAAACTTTCGAGACCGAGGCCCCTGCGTCAGTAACTGCACATGTCATCAAAACTAAAAAATCATCTACAAACCTAAAAACACGAGCCACGCTTTCGTCGAATTGACTATCAAAGAGCTTGTCATGGTGCGCGAGATAAATGTCGCCCAGTATCGGAGCTATGCATGAACCAATGCAGACGCCATTGCTCTGGAGGTAAACAGATTCATTCCAGGTGAAAAATGTGGAGTTAAGGTAAAAAGTAAGGAGTTCCAAGAAGTTGCTATTGCTGATGCCTGCAGAACTCTGGAAAGCTACCACACCAAAGGAATCAATTGCATTCTTCAACGCTTGCCAGCAGTTTCTTTTGCGGAAGGGAATAATATAAATCTTTTATATCGATAGAGCAGGCCGAAAAGCCTTTCCCTTTGTTTCGTTGCAAGAAAGCGATTACTTGGTTAGAACTCTTCACCTGAAAAGGGTCGTCAATGGTTAAGAGGTTCAGCTTGTCTTGCAAAAAATAACGCGACAGACTTTTGCCATGTGCCATCCTCGGAGACTATTGCTCGAAGTGGGCAGTCCAGCTTGTGAGTTTTGGCTCTGAAGAATATCTTTAAGCAGGACCCCTTGCTTTTCTCTATACACTTGGCTAGGGATTCCAAATTCATTTGTGCACACATTTTCTGTGCTCGGGCTTTCACTTTACTTAGAGCGACATCGCTTCTCTGCCGGAAAGTTGAACTGATAGCATTTTCTGCCTGCGATAAGTAGAGCGCTTTTGGCATCACAGCAAAACCTCCCTCTTTATCAGCCTGTAATAGGGTCAGCGAGTTGTTCTTTAAAAACGAAACGGTGAATTTGATTGGAATTCTACACCTGGTAGGTTTACACTTTGCCAAAATGTCCACTCCATCTGAAACACATCGGTCCACTTCAGGAGCCGCTGCTAGGCTGGAAACTTGTCTCACCATCGCAAGAAGTTCCTGTGCCGATCGCCTGGGTTCCACGGCGAACTTTGGTCCTCGTCTAAGGACGTCTTGTACTTGTTCCGGCAAGGACACTTCACCATAGGTGTGGACCGGACTGTGCATCTTCTTAGTGATGGCTCGAAGCTGCGGCAGCGCGCACTGCCATAAGAATTCCGTAGTCCTGTCTGCCGTCTGAGGTCCACCGCCGCCATTCAAGTGCACCATGAGCTGAAGATGTGCCGCTGTGTGCTCTCAGGAAGAGCCATTCTCTGTAGAGGCAAAATCACTCGTCAATTCATTGAAGCTCATGAAATCCATCAATTCAAAGATGAATACGTAAGCGTTGCCTCAATAGCTCTGTCTGATAAAGTACTACGTTTCCTTGATGAGAATAGAAAAACGTGCGCAGCTGGTCTTGTGCCACTGTAGACCTGTGCTCAGGAATTGTCATTTTCGTCAATCTGTTTTGTGTATCTGTCTTTTCATTTGAGATTGGTTGCCACTGTATTTAAGTAGTGAAAATCACCTCAATAAACCAGTTGTAAGTTCAGCGCCGTGTCTGTGCACTTGTCACGTCCTTTGTCCCCTGCGCTGCTGAAAAAACCGCTGACGATCGAAGGCACGGAGGGGACCTAAGGACATGTTTCTGGAAAATTCTAAATGTTTTCGAGCATCCAGCTACGCAGAAGTACGACCCTTTACGTCACTGAAGACTTACATGAAAATATATTCGCTACTAATCAATACTCCACACTATGTAATATCAAAACACAAGCTTATCACAACAGCGCGCTGAAACGGACAGGGAGAGCAGCAGACACGACCCGCTCACGCTTCGCGGCCTGGCCAACAGGCGGCGCAGCCAATGCATTGAGCATGGGCTATAGTTTTCATGCGTCTGTGTCAAAGTAGGTGCTATGTAAAATGCGTTTGATCTTTCATCATAGATCCCAGCATGGTGACAATCTTCCTTGTTGAACATGTCTGCTGTACACCTAAGGGACTTGACTAAGAAGCAAACAAGTGGAGTTTTTTTTCTCGTAATGCAATGAGAAACAATCTTTAATTGCTACAGTTCTGGCAAGATAGAGACTTGGGACATACTGTGAATAAAACATGTGCATTTGTCAGCAAAATGCTTGGTGTCAGTGCATGGACAGCGTTTAATGGAAAGAAGGAGAGGCAAGAGTAAGCAGGTGGAAGTGGTCGACACCCAGCACAGAATGGCCAGGAAGTGGAGATTAGCGGCGTAGCACCCTGTATGACAACTTCCCAAAGCTGGCATTGAGGTCATGGATGCACAACTTTTCCCAGCACTATGTTAGATGGTAACTGCATGGCATATGCTTTAAAGGGGTCCAGACACAAAGTTTTTCGCCGTCAGTTTATTTGCCTTCAAAGAGGCCTACGGGCCTAGCAATCATGAAAATAAGAGCAAAACACCAGTGCACAGTGTGAATAATTAATTACAAGCCATTTTGTACACAAAGCCTTTGGTCTCAGTCAGCGCCAGCGCTGAAGTGAACAACACCTGAGTTCAGCGACGTCACAATAATTAAAGCAAGTGCACCATGACATCACTCGATGTGGGTGGAAATAGTTTCGTTTATGGAGGTTAAACGTCCGAAAGCGACTCAGGCTATGAGGGACGTTGTAGTGAAGGGCTCCGCAAAATTTCCACCACCTGGGGTTCTTTAATGTGCACTGACGTCGAATGGTACACGGGCCTCTAGAATTTCACCTCCATCGAAATTCAACCACCGCGACCGGGATCGAACTCGCGTCTTTCAGGTCAGCAGTGAAGCGCCATAACCACCGAGCCGCGGAGGCAGCCCAATGTAGGTGGAAATGGCGAGAGGCTCATCGGACAGCATTAAAAACAGCAATAACTTATGTTCCCCTCAAAGAATGTGCCAGACACTTGCAAGATGGCAACTTCTTACGCCCATGAAAGAAATCGTACGGTAACTAACCCCTCTCTCCTCTCCCACTACCGACCCATACCACCTTCCTGCCCTGTGTGCAATGCTCAAAAGGCAAACCTGACTGATATCTTCGGGATCTGTCCGGCTTCCCCTCCACCCAGCAGGCCGGAGCCACTCCAAACATGGGAGGACTGGGAGACCTCACTACGCTCCACAGATCAGGCACGACAGAAGATCGTCGCCACCTGTGCGGCCAGCGTCATGGACCTTTTAGCCTGAACGTTTGAGTGCGGTGTGGTCGTGCGGGGACCCAGGGGTCCTGGGAGGCCCGAATTCCTCTGCACAATAAAGTCTTTCTCTCTCTCACTCTCATGCCGTTCATTGCGTTTAAAATTTTGTGTCTGCACCCCTTTAAGGACTATAGACACCAAATTTTTTCTTGCGTGTTTTCTTCTTTCAAACGATATCTTAGACATTCGTATACATGAAGCACCCTGTGGTATTTGTGTACGAACGCTAAATAATTTATAATTGAATTTTTTCTTCACGGTGTTTCGGTTTCATCGACCGAAGCACGACTGTGACGTCAAGTTGATGTTTTGGCCACGTGATCAACTGGAAAAACTTTAATATAATCACTAACAGGCTTGTCATTCCATGCCTTGGAAGATGCTGGATTAAATGTCATGGTGAATTAAATCTACATATCAGCGATTATATTACAGTTTTTCTAGTAGATCACGCGAACAAACCGTCAACTTGACGTCACAGTCGTCATTCAGTCAATGAAACCGAAACAGCACGAGAGAAGAAATTCAATCAAATTATTTAGCGCTTGTAGGAAAATACCACACGGTAATTCATGTATTCTAATGTCTAACGCATCGTTTGACAGAAGAAAACATGCAATAAAATTACACTAACTGCCCACTGAAAGAGAAGACACTTTCGCAAGGCAGCAAAGCTACCTAAGGTACAAGATGGTAGGTTCCAAAATTATTTACCTGGATGAGATATGTGCAACGGCAGGAAGCGCAGTGTTGGTGGAAGGACAGAACAGCGAGCGTGTGCTGCTTCTGCCAAGATCAGGACAACCATGGCCTGGAGCAGGCTGCCAGGGAAGGGCCACCGCATCATTGTGATGCACATCAGCAGTGAGAAAGGCCCACCAACGGCTGCCTGTATGTTTCCTGCAGAAAAAACGAAAAGGGTGAAGACTGCTATGAAGATACGGGTGGCAATCATTTTGAGATGTTTGCACTCATGTGCTCCAGAGGCCGACAAAAGAAACATCGTAGCAAAACACAAGCAGTTGTGCCATTCACATCTGGACGAAGCAATGCCGACAACAGTTTTACACAAAGAAGCAGTTCAGCAGTAGCTGACAGAGAGAACACTAATGGAACGCTATGATGCCAACAATGTGGCTCCCATAAATCATGAAGATGCCCAAACTGTGTGTTGTCAAATACCATGTAGGTGTCGCTGTGGCGAGGGCTGGCAACGTCAAGCTCTGGCTCCCACCTTATCTTTAACCTATGGAGTTTCTCTGGGTACAAGTTAATAATGATACCAAGAATGAGCATAAAGATTTATGGCTTCCTTTGGTTGAAGCTCTGGTCATAAACAAGACACCAACGGTTTCAGCAGAAAAGTGGAGAAATTGTGCACACCACGCCATGAATAATGATGAAAAATTCAGAGCAAACTCTGCCAGCGGCCCTCATATTCATTAACACATACGAGTTTCACAAACCATAACTATGTATCACATCGGCTCTGGGATGCATCACAATAGTAAACCAGCGCTAACATCTCTTGCACTGCAAATTAAGACTTTACATCACCAAGTTATCAGGCTTCCAAACTTTGGAAGTGATATGCCAGGTTTAACTTCCTGAAGGAACACATGGCCTATGAAGAACACCACAGTGGACGGCTCCGAATTAATTTAGACCGTATGGGGTTCTTCAACGTGCATTGACGTCGCACAGCACACCATTGTTTTTATGTTTTGCCACCGTCGAAATACTGCCACTGCAGCAGGATCGGGCTCAAACCCGCGACCCTGAGATCAGCAGCCGAACGCCAAAGCCACTAAATCATATGGCGGGTGCTTCCAAATTTTCATCTAGCTGCTTTTTCTATGGACTGCTTTCCTGTCTCACTAAAGAATACAATACTTGCTTTAACTATTCACTTAATAATTCTTTAGGCACGCTGTTTTGTCTTCGCTGAGAACGAATAAACAACTGAGGCTCCTCAACCTTCACACTGTCAGCAGGCAAAGGACACCTGCAGCTGCATTCCTTTAATACAAGCACATGCATCAGTTTTTGTGCTTATACGCAGGTTGGAGTGGAACGTCAATTCTTATAAATGTCCGACATGAGTATGACGACATCCATACAGACACAAGGCAGCAACGGGAAACTGCAATACGGGCACTGCCTTTGATAAAAACAACTTACTTGTGTGGTGCATTCTTTTCAGCCATCTCCTGCTTCTCGATACAGCTAACTCATTGTTAGAAGCATACAGTAGCAGTGAGCCACTCACAACTTGCCTCCGCGTCCCCCGGCTCTGCTTCTTGCATCGACCCTTTTTCCTTTAAAAGCGCTTACATCGAAAGGTGGGCGACCTGTCACATTTGCAAACAGCGCGCCTGTTTTGCACCTTGCTAGCCATGACGAAGCAAGTACGCATCGAAATGTTCACTGAATGTGCGGGAAGATAGAAATACAAGAAACGCATTTAACGCTCTAGCGCACAAATTCAATACGACGTAAATTTTTATTTTTCTCGTCGAGCAGCCACGATCTACCACTGACGCTGATACTGTAGAAGCTTGGGCAAGTTGGTGTGACATGGTTTTTTCAGCAGCGCAGGGGACAAAGGACGGGACAAGTGCACAGACACGGCGCTGAACTTACATCCGGTTTATTGAGGTGATTTTCACTACTTAAGTACAGTGGCAACCAATCTCAAATGAAAAGACAGATACACAAAACAGATTGACGAAAATGACAATTCCTGAGCACAGGTCTACAGTGGCACAAGACCAGCTGCGCACGTTTTTCTATTCTCATCAAGGAAACGTAGTTCTTTATCAGACAGCTACTGAGGCAACGCTTACGCATTCATCTTTGAATTTATGGATTTCATGAGCTTCAATGATTTCACGAGTGATTTTTGTTCTATTATCTGACAGCACTCGACACTGAGTGAAAACAGGATAACACGGCGGTTTTTTGTTCTTTTTTCTTTCCTCTGTGCAGTTTCAGCAATGAATGCCAAGGTGACGGGAAGCGGTGCCGCTCACGTTGTTGTTGTGTTCCCGCAGCCGGTCGTTGAGGCAACGACCAGTTTGCCCCGTGTAGTGCTTGCCACATGTAAGCGGAAACCTGTACACAACATTGCTGCTACATGGTACAAAACCTTTTTGGTGTTTCTTATCGCAGCCAACTATCCTTTCATTGCTGCTGTTTACAATATGGCAGAGTTTGGAGAGGTTATCGGGCGCGGAAAAAACAACGTTTACAACGGCACGAACTCCCTCCCTTTTCAGATTATGTGAAATGCGGTGTAGATAAGGAATAACCACATACTTTCTTTTTTCTTCCTTGGGCCTTTCAGTGGAATCTCTGCGGCCTGAATTAATGATTTCTCTTAGCAGGCTCTCTGATATTGCAATCAGAAGGTCGGAAGGGTATCCTCCTGCTTGTAAGCGTACCACCTGATTTTGATAGCTGTCTTGCATCGCATGATGGCATGATTTTTCTAGGGCATTTCTTAAACGCAACTTTGCGATGCCGCGCTTTACAAGCTTAGAATGTGCAGAAGCGAAAGGCGTGAGGGGCTTCTGGCATCGTGGCTCGTAACGCCAGCACACATGGCTATTCTTGAGGAACATGGCAAGATCTAAAAAACGTAACTTTCCTTCAGAAGGCGTTTCATGCGTCAAAACAAGAGGGTCAAGACAGGTGTGAAAAATTGATAAAACTTTCGAGACCGAGGCCCCTGCGTCAGTAACTGCACATGTCATCAAAACTAAAAAATCATCTACAAACCTAAAAACACGAGCCACGCTTTCGTAGAGTTGACTATCAAGGAGCTTGTCATGGTGCGCGAGATAAATGTCGCCCAGTATCGGAGCTATGCATGAACCAATGCAGACGCCATTGCTCTGGAGGTAAACAGATTCATTCCAGGTGAGAAATGTGGAGTTAAGGTAAAAAGTAAGGAGTTCCAAGAAGTTGCTATTGCTGATGCCTGCAGAATTCTGGAAAGCTACCACACCAAAGGAATCAATGCATTCTTCAACGCTTGCCAGCAGTTTCTTTTGCGGAAGGGAATAATATAAATCTTTTATATCGATAGAGCAGGCTGAAAAGCCTTTCCCTGGGTTTTGTTGCAAGAAAGCGATTACTTGGTTAGAACTCTTCACCTGAAAAGGGTCGTCAATGGTTAAGAGGTTCAGCTTGTCTTGCAAAAAATAACGCGACAGACTTTTGTAATGTGCCATCCTCGGAGACTATTGCTCGAAGTGGGCAGTCCAGCTTGTGAGTTTTGGCTGTGGAGAATATCTTTAAGCAGGACCCCTTGCTTTTCTCTATACACTTGGCTAGGGATTCCAAATTCATTTGTGCACACATTTTCTGTGCTCGGGCTTTCACTTTACTTAGAGCGACATCGCTTCTCTGCCGGAAAGTTGAACTGATAGCATTTTCTGCCTTCGATAAGTAGAGCGCTTTTGGCATCACAGCAAAACCTCCCTCTTTATCAGCCTGTAATAGGGTCAGCGAGTTGTTCTTTAAAAACGAAACGGTGAATTTGATTGGAATTCTACACCTGGTAGGTTTACACTTTGCCAAAATGTCCACTCCATCTGAAACACATCGGTCCACTTCAGGAGCCGCTGCTAGGCTGGAAACTTGTCTCACCATCGCAAGAAGTTCCGGTGCCGATCGCCTGGGTTCCACGGCGAACTTTGGTCCTCGTCTAAGGACGTCTTGTACTTGTTCCGGCAAGGACACTTCACCATAGGTGTGGACCGGACTGAAGCTTTCCTGATGCGTCCTCTTAGTGATAGCTCGAAGCTGCGGCAGCGCGCACTGCCATACGAATTCCGTAGTCCTGTCTGCCGTCTGAGACCACCGCCGCCATTCAAGTGCACCATGAGCTGAAGATGTGCCGCTGTGTGCTCTCAGGAAGAGCCATTCTCTGTAGAGGCAAAATCACTCGTCAAATCATTGAAGCTCATGAAATCCATAAATTCAAAGATGAATACGTAAGCGTTGCCTCAATAGCTCTGTCTGATAAAGAACTACGTTTCCTTGATGAGAATAGAAAAACGTGCGCAGCTGGTCTTGTGCCACTGTAGACCTGTGCTCAGGAATTGTCATTTTCGTCAATCTGTTTTGTGTATCTGTCTTTTCATTTGAGATTGGTTGCCACTGTATTTAAGTAGTGAAAATCACCTCAATAAACCTGTTGTAAGTTCAGCGCCGTGTCTGTGCACTTGTCACGTCCTTTGTCCCCTGCGCTGCTGAAAAAACCGCTGACGAGCGAAGGCACGCAGGGGACCTAAGGACATGTTTCTGGAAAATTTTAAAAGTTTTCGAGCATCCAGCTACGCAGAAGTACGACCCTTTACGTCACTGAAGACTTACATGAAAATATATTCGCTACTAATCAATACTCCACACTATGTAATATCAATACACAAGCTTATCACAACAGCGCGCTGAAACGGACAGGGAGAGCAGCAGACACGACCCGCTCACGCTTCGCGGCCTGGCCAACAGGCGGCACAGCCAATGCAATGAGCATGGGCTATAGTTTTCATGCGTCTGTGTCAAAGTAGGTGCTATGTAAAATGCGTTTGATCTTTCATCATAGACCCCAGCATGGTGACAATCTTCCTTGTTGAACATGTCTGCTGTACACCTAAGGGACTTGACTAAGAAGCAAACAAGTGGAGTTTTTTTTCTCGTAATGAAATGAGAAACAATCTTTAATTGCTACAGTTCTGGCAAGATAGAGACTTGGGACATACTGTGAATAAAACATGTGCATTTGTCAGCAAAACGCTTGGTGTTAGTGCATGGACAGCGTTTAATGGAAAGAAGGAGAGGCAAGAGTAAGCAGGTGGAAGTGGTCGACACCCAGCACAGAATGGCCAGGAAGTGGAGATTAGCGGCGTAGCACCCTGTATGACAACTTCCCAAAGCTGGCATTGAGGCCATGGATGCACAACTTTTCCCAGCACTATGTTACATGGTAACTGCATGGCATATGCTTTAAAGGGGTCCAGACACAAAGTTTTTCGGCGTCAGTTTATTTGCCTTCAAAGAGGCCTACGGGCCTAGCAATCATGAAAATAAGAGCATAACACCAGTGCACAGTGTGAATAATTAATTACAAGCCATTTTGTACACAAATCCTTTGGTCTCAGTCAGCGCCAGCGCTGAAGTGAACAACACCTGAGTTCAGCGACGTCACAATAATTAAAGCAAGTGCACCATGACATCACTCGATGTGGGTGGAAATAGTTTCGTTTATGGGGGTTAAACGTCCGAAAGTGACTCAGGCTATGAGGGACGTTGTAGTGAAGGGCTCCGCAAAATTTCCACCACCTGGGGTTCTTTAATGTGCACTGACGTCGAATGGTACACGGGCCTCTAGAATTTCACCTCCATCGAAATTCGACCACCGCGACCGCGATCGAACTCGCGTCTTTCAGGTCAGCAGTGAAGCGCCATAACCACTGAGCCGCGGAGGCAGCCCAATGTAGGTGGAAATGGCGAGAGGCTCATCGGACAGCATTAAAAACAGCAATAACTTATGTTCCCCTCAAAGAATGTGCCAGACACTTGCAAGATGGCAACTTCTTACGCCCATGAAAGAAATCATACGGTAACTAACCCCTCTCTCCTCTCCCACTACCGACCTATACCACCTTCCTGCCCTGTAAGCAATGCTCAAAAGGCAAACCTGACTGATATCTTCGGGATCTGTCCGGCTTCCCCTCCACCCAGCAGGCCGGAGCCACTCCAAACATGGGAGGACTGGGAGACCTCACTACGCTCCACAGATCAGGCACGACAGAAGATCGTCGCCACCAGTGCGGCCAGCGTCATGGACCTTTTAGCCTGAACGTTTGAGTGCGGTGTGGTCGTGCGGGGACCCAGGGGTCCTGGGAGGCCCGAATTCCACTGCACAATAAAATCTTTCCCTCTCTCACTCTCATGCCGTTCATTGCGTTTAAAATTTTGTGTCTGCACCCCTTTAAGGACTATATACACCAAATTTTTTCTTGCGTGTTTTCTTCTTTCAAACGATATCGTAGACATTAGTATACATGAAGCACCCTGTGGTATTTGTGTACGACCGCTAAATAGTTTATAATTGAATTTCTTCTTCACGCTGTTTCGGTTTCGTCGACCGAAGGACGACTGTGACGTCAAGTTGATGTCTTCGCCACGTGATCAACTGGAAAAACTTGTAAGGGCCAGTGCAGGTGGCGCCATCAGGGGACACACAGGGACGGCTGACAACACTGGAGGGAGAGGGAATGCGTGGTTGGCTATGGCGGGAATGTGCGTGAGGTGTGCGCGGGCAGCGCGGGAGTGATCCGAGTGGCGTGGTCGAAGTGGGCTCAAGTGTGAGCTCGGTGCGCATTGCATTAGGTGCGCAAACTACGGATGACTATTTGGGGACTCCGGCACGAGGGACTCTGTGAGCGTGTGTAATAAATCATCCCTTGACAAGTGGGGGCCCGTCCGACGGAACCAACATGGAGACCAATGCCGGAACGTCCGCATCTGATGAAAGCTCCGTCACAGCCACGGTCCCAACGACCCTGGTGCAGCGACTCCTGGCCACTACGACGAAAGGTACGCTGCTCGAGCGGGAGCAACTGGCAGTGCAAGTGCGCGAGATTCTGCTCACGACATCGATCGACACCAGCAGTACGACAGCGGAGCAGGCCAATGAAGCTAGGCCTAGCGGTCGCGGGCTTTGACGATGAGGGAGGCACTTAGGCCGTTACCGAAATTCATCGGATATGAAGACAGTCAACCCCGGCAAACATTCTTGGATCGATTCGTCGAGTACTGCTATTTGGGAGGCATCCCGAACGATCGTCGCCTTCAACATATCCCTGTGGCGTTGGAAGGCTCTGCGAAACAGTGGTGGCGGTTCATCGGTGGCCACTCAGATTGGGCTTCCTTCGCCGAGGACTTCAAGGGCGAGTTCGCGGCCGTCAACTACAGGGAAAAATTGAAGGCAGAGCTGGCCGAGCGCACTCAGCACCCTGCCGAGAATCTAAAACAGTTCATACACATCATAGCAGAGTACTATGACCGTATTGGAGAGCCTGTCACCGACGCGGAAAAAGTTGATCGGGTGAGGCGGCAAATGCATCCGACCTTTCAGGACCTGACGAATAACATGGAATTCGCGAACCTGCGCGACATGGCAAAGGCAGCGGGCCTCCTTATGCAGCGTGCGTGGCACCGCCTGCGTTACGTGCCACCGCCACTGCGAAGCACGCAGGCCGCGCCCGACCTCGCCTTTGTTGACGCCGGCGCTCCACATCGTCACTGCCCTGTCGCGGCGGCCTCAACCGATGCTTCGTCACGACATGACTGGTCGCTTCGGCCTGCGGCGATGCTCGCGTCCCGACACGGGGTCCGTCCTTCGGGCTCGACGCTGCGAGCTGAGGCCCCTTTGTGGGCGCCGCCAGATCCCCGTGCACAGTACCAGTCGCCGGCTTCAATGAACGAAAGCGGCCGCTCCGCACCGGGCATCGCATGGCCCATGCCTCCACCTGACGCTGTTGTCTGCCACCGGTGCGGTGGTAGAGGTCATCGAGCGCGCGCATGCCCTACAGGCAAGTCACGAAGCAGACCGCGCTGCTTCCGCTGTGATCAGGTCGGTCACCTCCAAGCAAACTGTCCGGGAAATGGCCGAGCGTAGCAGTTGTGCCGGCCAACGGCTACGCATCTTCCTTGCAAGTTCTAGCGACGACCGGTGGGAAAGAACCTCTGCTCGAGGAATCAATCGGCGACAGTGTATTTTACGCCCTCCTGGACACCGGCGCCGGCGTTAGCCTGATGAACGCGCGAGCCTTCGAGGCGGCGAAACGAAGTGGCGCCAGCACCAGAGAAGAAAGACGGACTCTCCGGCTTGCAGAGGGATGGTCGGAGACAACACCCTCTGTACGTTGCCGCATCCGATGGCAGGGTAGCAGCCGGAAACAGCGCTTCCTCTTGTTGGAGAAGCTTTGCCACGACATAGTTCTGGGACGAGACTTCCTTGCAACAGCGGGCTTTTCTGTACATATAGGCCTCCGTGGATGGACACTCGGGATGGATCCCCAGCCATTGGTGAGGTTCAGCAAGGCACCCTCTCGCCACCAAACAGCGGCTGCTGGCCATGCTCAAGACAGCTCCACACAAGTTGCACAGCAGCATCCTGACATGGAAGACTGGGATGAGGACCTAGCTACCTCCTTGCAGCAGCTGTTTGCTCTGGAAGAGCATGGTCCACCTGAGGCCAACTGCAGCCAAGCGACGTCTGACCGCAGGGCCTCTCCAGACAGCGATCGACTGGAAGCCATCCTCAGTCAATATAAACATGTTTTCCAAAAATACCCCGGCTGCACATCTCTCGTTACGCATAGAATAGATACAGGCGACCACTGTCCAGTCCGTTGCAAACTGCGCCCAGTAAACGCAAAAAAGCGGGAAGTCATGGACCAATGTATACAAGAACTGCTGCAGCAAGACCTTATCGAACCATGCACCAGCTCATGGGCCAGTGCTCCAGTCCTGGTGCAGAAAAAGAATGGTGGGTACCGCCTAGCAGTTGACTGCACACCATTAAATGCCAGGACAAATGTACCAAGGTACCCAATGCCTCGTACAGACTGGGTCCTTGCACAGTTGGGTCGTGCCAAATGGTTCTCGAGTCTGGACCTTGCACAAGCTTTTTTCCAAGTGCCTGTAGCACCGGAGGACGTTCAAAAGACTGCGTTCATATGCCACAAGGGCATGTTTCAGTTTAAGAGGATGCCATTTGGAGTGGCTGGAGGGCCAGCAACGTTTCAGTCTTTCATGGACAAACTGCTAAAGGGAATAAAACATACCTACTGCATGGCTTTCTTGGATGATATCCTTATCTACTCCGACACATTGGCAGAACATCCGGACCACATTGCCGAGGTGTTGCGTAGGATTGACAGGGCCGGCTTCTCAGTCAACCCAGCAAAGGTTTCCTTCTGCAAACAGACTCTCAAGTTCCTTGGGCACATAATTACTCCTGGCGAGTGCAGACCGGACCCAGACAAGGTGCAAGCTGTCTCTCAGTTTCCCCCATCCCGTACTGTCAAACAACTCCAAATGGTCTTGGGCCTAGTTGGCTACTACAGGAATTTTATACCCTCATTCTCCGACAAGGCAAAACCTCTAACACTGCTGTCGAGGAAAGGTACAGACTGGTTGTGGGGGGCTGAGCAGCGAGCAGCATTTGAGCTGCTGAAGACTGCACTGGCAGGCGAGGTGGCTGTCACCCTACCGGATCTGAACCGACCATTCGTCATTGAGACGGATGCTAGTGGCACAGGCATTGTGGCAGTTCTACTTCAGGAGGTGGATGGCTTGCTTCGGCCAGTCTCGTTTTTTAGCAGAACCCTAACCGCAGCAAAGCGAAAACTACACAGTGCAAGAATGGGAATGTCTGGCAGTCGTGTGGGCTGTGGAAAAATTCAGGCCATACATTGAGCTTACGTCTTTTGAGGTTCATTCTGATCACGCATCGCTGGCACGGATGCTCAACACTGAACACACGTCGGGTCGGGTGCGACGCTGGGTTTTGCGATTGCAAGGGCTGAGGTGCACGGTTAGGCATCGCCAAGGCCGAGCTAACATCCCAGCCGATGCTCTGAGCAGATTTCCAACTGGTCATCAAGAACCAATGCCTTCAAGCTTGGCAGAAGAATGGTTTCCGATAGAACTCGAGGAACCACAGCTCACCATTCGCTTCGCTGATGTTGCCTCGGCTGACCTTGTTGACACCTCACCCCTAACCGACTGTGCAAAACTGAAGCACGAGCAACAGAAAGACCCGTTGCTGCAGCAGCTGCTGCAGTACCTTGAGGCGGCGATCCTACCAGACGATCCCAAGAGGGCAAAAATGGTCTCCGACTTGGCCAAGGAGAGCCATATAGCACCTGATGGGGTTCGCCTTTGGACACGCGGAGGCAAAGCGGTGCCGTGGCTCCCCCTCCATCTACGGGAATTGGTGCTTAAACTGAAGCACGAACATCCACTCAGTGGACATGCCGGCTTCTTCAAAACCTTAAGGCGCGTCGAGAGCCGCTTCCCTTGGTTGGGGGTGCGCTCCGACACGTCTCGCTATGTACGAGGGTTTCAGCAGTGCCAGGTCTTCAAGCCCCGTCGCCAGAAGCCAAAGGGACTTATGGACAGCACTTGGGTGTCCTCACCCATGCAGCACCTCAGTGTGGATCTGATAGGCCCATTGCCCAGAACTCCACGGCAACACAAGTATATCCTTGTAGCTCTGGACACATTCACTAAGTTTATCGATCTTTTTCCCCTGCGGGCACCAACTTCAAAAGCCATCGTTGAAAGGATGGTGGAAGTTTTCTGCCGGCACGGTGCACCTCTTTCCCTCTCCAGTGATAACGGTAAACCATTCGTCAGCAAGATATGGAAGGGAGTGCTGCAACATTGGGGAATACAAGAGCGGCACACAGTCCCCTACAGACCTGCTGGACAGCCTGTAGAACGTCACAATGCTACAGTCAAGCAGACCATTGTCAACTACTGCTCCTCCCACTGCAATTGGGACAAGCGACTCCCTGAGGTGGCCCACGCAATGCGGACATCAGAGAGTGTGGTCACAGGGTTTACGGCCGCATTCTTGTGCTATGGTCGGGAACTTCGTACACCTTGGGCAGATAGGCAGCAGATTAGTGCTGAAATTTCTGCATCGGCACCCCATGCACTCGCTGCAGAGCTAAACCTTTACCTGCAGGATGCATTGGCCATGGCCAGGGAACACCAAGAATCAGCGAAGGTCGAACAGGCCAGGCATTACAACAAGCATCGTCAACCAACCACCTACAAAGTTGGCGACCTCGTGCTCCGCGACAAGCACACTCTAAGTAATGCAAGTACAGGCTTCACTGCTAAATTGGCCCCTCGCCGCTCAGGGCCCTACCTAATCACTGCCCGTGTGGGTCAGAACAACTTTAAACTCAAAGACCCTGCCTCAAGAAAGTATATAGGTGTGGCCAACGCAGACCAGCTAATGCCATACCATCCACCGTGGAGGCCTGGTCGCAGGAATAAAGGGGGGGGGGATGTAAGGGCCAGTGCGGGTGGCGCCATCAGGGGACACACAGGGACGGCTTACAACACTGGAGGGAGAGGGGATGCGTGGTTAGCTATGGCGGGAGTGTGCGTGAGGTGTGCGCGGGAGTGATCCGAGTGGTGTGGTCGAAGTGGGCTCAAGTGTGAGCTCGGTGCGCGTTGCATTAGGTGCGCGAACTGCGGATGGCTATTGGGGGACTCCGGCACGAGGGACTCTGTGAGCGTGTGTAATAAATCATCCCTTGACAAACTTTAATATAATCACTGACAGGCTTGTCATTCCATGTTTTGGAAGATGCTGCATTAAATGTCGTAGTCAATTGAATATACATATCAGCGATTATATTACAGTTTTTCTAGTAGATCACGCGAACAAACCGTCAACTTGACGTCACAGTCGTCATTCAGTCAATGAAACCGAAACAGCACGAGAGAAGAAATTCAATCAAATTATTTAGCGCTTGTAGGAAAATACGCACGGTAATTCATGTATTCTAATGTTTAACGCATCGTTTGACAGAAGAAAACATACAAAAAAATTACACTAGCTGCCCACTGAAAGAGAAGACACTTTTGCAAGGCAGCAAAGCTACCTAAGGTACAAGATGGTAGGTTCCAAAATTATTTACCTGGATGAGATATGTGCAACGGCAGCAAGCGCAGTGTTGGTGGAAGGACAGAACAGCGAGCGTGTGCTGCTTGTGCCAAGATCAGGACAACCATGGCCTGGAGCAGGCTGCCAGGGAAGGGCCACCGCATCATTGTGATGCACATCAGCAGTGAGAAAGGCCCATCAACGGCTCCCTGTATGTTTCCTGCAGAAAAACGAAAAGGGTGAAGACTGCTATGAAGATACGGGTGGCAATCATTTTGAGATGTTTGCACTCATGTGCTCCAGAGGCAGACAAGAGAAACATACTAGCGAAACACAAGCAGTTGTGTCATTCACACCTGGACGAAGCAATGCCGACAACAGTTTTACACAAAGAAGCAGTTCAGCAGTAGCTGACAGAGAGAACACTAATGGAACGCTATGATGCCAACAATGTGGCTCCCATAAATCATGAAGCTGCCCAAACTGTGTGTTGTCAAATACCATGTAGGTGTCGCTGTGGCGAGGGCTGGCAACGTCAAGCTCTGGCTCCCACCTTAGCTTTAACCTATGGAGTTTCTCTGGGTACAAGTTAATAATGATACCAAGAATGAGCATAAAGATTTATGGCTTCCTTTGGTTGAAGCTCTGGTCATAAACAAGACACCAACGGTTTCAGCAGAAAAGTGGAGGAATTGTGCACACCACGCCATGAATAATGATGAAAAATTCAGAACAAACTCTGCCAGCGGCCCTCATATTCATTAACACATACGAGTTTCACAAAACATAACTATGTAGCACATCGGCTCTGGGATGCACCACAATAGTAAACCAGCGCTAACATCTCTTGCACTGCAAATTAAGACTTTACATCACGAAGTTATCAGGCTTCAAACTTTGGAAGTGATATGCCAGGTTTAACTTCCTGAAGGAACACATGGGCTATGAAGAACACCACAGTGGACGGCTCCGGATTAATTTAGACCGTATGGGGTTCTTCAACGTGCATTGACGTCGCACAGCACACCGTTGTTTTTATGTTTTGCCACCGTCGAAATACTGCCACTGCAGCAGGATCGGGCTCAAACCCGCGACCCTCAGATCAGCAGCCGAACGCCAAAGCCACTAAATCATATGGCGGGTGCTTCCAAATTTTCATCTAGCTGCTTTTTCTATGGACTGCTTTCCTGTCTCACTAAAGAATACAATACTTGCTTTAACTATTCGCTTAATAATTCTTTAGGCATGCTGTTTTGTCTTCGCTGAGAACGAATAAACAACTGAGGCTCCTCTACCTTCACGCTGTCAGCAGGCAAAGGACACCTGCAGCTGCATTCCTTTAATACAAGCACATGCATCAGTTTTTGTGCTTATACGCAGGTTGGAGTGGAACGTCAATTCTTATAAATGTCCAACATGAGTATGACGACATCCATACAGACACAAGGCAGCAACGGGAAACTGCAATACGGGCACTGCCTTTGATAAAAACAACTTACTTGTGTGGTGCATTCTTTTCAGCCATCTCCTGCTTCTCGATACAGCTACCTCATTGTTAGAAGCATACAGTAGCAGTGAGCCACTCACAACTTGCCTCCGCGTCCCCCGGCTCTGCTTCTTGCATCGACCCTTTTTCCTTTAAAAGCGCTTACATCGAAAGGTGGGCGACCTGTCACATTTGCAAACAGCGCGCCTGTTTTGCACCTTGCTAGGCATGACGAAGCAAGTACGCATCGAAATGTTCACTGAATTTGGGGGAAGATAGAAATACAAGAAACGCATTTAACGCTCTAGCGCACAAATTCAATACGACGCAAATTTTTATTTTTCTCGTCGAGCAGCCACGATCTACCACTGACGCTGATACTGTAGAAGCTTGGGCAAGTTGGTGTGACATGGTTTTTTCAGCACCGCGGGGGACAAAGGACGGGACAAGTGCACAGACACTGCGCTGAACTTACATCCAGTTTATTGAGGTGATTTTCACTACTTAAGTACAGTGGCAACCAATCTCAAATGAAAAGACAGATACACAAAACAGATTGACGAAAATGACAATTCCTGAGAACAGGTCTACAGTGGCACAAGACCAGCTGCGCACGTTTTTCTATTCTCATCAAGGAAACGTAGTTCTTTATCAGACAGCTATTGAGGCAACGCTTACGCATTCATCTTTGAATTTATGGAATTCATGAGCTTCAATGATTTCACGAGTGATTTTTGTTCTATTATCTGACAGCACTCGACACTGAGTGAAAACAGGATAACACGGTGGTTTTTTGTTCTTTTTTCTTTCCTCTGTGCAGTCTCTGCAATGAATGCCAAGGTGACGGGAAGCGGTGCCGCTCACGTTGTTGTGTTCCCGCAGCCGGTCGTTGAGGCAACGACCAGTTTGCCCCGTGTAGTGCTTGCCACATGTAAGCGGAAACCTGTACACAACATTGCTGCTACATGGTACAAAACCTTTTTGGTGTTTCTTATCGCAGCCAACTATCCTTTCATTGCTGCTGTTTACAATATGGCAGAGTTTGGAAAGCTTATCGGGCGCGGAAAAAAACAACGTTTACAACGGCACGCGCTCCCACCCTTTTCAGATTATGTGAAATGCGGTGTAGATAAGGAATAACCACATACTTTCTTTTTTCTTCCTTGGGCCTTTCAGTGGAATCTCTGCGGCCTGAATTAATGATTTCTCTTAGCAGGCTCTCTGATATTGCAATCAGAAGGTCGGAAGGGTATCCTGCTGCTTGTAAGCGTACCACCTGATTTTGATAGCTGTCTTGCATCGCATGATGGCATGATTTTTCTAGGGCATTTCTTAAACGCAACTTTGCGATGCCGCGCTTTACAAGCTTAG
The DNA here is from genome assembly GCF_052857255.1 of Amblyomma americanum. Lineage (NCBI taxonomy): Eukaryota > Metazoa > Arthropoda > Arachnida > Ixodida > Ixodidae > Amblyomma > Amblyomma americanum. Next base: position 327,853,531 of record NC_135497.1, on the reverse strand, counting down.
AATGTGCAGAAGCGAAAGGCGTGAGCGGCTTCTGGCATCGTGGCTCGTAAGGCCAGCACACATGGCTATTCTTGAGGAACATGGCAAGATCTAAAAAACGTAACTTTCCTTCAGAAGGCGTTTCATGCGTCAAAACAAGAGGGTCAAGACAGGTGTGAAAAATTGATAAAACTTTCGAGACCGAGGCCCCTGCGTCAGTAACTGCACATGTCATCAAAACTAAAAAATCATCTACAAACCTAAAAACACGAGCCACGCTTTCGTCGAGTTGACTATCAAGGAGCTTGTCATGGTGCGCGAGATAAATGTCGCTCAGTATCGGAGCTATGCATGAACCAATGCCGACGCCATTGCTCTGGAGGTAAACAGATTCATTCCAGGTGGAAAATGTCGAGTTAAAGTAAAAAGTAAGGAGTTCCAAAAAGTTGATATTGCTGATGCCTGCAGAACTCTGGAAAGCTACCACACCAAAGGAATCAATGCATTCTTCAACGCTTGCCAGCAGTTTCTTTTGCGGAAGGGAATAATATAAATCTTTTATATCGATAGAGCAGGCCGAAAAGCCTTTCGCTGGGTTTTGTTGCAAGAAAGCGATTACTTGGTTAGAACTCTTCACCTGAAAAGGGTCGTCAATGGTTAAGAGGTTCAGCTTGTCTTGCAAAAAATAACGCGACAGACTTTTGCCATGTGCCATCCTCGGAGACTATTGCTCGAAGTGGGCAGTCCAGCTTGTGAGTTTTGGCTGTGAAGAATATCTTTAAGCAGGACCCCTTGCTTTTCTCTATACACTTGGCTAGGGATTCCAAATTCATTTGTGCACACATTTTCCGTGATCGGGCTTTCACTTTACTTAGAGTGACATCGCTTCTCTGCCAAAAAGTCGAACTGATAGCATTTTCTGCTTTCGATAAGTAGAGCGCTTTTGGCATCACAGCAAAACCTCCCTCTTTATCAGCCTGTAATAGGGTCAGCGAGTTGTTCTTTAAAAACGAAACGGTGAATTTGATTGGAATTCTACACCTGGTAGGTTTACACTTTGCCAAAATGTACACTCCATCTGAAACACATCGGTCCACTTCAGGAGCCACTGCTAGGCCGGAAACTTGTCTCACCATCGCAAGAAGTTCCGATGCCGATTGCCTGGGTTCCACGGCGAACTTTGGTCCTCGTCTAAGGACGCCTTGTACTTGTTCCGGCAAGGACACTTCACCATAGGTGTGGACCGGACTGTGCATCTTCTTAGTGATGGCTCGAAGCTGCGGCAGCGCGCACTGCCATAAGAATTCCGTAGTCCTGTCTGCCGTCTGAGGTCCACCGCCGCCATTCAAGTGCACCATGAGCTGAAGATGTGCCGCTGTGTGCTCTCAGGAAGAGCCATTCTCTGTAGAGGCAAAATCACTCGTCAAATCATTGAAGCTCATGAAATCCATAAATTCAAAGATGAATGCGTAAGCGTTGCCTCAATAGCTCTGTCTGATAAAGTACTACGTTTCCTTGATGAGAATAGAAAAACGTGCGCAGCTGGTCTTGTGCCACTGTAGACCTGTGCTCAGGAATTGTCATTTTCGTCAATCTGTTTTGTGTATCTGTCTTTTCATTTGAGATTGGTTGCCACTGTATTTAAGTAGTGAAAATCACCTCAATAAACTTGTTGTAAGTTCAGCGCCGTGTCTGTGCACTTGTCACGTCCTTTGTCCCCTGCGCTGCTGAAAAAACCGCTGACGAGCGAAGGCACGGAGGGGACACAAGGACAAGTTCCTGGAAAATTTTAAAAGTTTTCGAGCAGCCAGCTACGCAGAAGTACGACCCTTTACGTCACTGAAGACTTACATTTAAATATATTCGCGACTAATCAATACTCCACACTATGTAATATCAAAACACAAGCTTATCACAACAGCGCGCTGAAACGGACAGGGAGAGCAGCAGACACGACCCGCTCACGCTTCGCGGCCTGGCCAACAGGCGGCGCAGCCAATGCAATGAGCATGGGCTATAGTTTTTATGCGTCTGTGTCAAAGTAGGTGCTATGTAAAATGCGTTTGATCTTTCATCATAGATCCCAGCATGGTGACAATCTTCCTTGTTGAACATGTCTGCTGTACACCTAAGGGACTTGACTAAGAAGCAAACAAGTGGAGTTTTTTTTCTCGTAATGCAATGAGAAACAATCTTTTATTGCTACAGTTCTGGCAAGATAGAGACTTGGGACATACTGTGAATGGAACATGTGCATTTGTCAGCAAAATGCTTGGTGTCAGTGCATGGACAGCGTTTAATGGAAAGAAGGAGAGGCAAGAGTAAGCAGGTGGAAGTGGTCGACACCCAGCACAGAATGGCCAGGAAGTGGAGATTAGTGGCGTAGCACCCTGTATGACAACTTCCCAAAGCTGGCATTGAGGTCATGCATGTACAAATATTCTCACCACAATGTTAGATGCTAACTGCAGGGCATATGCTTTAAAGGGGTCCAGACACAAAGTTTTTCGGTGTCAGTTTACTTGCCTTCAAAGAGGCCTACGGGCCTAGCAATCACGAAAATAAGCGCAAAACACCAGTGCACGGTGTGAATAATTAATTACAAACCATTTTGTACAAAAAGCCTTTGGTCTCAGTCAGCGCCAGCGCTGAAGTGAACAACACCTGAGTTTAGCGACGTCACGATAATTAAAGCAAGTGCACCATGACATCACTCGATGTGGGTGGAAATGGTTTGGATTATGCGGGTTAAACGTCCCAAAGCGACTCAGGCTATGAGGGACGTTGTAGTGAAGGGCTTCGGAAATTTCCACCGCCTGGGGTTCTTTAATGTGCACTGATATTGCGCGGTACACGGGCCTCTAGAATTTCACCTCCATCGAAATTCGACCACCGCGACCGGGATCGAACTCGCGTCTTTCAGGTCAGCAGTCAAGCGCCATAACCACTGAGCCGCGGAGGCAGCCCGATGTGGGTGGAAATAGCGAGAGGCTCATCGGACAGCATTAAAAACAACCATAACTTATGTTCCACTCAAAGCCTGCGCCAGACACTTGCGACATGGCAACTTCCTACGCCCATGAAAGAAATCATACCGTAACTACCCCCTCTCTCCTCTCCCACTACCGACCCATCCCACCTTCCTGCCCTGTGTGCAATGCACAGAATGCAAACCTGATTGATATCCTCGGGATCTGTCCGGCTTCCCCTCCACCCAGCAGGCCGGAGCCACTCCAAACATGGGAGGAGTGGGAGACCTCACTACGCTCCACAGATCAGGCACGACAGAAGATCGTCGCCACCTGTGCGGCCAGCGTCATGGACCTTTTAGCCTGAACGTTTGAGTGCGGTGTGGTCGTGCGGGGACCCAGGGGTCCTGGGAGGCCCGAATTCCTCTGCACAATAAAGTCTTTCTCTCTCTCACTCTCATGCCGTTCATTGCTTTTAAAATTTTGAGTCTGCGCCCCTTTAAGGACTATAGACACCAAATTTTTTCTTGCGTGTTTTCTTCTTTCAAACGATATCGTAGACATTCGTATACATGAAGCACCCTGTGGTATTTGTGTACGACCGCTAAATAGTTTATAATTGAATTTCTTCTTCACGCTGTTTCGGTTTCGTCGACCGAAGGACGACTGTGACGTCAAGTTGATGTTTTGGCCACGTGATCAACTGGAAAAACTTTAATATAATCACCAACAGGCTTGTCATTCCATGCCTTGGAAGATGCTGGATTAAATGTCATGGTGAATTAAATCTACATATCAGCGATTATATTACAGTTTTTCTAGTAGATCACGCGAACAAACCGTCAACTTGACGTCACAGTCGTCATTCAGTCAATGAAACCAAAACAGCACGAGAGAAGAAATTCAATCAAATTATTTAGCGGTTGTAGGAAAATACCACATGGTAATTCATGTATTCTAATGTCTAACGCATCGTTTGACAGAAGAAAACATGCAATAAAATTACACTAACTGCCCACTGAAAGAGAAGACACTTTCGCAAGGCAGCAAAGCTACCTAAGGTACAAGATGGTAGGTTCCAAAATTATTTACCTGGATGAGATATGTGCAACGGCAGCAAGCGCAGTGTTGGCGGAAGGACAGAACAGCGAGCGTGTGCTGCTTGTGCCAAGATCAGGACAACCATGGCCTGGAGCAGGCTGCCAGGGAAGGGCCACCGCATCATTGTGATGCACATCAGCAGTGAGAAAGGCCCATCAACGGCTGCCTGTATGTTTCCTGCAGAAAAACGGAAAGGGTGAAGACTGCTATGAAGATACGGGTGGCAACCATTTTGAGATGTTTGCACTCATGTGCTCCAGAGGCAGACAAGAAAAACATCGTAGCAAAACACAAGCAGTTGTGCCATTCACATCTGGACGAAGCAATGCCGACAACAGTTTTACACAAAGAAGCAGTTCAGCAGTAGCTGACAGAGAGAACACTAATGGAACGCTATGATGCCAACAATGTGGCTCCCATAAATCATGAAGCTGCCCAAACTGTGTGTTGTCAAATACCATGTAGGTGTCGCGGTGGCGAGGGCTGGCAACGTCAAGCTCTGGCTCCCACCTTAGCTTTAACCTATGGAGTTTCTCTGGGTACAAGTTAATAATGATACCAAGAATGAGCATAAAGATTTATGGCTTCCTTTGGTTGAAGCTCTGCTCAGAAACAAGACACCAACGGTTTCAGCAGAAAAGTGGAGGAATTGTGCACACCACGCCATGAATAATGATGAAAAATTCAGAGCAAACTCTGCCAGCGGCCCTCATATTCATTAACACATACGAGTTTCACAAAACATAACTATGTATCACATCGGCTCTGGGATGCATCACAATAGTAAACCAGCGCTAACATCTCTTGCACTGCAAATTAAGACTTTACATCACCAAGTTATCAGGCTTCCAAACTTTTGAAGTGATATCCCAGGTTTAACATCTTGAAGCAACACATGGGCTATGAAGAAAACCACAGTGGACGGCTCCAGATTAATTTAGACCGCATGGGGTTCTTCAACGTGCATTGACGTCGCACAGCACACCATTGTTTTTATGTTTTGCCACCGTCGAAATACTGCCACTGCAGCAGGATCGGGATCGAACCCGCGACCCTGAGATCAGCAGCCGAACGCCAAAGCCACTAAGCCATATGGTGGGTGCTTCCAAATTTTCATCTAGCTGCTTTTTCTATGGACTGCTTCCCGGTCGCACTAAAGAATACAATACTTGCTTTAACTATTCGCTTAATAATTCTTTAGGCATGCTGTTTTGTCTTCGCTAAGAACGAATAAACAACTGAGGCTCCTCAACCTTCACGCTGTCAGCAGGCAAAGGACACCTGCAGCTGCATTCCTTTAATACAAGCCCATGCATCGGTTTTTGTGGTTATACGCAGGTTGGAGTGGAACGTCAATTCTTATAAATGTCCGACATGAGTATGACGACATCCATACAGACACAAGACAGCAACGGCAAACTGCAATACGGGCACTGCCTTTGATAAAAACAACTTACTTGTGTGGTGCATTCTTTTCAGCCATCTCCTGCTTCTCGATACAGCTAACTCATTGTTAGAAGCATACAGAAGCAGTGAGCCACTCACAACTTGCCTCCGCGTCCCCCGGCTCTGCTTCTTGCATCGACCCTTTTTCCTTTAAAAGCGCTTACATCGAAAGGTGGGCGACCTGTCACATTTGCAAACAGCGCGCCTGTTTTGCACCTTGCTAGCCATGACGAAGCAAGTACGCATCGAAATGATCACTGAATGTGGGGGAAGATAGAAATACAAGAAAAGCATTTAACGCTGTAGCGCACAATTTCAATACGACGCAAATTTTTATTTTTCTCGTCGAGCAGCCACGATCTACCGCTGACGCTGATACTGTAGAAGCTTGGGCAAGTTGGTGTGACATGGTTTTTTCAGCAGCGCGGGGGACAAAGGACGTGACAAGTGCACAGACACGGCGCTGAACTTACAACTGGTTTATTGAGGTGGTTTTCACTACTTAAATACAGTGGCAACCAATCTCAAATGAAAAGACAGATACACAGAACAGATTGACGAAAATGACAATTCCTGAGCACAGGTCTACAGAGCAACAAGACCAGCTGCGCACGTTTTTCTATTCTCATCAAGGAAACGTAGTTCTTTATCAGACAGAGCTAATGAGGCAACGCTTACGCATTCATCTTTGAATTTATGGATTTCATGAGCTTCAATGATTTCACGAGTGATTTTTGTTCTATTATCTGACAGCACTCGAGACTGAGTGAAAACAGGATAACATGGTGGTTTTTTGTTCTTTTTTCTTTCCTCTGTGCAGTCTCTGCAATGAATGCCAAGGTGACGGGAAGCGGTGCCGCTCACGTTGTTGTTGTGTTCCCGCAGCCGGTCGTTGAGGCAACGACCAGTTTACCCCGTGTAGTGCTTGTCACATGTAAGCAGAAACCTGTACACAACATTGCTACTACATGGTACAAAACCTTTTCGGTGTTTCTTATCGCAGCCAACCGTCCTTTCATTGCTGCTGTTTACAATATGGCAGAGTTTGGAGAGCTTATCGGGCGCGGAAAAAACAACATTTATATCTGCATGCGCTCCCACCCTTTTCAGATTATGTGAAATGCGGTGTAGATAAGGAATAACCACATACTTTCTTTTTTCTTCCTTGGGCCTTTCAGTGGAATCTCTGCGGCCTGAATTAATGATTTCTCTTAGCAGGCTCTCTGATATTGCAATCAGAAGGTCGGAAGGGTATCCTGCTGCTTGTAAGCGTACCACCTGATTTTGATAGCTGTCTTGCATCGCATGATGGCATGATTTTTCTAGGGCATTTCTTAAACACAACTTTGCGATGCCGCGCTTTACAAGCTTAGAATGTGCAGAAGCGAAAGGCGTGAGGGGCATCTGGCATCGTGGCTCGTAACGCCAGCACACATGGCTATTTTTGAGGAACATGGCAAGATCTAAAAAACGTAACTTTCCTTCAGAAGGCGTTTCATGCGTCAAAACAAGAGCGTCAAGACAGGTGTGAAAAATTGACAAAACTTTCGAGACCGAGGCCTCTGCGTCAGTAACTGCACATGTCATCAAAACTAAAAAATCATCTACAAACCTGAAAACACGAGCCACGCTTTCGTCTAGTTGACTATCAAGGAGCCTGTCATGGTGCGCGAGATAAATGTCGCTTAGTATCGGAGCTATGCATGAACCAATGCAGACGCCATTGCTCCGGAGGTAAACAGATTCATTCCAGGTGGAAAATGTCGAGCTAAGGTAAATAGTAAGGAGTTCCAAGAAGTTGCTATTGCTGATGCCTGCAGAATTCTGGAAAGCTACCACACCAAAGGAATCAATGCATTCTACAACGCTTGCCAGCAGTTTCTTTTGCGGATGGGAATAATATAAATCTTTTATATCGATAGAGCAGGCCGAAAAGCCTTTCCCTGGGTTTTGTTGCAAGAAAGCGATTACTTGGTTAGAACTCTTCACCTGAAAAGGGTCGTCAATGGTTAAGAGGTTCAGCTTGTATTGCAAAAAATAACACGACAGACTTTTTCCATGTGCCATCCTCGGTGACTATTGCTCGAAGTGGGCAGTCCAGCTTGTGAGTTTTGGCTGTGAAGAATATCTTTAAGCAGGACCCCTTGCTTTTCTCCATACACTTGGCTAGGGATTCCAAATTCATTTGTGCACACGTTTTCCATGCTGGGGCTTTCAATTTACTTAGAGCGACATCGCTTCTCTGCCGGAAAGTCGAACTGATAGCATTTTCTGCTTTCGATAAGCAGAGCGCTTTTGGCATCACAGCAAAACCTCCCTCTTTACCAACCTCTAATAGGGTCAGCGAGTTGTTCTTTAAAAACGAAACGGTGAATTTGATTGGAATTCTACACCTGGCAGGTTTACACTTTGCCAAAATGTCCACTCCATCTGAAACACATCGGTCCACTTCCGGAGCAGCTGCTAGGCTGGAAACTTGTCTCACCATCTCAAGAAGTTCCGGTGCCGATCGCCTGGGTTCCACTGCAACCTTTGGTCCTCGTCTAAGGACGCCTTGTACTTGTTCCGGCAAGGACACTTCACCATAGGTGTGGACCGGACTGAAGCTTTCCTGATGCGTCTTCTTAGTGATGGCTCGAAGCTGTGGCAGCGCGCAGCGCCATAAGAATTCCGTAGTCCTGTCTGCCGTCTGAGACCACCGCCGCCATTCAAGTGCACCATGAGCTGAAGATGCGCCGCTGTGTGCTCTCAGGAAGAGCCATTCTCTGTAGAGGCAAAATCACTCGTGAAATCATTGAAGCTCATGAAATCCATAAATTCAAAGACGAATGCGTAAGCGTTGCCTCAATAGCTCTGTCTGATAAAGAACTACGTTTCCTTGATGAGAATAGAAAAACGTGCGCAGCTGGTCTTGTGCCACTGTACACCTGTGCTCAGGAATTGTCATTTTCGTCAATCTGTTTTGTGTATGTCTTTTCATTCGAGATTGGTTGCCACTGTATTTAAGTAGTGAAAATCACCTGAATAAACCAGTTGTAAGTTCAGCGCCGTGTCTGTGCACTTGTCACGTCCTTTGTCCCCTGCGCTGCTGAAAAAACCGCTGACGAGCGAAGTCACAGAGGGGACCCAAGGACATGTTCCTGGAAAATTTTAAACGTTTTCGAGCAGCCAGCTGCGCAGAAGTACGACCCTTTATGTCACTGAAGACTTACATGAAAATATATTTGTGACTAATCAATACTCCACACTATGTAATATCAAAACACAAGCGCATCGCAAAAGCGCGCTGAAATGGACAGAGAGAGCAGCAGACACGACCTGCTCACGCTTCGCGGCCTGGCCAACAGGCGGCGCAGCCAATGCCATGAGCATGGCCTATAGTTATCATGCGTCTGTGTCAAAGTATGTGCTATGTAAAATGCGTTTGATCGTTCCTCATAGATCCCAGCATGGCGACAATCTTCCTTGTTGAACACGTCTGCTGTACACCTAAGGCACTTGACTAAGAAGCAAACAAGTGGAGTTTTTTTTCTCGTAATTCAATGAGAAAAAATTTTTAATTGCTACAGTTCTGGCAAGATAGAGACTTGGGACATACTGTGAATGGAACATGTGCATTTGTCAGCAAAATGATTGGTGTCAGTGAATGGACAGCGTTTAATGGAAAGAAGGAGAGGCAAGAGTAAGCAGGTGGAAGTGGTCGACACCCAGCACAGAATGGCCAGGAAGTGGAGATTAGCAGCATAGAACCCTGTATGACAACTTCCAAAAGCTCGCATTGAGGTCATGCATGCACAACTTTTCCCAGCACTATGTTAGATGCTAACTGCATGGCATATGCTTTAAAGGGGTCCAGACACAAAGTTTTTCGGTGTCAGTTTATTTACCTTCACAGAGGCCTACGGGCCTAGCAATCACGAAAATAAGCGCAAAACACGAGTGCACAGTGTGAATAATTAATTACAAACCATTTAGTACACAAAGCCTTTGGTCTCAGTCAGCGCCAGCGCTGAAGTGAACAACACCTGAGATTAGCGACGTCACAATAATTAAAGCAAGTGCACCATTACATCACTCGATGTGGGTGGAAATGGTTTCGTTTATGGGAGTTAAACGTCCCAAAGCAACTCAGGCTATGAGGGACGTTGTAGTGAAGGGCTTCGGAAATTTCCAGCACCTGGGGTTCTTTAATGTGCCCTGATATTGCGCGGTACACGGGCCTCTAGAATTTCACCTCCATCGAAATTCGACCACCGCGACCGGGATCGAACTCGCGTCTTTCAGGTCAGCAGTCAAGCGCCATAGCCACTGAGGCGCGGAGGCAGCCCGATGTGGGTGGAAATGGCGAGAGGCTCATCGGACAGCATTAAAACCAGCAATAACTTATGTTCCCCTCAAAGAATGTGCCAGACACTTGCGAGATGGCAATTTCTTACGCCCATGAAAGCAATCATACCGTAACTACCCCCTCTCTCCTCTCCCACTACCGACCCATCCCACCTTCCTGCCCTCTGTGCAATGCACAGAAGGCAAACCTGACTGATATCCTCGGGATCTGTCCGGCTTCCCCGACACCCAGCAGGCCGGAGCCACTCCAAACATGGGAGGACTGGGAGACCTCACTACGCTCCACAGATCAGGCACGACAGAAGATCGTCGCCACCTGTGCGGCCAGCGTCATGGACCTTTTAGCCATGAGCGTTTGAGTGCGGTGTGGTCTCGTGCGGGGACCCAGGGGTCCTGGGAGGCCCGAATTCCTCTGCACAATAAAGTCTTTCTCTCTCTCAATCTCATGCCGTTCATTGCGTTTAAAATTTTGTGTCTGCAGCCCTTTAAAGGACTATAGACACCAAATTTTTTCTTGCGTTTTCTTTTTTCGAACGATATCTTAGACATTCGTATACATGAAGCACCCTGTGGTATTTGTGTACGACTGCTAAATAATTTATAATTGAATTTCTTCTTTACGCTGTTTCGGTTTCATCGACCGAAGGACGACTGTGACGTCAAGTTGATGTTTTGGCCACGTGATCAACTGGAAAAACTTTAATATAATCACTGACAGGCTTGTCATTCCATGTTTTGGAAGAGGCTGGATTAAATGTCGTAGTGAACTGAATATACATATCAGCGATTATATTACAGTTTTTCTAGGAGATCACGCGAACAAAACATCAACTTGATGTCACAGTCGTCGTTCAGTCAATGAAACCGAAACAGCAAGAGAGAAGAAATTCAATCAAATTATTTAGCTGTTGTAGGAAAATATCACCCGGTAACTCATGTATTCTAATGTCTAACGCATCGTTTGACAGAAGAAAACAAGCAATAAAATTACACTAACTGCCCACTGAAAGAGAAGACACTTTCGCAAGGCAGGAAAGCTACCTAAGGTACAAGATGTTAGGTTCCCAGATTATTTACCTGGATGAGATATGTGCAACGGCAGCAAGCGCAGTGTTGGTGGAAGGACAGAACAGCGAGCGTGTGCTGCTTGTGCCAAGATCAGGACAACCATGGCCTGGAGCAGGCTGCCAGGGAAGGGCCACCGCATCATTGTGATGCACATCAGCAGTGAGAAAGGCCCATCAACGGCTCCCTGTATGTTTCCTGCAGAAAAAACGAAAAGGGTGAAGACTGCTATGAAGATACGGGTGGCAATCATTTTGAGATGTTTTCACTCATGTGCTCCAGAAGCAGCCAAAAGAAACATACTAGCGAAACACAAGCAGTTGTGTCATTCACACCTGGACGAAGCAATGCCGACAACAGTTTTACACAAAGAAGCAGTTCAGCAGTGGCTGACAGAGAGAACACTAATGGAACGCTATGATGCCAACAATGTGGCTCCTATAAAACATGAAGCTGACCAAACTGTGTGTTGTCAAATACCATGTAGGTGTCGCTGTGGCGAGGGCTGGCAACGTCAAGCTCTGGCTCCCACCTTAGCTTTAACCTATGGAGTTTCTCTGGGTACAAGTTAATAATGATACCAAGAATGAGCATAAAGATTTATGGCTTCCTTTGGTTGAAGCTCTGCTCAGAAACAAGCCACCAACGGTGACAGCAGAAAAGTGGAGGAATTGTGCACACCACGCCATGAATAATGAAGAAAAATTCAGAGCAAACTCTGCCAGCGGCCCTCATATTCATTAACACATACGAGTTTCACAAAACATAACTATGTAGCACATCGGCTCTGGGATGCATCACAATAGTAAACCAGCGCTGACATTTCTTGCACTGCAAATTAGGACTTTACATCACCAAGTTATCAGGCTTCCAAACTTTGGAAGTGGTATGCCAAGTTTAACTTCCTGAAGGAACACATGGGCTATGAAGAACACCACAGTGAACGGCTCCGGATTAATTTAGACCGTATGGGGTTCTTCAACGTGCATTGACGTCGCACAGCACACCATTGTTTTTATGTTTTGCCACCGTCGAAATACTGCCACTGCAGCAGGATCGGGATCGAACCCGCGACCCTGATATCAGCAGCCGAACGCCAAAGCCACTAAGCCATGTGGTGGGTGCTTCCAAATATTCATCCAGCTGCTTTTTCTATGAACTCCTTTCCTGTCGCACTAAAGAATACAATACTTGCTTTAACTATTCGCTTAATAATTCTTCAGGCATGCTGTTTTGTCTTCGCTGAGAACGTATAAGCAACTGAGGCTCCTCAACCTCCACGCTGTCAGCAGGCAAAGGACACCTGCAGCTGCATTCCTTTAATACAAGCCCATGCATCGGTTTCGGTTTTTGTGGTTATACGCAGGTTGGAGTGGCACGTCAATTCTTATAAATGCCCGACATGAGTATGACGACATCCATACAGACACAAGACAGCAACGGCAAGCTGCAATACGGGCACTGCCTTTGATAAAAACTTACTTATGTGGTGCATTCTACTCAGCCATCTCCTGCTTCTCGATACAGCTAACTCATTGTTAGAAGCATACAGAAGCAGTGAGCCACTCACAACTTGGCTCCGGGGCCTCCAGCTCTGCTTCTCGCATCGATTCTTTTGCCTTTAAAAGCGCGCTTACATCGAAAGGTGGGGACCTGTCACATTTGCAAACAACGCGCCTGTTTTGCCCCTTGCGAGCCATGACGAGGCAAGTACGCAACGAAATGATCACTGAATGTGGGGAAAGACAGATATACAAGAAAAGCATTTAACGCTTTAGCGTACAAATTCAATACGACGCAAATTTTTATTTTCCTCCTCGAGCAGCCACGATCTACCGCTGACGAGCGAAGGCACGGAGAGGACACAAGGACATGTTTCTGGAAAATTTTAAAAGTTTTCGAGCAGCCAGCTGCGCAGAAGTACGACCCTTTACGTCACTGAAGACTTACATGAAAATATATTCGTGACTAATCAATACTCCACACTATGTAATATCAAAACACAAGCTCATCACAACAGCGCGCTGAAACGGTCAGGGAGAGCAGCAGACACGACTCGCTCACGCAGCCAATGCAAGATGTTTGTAAACAAACGAGGTGGCGCTGCAGTCGCTAGCGAGCTCGTGGTAGGCAAAAGGTCGGGGAGTGGCGTCGCGGATAGTTGTTGAGCGCGGGTTTTCAAGGCTTGTAGGCGCGTTTCCAGTTTCTGCGAATCATAGCAATGGTCGATGCTTCCAACTTGTAATTTGTTGAAGTACACGAGCTCGCGTTGGCCATGTGCGGCCTATAAAGAGAAATATTTTGCCACTGTATTGTACATATGGTTAGCAGTAAACATGTAGAAAGCGTTCCTGCCGTTTATTTATGCGCTAGGCATTGAATAAAACAAGTTTTGACACTGCACTAGTGTCACTGCACTAGTTTTACACTCTGCACTAGGGCAATAGTGAGGGGAAGCGCTGGCCTTGTTTCGTCGGAGCAGACATGCGCTCATCGTCTGCTGACATACGTACGTGTCGCGCTGTGCGAGAAGTGGGGACAGCGTCGTGTCCCTGATCTCCTGTCTCGCTTAGCGCTGTTTTTAGCCGCACGACCACGCACCAGCCAGGCCGACTTGTCCTCGTGTCAAGCTGGTCGATTTGGTGAAAATTTTTGATTTCTAGAATTATTTTCTTTCCTAGCCCTGAAGTCTAGTTTCGTGACAAAAAATTCTAGCAAAATATTGAGTACAAATTTATAAATTACGCTTTTTAGAAGTGTGGTCGTCAAAAATTGTGAGGTAATTTCTCTGATTTCAGTGCCGCATTTCTTTGACCAAAGCGAAAGCGAAGATGCCATAAACGAGGGAATGAACTTTAAGGTTCGTTTTGTGACCTCTCACATTTTCTGCGACTGGATCACTCACCTTCGTAATTCGCATGAAAATCAAATGATTCCATTTGTCGCAAACTATTCCTGAGACGTTGAGGCGCGTAATAAATCTCTAGATTTTTTTTCCCTACACGTGCAGTAAGTACTGTGTTAGTTATTTCTTGTAAGAAACGTTTTCATGTAACTATGCATGCATAAGTACTGATCATATAGAAAAAGAACTAATCGCGTCATCGTACAGAACAGGGCTTTATGTACATGCTGGCATTAAAAAGCTGCGCACTATCTACTCAATTATTTGAGACCTTGGAGGGACTTGACGACGGTGTTAATTATAATTACCCAGAACTGCACCAGGTATAGCTATAAATAAACGGAATTACTGAAACTAGAGTAGGAATTTCATATTTTCACCAAGTTTAGTTACATATCGCATGCATGAATAACGAAAACACTTTTCATTGCCGCGTCCCCTCTCAATCTCGCCACGTGTCTGTTAGTAGCACGCCTGCGGCTGCTTCTCTCCAAACAAGCTTCTCGATCATGTACTACCTCATGAAACATGACACATGCATGATGCAATGAAAAAGCATATGGCGTTTAGCACACTAAGGTACGCTATTCTAAGCACACCAACGCGACCGCGCAAGATTGACACAAGTTACCATACTTCTTTCTACTCGAATGAAATACTTACGTCGTCATATCAAGAAACAGTTTCAAGTAAATAATAAATGTAATAAAACGCGCCATTAAAACATGGTGTGCTATTAACAAAATAATAATAATTGGTTTTGGATGGAAAGGAAATGGCGCAGTATCTGTCTCATATATCGTTGGACACCTGAACCGCGCCGTAAGGGAAGGGTAAAGGAGGGAGTGAAAGAAGAAAGGATGAAGAGGTGCCGTAGTGGAGGGCTCACAGTTGGAAAATTGCGAAAATAATTTTACTTTTAAAAAATGCAGACAATGAATTTCAATTAGACAATATTCGGCCGATTGCTTTAACCTCAAATTTAGTAAAGCTAATAGAAAGAGTAGTACACAGTCGCCTCACAGCCCCGCACAGATTGGCTTTCGTCGCGGTTGTTCCATATGGTCCGCGCATGTGGATCTCGAGAGCCGAATACGACTCTCAATGCGCCAGAGAGAAGTTTCGGCCTTGGTGACGCTTGACGTTGCGAAGGCCTATGACAGCGTGGAGCACACAGTCCTCATTAACAAGCTTGCTCAACTACAACCACCGCATTACCTCTACGCCTGGATTTGTGAATTTCTAAAAGATAGATTTTTCTTCTGTACAGACGGATCTTTTTGTTCTAATACCTATGGTCAATCAAGAGGTGTGCCGCAAGGCTCTGTTCTTTCTCCGCTGCTTTTCAACATATTAGTTCGGGACATCCCCATTCATCCTAACGTTACAGTTTATGTATACGCAGATGATATAGCTTTTTTCGCATCAGCAAATGATATTCATGTGCTCTACGGGTATTTGCAGGCATATCTGAATGCTCTTGAAGTCTGGTTGGACCAAATCAATTTATCACTTAATGTCAGCAAATGCGGCGTGCTGGTATTTCCACCCGACGCTCCTATGTACATCTCGCTAGCCTACCGCTCCACTCCAATTCCGCAGGTGGAGTCGGTTAAATACCTAGGTGTTACTTATGACCAAAATTTGGACTGGCGACACCATATTAAGAATAATGTTATTAAAGGGGAACGTGCACTGGGCCGTTTGACCCGAGTTGGCAATAAAAAATTTGGCATGCGTCGTGACACGCTACTGTTGCTCTATAAGGCTTATATGAGACCGATTCTGGAATTTGGTTGCCCCTTGTTCTCTGGTAGCGCGAACTACAAGCTGCAGCCATTAGCCTTACTGGAAAGACGTGCCCTACGGCTATGCCTCGGGCTCCCAAAATCAGCTTCCAACGCTGTCCTTTATCTGGAAGCGCGTATCCCCAACCTCTATTCGCGCTTCCAACTTCTAACAGTGCGTACTTTCCTCAAGTCTTTTGACCCGGCCCCAGGCGTTAGTGTTCCAATTTTTGTATCCCAACCACACCTTTTTTTGACTAATCACTGGCCACGTTATCAGCTTCCGCAAGTTAGGTTCACGCAGAATCTGTTAGCTCCGCTTCAGGTTGATCTGATCTCCTTGCAACGAGTTGCTGACACGCAGGCTGATCCCGTCTTCTATTACGACTTTATTTTCCCGTCCCATGCGAAGCATATGCCCGCACATACCCTAAATGGTCTTCTTTCTGAACACCTACAGAATTTTCCACATCATACTGTTCTCTCCACTGATGCCTCCGGCAGCTGTGAGAAGGCGGCGATTGGCATATATTCGCAGGATCTAGATTGGAGCTACTCCGTTCGTATCCCTGATTATACTCCTATATTCTTCGCAGAGTTTTTGGCCATTGGTTTGGCTCTTCTCAAAATTCCCAGACATGTCGCACGGGTTCTTATTCTCACAGACTGCCTTTCAGTTATTGTCTCTCTCCAAAATTCGGAAAAATCTTTCTTGACTCGTTCACTTAGGTTTTTTGTTCCGAGCACAGTGCGCGAGATCCGTTTGGTCTGGGTACCTGGGCATTCAGGCGTCTATTTTAACGAGGTGGCTGATTTATTGGCAAGGTCAGCTCTCAGCGCACCTGTAATATATCCCGTCCCTCACCTCATTCTGTTAGCAGCTTCACGTTTCCAGTGGTTCCAACATATTTCAGCCACTTTGAGTGATCCGTTGCTGAATACCGTGGACTTTCAACACCTAAAGTACCCATGGAATATCCGGTGGTGTAAGTCAAGGCTTTGTGAAGTGTCCATGACGCTCCTGCGATGTAGAATCCCTCACTTAAACTTGTACTTATGCAGGTGCGGGTTCGCTGCGACAAACCTTTGTGTATCATGTGGGCAAGTTGAATCAATCGATCATTTTCTCCTCTCTTGCCGGCGGTTCGCGGTTCAGAGAAAGCAATATCTGGAGGTTCCTCTTTCGAGACTAGGACTGCCTCTGTCTCTTACAGTTCTTCTATCGTTCGGTGCGAGTGCCAAGGGATTCCCGTTAAGCAGTGTATGCGGCTACCTTCACGATTACATAAGTGCAACTAATCGATTATCCTGTTAGCTATACACAAAATTCTTTCGCATCTCCAAAAAGGCTAGATTGATTCTATTCCGGATGACTCATACCTCTTGAATTCATTTTATTTTTCCCAATTTTTTTTATCTTGATTCAGTCTTCTGACGTTTCCTTCCCCGCGCAAATGCTTCATTGGCATTCTACCCTATACCTTGGCCAATCCCCCCACGTGGGTATGTGCCATATTACTTGAGGAGAAGAAGAAGAAGAAGAAGAAGAAGAGGGCTCCGGAATAATTTCGACCACCTGGGGATCTTTAACGTGCACTGACATCGCACAGCACACGGGCGCCTTAGCGTTTTTCCTCCATAAAAACGCAGCCGCCGCGGTCGGGTTCGAACCCGGGAACTCCGGATCAGTAGTCGAGCGCCCTAACCACTGAGCCACCGCGGCGAACAAAAAAAAACGCATTCCTTGGGGGCGAGGGAACCTGTCGGCGCCCCGTGCACTCCGGCTCAAGGTGATAAGTACGTGTGCAGCTGCATATGTCTTTTTTTTCCTTCAGCAATTATCAGCCTACTATCCTGAAGTTCAGGTGAATGAACGCAGTAACTTGCATGCTATTAAGTGCATTGAGTGGCAGTGCCTATCAACTCCAAGACTTCGCGCTTTACTACCGTGGCCCAATGCCTGTTAGCCAGTTTCCGAATGCGGCATTTATGCGCGAGAAACCTATCGAGGCTAATTTAATATTTTTTATGCTACTACGCGGATCCAGCCGTGACGCAGCTGGTCAATACATGCTGTTTCTGCAGTGCACAGGCTTGAAGCAGCCGCCGGTAGCTGTGGCAGCTGCGGTCGGCACGGGCAAGCGGAACCTGTTTTGCCTACCATGCGAAAGTCGCTGCTAACATCAGCGCCACCGCATCTTCGTGACGTCGCGGGTTTAAGGAGGTCCATAGTTTTCATGCGTCTGTGTCAAAGTAGGTTCTATGTAAAATGCGTTTGATCTTTCATCATAGATCCCAGCATGGTGACAATCTTCCTTGTTGAACATGTCTGCTGTACACCTAAGGGACTTGACTAAGAAGCAAACAAGTGGAGTTTTTTTTCTCGTAATGCAATGAGAAACAATCTTTAATTGCTACAGTTCTGGCAAGATAGAGACTTGGGACATACTGTGAATAAAACATGTGCATTTGTCAGCAAAATGCTTGGTGTTAGTGCATGGACAGCGTTTAATGGAAAGAAGGAGAGGCAAGAGTAAGCAGGTGGAAGTGGTCGACACCCAGCACAGAATGGCCAGGAAGTGGAGATTAGCGGCGTAGCACCCTGTATGACAACTTCCCAAAGCTGGCATTGAGGTCATGCATGCACAACTTTTCCCAGCACTATGTTAGATGCTAACTGCATGGCATATGCTTTAAAGGGGTCCAGACACAAAGTTTTTCGGTGTCAGTTTATTTGCCTTCAAAGAGGCCTACGGGCCTAGCAGTCACGAAAATAAGCGCAAAACACCAGTGCACAGTGTGAATAATTAATTACACACCATTTTGTACACAAAGCCTTTGGTCTCAGTCAGCGCCAGCGCTGAAGTGAACAACACCTGAGTTTAGCGACGTCACAATAATTAAAGCAAGTGCACCATGACATCACTCGATGTGGGTGGAAATGGTTTGGTTTATGGGGGTTAAACATCCCAAAGCGATTCAGGCTATGAGGGACGTTGAAGTGAAGGGCTTCGGAAATTTCCACCACCTGGGGTTCTTTAATGTGCACTGATATTGCGCGGTACACGGGACTCTAGAATTTCACCTCCATCGAAATTCGACCACCGCGACCGGGATCGAACTCGCGTCTTTCAGGTCAGCAGTCAAGCGCCATAACCACTGAGCCGCGGAGGCAGCCCAATGTGGGTGGAAATGGCGAGAGGCTCATCGGACAGCATTAAAAACAGCAATAACTTATGTTCCCCTCAAAGAATGTGCCAGACACTTGCGAGATGGCAACTTCTTACGCCCATGAAAGAAATCGTACGGTAACTAACCCCTACCTCCTCTCCCACTACCGACCCATATATCCCACCTTCCTGCCCTGTGTGCAATGCACAGAAGGCAAACCTGACTGATATCCTCGGGATCTGTCCGGCTTCCCCTCCACCCAGCAGGCCGGAGCCACTCCAAACATGGGAGGACTGGGAGACCTCACTACGCTCCACAGATCAGGCACGACAGAAGATCGTCGCCACCTGTGCGGCCAGCGTCATGGACCTTTTAGCCATGAACGTTTGAGTGCGGTGTGGTCTCGTGCGGGGACTCAGGGGTCCTGGGAGGCCCGAATTCCTCTGCACAATAAAGTCTTTCTCTCTCTCACTCTCATGCCGTTCATTGCGTTTAAAATTTTGTGTCTGACCACTTTATAGGACTATAGACACTAAATTTTTTCTTGCGTGTTTTCTTCTTTCAAACGATATCTTAGACATTCGTACACATGAAGCACCCTGTGGTATTTGTGTACTAACGCTAAATAGTTTATAATTGAATTTTTTCTTCACGGTGTTTCGGTTTCATCGACCGAAGGACGACTGTGACGTCAAGTTGATGTTTTGGCCACGTGATCAATTGGAAAAACTTTAATATAATCACTAACAGGCTTGTCATTCCATGTCTTCGAAGATGCTGGATTAAATGTCATAGTGAATTAAATCTACATATCAGCGATTATATTACATTTGACCTAGTAGATCACGCGAGCAAAACATCAACTTGACGTCACAGTCGTCGTTCAGTCAATGAAACCGAAACAGCACGAGAGAAGAAATTCAATCAAATTATTTAGCGGTTGTAGGAAAATATCACCCGGTAACTCATGTATTCTAATGTATAACGCATCGTTTGACAGAAGAAAACGCACAATAAAATTACACTAACTGCCCACTGAAAGAGAAGACACTTTCGCAAGGCAGGAAAGCTACCTAAGGTACAAGATGGTAGGTTCCCAGATTATTTACCTGGATGAGATATGTGCAACGGCAGCAAGCGCAGTGTTGGTGGAAGGACAGAACAGCGAGCGTGTGCTGCTTGTGCCAAGATCAGGACAACCATGGCCTGGAGCAGGCTGCCAGGGAAGGGCCACCGCATCATTGTGATGCACATCAGCAGTGAGAAAGGCCCATCAACGGCTGCCTGTATGTTTCCTGCAGAAAAACGAAAAGGGTGAAGACTGCTATGAAGATACGGGTGGCAACCATTTTGAGATGTTTGCACTCATGTGCTCCAGAGGCAGACAAGAGAAACATCGTAGCGAAACACAAGCAGTTGTGCCATTCACATCTGGACGAAGCAATGCCGACAACAGTTTTACACAAAGAAGCAGTTCAGCAGTAGCTGACAGAGAGAACACTAATGGAACGCTATGATGCCAACAATGTGGCTCCCATAAATCATGAAGCTGCCCAAACTGTGTGTTGTCAAATACCATGTAGGTGTCGCTGTGGCGAGGGCTGGCAACGTCAAGCTCTGGCTCCCACCTTAGCTTTAACCTATGGAGTTTCTCTGGGTACAAGTTAATAATGATACCAAGAATGAGCATAAAGATTTATGGCTTCCTTTGGTTGAAGCTTTGCTCATAAACAAGACACCAACGGTTTCAGCAGAAAAGTGGAGGAATTGTGCACACCACGCCATGAATAATGATGAAAAATTCAGAGCAAACTCTGCCAGCGGCCCTCATATTCATTAACACATACGAGTTTCACAAAACATAACTATGTAGCACATCGGCTCTGGGATGCATCACAATAGTAAACCAGCGCTAACATCTCTTGCACTGCAAATTAAGACTTTACATCACCAAGTTATCAGGCTTCCAAACTTTGGAAGTGGTATCCCAGGTTTAACATCCTGAAGCAACACATGGGCTATGAAGAACACCACAGTGGACGGCTCCGGATTAATTTAGACCGTATGGGGTTCTTCAACGTGCATTGACGTCGCACAGCACACCATTGTTTTTATGTTTTGCCACCGTCGAAATACTGCCACTGCAGCAGGATTGGGCTCAAACCCGCGACCCTGAGATCAGCAGCCGAACGCCAAAGCCACTAAATCATATGGCGGGTGCTTCCAAATTTTCATCTAGCTGCTTTTTCTATGGACTGCTTTCCTGTCTCACTAAAGAATACAATACTTGCTTTAACTATTCGCTTAATAATTCTTTAGGCATGCTGTTTTGTCTTTGCTGAGAACGAATAAACAACTGAGGCTTCTCAACCTTCACGCTGTCAGCAGGCAAAGGACACCTGCAGCTGCATTCCTTTAATACAAGAACATGCATCAGTTTTTGTGCTTATACGCAGGTTGGAGTGGAACGTCAATTCTTATAAATGTCCGACATGAGTATGACGACATCCATACAGACACAAGGCAGCAACGGGAAACTGCAATACGGGCACTGCCTTTGATAAAAACAACTTACTTGTGTGGTGCATTCTTTTCAGCCATCTCCTGCTTCTCGATACAGCTAACTCATTGTTAGAAGCATACAGTAGCAGTGAGCCACTCACAACTTGCCTCCGCGTCCCCCGGCTCTGCTTCTTGCATCGACCCTTTTTCCTTTAAAAGCGCTTACATCGAAAGGTGGGTGACCTGTCACATTTGCAAACAGCGCGCCTGTTTTGCACCTTGCTAGCCATGACGAAGCAAGTACGCATCGAAATGTTCACTGAATGTGCGGGAAGATAGAAATACAAGAAAAGCATTTAACGCTCTAGCGCACAAATTCAATACGACGCAAATTTTTATTTTTCTCGTCGAGCAGCCACGATCTACCGCTGACGCCGATACTGTAGAAGCTTGGGCAAGTTGGTGTGACATGGTTTTTTCAGCAGCGCAGGGGACAAAGGACGGGACAAGTGCACAGACACGGCGCTGCACTTACATCCGGTTTATTGAGGTGATTTTCACTACTTAAGTACAGTGGCAACCAATCTCAAATGAAAAGACAGATACACAAAACAGATTGACAAAAATGACAATTCCTGAGCACAGGTCTACAGTGGCACAAGACCAGCTGCGCACGTTTTTCTATTCTCATCAAGGAAACGTAGTTCTTTATCAGACAGAGCTATTGAGGCAACGCTTACGCATTCATCTTTGAATTTATGGATTTCATGAGCTTCAATGATTTCACGAGTGATTTTTGTTCTATTATCTGACAGCACTCGACACTGAGTGAAAACAGGATAACACGGCGGTTTTTTGTTCTTTTTTCTTTCCTGTGTGCAGTTTCTGCAATGAATGCCAAGGTGACGGGAAGCGGTGCTGCTCACGTTGTTGTTGTGTTCCCGCAGCCGGTCGTTGAGGCAACGACCAGTTTGCCCCGTGTAGTGCTTGTCACATGTAAGCGGAAACCTGTACACAACATTGCTACTACATGGTACAAAACCTTTTCGGTGTTTCTTATCGCAGCCAACCGTCCTTTCATTGCTGCTGTTTACAATATGGCAGAGTTTGGAGAGCTTATCGGGCGCGGAAAAAACAACGTTTACATCGGCACGCGCTCCCACCCTTTTCAGATTATGTGAAATGCGGTGTAGATAAGGAATAACCACATACTTTCTTTTTTCTTCCTTGGGCCTTTCAGTGGAATCTCTGCGGCCTGAATTAATGATTTCTCTTAGCAGGCTCTCTGATATTGCAATCAGAAGGTCGGAAGGGTTTCCTGCTGCTTGTAAGCGTACCACCTGATTTTGATAGCTGTCTTGCATCGCATGATGGCATGATTTTTCTAGGGCATTTCTTAAACACAACTTTGCGATGCCGCGCTTTACAAGCTTAGAACGTGCAGAAGCGAAAGGCGTGAGGGGCTTCTGGCATCGTGGCTCGTAACGCCAGCACACATGGCTATTCTTGAAGAACATGGCAAGATCTAAAAAACGTAACTTTCCTTCAGAAGGCGTTTCATGCGTCAAAACAAGAGGGTCAAGACAGGTGTGAAAAATTGATAAAACTTTCGAGACCGAGGCCCCTGCGTCAGTAACTGCACATGTCATCAAAACTAAAAAATCATCTACAAACCTAAAAACACGAGCCACGCTTTCGTCGAGTTGACTATCAAGGAGCTTGTCATGGTGCGCGAGATAAATGTCGCCCAGTATCGGAGCTATGCATGAACCAATGCAGACGCCATTGCTCTGGAGGTAAACAGATTCATTCCAGGTGAAAAATGTGGAGTTAAGGTAAAAAGTAAGGAGTTCCAAGAAGTTGCTATTGCTGATGCCTGCAGAATTCTGGAAAGCTACCACACCAAAGGAATCAATTGCATTCTTCAACGCTTTCCAGCAGTTTCTTTTGCGGAAGGGAATAATATAAATCTTTTATATCGATAGAGCAGGCCGAAAAGCCTTTCCCTGGGTTTTGTTGCAAGAAAGCGATTACTTGGTTAGAACTCTTCACCTGAAAAGGGTCGTCAATGGTTAAGAGGTTCAGCTTGTCTTGCAAAAAATAACGCGACAGACTTTTGCCATGTGCCATCCTCGGAGACTATTGCTCGAAGTGGGCAGTCCAGCTTGTGAGTTTTGGCTGTGGAGAATATCTTTAAGCAGGACCCCTTGCTTTTCTCTATACACTTGGCTAGGGATTCTAAATTCATTTGTGCACACATTTTCCGTGCTCGGGCTTTCACTTTACTTAGAGCGACATCGCTTCTCTGCCGGAAAGTTGAACTGATAGCATTTTCTGCCTTCGATAAGTAGAGCGCTTTTGGCATCACAGCAAAACCTCCCTCTTTATCAGCCTGTAATAGGGTCAGCGAGTTGTTCTTTAAAAACGAAACGGTGAATTTGATTGGAATTCTACACCTGGTAGATTTACACTTTGCCAAAATGTCCACTCCATCTGAAACACATCGGTCCACTTCAGGAGCCACTGCTAGGCTGGAAACTTGTCTCACCATCGCAAGAAGTTCCGGTGCCGATCGCCTGGGTTCCACGGCGAACTTTGGTCCTCGTCTAAGGACGTCCAGCGAGAAATGTGACAAGCCTCATTTCCTTTCCTTAAAAGCAATTGTTCATTTCATTTTCCTTCCCTTTCCGCCCGGTTCAGGTATCCGCCGAGATATGTGACACAGGCGTCCTTTCCTTAAATTGTCCAATGGGCTACGCGTCGCGCCGAACGGGCAATGGCGTTCCGTGTACACCTCGGCAACGCTGCGACACACTGTCGCGTCTCACTCTTAAAGACTAGTGTTCCTGTATATGCTCCCGCCGGGAGCAGAGTTGCGCGACTGTTTTCCTCACGCCGCTCTTGACGCCATTCGCTAAGCGGCCGTCACGTGATGCTGCTGACGACGATTGTTCCATTTGGGAGTGGAGGAGCCGACTTTCCAGGCGCAATGCCGGTTCCTCGCAAGCCCCAGTACCCTCTCGATTGCCATCGTGATCGTACGCGTCCGGTGCGGTCGGCTGCGGTGTGATCCCGCCTTTTACGTGCGCTCCAGTTGTATACATTTTGATAGTGTGCAGTGACTGCAGCCTCCAACTATGACGGGGTGCAGTGCGCCAAACTGCAAGAACCTTACTGAAAGCGGCAAAGCTTTTTACGCCGTGAACAAGCTTTGCCTACGCTATTTAACTATTTTATTTAAGATTACCCTTAAGGTTCTACTGACAAGGATGTCAACACTGGAGGAGGGGGGAACAAAAATAGCATGAAATACATGAAAGCAAAACTGGATATTCAGATTATTTTTCCTGGAGTAAAAGCATGGAGCAGTCCAAAACAAAGATATTTCAGAATGCAGTGAAGGTACATATAATTCAAGTAGGTCAAGAGAAAACGCAATAGTGCTTAGGGAAAAACGAGCAAATAACAGCACCAGAAAGAGATACACATCACTTTTCGAGATCATTGGAAACTCGTATGCCACAATTCAGCTACAGTGACTTAAGGCAGGCTTCTCTAATTTTTGGATATTAAAGAAGTACGGCGCGTGATGAGTTTGGCTTGAAAAGATGACCATGGCATAGGAAAAATGCAATGGAGGGCTAGAAGTCAGAGCAACAAATGATACGTATATTTTGTGAAAGATAAGCGCGCGAGTTTGCGATATCCGTGCCTTTGGTTGGTTAGATATACTTGCGTGCAAAATGCATCGCTTTAGACTGCCCGCATTCACATCGTATGCAGCGTGGTTTCACAAGCTTCGTGCAACATCGGCGGTCGCAACCCTATAGAATAATGTATTTCAATGTGGTTCTGCAGGGAGATGGAATACCACACTTCTCTTCATCGCACAACTCACGCAGGTTTTTCATTTCCAAGCATTTCTGCCCCATTTTGTCCGTACTGCGAGCTATCGCTGTCATTCCGCGATCTTTCTGTCATGCATTTTCGGCAAATCAGATTATTTTCCGATATTTTTTTCAACGAAGTATGATGGGTTTAGCATCGATCTCTGAGCACTGATAGATTAAAGGGAAATAAGGATGCCCGCAATCAAGCGCAGTTTGTAAGCTTTTCAAAAAAAAAAAGCGAACTGCTCTACAACGCCAGCCCCGTCATGATCCCAGCGCCTGTGCGCTCGAGGAGCTGCTTTCCCGCACAGCTTGGAACAAAATGGCGGACCTTCGCGCAACTCTGCTCCCTGCGGGATCATATACAGGAACACTATTAAAGACGAAGCTTAAGCTCCCTCCTATTTTTTTTACTCCCGTACCGGACTTCATAAACTCAGCTAGCATTTTCCCATTGATTTAATCATTACTGCATCTTTCATCAACACCTTCGCCCATCATTGATGCCCTGATGCAATAAATCTCGCTTTTAAAAAACTATGCGCAACTCCACAGTTTACTGCAAAACACCCCGCGCGTAAGGCGCTAAAACTAACGAGTACGATTATAGCAAGTATAAAACGGTACAGACATGGGAACTGCACTCACATTATTCTGGCCAGTCAGCGAAATCGAAGATGTCTTGGGAGATACTGAACTTTGTTATCAATATAGAAACATTGGTTCCCTGGAACTTGCGAGATTCGCCTTCATAAACCATTCAAGAATAAAGCTATAAAACAATTCGAGTCCCTCAAAAGCTAGCAACTGTTGAACGCGGTTTCATAGCAGGGAGCGGCAAAAAGTGGTCTACCCATGACCGGTTGCTTGCGCCTTTCTTCTATTGTTTTGTCTTTGGTATGGTTTCTGATTATTCTCTGCATTACACCTCTTTCTTCCCGTATATGTACATATACCAGGTGTCAGCAAAATCTGGCCAAGTTTTTAAAAAGGACGGTGTACTGGGCGCTTAACACAAACTCGGTTATGTTGAGGGTAGTGTGGCATATTCTGCAGTACTTTTTTGTATTGCATAGCTGGTTAATTAGTTTAATTTAACTCGCTAGCTATTTAAATATTGGCTTCGGAAAAAAGGTTCATTTCAAATGTTGTTGGTCGCCTTGAAAAACAGCCGGCTGAAGTGTTTTTGGCAAGGTACCGTCTGTACAGCTTCATTTAAGAAATGTAAAAGAAAACTCGCGGGATTCGTAATAGCTGTAGTAAAGTAGCACCCCGGCTGCATAGCTGTGGTCCTACTTGAGCGCCCCATATGAAAATTCAGTTATCGCATATCTCGCGCCCAGTGCAAACACAAAACTCGGTTGGAGACTCGTTTATCTGGAACACCTGGTATAATGACCAATGAAATAAAACCACCATCCGCTTTCTGTTCCTAGGCAGCTGGCGCATTTCGTGGCGCAAGACCGGTGTGCATCAGGCGAGAGAGAGAGAGAGAAAAAAAAAAGCTTTTTTTTCTTCGTGCCCACATGGGGTCCGCGCACCCGCGCGTCGCCGCCGAAGCCGCGACGCTCGCCGGCGCCATCTCTCGCTCACAGCAAGTAAGCCGTGGATCACGTGAGGCGAGCTCGCGCTGTGACTGGCGCGTTCTCCGTGGGGCTCCGTCACCCCCGCTCGACTGAAACGTAGAGCAGGACCAAGCGGCGCCGGCCGCCCGATTTCGGGGAGTAGCCGGTCCACAAACGCCCCCCTCCGTCAGCTGGCGGCGCGATGGAGGAGACGTAGCAAGGGAAAAACCGGCTGTGAGAATGACGCCTGCCCGACGGTGGCGGCGGCGCTGTGCAAGCTCCATTGGTGTAGAAAGACTCTTCTCTCCAAACAAGTGTTGAAACTCTTAAGCCTTGGTCGCCGCTTCCCACCTGACGCCCGACCCTCTCGCTCACTTCCCCGATAACTAACTGCCTCTGCACATCCATCCTGAACTCACAGGCACCCATGAACAGCGCAGTGTACCAAGGTTTTTTTCGGATTGTGCGTGCACCTTTCGTAGCGAAGCAGTACTCATCAAACAAGGTTCCTGAACAAAGAGTGTTTTATTAACCGGTGGCGCTGCGTTTTCTCCTCAGGATGCAGAACTTCCGAAAACGCAGAAACACTGGTACTATAAAGCATCTCCTTCCATGCGGCATGAGTGGCACAGCTCAATGACCGCTCCTCTTTCTTCTCCTAGTGTAACTTTCGGCAAAAGGGCCAGAATGATGGGCCATTACGACCGGACAGGTCCAGGATAACCGCCACTTCATTGTTCTCGACGAGTGCAATGTTCCTGTTCTTTTGGCTGACGCCATGCAGTCCGAAGCAGCTTCGTGAGAGGTCCGTACAGCAGCTGCAGGACACAGCCACGAAGCAGCTGCAGGGCAGCGCTTCGAAGCAGCTGGACGACTGGGACACGGGCCAGCTACAGGAGGAGAGGGTTCCAGAGTAGCTGCAGGAGGCATTCTCTGGGCACGGCCGCATCAAGGTTCGCTGGTTGATGCCGCAAGACTTGTGCTTGCAACAGGCTCTTTGGGGAGCTTATCGTTGACGGCACGAGCCAGTCCACCGGTTCCCGAAGCACAGGTCGCCATGGAAGCCGCGGAAGCGAGCGAAGACCCGGTGGCTTTCTTCGTTGTAGCCAGTGAAGCTTCCCTGCCATTAGCCAAAGACTTTGAGGCAGTAGCGTTTACGGGATCGTTTCGGAAAGTCTTTTCACGCTCCTTACACCACTGCTCCCAGGATTCCTGCACGTGCTTCGAATACTTCGAATTCCGGCTGCGCTGGTATTGTTTTCTGACAATGGCTTTGTGACCCTGTGCATCGAGGCTTGTCGAACACTCGGACGTGGAGCAGCTCGGCATGCTAGAAGCGAGAGGGGTGACCCTGAAAGTGCTCGATGGCTGTGAACTGTCTTCGTGTCCCTCGGTATCCTTGCGCACCGCCAAAGGCTTCTGAGCAGAAGGTTGACTTGTCAGAGACTGAGGTTCTTCAACAACACCCGGCAGAACAGAAGAATTATCTTGAGATTTCCCAGTAAGCCGTTTAGTGGTCGGTCCGCGACGTGGTTGGCTGATTTTTCTTCTAAATCGTCGGTCACAACGCCTCCGCGGAACTGCCTCGGACGCAAGTCCCGGTTTGTTGGCCTCGGTTGTCTTGGCGCCCGGCGCTGTCCGTTGTGATCCCGTGCCACGTGTGGTCTTTGCTTCTACGTTTCGTGAGTTACTGCTTGGCAAATTCGCCGTATCGCGGCTCACCCAATGGTATCCGCTAGCCTGCGACCGATCCCGTCGTTTTGGGTGCCTTTGACGCAGCGGTTTTTCACTCCTAGTGCTCGGCTCATTTACGGAACCGTCATCAGTGGACTCGCATGATTTCTGTACGTTGCGGTATGGGGGTCTGGACCTAGTTTTTGCTTTCTTGTTTCTGTTGCTAGCCCGTCTTCCTGAATATCCGGCCCTCGACGATCTAGCTGGAGGAGGAGGCGATTCCAGAAGGCACTCACCTCTTGAAGAACGCTGTCGTTTTTCCGCCAGCGTAAAGCCGGGACGACTCTGCTGTTCGGAAGAC
Source organism: Amblyomma americanum (assembly GCF_052857255.1). Lineage (NCBI taxonomy): Eukaryota > Metazoa > Arthropoda > Arachnida > Ixodida > Ixodidae > Amblyomma > Amblyomma americanum. The sequence continues at coordinate 327,824,769 of NC_135497.1, read as the reverse complement.
CGGCGCAGTCCGGGCTTTCTTTCGGAATGAGTATTTGCTAGCGGGTCGTTCTTCGTTTCCCCTTTCCTGCTGCTTCTTCGTGGCAGCTTAGTGTTCCGTTTTGAAGTGCCTGGGCTCGAAGTAGGCGTTTTCACTGCAACGACTGGCCTCCGTGCTTGCGTTTCAGCACCTAACACTGAGACCTTACCATCTACAGGTCGCGGCTTTAGTCCCGCGCGGCTCCTGCGACGGGAAGACGCCTTGGGTTCCTTAAGCTTGGCTGGACCACTGGACGGACACCTATTGGTTCGTGACTCAAGTGACGTCGCCTTGCGAGCAACACACGCCGCCTCCACTTGTGGTCCAGACGGCTTCCCGACTTTGGGCGGCAGTGAAGTATCTCTCTTCTTGTACCCCTGAACCACTTGGAACGGGCGCAAAGTCTCTTTGTCTCGAAGAAGCTCAGTAGGAGTTTTCCTGCAGTCACGCTTGGTCGCATAGTCACCGACGTCCCCGCCTTCGGAAGGACCGACGTAAGACGTGTCTGTTGTTACCCGTTTTATCGGACGACCGGATTCCTTGGGGAGATCCGTGCCTCTTCCTAGCGGTCTGGCTGACGAGAAGTGGTGTCGCCGTGTATTCCTGGCCTCGTTGACTTCTAGGCACTCCTCCGGGCTTTCGCGCACCGTTCCAAGCCTGTCCTCGCGTTCGACTGTGGTCCTCACCTTGATGTAGTAGTTCTTCCAGATGGCCAGCTCGCTGTGCTGTTGTGCGGCGGGCACCAAAGTCATGTCCCGGGGCCCCAGGTCGTTGGATCGCGCTGTTGACTCATCCTCCGTGGTCATACAGTTGTCTGCCGGCGACGAACGCTCGACTTCTGCATCCATCTCTGCGGCAGCTAAGCAGCTGTCCCGCTGGCATCGCGAAAACGCAATACTGGCCTTTATGACGACGCTGATCTTCCAGCAGAGCTTCCACACGAGCCGGAGTAGGGTCTCCATGGCGCAGGACTCCCACAGACGAGCGAGAACGGTGCCGCACTTCTGGAAGAACACCGCGGGGAGCAGCGCCCTTGCCATGGCATGATCTCGTACAAGTGACGTGGCTGAGAAGAGCTGGCGTGATCAGGAAGACACACGTCAGTGTTCTCCTCGCGACGATGGCATGCGCCACGCGCTGGAGTGCACGAGCTAGTGAGGAGAGTGGCGATGATGCTAGTCACTCTGTGGCTTGCCTTCACGAAGCTTGGAGTCACATATTTTAATCAAAGGCGTAATTTTAGTCAAAAGCTAAAAAAACTAAGCCGGGGTACCAAGGGACATTACGGGACAAAGACCCTTCACATGTATATGGTACTTCAAAACGCTAACTATTCAAAACTTTTTTCTTCTCAACGAAATGAATTGGTCTGCTGCACGATGGACCCCACATTTTTTTAAAGCGAAATTTATTGCCACAGGGCATCAATAATGGGTGAAGGTGTGATGAAATATGAATCAGTGATTAACTGAATGGAAAAAGGCTAACTGATTTGATGAAGTCCAGTAGGGAACGATGGTACGGTCACTGCGTCCAGGCAATGTATGAAGTAGGGTTGCTTGGTGAAAGACCCGCTACCTTCAGGTGCCGGATCCTTGTAGGCTTGAGAGCTGGGCAGTCCCACAGTAAGTGATGAATGTCGGCTTCAATGTCCTCGTGTTTGCATATCGAATACCCTGGCCGAGGAAACAAATCTCGGTACTGAGGCCACTTCCGAGTGACGGCAGGTGTGTGGGCAACCCGGCCCGACCCGGATCCTACTAAGCGCAACCTCCTCTGCACGGGTAAGACCGCGGGGGAGGGTTACCGCACACGGAGGGATGAGAGCACGTGTGCGGCGCCGGAGGAGTCCCTTTCTTGATGAAAGGAGGGTAAAATTGTTCAAATGAAGGAGCCGAGGCAGTGGTGAGTTTGGATTCGCAAGGCGGGTCGCTAAATCTGCCTGGCTTTGATAGGTCAGAAGATCCCGTGGGACCCACTCAATACGTACTGGCTGCGGGATGCGTGCCACGAGCCGGTGGATGTCCTGACATATCGTTGGACAGCGGCTAACACGTCGTAGCAACCGGACAACTTGAAGGGCGTCAGTGCGGATGTCAACGCGGGCCGCAGGGAGCATAGTTATGCCGGCCACGGAGCAGAGTTCTTCCTGAACTGCAACGAGCTCAGCACAAAAGGACGAAGGGGGTTCCGTAAGCTGAAACCTAGAGGTTAGATTCAGGGAAGGTCTGCACGGGCAGTAAATTGCTGTTGTTGCTTCGCAGGCTTGTATGCTTGAGTCTACGTAGACAACAATGGATCCTTCAGGCAGGCAAGCACCTTGTTCCTCAAATTTCTGGAAAAGCAACGATGCCGAATTAGCAGATGTTGGCTGGCGATTATCTGTTGGCTTGTTGTCGCTGAGCTGTACAAACTTCCATGGGGGAAGAACTGGCGTTGGCGGCTGAGGAATGATGTGTGACGTTGCATAAGTGCTCAGTGCATGCGTGGAGTGCGATAGACTGGCCTTAAGGCTGCGCGCATCACGGCGCTGCTGCACCAGCTCATCAATCGTATTGAGCTGCGCATTCTCTTGTAAAGCTATGACCAGTGTGATGCGTGGAAGGCACGTAATGGTCCTCATAGCCTCTCGGTTCATGGCTTCAAGGCGATCCCATTGGGCCCTTGTAGCATGTTGAAACTGGGCTTGACAAACAATACGTGACTGCGGAACTGCCCTCACCAATTGGCATTGCAACGAACGAACCTGCGCCGCCCATTTTAGGAGCAATTCTTCTAATCTAACCCAAAGTCTGAATAGCTTGCCTTTTTACCTGAGAAAGGCATGCAGTCGCTGATCCTGATTGGTAAATCATTAAGCCAAGGATTTTTACACTCGGACTTTCTTGTAGTGGGGTGCCTGATAGACAAAGACGGATTGGACTTGCAGCAAGTTAACGGCGTTCCCGGCGGTTGGCGACAGACTTGTATGTTGTTTTATGCACGGATTGCTGAAGTCTGATGGATGATGCGTAATTACAGGTAACATCCAAGGCAGAAGGGCAGCCTCCTGAGTACGGAGATCTTGGGTGAGTACTGCACACCGTGATGTCGTCAGCGTACTGAAGAAATTTTATGTCACGGATGTCATGTAAGCGCCAAACCAACAGGATGAAATCAATATTAAATAACGTCGGTGACAATACTGATCTCTGGGGCACGCCGCAGAGAGGAACAAATGATCCGACCGCTTCGCCGCTGAGGCGTATTGCACATTTTCTGCCTTCCAAAAATGATTGGACAAAACTACGCACTCTCAGTGGGATATGAAGCATGACAATAGAGTTCAGAATGGCTGCATGACTGATGTTGTCATATGCGTTTTCAACGTCCATTGGTAAAACGGTACGCACATTGCGGCTGCGGGTAGATGACAACACTGCAGATGCCAAGACAGCCAACCCGTCCTCTGTACCAATATATGGACAAAAGCCGATTTGTGCGGGGTGATAAAAACCGTGGTGCTCTAGCTAGCTACCATGACAATCGTGTGGCTAGCATTTTCTCCGCCAGCTTGCACAGCGTAGGAGTTAAGGAAATAGGTCGCAAGTTTGCAAGGTCCGTCGGAGGCTTTCCTGGTTTCGGAATAGGAATCACGACAGCGGATTTCCAGCTCTCGAGCACGACGCCATCCAGCCATACGTTCCATTGTACGGAATGTTCGCCAGAGAGAGGCATTCGAAGATTTTGCAGAAAACTGTTCGCACCACGCATGCCACTGCCGTCGAGAGAGGTCGCGTTCATATTTCCGTGCCTTAGCTGTAAGATAGTTCAATCGCGCACGTGCCTGCGACGAAGAAGGGTCTCGCGCAGCAGCCAGCTCGGCTTGACGGCGTGCCGCCCACAAGCTAAGAAGGCCGAGGTCTGGTGCCGGTCGACCAGGTGGTCCAGGTGGTAGTCGTAGAACTGTTGATCGCTGTTTGTATGCGCTCAACAAGGATTTGGCGAAGAATCTGAGGAGAGATTGTCCAGACAGGAGCGAAAACTGTACCAGTTGATCACAGAACATTTGTAGCGTAAATGTTGGAAATGTGAGGTGTGAAGACCGATAATGATAGGGTGATGATCACTTCCCCAGCAGTCTGTCTCCATGTGCCAGGAGGGAGTACCTGGACCCGACCACGACCTCAAGTCTGCAGCATAGGAAGAACTGCGAGTTTGACGCACTGGTCGTGTACGTTGCTGTCCCAGGATGGTTGAGCAGCACAAATTGGGCGTCCGTGAAGGCGTCCCGTACACGCCTGCCACTAGGGCTCGAAGTGGTTTGGTTTATGGGAGTTGAACGTCCCAAAGCGACTCAGGCTATGAGGGACGCCGTAGTGAAGGGCTCCGGAAATTTCGACCACCTGGGGTTCTTTTACGTGCACTGACATCGCAGAACACACGGGCGTCTAGAATTTCGTCTCCATCGAAATTCAACCGCCGCGGCCGGGATCGAACCCGCGTCTTTAGGGCCGGCAGCCGAGCGCCATAACCACTCAGCCACCGCGGCGGCTGGCTCGAAGTGGGGTACCCCCAATCCTGGTGAGGGACGTTAAAGTCACCTCCGACTAAAATCGGATACCCGGGATACTGCCGACGGACACTTATAAACCAGCCAAGATTAATACGGAAGGAAGTACCACCGGCTGGTCTAACGTAAAATAAAACGACCACAACGGTTCCCTTCCTAAATTTCGCAGCCACTGCCACTACCTCTTGATACGACGTGCACCAGTTTTCGAGAGCAAGGCGTACATGCGGAAAACGTGAGTCCACATACACCCCCGCCTTTTCCCGGGGGAGCAGCAGTTTGTACACGACGGTCTATCATTGAAGGAGACATGTAGGCACTGAAGCCTGGAATCGATGGCAATTAAGGCGTTTGTTTCCTGTAGAAACATGGCCCTTACCTCACATTTCACCTAAGCACTACGTGATCACCTGTGAAAGCTTGTTCTGCGCGTTTTTTAATGTGTAAGCATTGTGTGACTATATGTTCGCGGTTTCGTGTCATCACGAGCTTGTCATCACGATAACGTTCGAAGGAACTGAGTTATAAGAAAAAGAATGGTTGGATTAGATAGAGCATCAAAAAATGTCGCGGCGGAAATTATGAGGTGCATGCGGGGTCATTAATTAATTAGAGCCAAAAATGTCCAAAAAGTCGGCGAGGCCGGAGCAAAAGTGGCCCCGAATTTGAAAACACCGGAGATAGGCGGAGCTAAAACGTAACAAATTTGAAAAGCCGGAAGTGTGGACGGAGCGAAGTGTAGCGCCAAATTTGAAAACGAAGCGTGGCGCCAAGTTTGAAAACTGAAACTGTGCAATGATGGAACTTAACTCAGGCAAAGAGGGTCGAGGAGGCGTCAGTGGTGACGCATTCCTCCAATGCGGGTGCCGCAGTTATCTCATATTTTTTTTATTATTATTATTATGCAGCGGCCATCTTCCTGCTTCGGACATTTCGCGCTGCCACGCCGATCGTGCAGTCATGGCCGAAGTTTGTGGGATACAGATTCGCGGGGAAAAAAAAGACCGCGGTGCCTCGCTAGTCAGTCAGCTGGTATGCATCCGGAGGACGGAGCACACATGTACATGTCCCCTTGTGCTTCAATGCTTTTTACTGAACTCATCTGCCCGACCGCATAGAAATACATTTTTGCGTACCGATGGAAGGAAAAAACTGCATGTTGTTTGCGTGTTTTAGTGTAGCTTTGTTGATGAATGGTGAAAGGTAGCGCGAAAAGAACACGCGCACACTATAGTATGGGCAGGGTCACTGACTGCTGAACATGCCCCTGACCTCGCCCGCTTAAAGCGCGCATAATCTGCCTGTAGCTCTTTTTCTTGCTTGAGCAGCATCTGCCATCAGACGCTGTTCGTAACTGAACAGTGTGTTCTGCTGGCTTCGCTGCTTTTGGAGCTTTGAGTGCCGCCGCGTTCAGTCGCTTCTGCTTTTCGTGATGGGCAGCGCCCTCAACTCAGCGTCCCTCATCTGTTTGGCGCGCAATAGCGCGCAGTGCGGCCTTTCGATCTCTTGACGCAGCCAGCTCAATGGCGCAGCTACGCGCGGCAGCACTATATCCGCTCTGAGCACGAACGGATGAAAGAAGAGGAAGACAACGATTTACAACATGCTAACTGTAAAAACCCAGTTCTCGTGGCTGGGGACTTCAATTCTCACCATGTGTCGTGGGGTTTTAGGACTAATTAATACATGCGGCCAGCGCCTTTGGGACTGGGTTTCTGATCACCACCTGATGTGTTCAAATTCAGGATCGGCCACTTATCTTCGCTCACACACTCAATATGTTTTAGATCTCACGTTCATTAGTCCTGAAATTGGCGTAACGAATTGGTCGACTGTTGATAGCGGCACCTCAAGTGACCATATACCTATTCATATTTTGATATCATATGTCGTGTTACTCCGGCGTCTTCTCAGTTGCGGTCACATGTAAATTATGACAGATTTCAGACGGCGTTGCGCTTTGCCCTTGCTTCAGTGTCTAGCATCGCCGAAGTCCACCGGTCAGCAAGCATATGTCTGGCTATAGAGGAAAGCCGTAAAGTCGGAGTTCCTGGTGGGGCCAACAAAAGGGAATTTTAACTGGTGGAATGCGGACTGTACAAGAGATTACAGGCGGAGGAAGGCAGCATGGAAAAAGCTTCTTCATAACCAATGCCCGAATAACTGGAGTGATTATAAATTTATTGCAGCCACCTTTAAACGCACAGTTTCTCGCGCGAAGGAAAAATATGACTCAGAACACTTCGATTATCTTTCAAAGGCGGGCAACCGACGTGCACTATTCGGTTTTCTACGGTCTCGGAAACAGCTCATGTCCTCTCATAATTTTCAGTCATTAGTTATGTCACCTGAAGAAGCTATCCAGGCGGTTGAATTAATTGCCACAGGCCTGCAAAAGCGGTTCTCGTCTTTACTACCTTTGCGACCATTGTTGTTTACACCAGTCGTGCCAAATGATAATGCCTCACAAGTAAATCTATTAGAGCTTTCACAAGTTGTCCAGAGATTGCCAGCTGCTGCTCCTGGTCCTGATGGTGTTACTACAAAGATGCTCAAGATTCTATTTGAAGAGTCTCCCAACTCCTTATTGCACCTAATAAACTACTCTCTCAAACATGCTTGGATACCTTCCGAGTGGAAGCTGACCAAGGTGATCCCTTTACTTAAAAATCAGGGTGGAGGCTATGAATTGGATAATATTAGGCCAATTTCTTTAACATCAAACGTGGTAAAGTTGATAGAAAGGGGGTTACTAATTCGGGTGTCAGCCATTGTGGACCGCAAAACTATACTCAGCCCGTGCCAACTCGGTTTCCGGCCACGGTGTTCGATATGGAATGTACGTGCTGATCTTGAGAGCAGAATTCTCCTTGCTCGTCGTCAACGCCTCGTCGCGGCTTTGGTTACGTTAGGCGTCACTAAACCTTACGACAGTGTAGAACACTCCATCCTGATACATAGGCTACAGTCTCTTCAATTTCCAGATTATATAGTTGCATGGATATCTGCATTTCTTTATAACAGGGAATTCTTTTGCGTCCATAATGGTGTTCATTCAGAGAGGTACAGACAAACGCGAGGTGTACCGCAAGGAGCTGTTCTTTCTCCTGTGCTCTTTAATATTCTGTTGAGCTCAATTCCTCTCCACCACCATGTACGCACTTACGTCTATGCAGACGACACTGCGTTTTTTGCTGCTGCGCCGGATATACATTCTGTGACATTCCGTGTATGCTACGAGGATCCACGTTCGACGGCGCGGCGTAGACGGAGACCCGTGACAGCGGCATCATCAATTACCCAGCCATGCTCTTTGAGTGACGACCAGAAAAACCGGACCCGCCGCCGCCCCGGGGAAACAGGCTTTATCCTCCCCAATTTCCGGGCCACTGGGACAACATTCTTTCCCTCCCCCCCCCCCCCCCTTTGTCGTGGGCTATCGCCGGGAAGGCACCCACAGCTTCCCAGAAGGGCCGTGACGGACACCTGTCATAGCGGACAGGCAGTACTCGCCAAGAATGTGGAAAGACAGGCGCTAGTGAATTAGCTCCGAAGAGAGAGCCTGTGTATACTCTCACTTGAGAGAGAGTGGTGGCGTTTTTGTTGTTTATTTAGTTTGTATTGTTAACAGACTTTGGGTTCGAGGCTAAGCCCAACCCAAGGGGGTTGTCCCCATCTCGCATGTTATTTTGGATTGGAGAATTGATGCTTTGGGCGGGCCACTGGAAATGACCGCCCTTAGTCCTTTGTTAATCAAGTGCTTAAAAGCGCATGTAAACGGATGCAGTCCAGTCTGAGCTGGGGCTCCATGCTTAGCATGTAATGTGATGCTACTTAGGCACTAACCTGCCCGGTCGATGAGTAAAGTAGTGCAAAGTTTGTTCTGTTGTAAAATTATGCTCTGCTGTCATCATCTACAAGCTCGCCTCCTGTTCATCTTCCAAGCCGAACGACACTAGAGGAAGGGTTTGTGAACCATCCTCGAAGAAACGGACGACTATTGAAATTCTACTGCATACACGCTGAGGACGACATCGTTCGCCAAGAGAGCCTTCAGTGCCGAAGCCCGACGGCATGCAGCTTCTGCCAGCAACCGCTCGAGCCCAACTCCGGAGCCACTCCATCGCCCCCATGAAGTCGTCGGCACGTAAGCTCGGACGCCCCAGCCTCTGATGTATAACCTTAACCATGTGTAATTATTGAATATACCTGTTTGTTTAAACTGAGCCATACGGTGTCTCTTTGCCTCTCCGTCCCGTGTGGACCTGCGCATTATGGGGGTCATCACACTGGTGTCAGAAGTGGGGTCTCAAAAGCAAATGACCTCTGAATGCTGTGACAATCATGACTTCAAAATTGTAATCAAAAGGGAATCACGGGACTGATTGCGGGACTTTTACCCCCATTTGAGAGGCTTGAGGCACTGGAGGGCTTGAAAAAAAAAAAGACTGTATCTGAGGGAGCTCCCACTCCACAGCCGTCGCTCGGAGCAAGCATGCTGGCATTAGGAAGCGTCATTCCGACGTTTACGGGAGATAAGACGGGTTTCAATCTGCGATTTCTTTTCGATGCTAGAAGAGATTGGGAAAATGGGGGGATGGTCCGATGCTCAAATGCTGGGAATGGCGAGGTGTAAGATGGCAGGAGCTGCTCATGATTTTGCATGGCGAGACGAAAAAGTAAAATCCACAAAATCATTTGCGGAATTTAAGAAGCTCGCGTTTGAGCATTTCGACACTGAACCACGTCACGTGCGGGTACAGAGGTTCCGTGACGCCGGACAGATGGTAGGGGAGGACGTGCGAACATTTGCGTCGCGGCTTCAGCGCCTAGCAAGCGATACGTTAAGCAGGGAGGAGGAAGGAGACCAGCTAAGGAAGAAATACGCGGAGGATATACTTAAAGAGGAAATGACCGCTTTGTTCGTGGCTGGTCTGCAAGACCCCGTGCGCCGGTTCGTGCTCTCGCGCAAGCCGAGCAATTTCGACCAAGCCGTGGAGGCCGCATTGGATGAGGAACAAAATGAGGCGTTAACGACAGCCGCAGCGAGAGTACGCGTCATAGAGAGAGCGGTGCTCAACCCTGAGGTTGCTCTCTTGACAGAGCGGTTAGATCGCTTAGAACAGCTGCTATCTCAGCAGGTAGAATGCCAGGTTGAAGCGCGCGCTCAACAGCGCCCATTCGCTGGAAACCGGAGACCGCCACAAAGCTACAGGCGCGGTATGCGAGATTTTGAAGAAATCGTATGCTTCGCTTGCCAGGGTCGCGGACACATCGCCAGGTTCTGCCAAAACGTGCGCCGTGGGGAGCCACAAAGAGAAGCAGGCGAGACACGCCCTAAGCAAGCCTACAGCGGGGCTCCAGATACCGAGTCAAAAAACTAGTTAGTCCTCCCCAGCCTGAGGAGCGTGGGGAGGGAGCAGTAGATGATGAGGTGGTGGTAGTTTGTGTGGCCGACGAGGCATGCCCTGTTGTGCGTTGCAAGTTAAATGGTTGTTGTATGGAATTGTTGATAGATACGGGGTCAAAGGTGACATTGCTTAAGGAGAGCAGTTTTAACACGCTTCGAAGGAAGGGGGACCGCGAGGTGTTGGAAGCGTCTGGTGGTATGGCAACCAAATTTGTAGGCATAACGGGGGATCCTCTTGGCATAAGTGGACTCTACCGGTTACACTTCTCTCTCGGCGGAATTGCATTGGAGCACCCCTGCTACGTATGCCCGGACACGGTGTCTCTGCCAAACGGTGTGTCAGGTATATTAGGGCAGGATTTTTTGAGAAAAGGGAAGGTAGTAGTCTCATTCTCTGAGGAAGAGGTTAATGCGGGCGGCTCAAAAGTTCCGTTTTTGAACAGGAGAGGGGCTGAGATTCGCATTACCGATATTGACACCCGTCAAACAGTGGGATCATTGGAGAAGGTATATTCGCGGGTTGCCGTCCGGCTGGTCGAGGAGGCGGTCGTCCTTCCTTGGTCGGAGCACATTTTGTACGCGTTTGTGCCTTCAGATGTAGAGAGCGGCGCCGTGGGAGTGCTTGAGCCGGTCGACTCTCTCAGCAATGGCCTGAAGGCAGCCGCGTGCCTCGTGACAGTTAATGACGCCCACAGAGTGCCCCTACGGGTGGTTAACTGTAGCCAGCAGCCACTGAGCCTTCCCAAGAACAAAACATTGGCTTTCTTCACCTCTGCGATAGAGCAACGTGAGCCCACCGATACGGTACTCGCAACTGTAGAGCATGCTAGTTCTTCGGCTGCTCCAAAGGTGTCGTTCGATCTTTCTCACGTAAAATCCAGGGAGAGGGAGGCTCTGGCTGGTTTGCTGAACGACTACTCGGAGGTATTCGCCGCGTCCAACCTGGATTTGGGCTGCTGTGGCGTTATAAAGCACAGGATAGAAACCGGCACTTCATCGCCCGTTTACCAGCGTGCGTACAGGATTCCTTACTCCCAACGTGAGGAGATGGAGCGGCAGGTGCAGGACCTGATTGATCGCGGCATTGTCGAACACTCAAAGTCACCCTGGGGAGCACCAGCACTATTGGTGGAAAAGCCAGATGGCTCGTATCGATTGGTAGTGGACTACCGCAAACTAAATGCCGTAACTCGCATCGATCCATACCCCATCCCCAATATACAGGAGACGCTTTCTCAGCTGGGCTCTGCCAGGTACTTCACGGTAGTGGACATGGCGGCGGGATTCTGGCAGATAGCAATGGATCCGGCAGATGCCGAGAAAACGGCATTCAACACGCCATCAGGGCACTATGAATGGAAAAGAATGCCGATGGGTCTGGCCAACAGCCCTGCTGTCTGGCAGAGAACCGCTGATGTTATCCTGGCAGGTCTTCTGGGGAGGCTGTGCTTCGTGTATATGGATGACATTATCATATACAGTGACAGTTTTGATAACCATTTGCGCGATATTGAGCAGGTTTTGGTGCGACTAAGAGCAGCGGGTCTCAAGCTGAAGCCCTCTAAGTGCCAATTCCTCAAAAACGAGGTGAAATACCTCGGGCACGTTGTTTCAGCTGACGGCGTGCGACCGGACCCTGAGAAACTAAGGTGTGTCTCGGATTTTCCATCCCCGACTAGCGTCCGCCAGGTCCGGCAGTTTCTCGGCCTGATCGGTTACTACCGAAGGCACATAGAGGAGTTCGCCAAGCTCGCTAAGCCGCTCACCGCCTTAACAGCCAAAAATGTCGCCTTTCGCTGGGACGAAAACGCGGAGAACGCTTTTGGGGCCCTGAAAAGGAAGCTAATGAGTGCACCGCTGTTGCGCCACCCGGATTTTAGTTTGCCCTTCGTTATGGCCACAGATGCGTCAAAGTTCGCAGTTGGTGCCGTGCTATCTCAGGTTATCGAGGGCAAAGAACATCCCGTTGCTTTTGCTAGCCGACAGCTGAGCCCCACAGAGCAAAAGTACGGAGCTACGGAAAGGGAGTGCCTCGCCGTTGTCTGGGCAGTAAAGCACTTCAGATGCTACCTTTACGGCCGCAAATTCAAGCTAGTCACAGACTGCCATCCTCTGAAATGGGTGATGAGTGTCAGGGACCCTAGCTCGCGACTCGCTAGATGGAATCTACACCTGCAGGAATACTGCTTTGAAGTTGAGCACAAGTCAGGAAAGACACATCTGAATGCTGATGCACTCAGCCGCACAGCCGCCGTGGCAGCTATAGATGAGTTTGTCCCCGTAGTCGACCCCGCCGAATTACGCACAGAGCAGTGCAAAGATCCTGACCTGAAGCGAATAATCGAAAGCTTAGAGGGCGCACCGTCTCACCCCGAACAGCTAGGTTATTTCATTGACAAAGACGGCACCCTGTGTCGGCGCACGAGGCCAACCAGGAAAGGGAGATTAGAGAAAACCGCTTGGGAGAGAGTCGTCATACCTCGGTCGTGGACAGAAAGGGTTCTTCGCGCGTTTCACGATGCGCCATGCGCCGGTCATTTTGGCGTAGCGAAGGCACGCAGGCGTGTGGAGCGTTTGTACTTTTGGAGTGGCATGCGACAGGATGTTAGAGACTACTGTGCGAAGTGTCATTCCTGTCTCGAAAGAAAAACACCCAAGGGACGAAGACCAGCTCCAATTCAGCCGTTCTCTGAGGTTTCGGCTCCCTTCGAGCGGACAGGTATGGACATAATGGGCCCATTGCCCACGACCACTTTCGGAAACAAGTACATTTTAGTATTTGTCGATCACCTTTCAAAATACGCGGAAGCGGTAGCACTCCCAGATCAGAAGGCAGACACGGTTGCAAGAGCATTTGTCGAACAGATCGTGCTCCGACATGGACCCCCGAGGCAACTCTTGACAGATCGGGGAACGAACTTCGTGTCGCAGCTAATGAGGAGAGTTTGCGAGCTGCTTAAGATCGCTAAGAAGCAGACAACACCGTACCATCCGGCTTGCAACGGCGCGGTGGAGCGACTGAACCAAACCGTGGCCGGGTTCCTGTCGCATTTTGTTTCGCGCGACCAGCGGGACTGGGACTTGTGGCTCCCGTATGCAATGTTTGCCTACAATTCCGCAGCACACGAGAGCACGGGCGAATCGCCATTCTTTCTTCTCTACGGCCGAGACCCGGACCAGCCTAGTGAAGTGCCAGAGGGCCCCCTCGTGTCCCATACGCTTCACTGGACGACTATAAGGTTGAGCTAGAATCGCGCTTGCATGTGGCGAGGGACATCGCAAAGGAGTCCTTAAAGAAAGCGGCGAAGCGCAGGAAGGAGGTGCACGATCGCAGTGCTAGAGACGCGCCGTTTGATGTGGGGGACAGCGTGTACATTGAAAACTGCCAAAGGCAGATTGGGCTAGCTCGTAAGTTCCAGACGAAGTGGAGAGGACCGTGCGAGGTTGTCGAGAAGCTTTCTCCGGTAAACTTCAGAGTCCGAGACGTGAACCGGCGTTTGATAAGGATACACGCAAATCGCCTCAAGTCGGCACCGGTTCAGTATTCACGAAATGAGGAAAGGGAAAGCGCGGATTTTGATGGGGACAGAAGTGAAGCGGAGCGCGCAGATAGTTCGCAAGAAACGCCCTCTCCTGCATTTGTTCGGCAGGCGCCCGAGGTGACGGCCGGAATGCCACCGGATTTACTTCATGCATTGCTAGAAGAAGAAGCGCGCGAGGTTGCCGCGCAGATAACGCCAGGAGAGGCTCCTGCCACGAGCCCTCGCGAGTCCCAAAGCAGACAAAGGGGCACAGACTTACTTAGTATGACTCATGAAGACCGATATCCGCTGCGAAATCGGAAAGCTAAGTCGGACTAATGGCGTAAACAGAGCGGAGCTGTGAACTGGTTAGAATTGTGTAATGCCGCAGCTCATAACATTGCTATGTGCTTATGTGTTAAGTTATCGGAGTTGGTAGTTAAACCTTTCTGTCATTAAGTAACACCTTCACAGGAGAGCATGCGGAGCGCATGCAGAACCTGCCCTACTTCCTTTCGTTATCTATATTTTTGTCTGTGCCGTGATCGTGTTAGAAGTGGGAGCTCCTTTGTAACTGTGGTAAATTTATTTCGTCCAGTTTGGACTAGAAAGGAGAGGCTTGGGTGCTGAGTTTCATGTTTATCTGTAAAAGAAGATCAGTGCTGCCCCTGGAGACGCCAGTTATGACAGCGGAGGCATATGGTGTTGTGCAGTGGTGTTGAGTGCAGCGAAAAGTGTTTTGTCGGGCGCACTGTGCGAGGCGATTCAGAAAGACAAGGGGAGCTGCGTGGACTCAAATGTTCGGAGAACATTCTTCTGGAGGGTGAGCGAGTGTGACATTCCGTGTATGCTACGAGGATCCACGTTCGACGGCGCGGCGTAGACGGAGGCCCGTGACAGCGGCATCATCAATTACCCAGCCATGCTCTTTGAGTGACGACCAGAAAAACCGGACCCGCCGCCGCCCCGGGGAAACAGGCTTTATCCTCCCCAATTTCCGGGCCACTGGGACAACATTCTTTCCCCTCCCCCCCCCCCCCCCCCTTTGTCGTGGGCTATCGCCGGGAAGGCACCCACAGCTTCCCAGAAGGGCCGTGACGGACACCTGTCATGGCGGACAGGCAGTACTCGCCAAGAATGTGGAAAGACAGGCGCTAGTGAATTAGCTCCGAAGAGAGAGCCTGTGTATACTCTCACTTGAGAGAGAGTGGTGGCGTTTTTGTTGTTTATTTAGTTTGTATTGTTAACAGACTTTGGGTTCGAGGCTAAGCCCAACCCAAGGGGGTTGTCCCCATCTCGCATGTTATTTTGGATTGGAGAATTGATGCTTTGGGCGGGCCACTGGAAATGACCGCCCTTAGTCCTTTGTTAATCAAGTGCTTAAAAGCGCATGTAAACGGATGCAGTCCAGTCTGAGCTGGGGCTCCATGCTTAGCATGTAATGTGATGCTACTTAGGCACTAACCTGCCCGGTCGATGAGTAAAGTAGTGCAAAGTTTGTTCTGTTGTAAAATTATGCTCTGCTGTCATCATCTACAAGCTCGCCTCCTGTTCATCTTCCAAGCCGAACGACACTAGAGGAAGGGTTTGTGAACCATCCTCGAAGAAACGGACGACTATTGAAATTCTACTGCATACACGCTGAGGACGACATCGTTCGCCAAGAGAGCCTTCAGTGCCGAAGCCCGACGGCATGCAGCTTCTGCCAGCAACCGCTCGAGCCCAACTCCGGAGCCACTCCATCGCCCCCATGAAGTCGTCGGCACGTAAGCTCGGACGCCCCAGCCTCTGATGTATAACCTTAACCATGTGTAATTATTGAATATACCTGTTTGTTTAAACTGAGCCATACGGTGTCTCTTTGCCTCTCCGTCCCGTGTGGACCTGCGCATTATGGGGGTCATCACAATTCTCTGTATGGCCTGTTGCAGTCATATTTGAATACACTTGAGCCCTGGTTGAGCGCATTACACCTGAAGTTAAATGTTGGCAAGTGCGCCACTCTTGTTTTCCCTCTATTCACTCCTGTAGTGGTCTCTCTCACTTGCCAGTTAAAAATAATACCGCAGGTTCAATCCCTAAAATACCTAGGGGTCATTTATGACAACAAACTCACCTGGTGACCTCACATTGACCATGTCGCGGCGAAAGGGGCTCGTGCCGTGGGCATGTTACGGAGATTATGCCATCACCGGTATGGCATGCGCAAAGATGCGCTATTAATGATCTACAGTGTGTATGTCAGGCCAATTTTAGAATTTGGATCAGTGTTGTTTTCAGGCTCGGCTACATATAAACTTCGTCCTCTCGTCCTTTTAGAGAGGGAAGCACTTCGCATGTGCCTCGGCCTTCCAAAATTTGTGTCTATCAATGTGCTGTACCTTGAAGCCCGCATTCCATCTCTCTTATCACGACTTCAATTTTTAACTGTGCAAACTTACCTCAGGATCTATGAATCCCATTTCCATCGTTCCCAAAGCATTTTCTGTTCTCAGCCGACCTCCTTTTTTGGTGTCCCCTGGTCTCGTTTCAATTCCCCTCAGGTAGTGTTTGTGCAAAGATTACTTCAGCCTTTAGATGTAAACATTTATGATATCCTTCCTGCGCTTCGCAATGGGCCCGCTATCCACATTGTTTTCGATGACATATTCCCAAAAAATGCAAAACTTTTTCCACCGAGTATTCTGAATGGTCTTCTAGAAGATCATCTGAGGACCCTACCTGCAGATACAGCAATAGCCACTGATGCATCACAATGCAATGAAAAGGCAGGTGTGGGAATATTTTGCTCGCATTTAGTCTGGTCCTTTTCACTGCGCCTTCCAGATTTCACCCCTATTTTTCAAGCAGAGTTTCTAGCAGTTGTACTTGCTCTACGCAAGCTAGATCCCCTCTATTACAGCAGTTGCAGTAATTACTGATTCTTTATCTTTGTGTTCGTCCCTCGCTGCACATGTTGACGGTCCCATTTTATCAACATTCTTATCCCTACTTCCTCCGCATTTGAGCCTTGTTCATTTAGTATGGGTTCCCGGTCACAGCAGTGTGACAGTAAATGAGATTGCTGATAATCTCGCAAAGGCTTCCCTCAGCGGCCCCGTGTTGCCAATCATCCCGGCTACAGCCTATATTACAGCATCTAGATTTCGGCTACGTGCGTTTTTAAGCACGCAAGACACATCACTTTTAACATCGGCGGATTATGAGCACCTTAAATATTGCTACGGTTGTGCTTGTGCTTGGAACGCTCGTGCTTGGTGCGCTCGCGCTTGGAACGCGAAGAGGACGAAGTGCGTTTCTGCGGCTGGGCTTCGCAAATTCCATTTCATCAACTGGGCTTGCCTGTGTCTTCCGCGGTTGTTCTTTCCATTGGCGCTTCTTTGCTTGGACGAAGCGACAGGAGTGTGCGCTCTGCTGTGCAAAATTTTCTTCAAGAAACGCAGCGACTCCCATTCTAATTTCTTTTTCCTGATCTCTGTCAGTAAGACATTGCAACATTACAGGCATTGTATACTATTATGCACATTAAGCAATTGTCCCGTCTTCGATCTCCAAGTTAACTGGACCCCTTTCCTTCCCTCTTCCAATCTATCAGACTACATACTATTTCCACTGCTTTTCCCGTCAAAAATTTCCTGTATCCAGTAATTAACCGCCTGT
Organism: Amblyomma americanum; assembly: GCF_052857255.1. Classification (NCBI taxonomy): domain Eukaryota; kingdom Metazoa; phylum Arthropoda; class Arachnida; order Ixodida; family Ixodidae; genus Amblyomma; species Amblyomma americanum. The sequence continues at coordinate 327,807,608 of NC_135497.1, read as the reverse complement.
GTCTTGGCCACTCCCCCGTAGTGGGTATGTGCCAGCAACGTCTGAGGCCTTCCTTCCTTCCTTCCTTCGCGTGCCCGGTTGTTCGGCTGCGTGGCTGTAAGCTGTTTCCCTGTAAATATATTTTTCCCTTTTGGTGTGCACATCTTCACGTTACATTATTGGTGTGAGGTGCGGGGTACAGCCACAGCAAGCACGGAACTCTTTTTTTTTTTTTATTCGAGAAGTGTGCCATGAGGCATAAGTTGAAAAAGGAAAGGGGGGAAGGAATGCACGGGATTGAAAGTTAAAAGAAGGAGTGAAGAACCGTTGCGCTGAGGTAGTCGCAGAGGTTGTTAATGAAACGGTTGTCCATTGTCCACTTCACGAAGTCACTTTCGCGGTTCCACCGCAGGCCCACCTCCCTGAGGAGCCGTTTTCTGATAGCAGCCGTAACAAGCACGGAACTCCGCAGCGGTCGTCAGCTCGCCGGCTCTTCAACCATGACCAGCGAAGGGGCCGCTCCGTCGGCGTCCGCCAACCCGGCGTTCATCATTGCCCATCCGAGAGATCCTGGGACCTTCAACGGAACGGACGGCGTCGACGTGGAGGACTGGCTCGCAATGTACGAGCGCGTGAGCACACACAACAGGTGGGACCCGACCCTAAAGTTGGCCAACGTCACCTTCTACCTGACGGGCACTGCCAGGGTATGGTTCGAGACCCACGAGGATGAACTCACCAGCTGGGATCTCTGCAAGCGCAAGCTTTGTGACCTGTTTGGTAAGCCATTCGGGCGTCAGCTCGCTGCGAAGAAGGAGCTCGCATGCCGTGCACAAACGTCCACAGAGTCCTATGTATCATACATTCAGGACATATTAGCTCTCTGCATGAAAGTCGACGCCACTATGTCAGAGTGCGACAAAGTAGGTCACGTGCTCAAAGGCATCGCAGATGACGCCTTTAACCTTCTTGTATACAAGGACTGCGGAACGGTTGACGCAATCATCAAGGAATGCCGCCGGTTCGAACAAGCGAAGAGCCGCCGAATTTCTCCGCAGTTCACGCGGTTGCCGAATACGACTGCGACGTCGTCCTGTGTAGACTCGACTCCACCGAGCCGTCTGCCGACATCTGAGAGCCTGACACGACTTGTGCGCCAAGAAGTAGAGGCAATGTCCCCCGTTGCGTTTCATCCACCCGCAACAGACAGTACTCCAGCAGTATCCCTTATACAGGCTGTCGTTCGCAAAGAATTTGCCAATCTTGGGATTCAACCTGTTTGCTCAGTTAGTGCCCCATATGCTCGCCGCATGTCCCCGGAGCTCGGTTCTGAACGTGCATACTACCCTCGACGCAGCCGCAATCCAGATGAATGGAGAACACCTGATGACAGGCCCATCTGCTTTAACTGCTCCCGAGTTGGCCACATATCTCGACACTGCCGAAGCCGTCCGTCCTCGACCTACAGCCGCTACCCGCCGGGTTCTGCATATTCCCGCCGCTCTCCCTCGCCCTCGGAAACGACCTCTTCTGGCCACCACGCTCAGACCCCGCTTACCAACCGTTCGTCGTCACCTCAGCGCCGTCGATCTCCATCGCCCCGACCTCGCCGCCCTTCGTCGCCGGCCCCATATGCCCGCTCCCGGTCGGAAAACTGATGGCTGCAGCGTCTGGGGGTGATGCTGCTCTGACGACCCGACCAGAAAACCCTCCTTTAACTCTTCATGCTCATCGGAACATCCTTAACGTCGACGTGGACGGGGTCCCTGTTACCGCTCTGATCGACACTGGAGCGCACGTCTCAGTCATGAATGCTCGTCTTCGCCGTCGCCTAAGGAAAGTGCTCACTCCTGCCCCCTCAGCTGTGGTCCGTGTTGCAGATGGCGGTATGTCTATTGTCGTCGGAATGTGTACTGCTCGTGTTTCAATAGCCGGCCGCCATACTTCTGTCCTCTTCACTGTCCTCGAACACTGCCCTCATGACATCATTCTCGGCCTTGACTTTCTCACCGACCATTCCGCCCTTATAGATTGCGCCACAAGCATCGTTCAACTCGCTCTACCTGTTCCTTCAGAGCCACCGGATCCAATTGTTCACCGACTGTGCACCGCCGACTTTGTCCGCCTGGACCCCGATGCCGCCACTTATGTCCGTTTCTCCTCTGTCCCGCCAGTTCCCGATGGTGACTACATCATTACTCCGGTTCCTGATGTGCCCTTTACACGCAGTGTTGCCCTTGCGCATACAGTTGTCACCATGTCGGCAAATCAAGCGTCCCTTCCGGTTCTCAACTTTGCCTCTTACGTTCAGCCGCTCCCACAAGGTATGTCGCTCGCCACGCTGTGCCCTGCTGCCGAATGCGTCGTATCGGCGGTGAGAAGCGTCCCACCCTCGTCGAACTGCCGCGACTCTGACGTCCCACCACCTGATGAATATGCAAAAATGATTGCTGCTGACCTCTTACCAGGGCAAGCTCACGACCTTCGGTATCTTCTGTCGTCTTTTCGCGACATCTTTGACTTCGATGACCGCCCTTTGGCTCGAACATCTGTGGTCACGCATCGCATCAACACCGGTGACGCAGCTCCTATTCACCGACGACCCTACAGAGTGTCCAGTACAGAACGCACCATCATACAGAAAGAGGTGGACAAGATGCTCAGTAAAGACATCATAGAGCCCTCGTCGAGCCCTTGGGCCTCACCAGTTGTGCTGGTTAAAAAGAAGGACGGCAGCTGGCGCTTTTGCGTTGATTACCGGCACCTAAACAACATAACAAAAAAAAGACGTCTATCCACTCCCAAGAATAGACGATGCTTTGGACTGCCTTCACGGAGCCAAATTTTTCTCTTCAATTGACCTTCGGTCCGGGTATTGGCAAATCTCTGTTGATGACAATGACCGCGAAAAGACGGCATTCGTCACACTGGACGGCTTATATCAGTTTAAAGTTATGCCATTCGGTCTCTGTAATGCGCCAGCTACCTTCAAAAGAATGATGGACTCCTTGCTTCGCGGCTTTAAATGGTCCACATGTCTATGTTACCTCGACGATGTTGTGGTTTTTTCGCCCACGTTTACCACGCACCTCGAAAGACTGGCGAGCATTCTTTCTGTCTTCCGTAGAGCCGGGCTACAGCTCAATTCGTCGAAATGTCAATTCGGTCGCCGCCAACTCACCATTCTCGGACATCTAGTCGACGCTTCTGGTGTCCGCCCGGATCCTGTTAAAGTTAAAGCCGTCAAGGACTTCCCTATTCCCCAGTCGTCTACGGATGTGCGCAGCTTCGTCGGCCTCTGCTCGTACTTCCGCCGTTTCATCAAAAATTTTGCCGGCACCGCTCGCCCCCTGACCGAGCTTCTAAAGAAAGACACCCCTTTTACCTGGGGCCCTGCCCAAGAGGAGGCCTTTTCTTCGCTAGTCGACTTACTCACCTCCCCACCTATTCTGGCCCATTTTGATCCGTCGGCTCCGACTGAAGTTCGCACAGACGCCTGCTGTTATGGGATTGGCGCCGTGCTAGCCCAACGTCACCAAGGGCAAGAACGCGTTATTGCATATGCCAGCCGCCTCCTTTCTACAGCTGAGCGAAATTACTCAATTACAGAGCGCGAGTGTCTAGCTCTTGTTTGGGCTGTAGCTAAGTTCCGACCGTACCTGTTTGGCCGTCCATTCTCCGTAGTGACCGATCACCACGCCCTTTGTTGGCTGTCTTCACTGAAAGACCCCACAGGCCGGCTCGGACGTTGGACGTTGCGCCTCCAAGAGTATTCTTACACTGTTCATTACAAGTCAGGGCGTCTCCATCAAGACGCCGACTGCCTGTCTCGGCACCCTGTAGAGCCGCCTGATCCTGGAGACCACGACCTCGGCACGTGCCTCTTCGCTATCTCCGATCTGGTTAACATCGCGGACGAGCAGCGACAAGACTCTTCCTTGCGTATTCTCATTGATCGCCTCAACTGTGCCAGCCGAGATCCTTCATTGCAACTGTTCGTCATTCAGGATGGCGTCCTATACCGCCGCAACCTTCGTCCTGACGGACCTCCGCTCCTGCTAGTCGTTCCCCACCGTCTCCGTTCATCTGTCCTAGCGGAACTACACGACCTACCGACCGCAGGCCACCTCGGCGTCTCCCGCACATACGATCGGGTCCGACCAACACCCTCTCAATGCTAAGGCCTCTCCACCGGCCGCGTGACGTCACGCCAAGGGACCGTGCAGGCCCCGCGCTCCGCGATTTCAGCGCGCCGCGCCCGTCTGCACTATTCGGGTACTGCCGTACGTAGCTGCCTTATAAGTGATTCCTTCATTTTCATTTTTGTCGTTGCTGCAGAAAAGAAATTCGCTAGTTTGTGCGCGCCTTAGGCTATCATTTTATCTGCTTTATATATTTTTTTTATTGCAGAACACCTTATTGTCAAGAAAGTTCGAGCTGCTAATACAGTTTTTTATAATAAACAATTTAGCATACGGCCGCCAATTTCGCATTATTGGTCATTATAATAAAAAATTGATTAGTTAATTTCAATTAATCATCTAATTATTAGGTTCTATCACGTACATGATGTCTGCCGTGCGGTAAAATCCATCCGCACAGACCGCACATGCGTATATCTAGTTGTTAAAGTAGAAGTTCGTGAACATTGAAAAAAAAAACACCGTCTACTGCGCATTGTGTTAGTTTTATTCTGTATTGTGTTTTGCTTAAAGCTTTCACACACAGCAATAATGACACTCACAATAATGTTGCGCTGTTGAGTATTTGTACAGCTAATCTGACCCTTACAATAAAAAACGACGAGACACCAGCAATGAAGTGTGCGCAAAGCATTTTTATTGCTTGGGAATAAAACTTACTTCTTCTTAAGCGTTGCTGCTTTCCGGGCTGCGGCCTTCTGCTGCGCATTGTCTTGTATGGCATCATTTCTTAGTTTGCAAAAGTTGTTTAGAACAACGTTGGTTGCAACGCGTACTACCAAGCGCAGGAGAGTTTGTGCAGTGTGGCCATTTTCACATGTCTCAATGTCGTGTTCGTCCAGGAGGGAAATCGTCTGTGAAATCACGACACCACGTTGATTTCTACAGGAGAGAAAATCTTCCGCGGTTGCTCCAAAAGACAACTTCTCTGCAACTAGTTTAGTCATCAGTACCATGTGAACTGTGCATGGCTGGGGAAACTTCAGCCCTCCTCTCGACAGGTTAGCTATCATGGCAGTATTTTCCGCTTCGATCTCTCGATTTTCAATCACCAATGTGCTGAAGCAAGCAGAACATGAAAGCTTCTTTAAAGCAGCATGAGCAGCGTATCCTGCAATGTAGACAATAGCATCCATGTCAGAGTGGGCGTGTGTAATATCGTCGTCGCTGACAGCCACAGAAAAGTTGCATGGGACAAGATCCTCACTTACGTCTTCAAACTCTGTTTCCTCGCGTGGAAATGTCAAAAGTTTTTGAAGACGAAGCTTCTTCTCACATTCGTAGAGCTGACGCACGGAAATGTGGTACTGTGATCCTGCCAGCTGGCGGTAACGGCCGAACCGGTCTTCTAGCGCATCCGTCTGAAATTTGCCCAGCAGTACGTACTTGAAGTGAAGTTCTTCTAAGCAGTAGCGCGAGAGTTCTACCAGAGAATAGCATGTCAGTCGCAAAGCACTGTGAGTCTCTTTCGTCAGCGAGCCACTGGTGATGTTTATTCTTGCCCAAGCGTCCAACCAGTCCACAACGCCGCTCAGGAAAGCTAACTGTGTGTCATCAACAGACCTTACAGGGTCTTGCATGCTGTCCCTTAGCCTCTGGCCTTTGCAAGGGGTCTTAACATTGACTATTTGCCACCATGTGAGGATAACGTCAATGAAAAGAGCAGTCGACTCAGCTTGAGGAATCTTGAACGCGGAACCATGTGTCCTGAGGGCATTTGAAACAAACTGATTAATGACGTCGAGAGCGAGCTTTACATTTTGCCGCTCCATTGAGGTTGGATTCACGGCTTTTGCGTTCAGTCTGTAAGCAGCCTTCACAAGCGACGTCTTCTCTGAAGAATAAAGCTGCCGCACAGCTGCGAAAGAAGCAGCTTTCATACGAGGAGGCCCTTCGGGCATTGCTCCACTCAAGTCCATTTCAGGGAAATAGAGGCATGTTCCAGGGTTTTTCTGGTTAATCCAATTGTTCCTAATGCACTTCAAGAGATGCACAGGATCGACCACGTAGAAAAGAGGGCGAGCGTTATCGGCTGGATGGGGATAGACAATGCTCACCTGAGGACTTGTAGCAAATAACGACATCATCTTGCGGTTCAGAGCATTGTTGTCCGTTATCACAGCGATAATTTTGAGCCCCATTTTCTCAACATTAATGATTATGTTCTTAGCATGCTCGTGCAAAATTTCTGCGCTCAGTTTGCTCACAGGTAATATGTGAATGACGTCCTTGTTTGCAGAAAGGAGTGATTGTACCATGAACACATGGGCTGTTGTTGCTGGTTCCGTTGAATGAACCGACGATCCTACTATTGTGCCCCCTTTGTAGGCGAAGTATGGTTTTATGTGGATCTCATCGATCATCAGGGTCACTGTCTTCTCGTGGTCTTTCATTGATTTGACTCGTTCTCGGATGTAGGAGAGACAGTGCGGTTGATTTTGCTCCACAAGAGGGTCAGCTTTGTAATTTGAGCAAACACGGCGCAGTGTGGAAGGATGGGGCAGAATGATTCTTGATGCAGCTCTTGTGAAGTGATATGCGTGAGGAGAAATTGAATTCAAAATACTGGCGAATACCAGCAGCTCTGCGCTATACACATGCTGTTTCGCGAGGAGAAGCTCTATCTGCTCAACCAGAAATTTCAGCAAAGAAGACTGTTCTTTCGTCGTATCACTGTCCTCAATGAGGTCTGCAAGCAGTGAACCGACAAACTGCAATACTTTAGTATGTTTCGACTCTTTCGTCACCTCAGGTATATTATGCAAGCCTATCTCGAGTTCTTCTAGCAGCAAGGACAGGCTGGAGGTGTCGCATACTTGAGCTGGCAGAATCCTGCCTGAAGGAAGCGACAGAAGCTTCACTCCATTCAAGAAAACAGAAAGTGACAGATCAGGGAGAACTACCAAGGCGCATTTCACATTAGGTGAAGGATCATTCTCGATGAGAAGGAACCTAACGCACTGCTCATCGACAGAAACGGTCCAGAATTTCGTGTTGCAGATTCCAGGCAACTTAGATTTGAACTCCTCGTAAGATGAAACTTTGTTTCTTTTCTGTTCAAGCTCATTAGACTGAAGTGACTTCCTCATAGCCTCCTGCAAAGCAGCGTTTTCCCTTCTTGCTTTTTTCGTCTCTGGCGATTCACTCCGTCCAGGCGTTGAGGACAAGTATTTTGGGCAGTTTGGAAAAACAGAAGGCGCAGCATCAATCTTCAACTGTAGCCTGTCACGCTTCACCTCTATTATTTTCCCTGTCAGTTCATCTTGGTGTGACAACGTCGTAATGAAGTCGCCTGCGTGGAAGTGCAGTTCACACACCTGCACGAGAAAATGAAGCAAGGCCATTCGCCATGACTCTCCATTGCCTAAAACACTAAGTAAAAAGAGTCTGAATAGTGAACAGCTTTTACATATTTACACAGCTTTTACACAAGCCTTATGCACATCCACAGAACTAAATGCTTCCTGGACAATTCATACATAAGTGTAAGAAGTGATATCATTGCCTACAAAGACAGCATGCCTTTCCGGGAGCGACAGCTCACAACTAAGATAATTACCAGCGCCTATTAAGCAATATTTCAGAGTCTTACCCTCGAATGCTCTGTAGGTGTGAAATCCTTCCGTGGAATGGCTCGCAACCAGGCTTTTCTTCGTACTTCGTCTCTTGGGAAGCAATAAACACGTACTTTGGGACCATTCTGGTAGTTCCCGCGGCACCCGGGAACACAGCACCGGCCCATGTTTCACGAAGTTGCACTCGCTACACGGCAGGCAATCAGTTTCCCATTCGTGCGCTAGCACAGGTACGCACGCCACACAAGAAACGGCCACACGAAACAGACACAGCCGTGCGAGGAGCGAACGGAAATGCACCCAACGCCAGGCTGAAAGACTCAAGCAGCAGCTAGACGCTCACTGCAAGACTGCGTTCGTGTCTGTGCTTGCCCGGGCAAGCGCGAGCACATCGAGGGAGACAACCGAGCGGAGCGGAGCCGCGCTTGGTGAGCAGCCTGACCGGACACTTGGCGTGACGTAGCGCGTGTGGAAAGGAGGGCCTGGAGAGGCCTGAAGAAAGTATTTAGAGGGTGTTGGACCGGCTCACCGCATCTCAGACCTACCAGAAGTCAGTTTACGACCGCCGGCATCGCCCAGTACACTATCCGCCGGGCTCACTCGTCCTCCTTTGGTCTCCTTCTCGCCGTGTAGGTCTCTCTGAGAAACTTCTACGTCCGTACAGTGGCCCTTATCGAGTTCTCCGTCAGGTGACCGACGTGACCTACGAGATTACACCTCTTCATGCTCCGACGTCGTCCACTAGCCCTTTGACTGACGTCGTTCATGTAGTCCGTCTCAAACCGTACCACACGCCTGCTACATCATCCACTTAGCACCGGGACGGTGCTTTTGCCGCCGGGAGTTATGCTACGGTTGTGCTTGTGCTTGGAACGCTCGTGCTTGGTGCGCTCGCGCTTGGAACGCGAAGAGGACGAAGTGCGTTTCTGCGGCTGGGCTTCGCGTGCCCGGTTGTTCGGCTGCGTGGCTGTAAGCTGTTTCCCTGTAAATATATTTTTCCCTTTTGGTGTGCACATCTTCACGTTACATTATTATTGGAACAGGAAAATTTGTTGCTCTCAGCAGCTTGAAGTATCACTGACGAGGCTGCGCTGCCGCATCCCCCCTCTAAATTTCTATTTACACAAGTCGGGTTTGGCGCTCTCTCCCCTTTGTGCATTTTGCCGTGAGCCTGAATCTATTGAACATTTTTGGCTGTATTGTCGCCGATTCAACTCTCTGAGAAAACGGTTGCTGGAGGAGCCCTTTCAGCATCTTGGCCTTAGTTTGAGCAGCCCGCTTCTTGCTATCGTTTGGTGCCACCACATTTGGGTTCAGCCACAGAACTGTTTGTACCGCTGTTCTAAATTTCCTAATAGAATCTCACCGACTGCCTTGCTAAGTGTTCCAAACTTTTCTATCAATTATTACATTTTGACTAAATCATTATTATTTAATCCCTCTCTTTATTATTCTTATAATTTTGAAATCAAAACTCTCATTCCTTTTCAGTTCATGACGAAGAATTCACCGGTGTTGCGCTCCCACGTGCTTTTCCGTTTTTTAACTGCGTTCAGGTGAATAGCCACCCGATTCTTGGTCGATCCCCCAGTGTGGGTATGTGCCATCTTTTGATAGGCTAACAACAACAACAACAACGACTATCACTTAGTACATAGAGGCCAACAACAACACGCGAGAGGCTGCGGCGATAGCCGATGAGGACGTCGGAAAACAAAGCTGCTCTGTTGGCGCAGGCGCTGGTTCGCAGGCCACTCAGTTTTGAGGTTTTTTGCTGCTGGCTACCGTTCTCACGGAAGAGTTCGGAATGTTCGGCCTCAGGTTCGCCGCGGTTAACAGATGATGTTCGCCTTAATTTGTCGAGAATGGGAGCTAAAAGCATTTCACGCTTCAAAAAAAAAAAAAACCAACATCCACCTACATTTTTTGTTTTTAAAACAGATAAAACGCGGATAAAAAGAACAGTAATTGTCACTCTCTATTTCACTTGGTCAGAACTTTGTCATCATTCGCCACAGCACTTTGCAAATTTATTCACTCTGTTCATTGTATGCATTTTGTGTCATTATCTGTGCATGGGAGCTGCTTTCAGGTGCCTTCCCTGCTAAACTTTTCTTCGCGCGTATTCACCGATACTGTAAATTACCCCATTAAGAATTTGAGCTTAACTATAGGCTATGAAGTGCCACTTCTGAACAACCGCAAAAAGCCATTGATAGGTTCTGTCCTTGGCAGTTTACCTAGTGCATAGATAACGGACGTTTCAAACGCATGTCCATGCGCGTAAAGTATTCTTTTCAACTCTTTCAGATATGCATTTCCTCTGCTTACAGCATGATAGGAGGATAAATAATTACATCAGTCGCAAGTTTCTGATGGCATGTACAAATGATCAAAACCTATTCCCTAACATATTTTACGGAAGGTCATGTAAATGCGATTTTGTATTGCAATGGTACTGACAAATGACAAATTTAGTTCTTGATTGTGGCATATTCCTTAGTTTTTATTCTATTTTATGGCGAAGAAAAATATCCAGATAATGTAATAGCGTACACCAGCATTGAGAAGTAAACCCTTCATGTCACGTATTTAAGGCATGCCTAAGCAGTAGACGGCGTTTCAGCGAATGTTACCTTATTGTGCAGGGAACACTCACCACCAGGAGTTATATCGAAGCGGGTTAACAGAAACAAAAAAATGCTAGAATTGAAAGGGACAGCAATGCCAATCGCTCATTCAGTTGTGTCGGCTGACAGAGGCACTACGTTGATGTCGGCACAGCGGTCTCGCAGCTGCCCCGCGCAATCGAGGACTCCGCTGTCATAATTAAATGTCCACCCGCGCTGTGGAATGGCAACTAAAACGCGCTGTGTTGCAGAGCGACCTTGTGTTTGCCAAGTCGACTGCCAAGGACATTCAGTGAGAGCCAGTCTCGGCGCACTTTAACAATCACAAGGCACTAGAGGCATAAGTCACCACCTGTAGGTTAGGACACCAACAGAAAGTACTCCGAACTTTCAACGGCGTCTCTCTTTAGCCGTTTCTTGTGTGTGGGCGATCGTCGACTGAGCGTCATTCGCAATGCCTTATCTGCATGATGTGTGCTCACCTAGTCTGCTACACGTCTGTGCGCGGTGCCACATAACAGCTGTCGTATGCATATCATACGTGGTGGTGAAAGTGTTGCGTAACCTTCTTTGTCGAAGCCTGGCATCATTTTCCTTACGGACCACGTATGCCACGCAGTGCGGTTCGGCACTTGACGTTGGTGCACGTCATCATTTTATCTATCATGGGCACAATGAGCTTGGTCACAGGTGCGGACCCCTGCCACTCCTTCATCATGCAGATCTTTTCGCTGTGCGCACTGAACCAACAGCAGATTTCACTCCTGCCACACAACGGTTTTTTGTACAAATGCACTGTTACCTAGAGCTGAGCTTTCTCTGAAGTTCTATAGACTTGTGTTAATTGCGAATAGCCATGCATAATTGTTTCTGTTTGATTCCAGAAGTGATTAAAACAACTGCAGTTAATACTTTGATCATTTTTACAAGGGTACAGATATGTACAGAGCTTGTCAAAAGCCCTCAGACCACAGCCCCCAGTGTCCACCTTTCTGCCTTGTAGTGGGGCGTTTACGACACCTCCAAAGCCCTAACTATCTGGAGGGAGTGGTGAAGTTTCAATCTCACTCCTGAGAACCTTGGTGAGGAGGTTCATAGACGCCCTAAATTCCACACTCTTCTGTTCACATGCAGACCGTGTGGCCTGGGGACTTTTGACCAACCCTTAACATACCGTCAGACAATACGCAGGACAGCCTTTATAATGTCATAACTTCCGTCGGATTACTACCAGTAATACAGACCCTATCCGAAATAGTCACAGAAATATGACTTCAAAAATATAGATATTGCCATCACAGAAATATTTGCCGTCATACGTATGAAATGTCATAATTAATGCGCACATTCTGATTCAGCTCATAAGTCTTCGCCACCCATGACGAACAGATGGCATCCATACACATTCCTCTTGCCTCCCTAAATCCTCATTTGCATATCATGCGTGAATGAACTGATCAGAAGCGCCTCTATCCTTGCTGCACATTGTAATGAACAAAGCTTCATGAAAAGCTTTGCCTCATGAATGCAGGCAAAAACGACTTTTTTCACTGTGTATCCTCACTAAAAAAATTTGTCTACCTCGTCGTCGAGAGTGCAAGTGCAAGTGGCAGTGCATGGCAGGAAAGCTGTAGCACATTCTGCGACAACTCATAGCGGCAGCTGCACTTGGGTATTGGCCAGGTCCTTTGGCTGTTGGACATACCGCCGCCTTCGCTCGCTTCTGCCCTCCAAGTTGGGCAGCGTGCTAGGCGTCCCTTGTGCTTTTGGCGGCTGGCGTAAGAGGTGTATGCACTGCAGCTATGCCATAACGCTCTGCTGGAATCGTGCTATTACAAAAACCTGTATAATGGCAGTTTCTTTGTATAAATGACCTACTGCTTCGCCTAGCGCGGATGTGTTTTTGGTTTTTCTTGCAGGAATGCAATGCAAAAGGAAGCATGCAAGAAGTAATGAAGAGAAAGTCTAAACCACCAGATGAGTGTTTGCTAAATTTCCAGGAGGGTGAAGAGGGGTCCACAAAAGCCTTCAACTGTCCAGCAAACAAGTCCTTCGTGTCTGGGCGCAAGTTAGGCTTTTTTCTAGAGAGATGCTCATAAGCATCTCTTACCTTAGAGCTTCATCCTCTGTCGAAATGCAAAAATGCACATGTGCTCTGCAATGCCACTGCACTATGAATAACCCCCAATGGCAGAGATCAGTCCGGAACCCTCCACTATAGCAATTCTTTCACCATTTCGTTACTTCTTTCACTCTGTTTATCACAGCGTGGTTCAAGTATCCACCTAGGTACAGTTCTTGCGTCTCTCCTTATGCTCATGACCACCACACCCGATATGGTGCGGCACTGAGCACGTTCGTTTGGAATGCGGTCATATTATGGTAGGCTTTGCTCTCAGTCCGGGTTGTATGCTGTGAAGTATGGTTGTGTGAAATACTGACATTCTTGCAAATATATTCACAAAATCCGTTTGTGCAACCTGTCTAAAGGTCCCTCTGACTGGTGTGTAAATTTCGGATGTTTTCGAGTACGAGAGATACAAAGTTCACATGAGAGAACATTTGCTGAGGTCATTGTAGTACTTACTGCCATTGCTAATATCTTGACTAGTCACAGCAGAGCACGAGAGAGCTTTTTATTTATCGTAACAAACCAGTAAACTGGGACGCAGAAGAGATATGCCGAAAGCGAACTGTTTTTGTTTGGTTTACGGTCTATGGCTTATGGGGTTTAACGTCCCAGAGCGACCCAGGCTATGAGAGCCACCATAGTAACTGGCTCCCGATAATTTCAACTATGCACCTGTGGTTCTTTAACATGCACTGACATCGCACAGTGCAGGGGCCTCTAGGATGTCGCCTCCATCGAAATGCAACTGCCATGGCTAGGATTGAGCCCGTGTTTGCCTAAAAAAAACCAATGAGAACTACGGCAGAACTTGCGTGCTGATTAACACGCACCATCTTCGCGTATCTCACATGCAAGATACCTCACCAAAATCACAAGTGCCCACTTAGACTCACTCACAAAAGTTTGCTCAAACTATGGACACACTCAAACGGAGAGTCACACAGGCCCAAGTCAAGAAATCAAGCTCATTTAGGCTCGCAACTCATTTGTACTCACTCCAACTCACGATTAATTCAGGGTCAGCCACTCGTTAGAATTCACAACTCACTTCAACTCACAACCCATTTGAGTTCACTCATATCAACTCGCGACTCAATTGGGCTCACTCAGTGGTTTCGACTCAAGACACACATGGGCTTAATAGAAGCGCCCAAGTGGCATGCCCCCGAGCCAACCTCTCAAGTTTGAACATCTCAAGCTGTTTGTACAGCTTTTTCCTTAGCTTTCTTTGCAATACCATGGCTTTCTTCACAACACCTCGTAGTGGAAATAAACCTTCAGTCTGAGACACGTGACAAGGGACCACCCCTGCGCAGTGACATGATGGAACTCGGTCATAGGTTCCAACACATCCCCACATGGCTAATCACCGCACCTGCACCCGAGTAAACTAGCAAAGGGAAAGAGACAAAAACACCTGAAAGGGACAAAAACGCCATTTTCCTTGCTTCCGGAGAATCCTCTACTTCGGTCGCCCACAGGTGCCTCGCCCTCAAGCCTCCTTGGCCGAGGCAGCAAATTGTTCCTCCCCTCCACTGTCAGCAAGCGAGGAGAAAAAAGAATTAAAGGCACACCATCGTCGAGAAAACACAGACCATGATCTGAGTCTGAGCCCGGACACATGACTCGGAATGCGAGTTCAGAATCGTTCACAACTCGGACCAGTATCTGAATGAGAGTCCGAACTCACTCATGACTCAGATCATGATCCGCTTGCGAGTTCCAACTCACTCACCATGATTATGATATCCAAACCTATGCCATTTTCATGCGGTTATTTCTTTGTTGTTTTTTCCTTTACAGTCGTACCTTCTCAGTGGTGTCTCTGCGACATTCTTACCCAAATTATAGTATAATGCGCATAGTCTATTGAGCTTTCGTTTTTAAGTTCTGCTGAGAATCAGTCAACTTCCTGGATTTTACAGGTTCCAGATGGAAGTCCAGAAATGTCTACTAGTAAGGAAGCAATATCACTCATCCCCAGAAGTGGTGAAGGAGCCGGGAACTGCTAATGTGTCGTCCGCAGCGAAACTACATGACATCTTTTTGACTGCCAACAGCTGTGAAATGCAGTACGGCAAGTGAAGTTTTGGTACCCTTCGCCATAATGAATTCATCTATGAAGATTACAGGCTCATTTATGCACCGAGAGAAGACTGCAGTCAAGAAGCTTTGCAACTATTTTAATTACTCCAATCTTCGCCTTCTGCGTTCAGATGTAGACTCATCGGGCTAATACAAACAATCTAAGAAATATGTTGCCCATTTTCATGCCTGCTCAATGCGGACTAGAAGATGGCACCGATTGAGCGCTCGGCATTCACAACCATGCAGGAGCAATGGTGCTGGCTGCTGTGCAGAAACACACGACACCAGTGCTTTCTACACCACCCCCAAGTGTTCGTTCGCCAGATGCTGCCTACAGGCAACATACCCGAGGTATTTTAGTAAGATCACCGGCATACTTGCGTGCAGCTGTGACCGCTGACCCCTGATACGAATATATGTGCGGGGTGTTTGTAATTTAAACGGGAACTTCTAGGTGCACTCGTTTGAAGTAAAGTGCAAGCGTCGATCTATACTAAGCGTGACTGTGTCACATAAAGCTCGTTTTCCACTTCTTCATTCTTTATGTATACGTATCTGTTGTTTCTGCGTGCAGGTTGCGACCGAGTGGATGGAAAGTGAGAGGGCAACTGTCATCATCAATCTCCAAATTATCCAAAATCAATTATCAACCTTTTCCGTCTCTATGCATGTATGTTTGTACTGAAAGGCGGCCATATATATAGACTATTCCATTTGATTGACTGCCTGCCGCGAGCCAGTGGTACTGCAACAGGGGACAGCAACGCCATTGCTGTCTGTACTACTTTGAGTGTAGTGCACTACCGAAGTTAAACTTTCTGGTGCACGAAATTTTGCACCTGCACTGCAAGTGCTGCAAGGGATTCAAATTTACACACCTTTCCATTGCATGGATAATGCTCAGTATCATTTGGTCCAGTGCCTGTTCTGAATGGCACGCACCATTATGGGCGCTATCCGTGTTTTGCACAGATTTACTTTTGCACGATGACGGTGTACAGAATGTCCGCTTCTGTATGCCACCTGTACTGAGATTTCAGTATGACGACAGAATTGTTACACACAAGGAGGAAGATTGCGCAGGTCGGGTCCCAGAAGTTCAAATAAATATTATGCGCTTTGTAATGTGGGTGCTTCACAAGAGGCTACAAAGGATTGAGTAATTCACAGGTTTATGAGGCCACAGAAATAGCAAAAGTTATCGATGGCCGGAGCAGCAATATCTCCACACGTGGTGGTGATAGCTGGTATGGGAACTCTAGTAGAGTATAGCAACCTTGGCTGTTCCCATTTCACAGCTTTAGGGGAGGAGGTCCATTGGTGGTCGTGTGCAAAAATCCATTCTTTGCGGAGCTGCCCGCAAGTGTGTGTGTGTGTGGGGGGGGGGGGGGGGGGGGATGTTGCCTTTCTTTTCTGCACCCCGGCCAGAAATTTTCCCCATTTTTCGACAAAAAAGGAGGCCAAGAAATACATGGCGCAAACGGGACAGAATCCTCTAACAGTGGCCCATAAATCCACCCCAGGGTGCTAGGTCACATGCATAATAGTGTGCTTTGTGAATGGCTGTTGTCTACAGACTTTCGCTGCGTTACACTAATGAGAACAACATAGCAATCCAGTGACTGGTCCGCATGCGTGACTACAGCGCCTCATGTTGCCCTTCCTACGTACCAGAGGCTGACACGTGCTAATTCTTTATCATGAACAGTATAGCCTGTCGGATTTGTTGATGCATTTCTATGAGCCAAAGCAATGCCATGGGCTCCGAGGCATGCCAAACTCGCACATTATTCTTCTCCAGCAACTGTTTATTGTAAATTGCAGCTGTAGTGTTAGTGAGCCAGCAGCTGGACCAGAGAAACCCAGGCATACCTCAATCCAGAACAAGCACAAAGAACCAGCAGTAGAGAATATTTATTCTGTGGTCGACACTTACTGCCCACATTAACAGGGCTGCAGTTCCTAGGCCCACTCATCAAGTGGCGCAAGGCAAGCTACATCTCATATGCAAATCAGGACGTGAGCAGCGTGCAGATTTCCAGGACGCCTTGCTGGCGCCTGGCAGTATTCGCATACTTGCAAGGGTGGTCAAACGGGCTAGTTGGTAGCTCATATTTGAAAAAAACAGCACACCTTTAGACACGAACAGAGGCAGATATAACGACACAGCGCTGTGTCGTTATATCTGCCTCTGTCTGTGTCTAAAGCTGCGCCGTTTTTTTCCAAGTATTCGCATACGCAGCCCTTTCGAGGCCTGCTCGTGTTTGAGTGCATGCAGCAATACGACTGAAGGCTGCTGTGTCATACTTCTATGCTGTTGTTGGTCTTCAGGAGACTCCGCGTGTCCAAGGGCGTGACAGCTGCACAGGGAACGTTGAAGCGGTCAAAGCAGTCGAATATTTCCTGCTCCTGATGATCCGCCTCCTGGAGCTCCTCGTAGCCTAAAAAATAAAAGCCTATTAGGGATGAAAACTTTAGTGCAGAACAACTGAGCTTACGGAAAACTCCTCAACTACAGGGGCCCAATTATTTCTTGCTGTCATTACATAAGGCAGGACCACATTTTTTCATGCCTATAAAGTCGATACTGTAGCTGCTGAAAGTCTTCATGCGTGCCACCTAACACATAAGTATCGCAGGCTCGAGTTTTGATTATTGCCATAGCAAACGAATGACTGGCCTCATAATAGAAGTTGCAAAAACATGAAATGCCAACGTTACAGTGTGGAAAACGTCATAAGCATTTTTTTTGTTAAATTCTATTAACAACAGGCATGGCTCATTCAGTTGCTCAAAGCAGGCTTTTATAGGCACGGCCGTCTTATGCAAAGCATTGCTTATCAAGCGGCCATGGTATAGGGTAAGCGCGTCGGCGGGGCAATCGTCAACAAAGTGGCGTACGCTAGTACTTTGCCTCACACACTATACCATGACATAAGAGTAAATGTTGTGATTCAGCAGTGCTATTTTCGACCAACTACAGCCTCCTACGTGATGATAAATAAGAAATACATGCCCCTTTAAATAGAGAGAGAAGGTGATGCGAAAACCCCGGAACACAAAAGTAAATCAAAATGAAATGATACTGTAAAGTTTAGTTAGCACGATGACAAAATTGCACAAAATAATTTGGAACCTTGCTTAGCTTATTAGCCCCATTTTTATTGCATTCAGACGTTTAATAGGGTCCCAATTATGTATGCTCTCTTCCAGTATATCTAATGCTAGCAAAACAAATATTGTATCCTTCCTAACATCAATGTTATAATGTTATTTTAAACTTTAGTTGATGGCATTATTGTTTACTTGATTTAATTATCGTTTTGTCAGGCTCTTATATGACTGCTGACTCCTCCACAAAGTAATTATTGTTAATACAATTTAGGACAGCAACATTTTGAATGTGAATCTCAACACCTTAGTGTAAAAAGTCAGTTGACAATATGTATCCTTCAAAAAGGTAACCATTCCCACTTCACTCGTTGATATGCAGGTGCCTTAGACGAAGTGTGACCACATTCTAACAAAAAACTAATTCGGGCTCATTGCTCCATTTCTATGAACTGTATTATAAAATAGAGTGGAAAGGTCACTATTCCTACAGTGCCTGGCACCGCGAAAAACCCTAAACTTCATTGGATTTACAATCTAACCATCAAGAGCATCTCATTATCAGGTATACTTTCTTTGCCATTTTCCACTGGCATCCTGTCCTGAAAGTCGGTAAGCTGACTGTGAAGTGGGATCGTGAATGCTGATATCAATTAGCTTTCCTTTCAGTGCATCTAAAAGGCCACTGGCAGTTTCTGTGCCCTCATTTACAACCAAGAGCAAGTTGTCCCGTGTTTTTAAACTAGCCTGCCATCGCCGTGCATGCACTTTTGCCATGCACAGCGGCCGGAAACTCTCCATGCCTCTGTAACTTGACATTCCTTGCGTTGGACTTTGCGGAACTAATATTTGCTCAAGTGAGGAGGAACCTTGTCACTGCCAAAAGTCGCCTTGGCATATAGATGGACGCATTGCATCGATGGTGTGCTCGATTTGAAGAGAGCCAAGAATGCATGTGCCGACTCGCAAGACATTTCGCTGGAATTAATGGCAGATCTCCACGTGGAGTTGTTTAATATGGCAATGCAAGCGAAAACGAATTTTTTTTCGCCCGTGGTACACTGACTGCATTTGGACACCCACCTGTTCAGTACTCTGTTAACAAAGTGACAATGCAAAAAAGTCAAATTCATAACCATTACTCTCTCTAAGGTATGAGGGCATTCCTGAAATAGCATTTTTCTAAAAAAAATGATATTTTGCATTTTTTTTTGGCAAAAGTTAGAAGGGTCTTTGAGGTTATCAAAAATATAAAAATGCAAACTATCATTTTTTGAAGAGGAAGAGAGAACTTCTTTCTCTCTCTTTTAAAAAATGGTATGAATTTTTAAACTTTTTGTAGCCAAAAACACACCTCTACCTTTTACGAAAAAAACTATGATTCGGTCTTGTGGTGTTCAAAATTTACAGGCTACATTGTTACCTGCAACATCCTTGTGTCTATAGAACCTATCTGTTTTAATCTTATTTTTCTAGAAATTAAGTTTAGTTCTTTCTTGAGTTTTGCCAACATAGATAAAGCTACACTCAGTGAAAATTTTTCAAACTTTGTACGCCCGTTTATTACACATCAAGGTATCAATGAACAAGGATTATCGAAATCCACTAATATTTTTTATCTTGTGACCTGTTATCTGAACATCCATGCTTGTGGAAAGCCAATTTTTGTGTATGCTTTTAGTTTTCTTGTGATAACTGCCTGCAAACTCATCACAGGCTCTTTATTTAGACAGTTCACTGGACAGGTAATAGATAGGCCTGCATAAATTTCGAAGCAATATGGTGCACATTAGTTAGTTTCCGAATTATCACTGTTGGCGTAGAGGCAAATTTAGGGCACTTTTCAAATTAAAACATCATGTTTAAAAACTAAAACACATTTTTTTGAAGCTTTATACTCACTGATGACATCAACATGGTATGCCTAAAAATTAAAAATAGCAAAAGGATTTATATTTACTATTTATTTATATTACTAATTAATGTTTATTATTAAAATAAACATTTTCCATCACGGGTGTCCTCATACCTTAACTGATAAAACCCTGTAATGAGAACTCAACAAATGCGGCAAACATGGCAAAATTTTTTGATAAAATTATATTAATAATTACTTTCTCACAAATCTCACAAATATAATTAAATTACGTTACAATTACTTCATAAAAGTAAAGCAATTAATTTTCAATCACCTTTGATTTCTGATCACAGAGTAAGATAGAAAGGAGCGCCAGTTTGGCTGATAAGAGGACATGAATTTTACCACATTGGTGAAACTTCAATGGGCCATCTGATAAGCAGTGCTTGGATTTGGCATTGGCGCTGGTAGAAAACTCCCACTGCACTGCAGCTCCAGCGGTTCCAGGGTCATTGGTGCTGGAAACTCTCTCCCTCTTATTCTGCAGGCACACGCGTGCGTCGTGGTTGTCATCTGCTTCACAGTGCCGCTCTAGCACACCGCTTGCATCGGCACAGCCACTGATCAAAACAGCATTTCGTTTCATAGCATTGTCGAAACGTGGAGCATCGACGAGGTTATTTTTGCAAGGCGAACAGCGAAATGGAGCAAATGGAGAGCCGCAACAGTGAGCGAAGGATAGCGGAAGGAAAGAGTACTATGCAAACCTAAAAGCTGAGTGCCCAACGTGCACTGGGCATTCGTGTAGCAAAATCGTGCCTGCTGATTGCATTGCGGCAAGCCTGAATCGGAGCTCCTGTCTATCTTACTCTGTGTTAAAGAAGTACTCCGGTTACAGCTCTCAAGCATTTCATATTTCTTTATTCCAAGAACAACTGAGCTTCAAAATGGACATCGGAAATTTTGCCCTGCTTTGAAGAAAGGGTGTTCTTTGCCATGCTGAACAGCCTCTCTGCAGACGCAAATGAGGGCAACTCAGGGTTCTATATCATAAATGGCTTTTTCACCCTTGATTACGACTCAAAAGCTGTACAATCACCCACTTCGTTCTTCATCCACTGGCGAATGTCATCGTTCATTGCGTCATGTGGTAGTGCCCTCCTGATTTTGAACAAAGTGTGATCAGCGTCAGTTATGGGTGGCGCAGTGGCTTGATTTTCAGACTCATCACCTCTGAAATGACCCTGGTAACAGGAGTGGAAAGCTGCCATTTCTTTTGGTCAAGTTGCTCATCCTGGAGCCACGCCAACTTAAAATGTGATGTGTGGCTGCCGCAGTGGTGTAGTCCGCGAGTTGGTTCGCAAACCTGGATAAATTTAACATAGTGCATTAAAAATACCCACACAGTCAACATTATTCCACGCATTCTTACATTTTTTTTCTGGTAAATCAGACCTCTATATACTCACAGAGGAGTGTGGAAAGCGCTCTGCAACTGAACTGAACCTAAAAATTATGAAAAGTGCAAAAATGAAGTGAACAGCAATGACGATGACTAGGTCAGCTAGTGCTGCCAAATAAAAAAAAACAATGAAAAATTACGATGATAAGACTGGAAGCGAACAGTGCTTACATTTATGTCTTTCGGCCTTGTCTTGCTCTTTCACGCTGTGGTATCCTATCCTATGAAAGGTATGAAATTTTAGTACTATACTCAAGTTTTCCTTCAACATGACAAACCAGCCGGATATGACGTTTCAATTAACCTCGCACTTCTGCACAATTTGACATGAATGAAATACTACAGTACCTGTACAAAGAGGCTAATCGTCACCGCATCGAGAACAAACTTGTATAAGCTAGGTACACACTACACTTCTGACATGTGATTTGCTATTTCCAGCTGTTACCGCAGCACAGTAACCATATCCTAACTCCATGTTCATTGCTGCGCAGTGGCATCCACTCAATGATGCGCTAGTAAGACCTCCGCCTATGAAACAGCACTGCTGCTACCACAAAGAAAATAACTACGACGAACTCACCTCTTCATGACACTGCAATTCACAGCGTCAAGAAGTGCTTAGCAATACTGCAGTTCCTGGGGACAGTGCAGGGACCGTCGAAGAGCCCACAGCATAGGCAGAAGTGCCCCCACGAGCATATATTTTTCTCCCTGTAGAACGACCAGGGACCGCACTATTGGCCATAGAACCTGTCAGAGGGGGATTGAAGCACAGCATTGCAAGACGATGTACTATATTGTCTCATGTCTTTACTACTTTAATTACATTAAAAACACCAGGATATTGCCTTTTATATTCAATATATCTGTGTATACCCCCTCACTCAATGTGCACGAGCTTGTAAGCAAATTTTATTGCAATACACCAGAAAAAAAATACACCAGAAAAAAAAAAGTCAACACACAGACTTGTGTTCTTCCTGAAATACAAGGTAATCTCCAAGGATCCGGGAAATGTTCAGCATGTCAAGGACCTTGGTCATGCGTGTTGTTCTCTCTTCCCTGATCTGGTCCAAGGGCTTGAACACAAGTTCCACCTCACTGCATGAGGCAAAATTAGAAAGCACCTCCAGTGCTGCTACACAACCTCTGATGTAATAGATGAGTGTTGCTGTTTGCTCCATAGTACTTTGCAGGTGTTCATAACGCATGTAAATGCACGCCTGTACCGCACATCTTGCAGGGCTTGTTCAATGTCTACGACAGCAATAAGGTTGAGCCTAAGCATTGCATAGCGTTTATGTTTTGGCAGCCGTGGTTCATCCAGCTTGGGAGGGATATCAGTCAGAAACCACTAGAAAAATGTGCACATTATCCATATCTATGTCTTCGTCATCTTCTGTTGGTTGTTGTGGAGAGAATACCATGCAGGCAATAAAATGAGCACTATGGTTTGACTGAAACAATAAAATGAACAACAGGGTAAGTAGGGTCATGTTTAACCTGAATAACTTGAATTTTAAAGCATCTGTGATGGTCACAGTAACCTTGCTCAGGATTTCACAGTCCACCAATACACCATGAAGTGCATGTGCAAGGACGTATGTATGGTGCCCAGTATGGCAGACTTTCTCGTGCAGCCTTGGCCCAACCAGTGGACGAGAAAACTTCTGAAATATACACCTTTTATTTAGTATATCACTATGTGGTGTATGACAAAATATGCATGCTTTGAAATTTCTTGAGAGGGAGGTTGCAATGTAAGCTTGCCTAACGATGAAAGGATATCCAGCAGTCAGCCATGCAGCATACAAGATGCCATGCCTAGAAAACAGGCACGCAGCTTGTCCTTCATTTCCTCAAACAATTTGTTGACTCAGCCAGCTATTGCCCAGCGGAAGAGCACCTTGACTCCATGTTAAAGAGTTTGCAGGAGGCCAATAAAATCCAGGTGTTCTGCAATGAAGAACATATGGAAAGATCCTATGAAAAATGTATTTATAGCTAAGTCTAACTGCTGCTTTGAAGGTGTGGACACTTTTCCTACAGAGCATCCAAGCCTCATCTGCTTTGGGGCATACGAAGAGCCTTCACAAGCTCCGTCAGCAAAACGCTTCTGTCTGTGAATATCGAGCTCTTTTAACGTGCGCATATGGGTGCTGCTTCTAAAAAAGAAATTACCTGCAAACCTCAATGAAAGGGATCACGAACCAAATCCACCAAGTATAAAAAGGCATAAAAAGATATTTAACCAGAAAGGGGCTTTCACGGTGAATTAGAGTTGAGCCCACTTATAACGGTCGCAGCTATAACGAACGCTTGCTTATTACGAATGGGCGCGGTGCTACCGTCAAAATATGCACAAGGGCAATGGCAATCCATTGCAGATACTATGAACAACTTTGGCTGCACCACTTGGTTTTAGCGAACAAGGAGGTGCTGTAAACTCCCCACCGCAGTTGAAGAGGTCATGCTTCCAGCAAGCGCAGAGATCAAAGATTGCCTCTCAACCTTCACAACGCTGCCCGGGAAAGAACATGTCGACCCAAAAATGCAATAAAAAGGAAGCATTGAAATGGCAAGTAACTGCCGACCAAGCCCATGCCAATGACCTATAAGCGCAATCATTGCCTGCATGTTCATCGGCTGAACAAAGCATCCCCAAGCGGAAGAAGCATGTTGCATGCGAGACAGGGGCATCATTGAAAGCGAAGCTACTGATCATGGTCGTGGATAAAGTAACAGCAGCGATTTGAGAATTTTGAAAGGCTTGCTGGCCATGCTGGTCACATGGTATGCATCACGTGCCTGGCCTGCCAGTCAGCTCCATCTTTTGCGCTGCAGGCAGTGTCATACAACGGACAATGTAGCTGAAGCAGTGTGCCATGAGCACTGCACTGTTTTCTTGGCTGCATGAGCCCAACAATGACAGATGAAGCTCGAAAACACACGTGATCAGACGCATGTATATTTGTAACAACGCTTCATTTATGTATAGCTGGCCAGATGTTTCCTCAGATGACTGCACTCCTGCGGACCACAAAATTGCAGAGGCGCATGCTCTGACAAAGATGTTGACCACCAAGTACGAGCACACTCCTACTGCCAGCAATCTTATTTGTGTGGTCTACCTGCCACCAGCTGCCACGGATGCTTCAATCACAATTAGTTATATCCTGTCCCCAAATTTGATAGTTCGGAGCAAGGGTCTCAGTGAGGATTAAATGACTGCCCTAGAGAGCCTGAAAAGAGCTGCGGCAGGCTCTGCTTTGCACAAGTAGGCATGCAAAACGCGGTTTTATAAGAAACAAATGCTTCTTTGTCAGCCTCAGTGTTTTTGGCTGTTATACGGAGAGACCACTTACTACGAATATCAGATATAACGAACAGAATCCACGTGACTGTCAGGTTCCTTATAAGTGGGCTCGACTGTATTCTGCTCTGCCCTGCTCACATTTTAACAAGTTTCAATGAAAACTGGTAACCTTAGAAGGAAAGAAGTTAAAGAAAGAAAATTTCAGCAGAAAAAACTACTCTCAGGGCAAGAGATGCTAAACTTTTTTCCCCTCAAACTAAACATATAAGTCACTCAATGCATTGTAGCCAGTGGTGTGACACTTCCATAGACTCAGTGGGGCAGAAAACGTGCTAGCGGCAGCAGCAGCACCTAGTTGGTCAGTGGAAAGCATTCAGATTAACAAAGTGTCTTTTGCATCAACTCGCAAGTAAAAGTACTCTTTACTCCTTTAAAGATTATAGTTAATAACTGACAGTTGTAAGAAAGTTATTCGCACACTGTATAAGCCTAAGACACTATAATTAAATTTTACTGACGACTGAAACTGCACTGATGCCAGTCTCGAAGCCCCACAACAAGCCAATCCAAACAATTAAATAAGGCTGCTTGGATCACCCGGAGCTGGTATCACCAGTTGCTCTCGTGGTAGCTGCGCTTTCTGCTGCTTGATTGGATCATGGTAAATATACGTTGTAGCGACAAACTGCTAAAGCATTACACTTCCTGTTTGTCGAGGCACTCACCCAACGTGCGTATTCGGTCTTGTTTTTATTGTGGCAGCTCATGTAGCATGCTTTACACTGGCGTCCGACTGGAGTGAAAGCTAGCAAAACAACAGCACAACGCAGGAAGAGTTCTATGTAAATGAGACTTTACTAAAATAAGCATCCTTGTATACACAACCTTACAAAACCAGAGTATCTGAAGCCAGTCTTTAAATACACGTACGAATGCAAGATTGTCCACAAGTGTGAATATATACATGATTCGACAAAGGGGCAATCAAGCAATAAGCTGAAAAAAAAATCTTTCAGAAGAGCATAAAGAACACCTTCAGAAGAACCTAATATTCCATATATCTGTAGCCATGGCCCATAGAGTTCAAGAGAAAGAAAATAACTGCGGGCGGACAAGTGTAGTGATGATTCGGAACATTGATCAGCTGGAGCAATGTAAGCTGAGCTGGCATACAGCAGGATTAACTGCAGCTCTTCGCGAGAGATTGCTCTGCTGTCGAGTGACACAATTAAACTGATGGCGACGACATAATCAAACGCAAGCTTGCGAGGGGAACATCAAAAGAATTGAACAAAATCGGGTAGAGAGTGTTACATAAAGTGCTCTTTTGTCTGAATGTCGCTACAGTCGAGCCCACATGTAACGGCCCCACTTAAGACGAACTTTCGCTTATAACTAACGAGACCTGCGCGACCGCCAAAATATACATTGTTTCAATGGCACAAGATCACACGTATAACGAGCATCATTAAGCCCTGCTGATCGGTTACAGCAAACGGAAGGCATAAACCTGGCGCCGCGATGCGAGATAACCTGCCTCCGACCCCTTTGTGCGCCCAGCGAGCGGTATGTTTTCCCGAGCCTCATCGCAGGCGAAATGCCCCCCCCCCCCCCCCGTTTCGTGCCGCTCTCAAGCGAGCTGACTGATATCCTTGGGATCTGTCCGGCTTCCCCTCCACCCAGCAGACCGGAGCCACTCCAAACATGGGAGGACTGGGAGACCTCACTACGCTCCACAGATCAGGCACGACAGAAGATTGTCGCCACCTGTGCGGCCAGCGTCATGGACCTTTTAGCCATGAACGTTTGAGTGCGGTGTGGTCGTGCGAGGACCCAGGGGTCCTGGGAGGCCCGAATTCCTCTGCACAATAAAGTCTTTCTCTCTCTCACTCTCATGCCGTTCATTGCGTTTAAAATTTTGTGTCTGCACCCCTTTAAGGACGATAGACACCAAATTTTTTCTTGCGTGTTTTCTTCTTTCAAACGATATCGTAGACATTCGTATACATGAAGCACCCTGTGGTATTTGTGTACGACCGCTAAATAGTTTATAATTGAATTTCTTCTTCACGCTGTTTCGGTTTCGTCGACCGAAGGACGACTGTGACGTCAAGTTGATGTTTTCGCCACGTGATCAACTGGAAAAACTTGTAAGGGCCAGTGCAGGTGGCGCCATCAGGGGACACACAGGGACGGCTGACAACACTGGAGGGAGAGGGAATGCGTGGTTGGCTATGGCGGGAATGTGCGTGAGGTGTGCGCGGGCAGCGCGGGAGTGATCCGAGTGGCGTGGTCGAAGTGGGCTCAAGTGTGAGCTCGGTGCGCATTGCATTAGGTGCGCAAACTACGGATGACTATTGGGGGACTCCGGCAAGAGGGACTCTGTGAGCGTGTGTAATAAATCATCCCTTGACAAGTGGGGGCCCGTCCGACGGAACCAACATGGAGACCAATGCCGGAACGTCCGCATCTGATGAAAGCTCCGTCACAGCCACGGTCCCAACGACCCTGGTGCAGCAACTCCTGGCCACTACGACGAAAGGTACGCTGCTCGAGCGGGAGCAACTCGTCGAGTACTGCTAGTATCGATTCGTCGAGTACTGCTATTTGGGAGGCATCCCGAACGATCGTCGCCTTCAACATATCCCTGTGGCGTTGGAAGGCTCTGCGAAACAGTGGTGGCGGTTCATCGGTGGCCACTCAGATTGGGCTTCCTTCGCCGAGGACTTCAAGGGCGAGTTCGCGGCCGTCGACTACAGGGAAAAATTGAAGGCAGAGCTGGCCGAGCGCACTCAGCACCCTGCCGAGAATCTAAAACAGTTCATACACATCATAGCAGAGTACTATGACCGTATTGGAGAGCCTGTCACCGACGCGGAAAAAGTTGATCGGGTGAGGCGGCAAATGCATCCGACCTTTCAGGACCTGACGAATAACATGGAATTCGCGAACCTGCGCGACATGGCAAAGGCAGCGGGCCTCCTTATGCAGCGTGCGTGGCACCGCCTGCGTTACGTGCCACCGCCACTGCGAAGCACGCAGGCCGCGCCCGACCTCGCCTTTGTTGACGCCGGCGCTCCACATCGTCACTGCCCTGTCGCGGCGGCCTCAACCGATGCTTCGTCACGACATGACTGGTCGCTTCGGCCTGCGGCGATGCTCGCGTCCCGACACGGGGTCCGTCCTTCGGGCTCAACGCTGCGAGCTGAGGCCCCTTTGTGGGCGCCGCCAGATCCCCGTGCACAGTACCAGTCGCCGGCTTCAATGAACGAAAGCGGCCGCTCCGCACTGGGCATCGCATGGCCCATGCCTCCACCTGAGGCTGTTGTCTGCCACCGGTGCGGTGGTAGAGGTCATCGAGCGCGCGCATGCCCTACAGGCAAGTCACGAAGCAGACCGCGCTGCTTCCGCTGTGATCAGGTCGGTCACCTCCAAGCAAACTGTCCGGGAAATGGCCGAGCGTAGCAGTTGTGCCGGCCAACGGCTACGCAACTTCTTTGCAAGTTCTAGCGACGACCGGTGGGAAAGAACCTCTGCTCGAGGTATCAATCGGCGACAGTGTATTTT
Source organism: Amblyomma americanum (assembly GCF_052857255.1). Lineage (NCBI taxonomy): Eukaryota > Metazoa > Arthropoda > Arachnida > Ixodida > Ixodidae > Amblyomma > Amblyomma americanum. The sequence goes on along the minus strand of NC_135497.1, from coordinate 327,779,686 downwards.
ACGCCCTCCTGGACACCGGCGCCAGCGTTAGCCTGATGAACGCGCGAGCCTTCGAGGCGGCGAAACGAAGTGGCGCCAGCACCAGAGAAGAAAGACGGACTCTCCGGCTTGCAGAGGGAAGGTCGGAGACAACACCCTCTGTACGTTGCCGCATCCGATGGCAGGGTAGCAGCCGGAAACAGCGCTTCCTCTTGTTGGAGAAGCTTTGCCACGACATAGTTCTGGGACGAGACTTCCTTGCAACAGCGGGCTTTTCTGTACATATAGGCCTCGGTGGATGGACACTCGGGATGGATCCCCAGCCATTGGTGAGGTTCAGCAAGGCACCCTCTCGCCACCACACAGCGGCTGCTGGCCTGCTCAAGACAGCTCCACACAAGTTGCACAGCAGCATCCTGACATGGAAGACTGGGATGAGGACCTAGCTACCTCCTTGCAGCAGCTGTTTGCTCTGGAAGAGCATGGTCCACCTGAGGCCAACTGCAGCCAAGCGACGTCTGACCGCAGGGCCTCTCCAGACAGCGATCGACTGGAAGCCATCCTCAGTCAATATAGACATGTTTTCCAAAAATACCCCGGCTGCACATCTCTCATTACGCATAGAATAGATACAGGCGACCACTGTCCAGTCCGTTGCAAACTGCGCCCAGTAAACGCAAAAAAGCGGGAAGTCATGGACCAATGTATACAAGAACTGCTGCAGCAAGACCTTATCGAACCATGCACCAGCTCATGGGCCAGTGCTCCAGTCCTGGTGCAGAAAAAGAATGGTGGGTACCGCCTAGCAGTTGACTGCACACCATTAAATGCCAGGACAAATGTACCAAGGTACCCAATGCCTCGTACCGACTGGGTCCTTGCACAGTTGGGTCGTGCCAAATGGTTCTCGAGTCTGGACCTTGCACAAGGTTTTTTCCAAGTGCCTGTAGCACCGGAGGACGTTCAAAAGACTGCGTTCATATGCCACAAGGGCATGTTTCAGTTTAAGAGGATGCCATTTGGAGTGGCTGGAGGGCCAGCAACGTTTCAGTCTTTAATGGACAAACTGCCAGACAGAATAAAACATACCTACTGCATGGCTTTCTTGGATGATATCCTTATCTACTTCGACACATTGGCAGAACATCCGGACCACATTGCCGAGGTGTTGCGTAGGATTGACAGGGCCGGCCTCTCAGTCAACCCAGCAAAGGTTTCCTTCTGCAAACAGACTCTCAAGTTCCTTGGGCACATAATTACTCCTGGTGAGTGCAGACCGGACCCAGACAAGGTGCAAGCTGTCTCTCAGTTTCCCGCATCCCGTACTGTCAAACAACTCCAAATGTTCTTGGGCCTAGTTGGCTACTACAGGAATTTTATACCCTCATTCTCCGACAAGGCAAAACCTCTAACACTGCTGTTGAGGAAAGGTACAGACTGGTTGTGGGGGGCTGAGCAGCGAGCAGCATTTGAGCTGCTGAAGACTACACTGGCAGGCGAGGTGGCTGTCACCCTACCGGATCTGAACCGACCATTCGTCATTGAGACGGATGCTAGTGGCACAGGCATTGTGGCAGTTCTACTTCAGGAGGTGGATGGCTTGCTTCGGCCAGTCTCGTTTTTTAGCAGAACCCTAACCGCAGCAGAGCGAAACTACACAGTGCAAGAATGGGAATGTTTGGCAGTCGTGTGGGCTGTGGAAAAATTCAGGCCATACATTGAGCTTACGTCTTTTGAGGTTCATTCTTATCACGCATCGCTGGCACGGATGCTCAACACTGAACACACGTCGGGACGGGTGCGACGCTGGGTTTTGCGATTGCAAGGGCTGAGGTGCACGGTTAGGCATCGCCGAGGCCGAGCTAACATCCCAGCCGATGCTCTGAGCAGATTTCCAACTGGTCATCCAGAACCAATGCCTTCAAGCTTGGCAGAAGAATGGTTTCCGATAGAACTCGAGGAACCACAGCTCACCATTCGCTTCGCTGATGTTGCCTCGGCTGACCTTGTTGACACCTCACCCCTAACCGACTGTGCAAAACTGAAGCACGAGCAACAGAAAGACCCGTTGCTGCAGCAGCTGCTGCAGTACCTTGAAGCGGCGATCATACCAGACGACCCCAAGAGGGCAAAAATGGTCTCCGACTTGGCCAAGGAGAGCCATATAGCACCTGATGGGGTTCTGCTTTGGACACGCGGAGGCAAAGCGGTGCCGTGGCTCCCCCTCCATCTACGGGAATTGGTGCTTAAACTGAAGCACGACCATCCACTCAGTGGACACGCCGGCTTCTTCAAAACCTTAAGGCGCATCGAGAGCCGCTTCCCTTGGTTGGGGGTGTGCTCCGACACGTCTCGTTATGTACGAGGGTGTCAGCAGTGCCAGGTCTTCAAGCCCCGTCGCCAGAAGCCAAAGGGACTTATGGACAGCACTTGGGTGTCCTCACCCATGCAGCACCTCAGTGTGGATCTGACAGGCCCATTGCCCAGAACTCCACGGCAACACAAGTATATCCTTGTAGCTCTGGACACATTCACTAAGCTTATCGATCTTTTTCCCCTGCGGGCACCAACTTCAAAAGCCATCGTTGAAAGGATCGTGGAAGTTTTCTGCCGGCACGGTGCACCTCTTTCCCTCTCCAGTGATAACGGTAAACCATTCGTCAGCAAGTCAGCAAGATATGGAAGGGAGTGCTGCAACATTGGGGAATACAAGAGCGGCACACAGTCCCCTACAGACCTGCTGGACAGCCTGTAGAACGTCACAATGCTACAGTCAAGCAGACCATTGTCAACTACTGCTCCTCCCACTGCAATTGGGACAAGCGACTCTCTGAGGTGGCCTTCGCAATGCGGACATCAGAGAGTGTGGTCACAGGGTTTACGCCCGCATTCTTGTGCTATGGTCGGGAACTTCGTACACCTTGGGCAGATAGGCAGCAGATTAGTGCTGAAATTTCTGCATCGGCACCCCATGCACTCGCTGCAGAGCTAAACCTTTACCTGCAGGATGCATTGGCCATGGCCAGGGAACACCAAGAATCAGCGAAGGTCGAACAGGCCAGGCATTACAACAAGCATCGTCAACCAACCACCTACAAAGTTGGCGACCTCGTGCTCCGCGACAAGCACACTCTAAGTAATGCAAGTACAGGCTTCACTGCTAAATTGGCCCCTCGCCGCTCAGGGCCCTACCTAATCACTGCCCGTGTGGGTCAGAACAACTTTAAACTCAAAGACCCTGCCTCAAGAAAGTATATGGGTGTGGCCAACGCAGACCAGCTAATGCCATACCATCCACCGTGGAGGCCTGCTTGCACGAATTAAGGGGGGGAGGATGTAAGGGCCAGTGCGGGTGGCGCCATCAGGGAACACACAGGGACGGCTTACAACACTGGAGGGAGAGGGGATGCGTGGTTAGCTATGGCAGGAATGTGCGTGAGGTGTGCGCGGGAGTGATCCGAGTGGTGTGGTCGAAGTGGGCTCAAGTGTGAGCTCGGTGCGCGTTGCATTAGGTGCGCGAACTGCGGATGACTATTGGGGGACTCCGGCACGCGGGACTCTGTGAGCGTGTGTAATAAATCATCCCTTGACAAACTTTAATATAATCACTGACCGGCTTGTCATTCCATGTTTTGGAAGATGCTGGATTAAATGTCGTAGTCAATTGAATATACATATCAGCGATTACATTACAGTTTTTCTAGTAGATCACGCGAACAAACCGTCAACTTGACGTCACAGTCGTCATTCAGTCAATGAAACCGAAACAGCACGAGAGAAGAAATTCAATCAAATTATTTAGCGCTTGTAGGAAAATACCACACGGTAATTCATGTATTCTAATGTCTAACGCATCGTTTGACAGAAGAAACCATGCAATAAAATTACACTAGCTGCCCACTGAAAGAGAAGACACTTTCGCAAGGCAGCAAAGCTACCTAAGGAACAAGATGGTAGGTTCCAAAATTATTTACCTGGATGAGATATGTGCAACGGCAGCAAGCGCAGTGTTGGTGTAAGGACAGAACAGCGAGCGTGTGCTGCTTGTGCCAAGATCAGGACAACCATGGCCTGGAGCAGGCTGCCAGGGAAGGGCCACCGCATCATTGTGATGCACATCAGCAGTGAGAAAGGCCCATCAACGGCTGCCTGTATGTTTCCTGCAGAAAAAACGAAAAGGGTGAAGACTGCTATGAAGATACGGGTGGCAACCATTTTGAGATGTTTGCACTCATGTGCTCCAGAGGCAGACAAAAGAAACATCGTACCGAAACACAAGCAGTTGTGCCATTCACATCTGGACGAAGCAATGCCGACAACAGTTTTACACAAAGAAGCAGTTCAGCAGTAGCTGACAGAGAGAACACTAATGGAACGCCATGATGCCAACAATGTGGCTCCCATAAATCATGAAGCTGCCCAAACTGTGTGTTGTCAAATACCATGTAGGTGTCGCTGTGGCGAGGGCTGGCAACGTCAAGCTCTGGCTCCCACCTAAGCTTTAACCTATGGAGTTTCTCTGGGTACAAGTGAATAATGATACCAAGAATGAGCATAAAGATTTATGGCTTCCTTTGGTTGAAGCTTTGCTCATAAACAAGACACCAACGGTTTCAGCAGAAAAGTGGAGCAATTGTGCACACCACGCCATGAATAATGATGAAAAATTCAGAGCAAACTCTGCCAGCGGCCCTCATATTCATTAACACATACGAGTTTCACAAAACATAACTATGTAGCACATCGGCTCTGGGATGCATCACAATAGTAAACCAGCGCTAACATCTCTTGCACTGCAAATTAAGACTTTACATCATCAAGTTATCAGGCTTCCAAACTTTGGAAGTGGTATCCCAGGTTTAACATCCTGAAGCAACACATGGGCTATGAAGAACACCACAGTGGACGGCTCCGGATTAATTTAGACCGTATGGGGTTCTTCAACGTGCATTGACGTCGCACAGCACACCATTGTTTTTATGTTTTGCCACCGTCGAAATACTGCCACTGCAGCAGGATCGGGCTCAAACCCGCGACCCTGAGATCAGCAGCCGAATGCCAAAGCCACTAAATCATATGGCGGGTGCTTCCAAATTTTCAGCTAGCTGCTTTTTCTATGGACTGCTTTCCTGTCTCACTAAAGAATACAATACTTGCTTTAACTATTCGCTTAATAATTCTTTAGGCATGCTGTTTTGTCTTCGCTGAGAACGAATAAACAACTGAGGCTCCTCAACCTTCACGCTGTCAGCAGGCAAAGGACACCTGCAGCTGCATTCCTTTAATACAAGCACATGCATCAGTTTTTGTGCTTATACGCAGGTTGGAGTGGAACGTCAATTCTTATAAATGTCCGACATGAGTATGACGACATCCATACAGACACAAGGCAGCAACGGGAAACTGCAATACGGGCACTGCCTTTGATAAAAACAACTTACTTGTGTGGTGCATTCTTTTCAGCCATCTCCTGCTTCTCGATACAGCTAACTCATTGTTAGAAGCATACAGTAGCAGTGAGCCACTCACAACTTGCCTCCGCGTCCCCCGGCTCTGCTTCTTGCATCGACCCTTTTTCCTTTAAAAGAGCTTACATCGAAAGGTGGGCGACCTGTCACATTTGCAAACAGCGCGCCTGTTTTGCACCTTGCTAGCCATGACGAAGCAAGTACGCATCGAAATGTTCACTGAATGTGGGGGAAGATAGAAATACAAGAAACGCATTTAACGCTCTAGCGCACAAATTCAATACGACGCAAATTTTTATTTTTCTCGTCGAGCAGCCACGATCTACCGCTGACGCTGATACTGTAGAAGCTTGGGCAAGTTGGTGTGACATGGTTTTTTCAGCAGCGCGGGGGACAAAGGACGTGACAAGTGCACAGACACGGCGCTGAACTTACATCCGGTTTATTGAGGTGATTTTCACTACTTAAGTACAGTGGCAACCAATCTCAAATGAAAAGACAGATACACAAAACAGATTGACGAAAATGACAATTCCTGAGCACAGGTCTACAGTGGCACAAGACCAGCTGCGCACGTTTTTCTATTCTCATCAAGGAAACGTAGTTCTTTATCAGACAGAGCTAATGAGGCAACGCTTACGCATTCATCTTTGAATTTATGGATTTCATGAGCTTCAATGATTTCACGAGTGATTTTTGTTCTATTATCTGACAGCACTCGACACTGAGTGAAAACAGGATAACACGGCGGTTTTTTGTTCTTTTTTCTTTCCTCCGTGCAGTCTCTGCAATGAATGCCAAGGTGACGGGAAGCGGTGCCGCTCACGTTGTTGTTGTGTTCCCGCAGCCGGTCGTTGAGGCAACGACCAGTTTGCCCCGTGTAGTGCTTGTCACACGTAAGCAGAAACCTGTACACAACATTGCTACTACATGGTACAAAACCTTTTCGGTGTTTCTTATCGCAGCCAACCGTCCTTTCATTGCTGCTGTTTACAATATGGCAGAGTTTGGAGAGCTTATCGGGCGCGGAAAAAACAACGTTTACATCGGCACGCGCTCCCACCCTTTTCAGATTATGTGAAATGCGGTGTAGATAAGGAATAACCACATACTTTCTTTTTTCTTCCTTGGGCCTTTCAGTGGAATCTCTGCGGCCTGAATTAATGATTTCTCTTAGCAGGCTCTCTGATATTGCAATCAGAAGGTCGGAAGGGTATCCTGCTGCTTGTAAGCGTACCACCTGATTTTGATAGCTGTCTTGCATCGCATGATGGCATGATTTTTCTAGGGCATTTCTTAAACACAACTTTGCGATGCCGCGCTTTACAAGCTTAGAATGTGCAGAAGCGAAAGGCGTGAGGGGCTTCTGGCATCGTGGCTCGTAACGCCAGCACACATGGCTATTCTTGAGGAACATGGCAAGATCTAAAAAGCGTAACTTTCCTTCAGAAGGCGTTTCATGCGTCAAAACAAGAGGGTCAAGACAGGTGTGAAAAATTGATAAAACTTTCGAGACCGAGGCCCCTGCGTCAGTAACTGCACATGTCATCAAAACTAAAAAATCATCTACAAACCTAAAAACACGAGCCACGCTTTCGTCGAGTTGACTATCAAGGAGCTTGTCATGGTGCGCGAGATAAATGTCGCCCAGTATCGGAGCTATGCATGAAACAATGCAGACGCCATTGCTCTGGAGGTAAACAGATTCATTCCAGGTGGAAAATGTCGAGTTAAAGCAAAAAGTAAGGAGTTCCAAGAAGTTGCTATTGCTGATGCCTGCAGAACTCTGGAAAGCTACCACACCAAAGGAATCAATGCATTCTTCAACGCTTGCCAGCAGTTTCTTTTGCAGAAGGGAATAATATAAATCTTTTATATCGATAGAGCAGGCCGAAAAGCCTTTCGCTGGGTTTTGTTGCAAGAAAGCGATTACTTGGTTAGAACTCTTCACCTGAAAAGGGTCGTCAATGGTTAAGAGGTTAAGCTTGTCTTGCAAAAAATAACGCGACAGACTCTTGCCATGTGCCATCCTCGGAGACTATTGCTCGAAGTGGGCAGTCCAGCTTGTGAGTTTTGGCTGTGAAGAATATCTTTAAGCAGGACCCCTTGCTTTTCTCTATACACTTGGCTAGGGATTCCAAATTCATTTGTGCACACATTTTCCGTGATCGGGCTTTCACTTTACTTGGAGTGACATCGCTTCTCTGCCGGAAAGTCGAACTGATAGCATTTTCTGCTTTCGATAAGTAGAGCGCTTTTGGCATCACAGCAAAACCTCCCTCTTTACCAGCCTGTAATAGGGTCAGCGAGTTGTTCTTTAAAAACGAAACAGTGAATTTGATTGGAATTCTACACCTGGTAGGTCTACACTTTGCCAAAATGTACACTCCATCTGAAACACATCGGTCCACTTCAGGAGCCACTGCTAGGCTGGAAACTTGTCTCACCATCGCAAGAAGTTCCGATGCCGATTGCCTGGGTTCCACGGCGAACTTTGGTCCTCGTCTAAGGACGCCTTGTACTTGTTCCGGCAAGGACACTTCACCATAGGTGTGGACCGGACTGTGCATCTTCTTAGTGATGGCTCGAAGCTGCGGCAGCGCGCACTGGCATAAGAATTCCGTAGTCCTGTCTGCCGTCTGAGGTCCACCGCCGCCATTCAAGTGCACCATGAGCTGAAGATGTGCCGCTGTGTGCTCTCAGGAAGAGCCATTCTCTGTAGAGGCAAAATCACTCGTGAAATCATTGAAGCTCATGAAATCCATAAATTCAAAGATGAATGCGTAAGCGTTGCCTCAATAGCTCTGTCTGATAAAGTACTACGTTTCCTTGATGAGAATAGAAAAACGTGCGCAGCTGGTCTTGTGCCACTGTAGACCTGTGCTCAGGAATTGTCATTTTCGTCAATCTGTTTTGTGTATCTGTCTTTTCATTTGAGATTGGTTGCCACTGTATTTAAGTAGTGAAAATCACCTCAATAAACCTGTTGTAAGTTCAGCGCCGTGTCTGTGCACTTGTCACGTCCTTTGTCCCCTGCGCTGCTGAAAAAAACCGCTGACGAGCGAAGGCACGGAGGGGACACAAGGACATGTTCCTGGAAAATTTTAAAAGTTTTCGAGCAGCCAGCTACGCAGAAGTACCACCCTTTACGTCACTGAAGACTTACATTTAAATATATTCGCGACTAATCAATACTCCACACTATGTAATATCAAAACACAAGCTTATCACAACAGCGCGCTGAAACGGACAGGGAGAGCAGCAGACACGACCCACTCACGCTTCGCGGCCTGGCCAACAGGCGGCGCAGCCAATGCAATGAGCATGGGCTATAGTTTTCATGCGTCTGTGTCAAAGTAGGTGCTATGTAAAATGAGTTTGATCTTTCATCATAGATCCCAGCATGGTGACAATCTTCCTTGTTGAACATGTCTGCTGTACACCTAAGGGACTTGACTAAGAAGCGAACAAGTGGAGTTTTTTTTCTCGTAATGCAATGAGAAACAATCTTTAATTGCTACAGTTCTGGCAAGATAGAGACTTGGGACATACGTACTGTGAATAAAACATGTGCATTTGTCAGCAAAATGCTTGGTGTTAGTGCATGGACAGCGTTTAATGGAAAGAAGGAGAGGCAAGAGTAAGCAGGTGGAAGTGGTCGACACCCAGCACAGAATGGCCAGGAAGTGGAGATTAGCGGCGTAGCACCCTGTATAACAACTTCCCAAAGCTGGCATTGAGGTCATGGATGCACAACTTTTCCCAGCACTATGTTAGATGGTAACTGCATGGCATATGCTTTAAAGGGGTCCAGACAATGTTTTTCGGTGTCAGTTTATTTGCCTTCAAAGAGGCCTACGGGCCTAGCAATCATGAAAATAAGAGCAAAACACCAGTGCACAGTGTGAATAATTAATTACAAGCCATTTTGTACACAAAGCCTTTGGTCTCAGTCAGCGCCAGCGCTGAAGTGAACAACACCCGAGTTCAGCGACGTCACAATTATTAAAGCAAGTGCACCATGACATCACTCGATGTGGGTGGAAATATTTTCTTTTATGGGGGTTAAACGTCCGAAAGCGACTCAGGCTATGAGGGACGTTGTAGTGAAGGGCTCCGCAAAATTTCCGCCACCTGGGGTTCTTTAATGTGCACTGACGTCGAATGGTACACGGGCCTCTAGAATTTCACCTCCATCGAAATTCGACCACTGCGACCGGGATCAAACTCGCGTCTTTCAGGTCAGCAGTGAAGCGCCATAACCACTGAGCCGCGGAGGCAGCCCAATGTAGGTGGAAATGGCGAGAGGCTCATCGGACAGCATTAAAAACAGCAATAACTTATGTTCCCCTCAAAGAATGTGCCAGACACTTGCAAGATGGCAACTTCTTACGCCCATGAAAGAAATCGTACGGTAACTAACCCCTCTCTCCTCTCCCACTACCGACCCATACCACCTTGCTGCCCTGTGTGCAATGCTCAAAAGGCAAACCTGACTGGTATCTTCGGGATCTGTCCGGCTTCCCCTCCACCCAGCAGGCCGGAGCCACTCCAAACATGGGAGGACTGGGAGACCTCACTACGCTCCACAGATCAGGCACGACAGAAGATCGTCGCCACCTGTGCGGCCAGCGTCATGGACCTTTTAGCCTGAACGTTTGAGTGCGGTGTGGTCGTGCGGGGACCCAGGGGTCCTGGGAGGCCCGAATTCCTCTGCACAATAAAGTCTTTCTCTCTCTCACTCTCATGCCGTTCATTGCATTTAAAATTTTGTGTCTGCACCCCTTTAAGGACTATAGACACCAAATTTTTTCTTGCGTGTTTTCTTCTTTCAAACGATATCGTAGACATTCGTATACATGAAGCACCCTGTGGTATTTGTGTACGACCGCTAAATAGTTTATAATTGAATTTCTTCTTCACGCTGTTTCGGTTTCGTCGACCGAAGGACGACTGTGACGTCAAGTTGATGTTTTCGCCACGTGATCAATTGGAAAAACTTGTAAGGGCCAGTGCGGGTGGCGCCATCAGGGGACACACAGGGACGGCTGACAACACTGGAGGGAGAGGGGATGCGTGGTTGGCTATGGCGGGAATGTGCGTGAGGTGTGCGCGGGCAGCGCGGGAGTGATCCGAGTGGTGTGGTCGAAGTGGGCTCAAGTGTGAGCTCGGTGCGCGTTGCATTAGGTGCGCGAACTGCGGATGGCTATTGGGGGACTCCGGCACGCGGGACTCTGTGAGCGTGTGTAATAAATCATCCCTTGACAAACTTTAATATAATCACTGACCGGCTTGTCATTCCATGTTTTGCAAGATGCTGGATTAAATGTTGTAGTCAATTGAATATACATATCAGCGATTATATTACAGTTTTTCTAGTAGATCACGCGAACAAACCGTCAACTTGACGTCACAGTCGTCATTCAGTCAATGAAACCGAAACAGCACGAGAGAAGAAATTCAATCAAATTATTTAGCGCTTGTAGGAAAATACCACACGGTAATTCATGTATTCTAATGTCTAACGCATCGTTTGACAGAAGAAAACATGCAATAAAATTACACTAGCTGCCCACTGAAAGAGAAGACACTTTCGCAAGGCAGCAAAGCTACCTAAGGAACAAGATGGTAGGTTCCAAAATTATTTACCTGGATGAGATATGTGCAACGGCAGCAAGCGCAGTGTTGGTGTAAGGACAGAACAGCGAGCGTGTGCTGCTTGTGCCAAGATCAGGACAACCATGGCCTGGAGCAGGCTGCCAGGGAAGGGCCACCGCATCATTGTGATGCACATCAGCAGTGAGAAAGGCCCATCAACGGCTCCCTGTATGTTTCCTGCAGAAAAACGGAAAGGGTGAAGACTGCTATGAAGATACGGGTGGCAACCATTTTGAGATGTTTGCACTCATGTGCTCCAGAGGCAGACAAGAGAAACATCGTAGCGAAACACAAGCAGTTGTGCCATTCACATCTGGACGAAGCAATGCCGACAACAGTTTTACACAAAGAAGCAGTTCAGCAGTAGCTGACAGAGAGAACACTAATGGAACGCTATGATGCCAACAATGTGGCTCCCATAAATCATGAAGCTGCCCAAACTGTGTGTTGTCAAATACCATGTAGGTGTCGCTGTGGCGAGGGCTGGCAACGTCAAGCTCTGGCTCCCCCCTTAGCTTTAACCTATGGAGTTTCTCTGGGTACAAGTTAATAATGATACCAAGAATGAGCATAAAGATTTATGGCTTCCTTTGGTTGAAGCTTTGCTCATAAACAAGACACCAACGGTTTCAGCAGAAAAGTGGAGCAATTGTGCACACCACGCCATGAATAATGATGAAAAATTCAGAGCAAACTCTGCCAGCGGCCCTCATATTCATTAACACATACGAGTTTCACAAAACATAACTATGTAGCACATCGGCTCTGGGATGCATCACAATAGTAAACCAGCGCTAACATCTCTTGCACTGCAAATTAAGACTTTACATCACCAAGTTATCAGGCTTCCAAACTTTGGAAGTGGTATCCCAGGTTTAACATCCTGAAGCAACACATGGGCTATGAAGAACACCACAGTGGACGGCTCCGGATTAATTTAGACCGTATGGGGTTCTTCAACGTGCATTGACGTCGCACAGCACACCATTGTTTTTATGTTTTGCCACCGTCGAAATACTGCCACTGCAGCAGGATCGGGCTCAAACCCGCGACCCTGAGATCAGCAGCCGAACGCCAAAGCCACTAAATCATATGGCGGGTGCTTCCAAATTTTCAGCTAGCTGCTTTTTCTATGGACTGCTTTCCTGTCTCACTAAAGAATACAATACTTGCTTTAACTATTCGCTTAATAATTCTTTAGGCATGCTGTTTTGTCTTCGCTGAGAACGAATAAACAACTGAGGCTCCTCAACCTTCACGCTGTCAGCAGGCAAAGGACACCTGCAGCTGCATTCCTTTAATACAAGCACATGCATCAGTTTTTGTGCTTATACGCAGGTTGGAGTGGAACGTCAATTCTTATAAATGTCCGACATGAGTATGACGACATCCATACAGACACAAGGCAGCAACGGGAAACTGCAATACGGGCACTGCCTTTGATAAAAACAACTTACTTGTGTGGTGCATTCTTTTCAGCCATCTCCTGCTTCTCGATACAGCTAACTCATTGTTAGAAGCATACAGTAGCAGTGAGCCACTCACAACTTGCCTCCGCGTCCCCCGGCTCTGCTTCTTGCATCGACCCTTTTTCCTTTAAAAGCGCTTACATCGAAAGGTGGGCGACCTGTCACATTTGCAAACAGCGCGCCTGTTTTGCACCTTGCTAGCCATGACGAAGCAAGTACGCATCGAAATGTTCACTGAATGTGGGGGAAGATAGAAATACAAGAAACGCATTTAACGCTCTAGCGCACAAATTCAATATGACGCAAATTTTTATTTTTCTCGTCGAGCAGCCACGATCTACCGCTGACGCTGATACTGTAGAAGCTTGGGCAAGTTGGTGTGACATGGTTTTTTCAGCAGCGCGGGGGACAAAGGACGTGACAAGTGCACAGACACAGCGCTGAACTTACATCCGGTTTATTGAGGTGGTTTTCACTACTTAAGTACAGTGGCAACCAATCTCAAATGAAAAGACAGATACACAAAACAGATTGACGAAAATGACAATTCCTGAGCACAGGTCTACAGTGGCACAAGACCAGCTGCGCACGTTTTTCTATTCTCATCAAGGAAACGTAGTTCTTTATCAGACAGAGCTAATGAGGCAACGCTTACGCATTCATCTTTGAATTTATGGATTTCATGAGCTTCAATGATTTCACGAGTGATTTTTGTTCTATTATCTGACAGCACTCGACACTGAGTGAAAACAGGATAACACGGTGGTTTTTTGTTCTTTTTTCTTTCCTCTGTGCAGTCTCTGCAATGAATGTCAAGGTGACGGGAAGCGGTGCCGCTCACGTTGTTGTTGTGTTCCCGCAGCCGGTCGTTGAGGCAACGACCAGTTTGCCCCGTGTAGTGCTTGTCACACGTAAGCAGAAACCTGTACACAACATTGCTACTACATGGTACAAAACCTTTTCGGTGTTTCTTATCGCAGCCAACCGTCCTTTCATTGCTGCTGTTTACAATATGGCAGAGTTTGGAGAGCTTATCGGGCGCGGAAAAAACAACGTCTACATCGGCACGCGCTCCCACCCTTTTCAGATTATGTGAAATGCGGTGTAGATAAGGAATAACCACATACTTTCTTTTTTCTTCCTTGGGCCTTTCAGTGGAATCTCTGCGGCCTGAATTAATGATTTCTCTTAGCAGGCTCTCTGATATTGCAATCAGAAGGTCGGAAGGGTATCCTGCTGCTTGTAAGCGTACCACCTGATTTTGATAGCTGTCTTGCATCGCATGATGGCATGATCTTTCTAGGGCATTTCTTAAACACAACTTTGCGATGCCGCGCTTTACAAGCTTAGAATGTGCAGAAGCGAAAGGCGTGAGGGGCTTCTGGCATCGTGGCTCGTAACGCCAGCACACATGGCTATTCTTGAGGAACATGGCAAGATCTAAAAAACGTAACTTTCCTTCAGAAGGCGTTTCATGCGTCAAAACAAGAGGGTCAAGACAGGTGTGAAAAATTGATAAAACTTTCGAGACCGAGGCCCCTACGTCAGTAACTGCACATGTCATCAAAACTAAAAAATCATCTACAAACCTAAAAACACGAGCCACGCTTTCGTCGAGTTGACTATCAAGGAGCTTGTCATGGTGCGCGAGATAAATGTCGCCCAGTATCGGAGCTATGCATGAAACAATGCAGACGCCATTGCTCTGGAGGTAAACAGATTCATTCCAGGTGGAAAATGTCGAGTTAAAGCAAAAAGTAAGGAGTTCCAAGAAGTTGCTATTGCTGATGCCTGCAGAACTCTGGAAAGCTACCACACCAAAGGAATCAATGCATTCTTCAACGCTTGCCAGCAGTTTCTTTTGCGGAAGGGAATAATATAAATCTTTTATATCGATAGAGCAGGCCGAAAAGCCTTTCGCTGGGTTTTGTTGCAAGAAAGCGATTACTTGGTTAGAACTCTTCACCTGAAAAGGGTCGTCAATGGTTAAGAGGTTCAGCTTGTCTTGCAAAAAATAACGCGACAGACTTTTGGCATGTGCCATCCTCGGAGACTATTGCTCGAAGTGGGCAGTCCAGCTTGTGAGTTTTGGCTGTGAAGAATATCTTTAAGCAGGACCCCTTGGTTTTCTCTATACACTTGGCTAGGGATTCCAAATTCATTTGTGCACACATTTTCCGTGATCGGGCTTCCACTTTACTTAGAGTGACATCGCTTCTCTGCCGGAAAGTCGAACTGATAGCATTTTCTGCTTTCGATAAGTAGAGCGCTTTTGGCATCACAGCAAAACCTCCCTCTTTACCAGCCTGTAATAGGGTCAGCGAGTTGTTCTTTAAAAACGAAACGGTGAATTTGATTGGAATTCTACACCTGGTAGGTCTACACTTTGCCAAAATGTACACTCCATCTGAAACACATCGGTCCACTTCAGGAGCCACTGCTAGGCTGGAAACTTGTCTCACCATCGCAAGAAGTTCCGATGCCGATTGCCTGGGTTCCACGGCGAACTTTGGTCCTCGTCTAAGGACGCCTTGTACTTGTTCCGGCAAGGACACTTCACCATAGGTGTGGACCGGACTGTGCATCTTCTTAGTGATGGCTCGAAGCTGCGGCAGCGCGCACTGCCATAAGAATTCCGTAGTCCTGTCTGCCGTCTGAGGTCCACCGCCGCCATTCAAGTGCACCATGAGCTGAAGATGTGCCGCTGTGTGCTCTCAGGAAGAGCCATTCTCTGTAGAGGCAAAATCACTCGTGAAATCATTGAAGCTCATGAAATCCATAAATTCAAAGATGAATGCGTAAGCGTTGCCTCAATAGCTCTGTCTGATAAAGTACTACGTTTCCTTGATGAGAATAGCAAAACGTGCGCAGCTGGTCTTGTGCCACTGTAGACCTGTGCTCAGGAATTGTCATTTTCGTCAATCTGTTTTGTGTATCTGTCTTTTCATTTGAGATTGGTTGCCACTGTATTTAAGTAGTGAAAATCACCTCAATAAACCTGTTGTAAGTTCAGCGCCGTGTCTGTGCACTTGTCACGTCCTTTGTCCCCTGCGCTGCTGAAAAAACCGCTGACGAGCGAAGGCACGGAGGGGACACAAGGACATGTTCCTGGAAAATTTTAAAAGTTTTCGAGCAGCCAGCTACGCAGAAGTACGACCCTTTACGTCACTGAAGACTTACATTTAAATATATTCGCGACTAATCAATACTCCACACTATGTAATATCAAAACACAAGCTTATCACAACAGCGCGCTGAAACGGACAGGGAGAGCAGCAGACACGACCCGCTCACGCTTCGCGGCCTGGCCAACAGGCGGCGCAGCCAATGCAATGAGCATGGGCTATAGTTTTCATGCGTCTGTGTCAAAGTAGGTGCTATGTAAAATGAGTTTGATCTTTCATCATAGATACCAGCATGGTGACAATCTTCCTTGTTGAACATGTCTGCTGTACACCTAAGGGACTTGACTAAGAAGCAAACAAGTGGAGTTTTTTTTCTCGTAATGCAATGAGAAACAATCTTTAATTGCTACAGTTCTGGCAAGATAGAGACTTGGGACATACTGTGAATAAAACATGTGCATTTGTCAGCAAAATGCTTGGTGTTAGTGCATGGACAGCGTTTAATGGAAAGAAGGAGAGGCAAGAGTAAGCAGGTGGAAGTGGTCGACACCCAGCACAGAATGGCCAGGAAGTGGAGATTAGCGGCGTAGCACCCTGTATGACAACTTCCCAAAGCTGGCATTGAGGTCATGGATGCACAACATTTCCCAGCACTATGTTAGATGGTAACTGCATGGCATATGCTTTAAAGGGGCCCAGACACAAAGTTTTTCGGTGTCAGTTTATTTGCCTTCAAAGAGGCCTACGGGCCTAGCAATCATGAAAATAAGAGCAAAACACCAGTGCACAGTGTGAATAATTAATTACAAGCCATTTTGTACACAAAGCCTTTGGTCTCAGTCAGCGCCAACGCTGAAGTGAACAACACCTGAGTTCAGCGACGTCACAATAATTAAAGCAAGTGCACCATGACATCACTCGATGTGGGTGGAAATAGTTTCGTTTATGGGGGTTAAACGTCCGAAAGCGACTCAGGCTATGAGGGACGTTGTAGTGAAGGGCTCCGCAAAATTTCCACCACCTGGGGTTCTTTAATGTGCACTGACGTCGAATGGTACACGGGCCTCTAGAATTTCACCTCCATCGAAATTCGACCACCGCGACCGGGATCGAACTCGCGTCTTTCAGGTCAGCAGTGAAGCGCCATAACCACTGAGCCGCGGAGGCAGCCCGATGTGGGTGGAAATGGCGAGAGGCTCATCGGACAGCATTAAAAACAACCATAACTTATGTTCCACTCAAAGCCTGCGCCAGACACTTGCAAGATGGCAACTTCTTACGCCCATGAAAGAAATCGTACGGTAACTAACCCCTCTCTCCTCTCCCACTACCGACCCATACCACCTTCCTGCCCTGTGTGCAATGCTCAAAAGGCAAACCTGACTGATATCTTCGGGATCTGTCCGGCTTCCCCTCCACCCAGCAGGCCGGAGCCACTCCAAACATGGGAAGACTGGGAGACCTCACTACGCTCCACAGATCAGGCACGACAGAAGATCGTCGCCACCTGTGCGGCCAGCGTCATGGACCTTTTAGCCTGAACGTTTGAGTGCGGTGTGGTCGTGCGGGGACCCAGGTGTCCTGGGAGGCCCGAATTCCTCTGCACAATAAAGTCTTTCTCTCTCTCACTCTCATGCCGTTCATTGCGTTTAAAATTTTGTGTCTGCACCCCTTTAAGGACTATAGACACCAAATTTTTTCTTGCGTGTTTTCTTCTTTCAAACGATATCGTAGACATTCGTATACATGAAGCACCCTGTGGTATTTGTGTACGACCGCTAAATAGTTTATAATTGAATTTCTTCTTCACGCTGTTTCGGTTTCGTCGACCGAAGGATGACTGTGACGTCAAGTTGATGTTTTCGCCACGTGATCAATTGGAAAAACTTGTAAGGGCCAGTGCGGGTGGCGCCATCAGGGGACACACAGGGACGGCTGACAACACTGGAGGGAGAGGGGATGCGTGGTTGGCTATGGCGGGAATGTGCGTGAGGTGTGCGCGGGCAGCGCGGGAGTGATCCGAGTGGTGTGGTCGAAGTGGGCTCAAGTGTGAGCTCGGTGCGCGTTGCATTAGGTGCGCGAACTGCGGATGACTATTGGGGGACTCCGGCACGCGGGACTCTGTGAGCGTGTGTAATAAATCATCCCTTGACAAACTTTAATATAATCACTGACCGGCTTGTCATTCCATGTTTTGGAAGATGCTGGATTAAATGTCGTAGTCAATTGAATATACATATCAGCGATTATATTACAGTTTTTCTAGTAGATCACGCGAACAAACCGTCAACTTGACGTCACAGTCGTCATTCAGTCAATGAAACCGAAACAGTACGAGAGAAGAAATTCAATCAAATTATTTAGCGCTTGTAGGAAAATACCACACGGTAATTCATGTATTCTAATGTCTAACGCATCGTTTGACAGAAGAAACCATGCAATAAAATTACACTAGCTGCCCACTGAAAGAGAAGACACTTTCGCAACGCAGCAAAGCTACCTAAGGAACAAGATGGTAGGTTCCAAAATTATTTACCTGGATGAGATATGTGCAACGGCAGCAAGCGCAGTGTTGGTGTAAGGACAGAACAGCGAGCGTGTGCTGCTTGTGCCAAGATCAGGACAACCATGGCCTGGAGCAGGCTGCCAGGGAAGGGCCACCGCATCATTGTGATGCACATCAGCAGTGAGAAAGGCCCATCAACGGCTCCCTGTATGTTTCCTGCAGAAAAACGGAAAGGGTGAAGACTGCTATGAAGATACGGGTGGCAACCATTTTGAGATGTTTGCACTCATGTGCTCCAGAGGCAGACAAGAGAAACATCGCAGCGAAACACAAGCAGTTGTGCCATTCACATCTGGACGAAGCAATGCCGACAACAGTTTTACACAAAGAAGCAGTTCAGCAGTAGCTGACAGAGAGAACACTAATGGAACGCTATGATGCCAACAATGTGGCTCCCATAAATCATGAAGCTGCCCAAACTGTGTGTTGTCAAATACCATGTAGGTGTCGCTGTGGCGAGGGCTGGCAACGTCAAGCTCTGGCTCCCACCTAAGCTTTAACCTATGGAGTTTCTCTGGGTACAAGTTAATAATGATACCAAGAATGAGCATAAAGATTTATGGCTTCCTTTGGTTGAAGCTTTGCTCATAAACAAGACACCAACGGTTTCAGCAGAAAAGTGGAGCAATTGTGCACACCACGCCATGAATAATGATGAAAAATTCAGAGCAAACTCTGCCAGCGGCCCTCATATTCATTAACACATACGAGTTTCACAAAACATAACTATGTAGCACATCGGCTCTGGGATGCATCAAAATAGTAAACCAGCGCTAACATCTCTTGCACTGCAAATTAAGGCTTTACATCACCAAGTTATCAGGCTTCCAAACTTTGGAAGTGGTATCCCAGGTTTAACATCCTGAAGCAACACATGGGCTATGAAGAACACCACAGTGGACGGCTCCGGATTAATTTAGACCGTATGGGGTTCTTCAACGTGCATTGACGTCGCACAGCACACCATTGTTTTTATGTTTTGCCACCGTCGAAATACTGCCACTGCAGCAGGATCGGGCTCAAACCCGCGACCCTGAGATCAGCAGCCGAACGCCAAAGCCACTAAATCATATGGCGGGTGCTTCCAAATTTTCAGCTAGCTGCTTTTTCTATGGACTGCTTTCCTGTCTCACTAAAGAATACAATACTTGCTTTAACTATTCGCTTAATAATTCTTTAGGCATGCTGTTTTGTCTTCGCTGAGAACGAATAAACAACTGAGGCTCCTCAACCTTCACGCTGTCAGCAGGCAAAGGACACCTGCAGCTGCATTCCTTTAATACAAGCACATGCATCAGTTTTTGTGCTTATACGCAGGTTGGAGTGGAACGTCAATTCTTATAAATGTCCGACATGAGTATGACGACATCCATACAGACACAAGGCAGCAACGGGAAACTGCAATACGGGCACTGCCTTTGATAAAAACAACTTACTTGTGTGGTGCATTCTTTTCAGCCATCTCCTGCTTCTCGATACAGCTAACTCATTGTTAGAAGCATACAGTAGCAGTGAGCCACTCACAACTTGCCTCCGCGTCCCCCGGCTCTGCTTCTTGCATCGACCCTTTTTCCTTTAAAAGAGCTTACATCGAAAGGTGGGCGACCTGTCACATTTGCAAACAGCGCGCCTGTTTTGCACCTTGCTAGCCATGACGAAGCAAGTACGCATCGAAATGTTCACTGAATGTGGGGGAAGATAGAAATACAAGAAACGCATTTAACGCTCTAGCGCACAAATTCAATACGACGCAAATTTTTATTTTTCTCGTCGAGCAGCCACGATCTACCGCTGACGCTGATACTGTAGAAGCTTGGGCAAGTTGGTGTGACATGGTTTTTTCAGCAGCGCGGGGGACAAAGGACGTGACAAGTGCACAGACACGGCGCTGAACTTACATCCGGTTTATTGAGGTGGTTTTCACTACTTAAGTACAGTGGCAACCAATCTCAAATGAAAAGACAGATACACAAAACAGATTGACGAAAATGACAATTCCTGAGCACAGGTCTACAGTGGCACAAGACCAGCTGCGCACGTTTTTCTATTCTCATCAAGGAAACGTAGTTCTTTATCAGACAGAGCTAATGAGGCAACGCTTACGCATTCATCTTTGAATTTATGGATTTCATGAGCTTCAATGATTTCACGAGTGATTTTTGTTCTATTATTTGACAGCACTCGACACTGAGTGAAAACAGGATAACACGGTGGTTTTTTGTTCTTTTTTCTTTCCTCTGTGCAGTCTCTGCAATGAATGTCAAGGTGACGGGAAGCGGTGCCGCTCACGTTGTTGTTGTGTTCCCGCAGCCGGTCGTTGAGGCAACGACCAGTTTGCCCCGTGTAGTGCTTGTCACACGTAAGCAGAAACCTGTACACAACATTGCTACTACATGGTACAAAACCTTTTCGGTGTTTCTTATCGCAGCCAACCGTCCTTTCATTGCTGCTGTTTACAATATGGCAGAGTTTGGAGAGCTTATCGGGCGCGGAAAAAACAACGTTTACATCGGCACGCGCTCCCACCCTTTTCAGATTATGTGAAATGCGGTGTAGATAAGGAATAACCACATACTTTCTTTTTTCTTCCTTGGGCCTTTCAGTGGAATCTCTGCGGCCTGAATTAATGATTTCTCTTAGCAGGCTCTCTGATATTGCAATCAGAAGGTCGGAAGGGTATCCTGCTGCTTGTAAGCGTACCACCTGATTTTGATAGCTGTCTTGCATCGCATGATGGCATGATCTTTCTAGGGCATTTCTTAAACACAACTTTGCGATGCCGCGCTTTACAAGCTTAGAATGTGCAGAAGCGAAAGGCGTGAGGGGCTTCTGGCATCGTGGCTCGTAACGCCAGCACACATGGCTATTCTTGAGGAACATGGCAAGATCTAAAAAACGTAACTTTCCTTCAGAAGGCGTTTCATGCGTCAAAACAAGAGGGTCAAGACAGGTGTGAAAAATTGATAAAACTTTCGAGACCGAGGCCCCTACGTCAGTAACTGCACATGTCATCAAAACTAAAAAATCATCTACAAACCTAAAAACACGAGCCACGCTTTCGTCGAGTTGACTATCAAGGAGCTTGTCATGGTGCGCGAGATAAATGTCGCCCAGTATCGGAGCTATGCATGAAACAATGCAGACGCCATTGCTCTGGAGGTAAACAGATTCATTCCAGGTGGAAAATGTCGAGTTAAAGCAAAAAGTAAGGAGTTCCAAGAAGTTGCTATTGCTGATGCCTGCAGAACTCTGGAAAGCTACCACACCAAAGGAATCAATGCATTCTTCAACGCTTGCCAGCAGTTTCTTTTGCGGAAGGGAATAATATAAATCTTTTATATCGATAGAGCAGGCCGAAAAGCCTTTCGCTGGGTTTTGTTGCAAGAAAGCGATTACTTGGTTAGAACTCTTCACCTGAAAAGGGTCGTCAATGGTTAAGAGGTTCAGCTTGTCTTGCAAAAAATAACGCGACAGACTTTTGCCATGTGCCATCCTCGGAGACTATTGCTCGAAGTGGGCAGTCCAGCTTGTGATTTTTGGCTGTGAAGAATATCTTTAAGCAGGACCCCTTGCTTTTCTCTATACACTTGGCTAGGGATTCCAAATTCATTTGTGCACACATTTTCCGTGATCGGGCTTCCACTTTACTTAGAGTGACATCGCTTCTCTGCCGGAAAGTCGAACTGATAGCATTTTCTGCTTTCGATAAGTAGAGCGCTTTTGGCATCACAGCAAAACCTCCCTCTTTACCAGCCTGTAATAGGGTCAGCGAGTTGTTCTTTAAAAACGAAACGGTGAATTTGATTGGAATTCTACACCTGGTAGGTCTACACTTTGCCAAAATGTACACTCCATCTGAAACACATCGGTCCACTTCAGGAGCCACTGCTAGGCTGGAAACTTGTCTCACCATCGCAAGAAGTTCCGATGCCGATTGCCTGGGTTCCACGGCGAACTTTGGTCCTCGTCTAAGGACGCCTTGTACTTGTTCCGGCAAGGACACTTCACCATAGGTGTGGACCGGACTGTGCATCTTCTTAGTGATGGCTCGAAGCTGCGGCAGCGCGCACTGCCATAAGAATTCCGTAGTCCTGTCTGCCGTCTGAGGTCCACCGCCGCCATTCAAGTGCACCATGAGCTGAAGATGTGCCGCTGTGTGCTCTCAGGAAGAGCCATTCTCTGTAGAGGCAAAATCACTCGTGAAATCATTGAAGCTCATGAAATCCATAAATTCAAAGATGAATGCGTAAGCGTTGCCTCAATAGCTCTGCCTGATAAAGTACTACGTTTCCTTGATGAGAATAGCAAAACGTGCGCAGCTGGTCTTGTGCCACTGTAGACCTGTGCTCAGGAATTGTCATTTTCGTCAATCTGTTTTGTGTATCTGTCTTTTCATTTGAGATTGGTTGCCACTGTATTTAAGTAGTGAAAATCACCTCAATAAACCAGTTGTAAGTTCAGCGCCGTGTCTGTGCACTTGTCACGTCCTTTGTCCCCTGCGCTGCTGAAAAAACCGCTGACGAGCGAAGGCACGGAGGGGACACAAGGACATGTTCCTGGAAAATTTTAAAAGTTTTCAAGCAGCCAGCTACGCAGAAGTACGACCCTTTACGTCACTGAAGACTTACATTTAAATATATTCGCGACTAATCAATACTCCACACTATGTAATATCAAAACACAAGCTTATCACAACAGCGCGCTGAAACGGACAGGAAGAGCAGCAGACACGACCCGCTCACGCTTCGCGGCCTGGCCAACAGGCGGCGCAGCCAATGCAATGAGCATGGGCTATAGTTTTCATGCGTCTGTGTCAAAGTAGGTGCTATGTAAAATGAGTTTGATCTTTCATCATAGATACCAGCATGGTGACAATCTTCCTTGTTGAACATGTCTGCTGTACACCTAAGGGACTTGACTAAGAAGCAAACAAGTGGAGTTTTTTTTCTCGTAATGCAATGAGAAACAATCTTTAATTGCTACAGTTCTGGCAAGATAGAGACTTGGGACATACTGTGAATAAAACATGTGCATTTGTCAGCAAAATGCTTGGTGTCAGTGCATGGACAGCGTTTAATGGAAAGAAGGAGAGGCAAGAGTAAGCAGGTGGAAGTGGTCGACACCCAGCACAGAATGGCCAGGAAGTGGAGATTAGTGGCGAAGCACCCTGTATGACAACTTCCCAAAGCTGGCATTGAGGTCATGGATGCACAACATTTCCCAGCACTATGTTAGATGGTAACTGCATGGCATATGCTTTAAAGGGGTCCAGACACAAAGTTTTTCGGTGTCAGTTTATTTGCCTTCAAAGAGGCCTACGGGCCTAGCAATCATGAAAATAAGAGCAAAACACCAGTGCACAGTGTGAATAATTAATTACAAGCCATTTTGTACACAAAGCCTTTGGTCTCAGTCAGCGCCAACGCTGAAGTGAACAACACCTGAGTTCAGCGACGTCACAATAATTAAAGCAAGTGCACCATGACATCACTCGATGTGGGTGGAAATAGTTTCGTTTATGGGGGTTAAACGTCCGAAAGCGACTCAGGCTATGAGGGACGTTGTAGTGAAGGGCTCCGCAAAATTTCCACCACCTGGGGTTCTTTAATGTGCACTGACGTCGAATGGTACACGGGCCTCTAGAATTTCACCTCCATCGAAATTCGACCACCGCGACCGGGATCGAACTCGCGTCTTTCAGGTCAGCAGTGAAGCGCCATAACCACTGAGCCGCGGAGGCAGCCCGATGTGGGTGGAAATGGCGAGAGGCTCATCGGACAGCATTAAAAACAACCATAACTTATGTTCCACTCAAAGCCTGCGCCAGACACTTGCAAGATGGCAACTTCTTACGCCCATGAAAGAAATCGTACGGTAACTAACCCCTCTCTCCTCTCCCACTACCGACCCATACCACCTTCCTGCCCTGTGTGCAATGCTCAAAAGGCAAACCTGACTGATATCTTCGGGATCTGTCCGGCTTCCCCTCCACCCAGCAGGCCGGAGCCACTCCAAACATGGGAAGACTGGGAGACCTCACTACGCTCCACAGATCAGGCACGACAGAAGATCGTCGCCACCTGTGCGGCCAGCGTCATGGACCTTTTAGCCTGAACGTTTGAGTGCGGTGTGGTCGTGCGGGGACCCAGGTGTCCTGGGAGGCCCGAATTCCTCTGCACAATAAAGTCTTTCTCTCTCTCACTCTCATGCCGTTCATTGCGTTTAAAATTTTGTGTCTGCACCCCTTTAAGGACTATAGACACCAAATTTTTTCTTGCGTGTTTTCTTCTTTCAAACGATATCGTAGACATTCGTATACATGAAGCACCCTGTGGTATTTGTGTACGACCGCTAAATAGTTTATAATTGAATTTCTTCTTCACGCTGTTTCGGTTTCGTCGACCGAAGGACGACTGTGACGTCAAGTTGATGTTTTCGCCACGTGATCAATTGGAAAAACTTGTAAGGGCCAGTGCGGGTGGCGCCATCAGGGGACACACAGGGACGGCTGACAACACTGGAGGGAGAGGGGATGCGTGGTTGGCTATGGCGGGAATGTGCGTGAGGTGTGCGCGGGCAGCGCGGGAGTGATCCGAGTGGTGTGGTCGAAGTGGGCTCAAGTGTGAGCTCGGTGCGCGTTGCATTAGGTGCGCGAACTGCGGATGACTATTGGGGGACTCCGGCACGCGGGACTCTGTGAGCGTGTGTAATAAATCATCCCTTGACAAACTTTAATATAATCACTGACCGGCTTGTCATTCCATGTTTTGGAAGATGCTGGATTAAATGTCGTAGTCAATTGAATATACATATCAGCGATTATATTACAGTTTTTCTAGTAGATCACGCGAACAAACCGTCAACATGACGTCACAGTCGTCATTCAGTCAATGAAACCGAAACAGTACGAGAGAAGAAATTCAATCAAATTATTTAGCGCTTGTAGGAAAATACCACACGGTAATTCATGTATTCTAATGTCTAATGCATCGTTTGACAGAAGAAACCATGCAATAAAATTACACTAGCTGCCCACTGAAAGAGAAGACACTTTCGCAAGGCAGCAAAGCTACCTAAGGAACAAGATGGTAGGTTCCAAAATTATTTACCTGGATGAGATATGTGCAACGGCAGCAAGCGCAGTGTTGGTGTAAGGACAGAACAGCGAGCGTGTGCTGCTTGTGCCAAGATCAGGACAACCATGGCCTGGAGCAGGCTGCCAGGGAAGGGCCACCGCATCATTGTGATGCACATCAGCAGTGAGAAAGGCCCATCAACGGCTCCCTGTATGTTTCCTGCAGAAAAACGGAAAGGGTGAAGACTGCTATGAAGATACGGGTGGCAACCATTTTGAGATGTTTGCACTCATGTGCTCCAGAGGCAGACAAGAGAAACATCGTACCGAAACACAAGCAGTTGTGCCATTCACATCTGGACGAAGCAATGCCGACAACAGTTTTACACAAAGAAGCAGTTCAGCAGTAGCTGACAGAGAGAACACTAATGGAACGCCATGATGCCAACAATGTGGCTCCCATAAATCATGAAGCTGCCCAAACTGTGTGTTGTCAAATACCATGTAGGTGTCGCTGTGGCGAGGGCTGGCAACGTCAAGCTCTGGCTCCCACCTAAGCTTTAACCTATGGAGTTTCTCTGGGTACAAGTTAATAATGATACCAAGAATGAGCATAAAGATTTATGGCTTCCTTTGGTTGAAGCTTTGCTCATAAACAAGACACCAACGGTTTCAGCAGAAAAGTGGAGCAATTGTGCACACCACGCCATGAATAATGATGAAAAATTCAGAGCAAACTCTGCCAGCGGCCCTCATATTCATTAACACATACGAGTTTCACAAAACATAACTATGTAGCACATCGGCTCTGGGATGCATCACAATAGTAAACCAGCGCTAACATCTCTTGCACTGCAAATTAAGACTTTACATCACCAAGTTATCAGGCTTCCAAACTTTGGAAGTGGTATCCCAGGTTTAACATCCTGAAGCAACACATGGGCTATGAAGAACACCACAGTGGACGGCTCCGGATTAATTTAGACCGTATGGGGTTCTTCAACGTGCATTGACGTCGCACAGCACACCATTGTTTTTATGTTTTGCCACCGTCGAAATACTGCCACTGCAGCAGGATCGGGCTCAAACCCGCGACCCTGAGATCAGCAGCCGAACGCCAAAGCCACTAAATCATATGGCGGGTGCTTCCAAATTTTCAGCTAGCTGCTTTTTCTATGGACTGCTTTCCTGTCTCACTAAAGAATACAATACTTGCTTTAACTATTCGCTTAATAATTCTTTAGGCATGCTGTTTTGTCTTCGCTGAGAACGAATAAACAACTGAGGCTCCTCAACCTTCACGCTGTCAGCAGGCAAAGGACACCTGCAGCTGCATTCCTTTAATACAAGCACATGCATCAGTTTTTGTGCTTATACGCAGGTTGGAGTGGAACGTCAATTCTTATAAATGTCCGACATGAGTATGACGACATCCATACAGACACAAGGCAGCAACGGGAAACTGCAATACGGGCACTGCCTTTGATAAAAACAACTTACTTGTGTGGTGCATTCTTTTCAGCCATCTCCTGCTTCTCGATACAGCTAACTCATTGTTAGAAGCATACAGTAGCAGTGAGCCACTCACAACTTGCCTCCGCGTCCCCCGGCTCTGCTTCTTGCATCGACCCTTTTTCCTTTAAAAGCGCTTACATCGAAAGGTGGGCGACCTGTCACATTTGCAAACAGCGCGCCTGTTTTGCACCTTGCTAGCCATGACGAAGCAAGTACGCATCGAAATGTTCACTGAATGTGGGGGAAGATAGAAATACAAGAAACGCATTTAACGCTCTAGCGCACAAATTCAATACGACGCAAATTTTTATTTTTCTCGTCGAGCAGCCACGATCTACCGCTGACGCTGATACTGTAGAAGCTTGGGCAAGTTGGTGTGACATGGTTTTTTCAGCAGCGCGGGGGACAAAGGACGTGACAAGTGCACAGACACGGCGCTGAACTTACATCCGGTTTATTGAGGTGATTTTCACTACTTAAGTACAGTGGCAACCAATCTCAAATGAAAAGACAGATACACAAAACAGATTGACGAAAATGACAATTCCTGAGCACAGGTCTACAGTGGCACAAGACCAGCTGCGCACGTTTTTCTATTCTCATCAAGGAAACGTAGTTCTTTATCAGACAGAGCTAATGAGGCAACGCTTACGCATTCATCTTTGAATTTATGGATTTCATGAGCTTCAATGATTTCACGAGTGATTTTTGTTCTATTATCTGACAGCACTCGACACTGAGTGAAAAAAGGATAACACGGTGGTTTTTTGTTCTTTTTTCTTTCCTCTGTGCAGTCTCTGCAATGAATGCCAAGGTGACGGGAAGCGGTGCCGCTCACGTTGTTGTTGTGTTCCCGCAGCCGGTCGTTGAGGCAACGACCAGTTTGCCCCGTGTAGTGCTTGTCACACGTAAGCAGAAACCTGTACACAACATTGCTACTACATGGTACAAAACCTTTTCGGTGTTTCTTATCGCAGCCAACCGTCCTTTCATTGCTGCTGTTTACAATATGGCAGAGTTTGGAGAGCTTATCGGGCGCGGAAAAAACAACGTTTACATCGGCACGCGCTCCCACCCTTTTCAGATTATGTGAAATGCGGTGCAGATAAGGAATAACCACATACTTTCTTTTTTCTTCCTTGGGCCTTTCAGTGGAATCTCTGCGGCCTGAATTAATGATTTCTCTTAGCAGGCTCTCTGATATTGCAATCAGAAGGTCGGAAGGGTATCCTGCTGCTTGTAAGCGTACCACCTGATTTTGATAGCTGTCTTGCATCGCATGATGGCATGATTTTTCTAGGGCATTTCTTAAACACAACTTTGCGATGCCGCGCTTTACAAGCTTAGAATGTGCAGAAGCGAAAGGCGTGAGGGGCTTCTGGCATCGTGGCTCGTAACGCCAGCACACATGGCTATTCTTGAGGAACATGGCAAGATCTAAAAAACGTAACTTTCCTTCAGAAGGCGTTTCATGCGTCAAAACAAGAGGGTCAAGACAGGTGTGAAAAATTGATAAAAATTTCGAGACCGAGGCCCCTGCGTCAGTAACTGCACATGTCATCAAAACTAAAAAATCATCTACAAACCTAAAAACACGAGCCACGCTTTCGTCGAGTTGACTATCAAGGAGCTTGTCATGGTGCGCGAGATAAATGTCGCCCAGTATCGGAGCTATGCATGAAACAATGCAGACGCCATTGCTCTGGAGGTAAACAGATTCATTCCAGGTGGAAAATGTCGAGTTAAAGCAAAAAGTAAGGAGTTCCAAAAAGTTGCTATTGCTGATGCCTGCAGAACTCTGGAAAGCTACCACACCAAAGGAATCAATGCATTCTTCAACGCTTGCCAGCAGTTTCTTTTGCGGAAGGGAATAATATAAATCTTTTATATCGATAGAGCAGGCCGAAAAGCCTTTCGCTGGGTTTTGTTGCAAGAAAGCGATTACTTGGTTAGAACTCTTCACCTGAAAAGGGTCGTCAATGGTTAAGAGGTTCAGCTTGTCTTGCAAAAAATAACGCGACAGACTTTTGCCATGTGCCATCCTCGGAGAGACTATTGCTCGAAGTGGGCAGTCCAGCTTGTGAGTTTTGGCTGTGAAGAATATCTTTAAGCAGGACCCCTTGCTTTTCTCTATACACTTGGCTAGGGATTCCAAATTCATTTGTGCACACATTTTCCGTGATCGGGCTTTCACTTTACTTAGAGTGACATCGCTTCTCTGCCGGAAAGTCGAACTGATAGCATTTTCTGCTTTCGATAAGTAGAGCGCTTTTGGCATCACAGCAAAACCTCCCTCTTTACCAGCCTGTAATAGGGTCAGCGAGTTGTTCTTTAAAAACGAAACGGTGAATTTGATTGGAATTCTACACCTGGTAGGTCTACACTTTGCCAAAATGTACACTCCATCTGAAACACATCGGTCCACTTCAGGAGCCACTGCTAGGCTGGAAACTTGTCTCACCATCGCAAGAAGTTCCGATGCCGATTGCCTGGGTTCCACGGCGAACTTTGGTCCTCGTCTAAGGACGCCTTGTACTTGTTCCGGCAAGGACACTTCACCATAGGTGTGGACCGGACTGTGCATCTTCTTAGTGATGGCTCGAAGCTGCGGCAGCGCGCACTGCCATAAGAATTCCGTAGTCCTGTCTGCCGTCTGAGGTCCACCGCCGCCATTCAAGTGCACCATGAGCTGAAGATGTGCCGCTGTGTGCTCTCAGGAAGAGCCATTCTCTGTAGAGGCAAAATCACTCGTGAAATCATTGAAGCTCATGAAATCCATAAATTCAAAGATGA